>NC_136062.1:146756198-147357460 GCF_964261635.1 Lissotriton helveticus | reverse complement strand
GACGGACAGAGAGGGGGAGCGGGGAGAAAGACGGACGGAGAGGGGGAGGGAGAGAAAGACAGACAGAGAGGGGTAGCAAGAGAAAGATGGACAGAGAGTAGGACCGAGAGAAAGATGGACAGAGAGGGGGAACGAGAGAAAGAAGGACAGAGAGGGAGTGAGAGAGACAGATGGACAGAGAGGGGGAGAGAGACACAGATTCCAGAAGAGATGGACAGGGAGAGAGAGTGCCTACAATGTGCACCCAGGCCACACTGCTCATCTGCTGCCACTGGAGTGTCTCCAACCACGTGTAAGTATGTAGTGCAGTTCACCAGGTCCCACATCTGAAACAGATCCGTCATCTGAAACAGAGTCCAGATACATGAGTGCCAAAGTACATGCAATTGCACACGACATCATCACCTGTCTGCCCCTGCGCACCCAGGCAGATGCACCCCAGCCTCTCCCACCACACAGCGGTGCATTCCTGCCCCTGTGCAACCAGGCAGATGCACCCCAGCCCCTCCTGCCACCGAGCCGTGCATTTCTGCCCCTGCGCACTCAGGCAGTTACACCCCAGCCCCTCCCACTGCTCAGTGGTGCATGCCGGCATCTGCGCCCCCAGGCCTCACTGCTCACCTTCCGCCACCAGTGTGTAGAAATGAGGGCCACCACGTGCCGCTGCAAGCCACATGCCCGGGGCCCGCAGACATGGCATCCTCCACATCATGCAGCCCTGCACCTCAGGCCACCAGGTCTCACTTTTCATTTTGGGTCTTGATTTCACCATGACAGAGGACATACCAGTGCACCGGCATCATTGCAGGCTGCACACCCGCTCAGCCTTATAGGCGCCACTAACTCTGTGATCCAGGAGGCAACGCCACATGGCGGTAGGCCCCTGCTGTCCGCTGGCTCAGGCCTAAACTGCGGTCCAGCAGGGCACTCAAAACCTGAGCAGTCCGGACCGCCGGGACGGGGCATTATCGCAGGCTGCACACCCGCTTAGTACTTAAGGTGCCCCTACCTCAGTGCACCATTGCGGTGTGCCTGTGCCTGCCGCAGTGTATCCGGTGCAACCAAGTCTGTGCCCCGCCAGTCATGGACCCTCTATGATTGGGTATCGTGGTGTGGACGCCATCATGTCACCTCCGGGCTGGCGGAATGTGATTTTTTAGTCATCTGGGCCCCTATGCCAACATGCACACCACACGGATGCACCCTGAGAGAGGTTGAAAATGGCAACGAGCACAGCACTTTTTATTGGCAGGGTCACGTGTCCTGTAACGCGTGTACTGGACTGGTTTGGTGTGGGTGTACACCAGCCATGAGGGAGTGGCTGTGGCATGCTGACAACTAGGCCTGTGAGCAGCAGATCCCTACAGGGAAGGCCTGGGACATGTAGCATTGCCACCCCCCCCTGTGAGCGTAAGCAGAGGAAACAGGCCTAGTGTATGCTGGTCCAGCTTAAGGGTTGGAACAATGACCCCGGGGATCTAGGCGTTGTTACATACTGGGCTGGGGAAGGAAGTAACAAATATGTGTGTCCCTGTTGTTGCGTCTGCGCCACCTGGACACCATTCGGCACTGTGTCACTCTGAGACCCAAGTACACTGACATGAGCCACATGGACGTAAGAGGAATTCACTGACCCTACATTCATTCATACTTCCATACTTGAAAGACCATAGACACGATTCAGTGGAGTGCTGCATCTGGAGCAATACAGAGCCGTGCAAACCCCACTTTACAACGTTGGTCTGTGGAGGGTCAGCCAGAGTCCTTCAGGGAATGACAAGTCCAAAGGAAGAGGAAGTGTTCAGTCTGCAGTCTGATTGCTGTGTCATTGGCGATCAAACAGAATATGGCAGTGAGTGTCGCAGTGTGCATCGGGGGACAGTGGAAGGTGATAATGCAGATGGCAGAAATAGGCCATATGACGGAGATGAATGCTACTGCATCATTCTTACCACAAAGGTGGTTTCATCCGCATCTTCATCCTCTGCTGTTCCATGTGCCTCACCTGTGGGTGGTGCTGGCCTTTCTCCAGCACTGTGTGTCAGTGACACCTCAGTGGCCGGAGGTGGAATGTCTGCCCCACTGTGTGGCACTGACACATCTGGTTGGGGAGATGTGGATGTAGTGGTAGCATAAGCATGCATCAGTGCCAGGCCTTGTGGCAGCCTAGCCATGAAGATGGTTTTGAGGTCATTGAGGAACCCAGTTACCACTCGCTGGTATGCAGCCATGGCAGCCGCTCTTTCCCCATTCGCCCACTCCATTGTCTCCATTAACCTCAGCATGTTTCCCAACTCTTGTGTGACATCGCTAGAACCACTCTGACTGGGCAGTTATTCTATTCTCTGAGTCAGGGCTCCAGCGATGTCAGCCATGGTCCGTTGAAGAGCTTGGAGTGGACTGTGGGTGTCCGTTAGGGACTGTGAGTGGTCCCTGATGGGACTTAGACACCCACGTATGGCATCTAGTTTGTCTGCCATGCGGTCGAAGCCCACCCGCACCTGTTCAGTCAGCTGCTCCTGGCACCCCAACACACAGCGTTGGAAGGCCATGTGTTCTTCATGGAGGTCCTGCGAGGCAGCCGTGATGGTGTGTGCTTCCTGCTGTGTGGTCTGTGCAGGGGGTGGGGTACCCTTGTTGCAACTGGACTGCCCTGCTCCTAGAGGTGGGCTACAAAAGCTGTCAATGAACTCTTGGAGGGCGTCAGAGTCGGAGCTGTGGTGGTCCTCTTCATCATCTGAAAAGAGAGGGTCGGACTGCTCGGCAGGAGGTGTTGATTCTCCCTCTGCAATGTGTAGGTGAGATGCAGTTTAACAATGTCCTCACATGTATGTTGTCGTATTGTACATGTTCACATACAGGCTGCATGACTGGGTACATCGTAGCTGTTTGGGAGGAGCTGCCTATTTGATGGGGGACAGTGGACATTTCAACAACAGACATGTGTGTGTTTGTACTTGTACATTATCAACTCCCTTTTCCCTGCAATGCCAATTGTGATTGGCCAGTGTCTACACCCAGTCGGCACTTGTTGTGTTCTGTGTTCTGTTGTGGACGTGTTGCGGTTTGTGCCACATTGTTGTCAGTGTTTATGTGCTCTGCATGTTATGTGTGTGTGCTGCATTTTGGGGGAGTGGCCCCGCTGCTCTAATTTTGCTGCCCCTTATCCCTTTCCTGCGATGTGTCTTGACTTCTGGGCTGATACAGTGCTGAGATGTTGCATACTTGGAAACATTGGTCTCTTGGTAGGAGTTGGGTACATTGGTCACTTGGTAGGAGTTGGATACTGGGACATGGTTTGTCCGCAGATGTGCTCAGCTCAATTGTGCATGGGTGCCATTGTGCCCATCTGCCCCGTCCCCCCCAGTCCCTGGCCGTTACTCACCCTGCTGCTGTTGTGTCCGGTCATGTTGAGCAGTGTCCGGTCCCCCAACTACAGCCACCGTCTCCCCACCGTTGACTGTGGACACCATTTCCTCCATATCGTCCAGCTCCTCCTGTGGAGCAGGACTCCCACCTCCAGTCTGCATTGCTGCCTTCTGGTTGTTGATGAGTTTCAGCTTGGTTTTGCGCTGACGTCATTTCATCGCCTCTTGACCTCTTCCATTGTCCTCTTCAGCACTCCCACTGCATTCACCTTGTCCATGATGAACTGTCATAGTCCATTTTTGTTTGCCAATGACACAGTGGAGGTGATGAACAGTTGTTGATGGTGTTCTATCACCTCTGTTATCAGGATCTGGTTTTCCTGCGGACTGAACCGCTTCTCCCTACTCTTCTTCTCCTTGGCCTTCCCTGACCCCGAGGTCCCAGGCAGGTCCACCGGGGGGCTTGTGGGGTTCTTGTTCTCCTCCATACTTGCTCCGGCAACATCCATTGTGCTTCGCTGTTGTTTGGCATTTGTTTGTCTGTTTTTTTTCTACCTTTATAGTGATTTTTCCCGCTGGTTTTCGTGGATTTTTGTAACGCGATTGGCCGATTGGCCTCATCGCAAGATTTTTTGCATTCGCGTTTCGCATTTTTGCAGCATGGCGTTGATTTTAAAGTGGTCATTTGACGTGTTATCTGGTGACTATTGCATGGTACCGCCGCGTTGAGAATGCTTCGTTAACGCAATGTAATTTTCCTGCGACAGACTGTGATGTTGAGAGTTGCGTTAAGTTACTTTTGCAATGGTTATCACACTTTCTTGAGAATATTGCCCACTGTGTCCTGTGGTACTTACTGCACAGAAGATACAGCATAATTCTGGCGAGGAGGATGGGAAAATTGTGAGCCTCAATTTTCATGTTCAACATAACATTTCATAAAAATCCTAAAATCTTTGCTTTAATTATGTCTAATTAATTATTAGGATGATGTAATGTTTGGATGATGGAATAAAATGGTTTTACTTACCAGTCTCTCCTCCACCAGGAGTTACTGCATACACTCCAGTGTGCATGATTCCATCGGCCTTTGAGGGGCCTGGGAGAACCACCACTTGTCTGCTGGAATCTATGTTAACTTTTGTGGCCATGGAGCGCACTCTGTCCAGCAGAGCACTCTAGCTCATCCTAATTTCTTCTTGTAAGCACCTGATGTTAGATACCACATTCACTTTGGTAACAATTCTATCACACATTTGCCTTGTCCATGTCATTGTGGTATCCTAGACAAGGGAACCAAACAACTGTAGCTCTACCCTTTACCATGACTGTTAATTCTGTCGCAGAAAATCTAGGATTCCTTCTACCTGCAATTTTAAAGGAAAAAATCCTAAATTGGAAATAAAATTCCAATTTCAAAGCACAACGAAAACAGTGTAGCTCTTTCAGCTTCCAAAACGTTAAGGCAAAGGGTTGTCGGCTATGAGGGGTGGATTTTATAGGGTGGATTTCAGGTGTGATAAATGCAGACATCATGGTTAGGAGTGCTTGATGTATGAGTCAATCATTAATGAGGAAGGATACTCAATGGTAAACATGTCCAATAAAAATTACTCTTTCGCAAGACCCCTGAATCACTGCTGAGATGACAGACACATTTGAATCTGGCGAGCAGTAAACTGCCACTTCAACGCTGCAATGTCTGATAGCAGATAAGTGTTCACAGCTGACTGAGTACAACCGCAGGACTGAAGGATAAACTTCCGTCAAGGATGACTGAGGTGCGTCTGCCAAATGTATAGATCAGGTGGGAGAAGCTCTGTCAGTTTGGCAAACAGATAGAAACCTTTATCACGGAGGATGGACTATAAAACCGCAAAGATATAACATGGGGCCTAAATCAGAAGGTAAAACGTCGTACTGGAGCGAACCTGGTCTTTCTATCTGACTTGCATTGCATTGCAGTCAGACTTAAACCTTTCGAATGTCCCAGTTTAGCATGGCTGGTTGCCTGCAGTTGGCACTTTGCTCTTTTTTATACTATTTTTATTTGAAACTTTGAAATGTATATCTCTATTTCCACTTGTTGATTTTTGTCATTTTTATGGCATTTTGAAATTGAATTAAATGCAATTTATATTGCGCTCAAATACCCAAAGATGTCTTGGCATTGGGACTTGTGAAGTCAGAAACCCTACTCTCACCCATTGAGAAGTCACAGATTGAAAAGCCATGTTTCAAATCTTTTCCAAAAAAGAAGACTGAATATCACAGGGCAGAGAACTCCAAATATTTGCAGTCAAGTGCTGAGTGATGAACTCTCCCCACCTTAGGCTGCTCTTAAGTCTGTGAATAATCACATTCTTCCTGGACGCCAATCTAAGACGCTTTGGGGAATTGTACCAATGAACTATAGCTTTATGAGCTAGGCATAATGACTTGAACATGGCCCTTTTCTTTACTGACAGCCAGTGCAGCCTGATAAATTTCCTAGAAATTGACTGATGTTTTGGTATGTGGAATATAAGACCGGATGCCACATTTTAGACTACCTAAAGCCTATTGAGGGATAGTTGGTCAATGCCCAAATAAAGGGCATTGAAATAGTTACAGTGAGAGGAAATTAATTAAATGATCACTGTTTTATGTTATGCCATGGAAATGAATGGAGACATTTTCCCAACAATCCTAAGGATACTGAAGTAAGATGCTGTGACAAGGCTCACTTGTGTGGTGAAGGATAGGGTGTTATCAAGAACTACTCCCAAGTTCCTGGCTGATTTTGCTGCGATACTGCGATAGGTAACGTACCAAATTCCTTAGGCCACTAAGAGTTGGACCAGGTGAATGACTGATTCTATCTTCTCTGTTTTCAACCTTAGACAGTTATTTCTCAGCCAGTTGCCAACTTCCTGCATAAAGTTACGGAGGTTGGCCATCACGGATTGAGTATCCTTGGTTATAGTGTTGATTATCTGAGTCTTATTTACATAGGAAAAAACAGAGTCCAAATGATTTGATCAAAGCTGCTAGTGGAGAGATATAAGAAGAGTAGGGCTCAGTGAAGAACCTTGTGGGACTTCAGATGACAAATAAAACAGTTTAGAGGCAAATCAATTACAGACAACAATCTGTGACCTGCCATAGAGTAAAGGATGTAGCGGCTGAAGTGCTTTATGGTTCATCTCTAACTGAGCAAGGCAGGTCACTTGCAAGGAGTGATTGGCATTATTGAAAGTTGCAGAGAGATCTAATAAAACTAGAACAGCAGAACCTCCATTGTTGACTATGCTTCAAATTTTTTCAGCTGCTGTGACCTGAGCCAACTCTATGTTGTGACCGCTTCTAAAACCTGATTGGGATAGGAGAAGTGTGGCTCAGTGGTTGGAGGCGGCAGACCCGGAAGCTGAGATCGGCCGTGGACCAGGGTTCGATTCCCCGCCTCGGCGGGTCTCGGGCTCTGAAAAATTCCTTGGACTTGATAATTCTCGCTCCGGTGCCTACTCGACTCACGGGGTCACACTCTGCGACTCTGGGCAATAGCTTCTTAATCTCCACTACGGCCCCTCGCGGCGGGATGCCTGGCTTTCACCTTGTGGATACCCTGCCAGGGTATCTCACAGGGGAATACCAGGAAGGGTTCCCTAAGCAAGCGCTTAGATACCGTGTCGGTGATTTGCGCTATATAAATACATGTACATTTACATTTATTTACATAGGTCTAATAAACCATAATCTAGCACTGATGTCAGTTCTGAATTCATAGCCTTCTCCAAAATTGTAGCAGGTAATATCAATAAAGAGGTAGAACAATAGTTTTTGAGTTCCGTAGGGCTGGCCAAAGGATTATTGTGGCTTCCATCCAAGTGCTAGAAAATATGCTATAGTCAATAATCAGGTTCCATATCCTCGTTAGATGTTTAGTAAAAATATCAGAACCTAACTGCCAAATGCGAGAAGGACATATTAGAAGGGTGTTTACGCTGCTGGATGGTACGAATGCCTCATGAGACCCTATGTGTTTAATATTGTTGGATGCTGAAAAGGCTTTCGATAGGGTCTCGTGGGGTTTTCTGTGGGCAACAATGAACAAATGTAATTTTGGGAACATTTGTATAGGAGCATTAAAGGTCCTATATAAAAATCCGAACATCAGACTGAAAGTGGGGGGAGAACTGAGCGAGGCAATAAAAATCGAACGTGGGACTAGGCAAGGATGCCCCTGCTCCCCTCTACTCTTTGCTTGCTATATTGACTCATTTATTAGATATATAGAAAAAAATAAAAATATCAGCCCAATTGTATTGAATGGATATGAGACCAAAATATTGGGATACGCAGATGATTTAGCAATCACATCACTAACACCAATAATAGCAATTGAGGAAATCGAGAATGAGGCGAAAAAATATGGCCTTTTGTCAGGGTACAAATTAAACCAAGGGAAAACACAAATAGTCGTAAATCAATTTGTTACTATTCATGATGAGAGAGTTATAGAGTCTGCGGTCTATTTGGGCGTTAGTATAACATCCGATTTATCTAAGGTTGTAGATGAAAATTTGACCCCAATAATCAAAAAGGCAAAACTAGACTTAGATTGAATGGACAATTTACATTTAACAGTTATAGGCCGCTGTAAAGTTCTAAAGATGCAGTTTCTGCCCAAGATTTTATATTTATTCCGTACGATTCCTTTATTATTTACTAATAAGTGGTTTAAGGAAATAGAGGGGATTTGTAATCGCTTTATATGGGCCAAGGGCAGAACCCGAACATCCATAAAGATGCTGGCACTATCTAAAGAACGGGGGGGGGCCTTGCAGTACCTGACTTTAAGACATATTATTTTGCATCAGTTCTTCAGTATTGTAAAGGACTCCTCGGTGGGAATATGAAAGACATATGGAGGGGTAATGCTGGTATTCCGGATATATATGACTTGTTGGTTTTGGATTCTAATAAGGGACTTCTTACATTTAAGGAGCTAAACTACTATAAAAGAACAAAGTTCAAGGTGTTGGGTGCGGTCATTTCAGTTTTGGCAATTATCCGGAAGAAAATTAAATTAGGGAGAATGAACTTCTATACCCCTTTATATATGAATAAACTTCTGCCAGATGTATTTCATGATCACGTGATGAGACGGTGGGATAATCTCGGGGTCGGAACAATTGGGGACATCATATATCAATTAGGGTTAATAACATTTGAAAGGGCGCAACAGCTATACAATTTGGATCGGAGAGATTGCTTTAAATACTTACAGATAAGATCAGTCCTGCAGAGAAAACAAGCAGGTAACTGTAAGTTTACTAGGGTAGACTTGATGGAACTTGTTCGAGATGAGGAGGGATGTTCAATCTCTCAACTTTATGGTGCATTATGCCTGTATAACGAGGATGATAGAGGAAAGGTATTTGATAAATGGAGAACTAAATTAAATCTAGTCGGGAATGAGGGTGAAAAATCGCTTAGGTTAGGAAACACTACCTTAAAGGTTGCAATTCTGCAGGCACAATACTACAAGACTTTATATGAACTATATTATACACCGCATAGAATAGCCCGCTGGGGGGGAACGAGTGGGATCTTCTGCCCAAGATGTCAGAGTATGGAGGCAGACACGATACACATGTTTGCGTCTTGTTCTAAACTAGATCCCTTTAAACACGCTATGGAAAAATTCTTTAAGGAGGAATTGGAGATTTCCAATAAATTAACTAATGAGATTATGGTCCTGGGGGTGGCAAAGGAGGAGCAGGACGTACCCCATCAAGAATTTGTGTTTATTGCAATGACGCTGAGCCGGCTTTGTATTGCAACGTTATGGAAAGACTCTAATCCTCCTTCGTTTCAACAATGGCTATCTAAATTGTTAGCTATCTATACTCTAGAGAAAGCTTTATATGAAAAAAAAGGCGTAAATGCAAAGCAGCTTGGGAAAGGGATATGGGCCCCAGTTGAAAAATGGAAACTTAGATTAGACGGGTATTAAAAGGGGATAGACTCATGCTCATTTTTGATAGGATTATAATTGGCGGTGTTAAAATTGCTCAGATTTTCTAACTCTTCTTTTTTGGAAACTGTACTCAAATTATGTTTTGCATATCGGTTGTTACTTCAAGTGACTAAGCTTTAATTGAATTATATCTGTTGTATTAGATATATATGTCAAAGTAATTAATTGTTTATACTTTGTTTTTTCTGGTGATGAATAATAAAAATATTTTTAAAAAAAAGGAACTGACCTGCTGAGAAAGAGACCTGCCCACCAAAAAGAGCTCTGTGGTTGGATTCTTGGTATTATCAATGTTATGCATAAAGAACCTGCTTTTTTTCTTCTACAATGGAACATTTATACTCACAAAAATGTCTGCATTTGTTTTTCAGCAACTTCAGTGTCTCCGAGAACAAGTCACCAACTCCGCTATGTTGGGAGAATGAATCTGTCACCCCCATGTATTTCTCTAAAGCCCTAAGAACACAGACCAAATTCCTCAGAAGTCTTGTGGGCCACCACAACTGTTGTTCACAATTCTGAACTTTCCACAATCTCAATTAACATCAACTTACACAACTTCACAAGCTGACCCGAAACAGCATACCTCACAGCAAACAACTTGCTCCTCACTTAGTTGTGACTGAAACTGACCCCGGGTTCAGCACTACTATATGCACAGAAACTTTCAGAGAACCTAATTTCACACTAAATATCTCAGGAAATCACACATTACATTCATCCTTTCTACTTTGTAATATCTTTCTTCCCTTGCAATTTCACTACATGACACCGACTTAAAACATCATCCTTATTTATTAACACATGCAGCATCTCTTCACAATGGCACAATCTTAACTTTATCTTGACATGGAATTATCGCTCCGATTCAATACATTATCCTCCATACCTACACAGATAAACATCATCCTTCAAATGTTTAGCAGAATTGTTTAACTCCATATTAGGCGCATCATCAGTGTAAGAAATTGGGGTGTGGGTTCACTGGGGTGGGAGCCCTAGTCAAGCAGCCATTGTCAGAGTAAGGCACAAACCATTCCCTAAATTAACCTGTTCTCAACGCTCTGGTAGCTTGGCACAGAGCAGTCAGGCTTAACTTAGAGACAATGTGTAAAGTATTTGTGTAACATTTCTAACAGTAATGAAGTGGAAAACAACAACAAAAGGATCCCACATCACGTTAGTAAAATAGAGTGATTTGTAATGAATGACAGAAATTCAAGAAGTAGAACCTGAGATATGTAATTTGTAAGATGTTAGTGAAATTAGCACCAAAAAGTACAAAGCGCCAACTGTGGATATCTGGTCGCTTAGACCGGGACGAAGTCACAAGTTCAGGCCGACTGTGAAAGAGCGTGGGCCAGCTACAGGGACCCAGTTAGTCTCGCTGAACAAAGTACCTTAAATCCTAGTTTGCAGAACGCTGTGAGGAGCTGCATCGAAGATACCTTCTGCAGCAGTAGCGATGTGTTGGTTCCGAGGTGCAGTGAGACTGCAGTGCAATGTCCTGCATCGTCTTCGGGGATCCTATTGATGTGCACTTGCCATGTGAAGTCCAGGGTCAAGGATGAGTCGCACAGTCAGGGCGATGTTTCAGGTCTGCCGATCAGCAAGGCTGCGATGAGGAGTCTGGCATCATAGTCAAGGCTGCCATCGAAAAGGGATGCATGGGACTGCGAATAGGATGCGTCGTGCAACAGTGGTTCCAATGGGCTGCAATGAGGGTCTTTGTGACTGGTCCAATCCATGCAGCAGCAGTGATGTGTTGGTGATGCTGTGGGTTGTGCACACAGCAGAAGAGATGCATTGGTTCCACTAGATCTACAGAGGCTGGAACAGCACTTTAGGCCCATTTTCAAGGGTCAATAACTGGAGTGGCACCATTTAGCAGTTTAGACTCATAGACGACAGAGTTCAAGTGCTGGCTTCAGTAGTTGGAGCCTTGTGTCTGAGGCTTAAGTCAGGAGACCAGCCAACTAGCCCTTGGAGTCATTTTGGATTCCTGAGTTCAGCAGGGGAAAGGAGTTGGTCTAACGTGTAGGGCGGTCGACCTCGAGAGCTGGGGAACCAGGTTCGAGTCTCGACAGTGATGCGCAACATCCTGTGATTCTGGGCAAATCACTTAATTTACCCGTGCCTAACAAAAGAAATGAATGTGTCTGGTGCTCGTATAAAGCGCTCTGATACCTTATACGTTTAGGTTAAATTCAGGCTATATAAAACTCCGTTAATAAAAAATTAAAAAAATAATAATAAAAAAAGCACTTTTTTTAAAAACCAGATGCAGGTCCAGTCCTGCTTACCTAGGCGGAAGGGCAGCAAGCAGTAGGTTAGCACAGCAAGGCAGCAGTCCAGCAGACTGGCAGTTCTTTCAGCAGGACAGCAGTCCTTCTTCCTGGCAGAATACCCACATGTCCAGAGGTCTACCGAAAAGTTGGTGTCCCAAGGTCTAGTACTTATACCTAGTTGTACCTCTGAAGTGGGGAGAAGATTCTAGAGGTAGGCCTTTGGAGTGTTCAGGTGCCCTGCCTTCCTGGCTCCAAACTAACTACAGGGGGTATGCATTTGTGTGAAGGTAGGGTGCAGCCTCTTTAGCTGTAAGTGGGGCCGTGCCCATCTCTGCCCTCTTATCCTTTCAGTGATTGTCCATCCAGGCAAACCTAAGCTTCCTATTGCGTGTGGCTTTCTAAGAGGAATACTCCAAGCCCAACTGTCAACTACAACCAGTCTAGTGGCCCAGAGACAGGATGCAGGCATCAAATGTAATTTTAACTGTGACTACAGTATAAGTTAGGATTCCTCATTACAATACCAAAGACACCAAACATGAACTGTTTACCTGCTTCCATTTGGAAATTACAGTTTATTAAATGTTTTAGGGTAACCAATGTTATCCTATGGGAGAGGCATGTCTTGCTGAAGTGAAAAATGAATGTAAGAGTTTTTCATTACCAGGACAGGTCAAATTTAAAAGCACATGTCCTACTGGTTACATTCATTGCACCCTGCCTTCTAGGCTATCCTGGGCCTACCCTATGGGTGATATAAATGTCCTAAAAAGGAAGGTTTGGGCCTGGCAAAAGATTTCCTTTGCCAGGTCAACATGGCAGTTTTAAAACTGCTCGCACAGGCTGCACTGGCAGAACTGGGACATGTTTAAAATGCTAAGTAAGTGGGTGGGACAATCAGTGATGCAGACTCACTAGTAGCATTTAACTTACAGGCCCTGTGCACTTGTAGTGACACTTTTCCAGCTACTTACAGAAATAAACTTGCCAATTGGGCATATGCCTCCCCTCTGACGGGCAGGTCACTGGGGCGGGGATGGGCGTGGCTTCCATCTTGGGCTGCTCTGGGGTTGGCGGTGCAGCTCCTCTGTCCCTCCCCCCCTGGCTATTTCTTCCGGGCCTGGCGAGTCCCGCCCCAGCTCCTCCTGTCACACAGACCTCCAGAGGCTTTGCCGGGAGCAACAACGCTACCTGCTGTGGCGCAACTTGATATTTTAAAAAACGCTTTTAGACTTTGACTTTACCTGTCCTGGGGCCGCGCTCTGGTCACCGCGCACCCCTCTTGCCGCCACTTCGCCCCCCTTGGGCTCATGCAGACCGAGCGCCCCACGCCGAGCGTTCTCCTCCCCTCTGACGGGCAGGTCACTGGGGCGGGGACGGGCGTGGCTTCCATCTTGGGCTGCTCTGGGGTTGGCGGTGCAGCTCCTCTGTCCCTCCCCCCCTGGCTATTTCTTCCGGGCCTGGCGAGTCCCGCCCCAGCTCCTCCTGTCACACAGACCTCCCGAGGCTTCGCCGGGAGCAACAACGCTACCTGCTGTGGCGCAACTTGATATTTAAAAAAAACGCTTTTAGACTTTGACTTTACCTGTCCTGGGGCCGCGCTCTGGTCACCGCGCACCCCTCTTGCCGCCACTTCGCCCCCCCTTGGGCTCACGCAGACCGAGCGCCCCACGCCGAGCGTTTTCCTCCCCTCTGACGGGCAGGTCACTGGGGCGGGGACGGGCGTGGCTTCCATCTTGGGCTGCTCTGGGGTTGGCAGTGCAGCTCCTCTGTCCCTCCACCCCCTGCCACGCCCTACTGCTTCCTGTGGCCAATTTCATGGCACTTTCATCCCGGCCGCGCAGCGGACGAGCGCAGCGGGCGCGACGAAGGCGCGCCTAAGTTGCGCCTAAGTTAAGCCCGTCTGCGCCCGTCCGCGACAGGCCGGGACCTGGGGCCTTACACTCTGCCCCTCTGCTTGCATACTCATCCGTGCAGCTCCTCTCCTGCTCGGCTGATGTGCCTCTTCCCCCGTCCCTCACGCAGCATCTTACTTCCTTAGGTATTTACGCCCCTCATCCTGGCCGTACTGCTTCCCTGCAGTCTATTCCTTCCTTGCACTCCCAGAAATCTATGCCTTCCACCACTACTTCTTCTTCCTCTCATATTGCCTCTGCCTGCCTCCTCAACACTCGCTCGGCAGGCAAGCATCAATCGCAATTATTCAACCTCCTTACCTCTGATTCTCCCGATATTCTGTTTTTAACAGAAACCTGGTTTTCAGAGGCTTCCCTTCCTGATATCCTGGCCATCCTCCCCAATTCCTATTACGCCCTCCGGGCTGATCGACCTGACGGCAGGATCAGAGGGGGTGTAGCCATGGTTGTTCGGACCAGTCTTCAATTCCAGCTTCTTTCCCAACCTTCTATAGCTGGCGTGGACTTTTTGGTTGCCCGCTCCACCAATCTTCCCGTCCCTCTGACAGTCGTCCTTGTGTACCGCCCCCCCCTGAGTATGCCCTTATTTGTGGCCTCCCTGCAGGAACTCCTTGCTACACTTGTAGTCAATAAATCCTCGGTTCTCCTGCTGGGAGACTTCAACTACTGGCCTGGTGATCCCAGGGAGGACCTGGCGTCCAAAGACTTCACGGCCACTCTCCTGTGCCTTAATCTCCAGTCCCATGTTTCTGTTCCTACCCACAACCTTGGCCATATACTGGACCAAGTTTGGTCATCTCAGGACATAGTCTCTCCCTCTAGCATCCTCCCCTGCACATGGTCTGACCATTCTCTTATTTTCTTTACTATCAACCTTGGCTCCCCTCACAAATCCCTTCGCCCTAAGAATATCCTTGCCCGTAGCTGGAACCGCGCGGATCTGCATTCCCTTTCTCTCTCCCTTGCATCTTCTCCCCCTGATCTTAATGGCCTTCCTCTTGACATCCAGGCCGCTGTAGTCAACAACTGGCTATCCTCTTCCTGTGACCGAGTTGCCCCTCTTAAGATAGTCAAGTCTGTTCGCCCACACGAGGCCCACAAATGGTTTAATTCTGAACTTAAGGTTCTTAAACTGGAACTCAGACGCTCTGAGCGTCTCTGGCGCCGCAATTACTGCCCCGACCTCAGGGCTAACTACAAACGCCTGTTGAATGACTATAAAAAAGCCATCCTTGCGTCCAAGACCAAGTATTTCTCTGAGCAGGTTGCCTTGTCTGCGAACAAATCTAAAGAGATTTTTTCTCTGGTCAACAACTTGGCCACCTCTGATCGCGTATGCCCTAAGCTCATTCCTTCCCAGGCCCTCTGCTCTTCCTTAAACGACTTCTTTATTGAGAAGATCGTTAAAATAAAATCTAACATTCCTACCACTCCCTTCCTTTCCCATTATTCTGCTCCCCCTGTTCCTAATTCTTCCCTTGATTCCTTCCCGTCTATTTCCTTGGACTCTTTTCTTGCCTTGCTTATTAAAATCAAGTCTGGTTCTCCAGCCGACTGTGCTCCTGCTCGCGTGTTGAGTACTCTCTTTACCTCTTGCCCTACCACTCCTCTTTTTCTTCTTAATGCCTCTCTTTCCACTGGTTTGGTCCCCTCCTCATTTAAATCTGCGATTGTCCTCCCTATTCTTAAAAAACCTGGTCTGGATTCTTCCCTTCTCTCTAATTTCAGACCCATCTCTCTTTTACCCTATCTTGCCAAAATTCTTGAAAGTTATGTTACCTCTTGTCTTTCCTCTTACGTTGAGCAGAACAATCTCCTTGCTTCCCATCAAGCGGGCTTCCGCTCGGGCCACTCTACGGAGTCAGTGGCGCTTGCAGTCCTTGACGAGCTGAAAGCCAAGGCCGACACCAACTCCCCCCAAGCTCTGGTTCTCCTCAACTTGTCCGCTGCGTTCGACACGGTTGATCATACCATCTTACTTGACCGTGTCGGCGCAGCGGGCATTCGGGGCTCTGCTCTCTCCTGGATTGCGTCCTTTCTTACAGGTCGCTCACAAGCTGTTCACCTCTCTGGCTTCTCCGCTTCTCCCCTCCCGGTGTCTTGTGGGGTTCCCCAAGGTTCCTCCCTCTCTCCTCTTCTTTTTAACCTTTATATTCGTCCCCTCATTGTTTCTCTTCTTGATCTGGGGGTCTCTGTGTATAATTACGCAGATGACCTCCAGCTCGTCTTTGATCTTTCCTCTTCTTCTCACTCTTTATCATTCTTTAGCTCCACTCTGGTTTTCATTTCCGGATGGATGAGCGCCAATCATCTCAAGCTCAACCCAGACAAGACCGAGCTTGTCTTGACTGGTGGCTCATCCAGTCCTTGGTCCTCTGCCTTCTGGCCCCCGATCTTTGGTCCCCCCCTACCCCGGTTTCCTCTGTCAAAACGCTGGGCATTAAGGTCAGTCAGGACCTGTCAATGCACGGCCAGGTCAGCTCTGTTGTGTCTTCTTGCTTTCTTTCCCTTCGTTTGATCCGAAAAATTTCCCGTTTTTTTTCCCTGGACTCCCTTAAAATTATCATCTCGGCCCTTATTATTTCCCGCCTTGATTATGGAAACGGCTTGTTCGTGGGCATCCCTGCCTACGAAACTCGCCGTCTCCAAGCAATTCAAAATCAGGCTGCTCGTCTTATTTTTCTTCTTCCCAAAACCCACCACATTACTCCTGTCCTTAAATCACTTCACTGGCTACCTGTTTTGCAGAGATCCCTATTTAAATTAGGGTGCCTAGTCTTCCGGGCTGTTGATCGCTCTGCTCCGGCGTTCATCAACTCCCTGATCTCCACTCACACCCCTGCCAGTACCCTTCGTTCCTCTAGTTCTGCCCTCCTCACTGTTCCCTGCTTCCGCAAATCTCGCACTGGTGGTACCAGATTCTCTGTTCTTGCCCCCCGGTTCTGGAACTCCCTCCCTCTATCTCTGCGCTCAATTCCCATTTTTTCACACTTCCGTAAAGCGCTCAAGACTTTCTTGTTTGCCCAGGCATACTCCGGCTAACTTCCTTGGCCCTGTTTTGTTCTGATTAGTAGAGCTCTCAGCGCCAGGAAGCCGCTTGGCCACCGTGCGCTCAATAAATACCTTATTCATTCATTCATGCCAATTCTACCATGTTTTCTGGAGAGAGCAAAATCACTTTAGCACTGGTGTGCAGAGTCCTAAGCCAACAAAAACAAATTCAGAAACAATAGGAGGAATGAAGGCAAAACGTTTGACCCTGTTGAAAGGGCCAGGTCCAGCAACCAGTAGTTAATGTAAACCCTGCCCCAAAATCCCTAAAAACTCATAGTTACTTCCCATTTGTTTCAACCAAATCTTTAGGATAGACTGTGTTGCATACTGGGCAAACGTGCAACACGGCTTCCTCTTTAAACTCACAAATGTCATTGACTTTCAGACCTTTTCAGACCTGCAACACTTGGCATAATGACCTATAACAAACTTCACAAGTTTTTTTGACAGCTGGACACTCTTTGAATTTGAAACGTGCAAACAGTACAGGTGTGCTTTTTATCCTTTTTACAATTAACACACTAATGGATCTGTGGGGGAAAATACTTCCTAACTTTCAGATGTTTGGCCGACTAATTAAACATTCTTTAGTTTAACGTCTGCACTATCACTTGAAACAACTATATTTATCAGACTAATTGGCAATGTTGTGACATTCCATTACAAATAAAGTATTTAAGAAGTGTCCCTGAACAGCATGACAACTAGCAGACAAATGACATGACAATTGCATCTCATAGTCCATGATTGTGTGAAGCACCTCATAGAATTCAAAATACATACCAATTGTAACTTACGTAAGGAATTGCACAGTAATTTTGCATGCAGCGAACACTGCAAAATGCAAGGGAGTGCATGAAAGAGCATGACAAACTGTAACGCTTATGCATGACTGCATCACCAACACCAGGCTTATATGATTAGCGTGCTTTGCATCTGCGATGCAGTTCAGCACCTTGTCACGGATAGTAAAAGCTATATAACTTCTCATATCATTTGTAATTCCCTTAGCTAATCTGTAGCATAGCTCACCCTGCTTATAAATAAAATTAACGCTGCTTGAAAATGGTGCAGACTCTACCTCCTGACAGCTATTCGAATTCCTTGAATATCGGGAAAAACAGTTGTGAGAAATACTGGGTCTAATTCTACTGTGTTTTCCCAAATCCGTTACATCACAAACGTGTTTTACATCCTCTGCTAGCTCACGCTCCTATGAGAGATCTAGAATGAGGCCAGGGTCTGTACGCTCTAGATATTCCTAGATGCTGTGGTCGAAGTGGGTGGAATCTGAGGGGTAGGGCGTACCAATACTTTTTAGGTCTCGCCTATTCTATCCCTTATAAATTGTTAGGTCTCGCCTATTCTATTTCGTAGGGATTGAATAGGCAAGATTATAGTGAGCAGTCCGAAAAGTCTACATAGCTGCGGATCCTGTACAGTTCATGTGAGCCAGGCGCGTGCACATCATCGCCAGCCACATCCCACACCATGCCTCGGCATCAGGACCTCAAAGGAAGCCGCTCTCACACCACCATTTGTCTGAGCATACGGATAACCTGTGCACACACATAGAAATCAAACATATGATATGGCAGTCTCTGACACTGGAAGAAAAAAGTAATTGAAGCTTGTTGATCTCGTAGCTTTAATGTTCGTTCTGGAAAACGCCAGCCGACACGTGTTTCATCAGAGTACAATACACTCTGACTCTTCAGGGCTGGAGATAAAACAAAATGTACACACCACTGACTATTCTAGTCAGAATGTCAGTTATACATGACATCCCTAGGGATGAGATGGTCAAAAGATCAAAATTCTCCAATTCGTGCATCATGTACACATTTTACACATTTTAAGAAGGCTTCAGAGATTATCAGTGAGCATGCGAAAAAAAAGAAGAAGGGGCAAGTGTTTCACACCGACATTTCGAAATATTAAAAAGTACCAGTTAGTGTACTCAATTGCCCCATTATCGTGATAACTTACTAAAACAGAAAATTTCAATTCATGCTAAAATATCACAATACCTATTGAAAGATTGACTCTACACAAATGTACCGATAGTTTGTTTGTACAAAGACCAAACTTTGTAGTTGAAGACCCTTGTGATAACACAAAATTGACTATTCTTGTCCGTGTGTAAATTCAAATGTCACCCATGTGATTGAAAAAGAGGTGGATGAAAAGAAAACCGTGAGCCTCAAAAACACCACACAACTCTGTGTTGTTCTCGGACAGTGATGGGTGAAGTTAAAGTTCTAAATTGTGTGAAAATCGGCATGCTGATACATACCTATGTCCTAGTAGAAACGATAAAATCAATCCCTACAAAATTACAGAAAAGAGGGGGGAGAACTTTACTTTACTGGCTTGACCAAGAACAAATTGTCATGAAACTCGTACTTCAATAAAGACAAAAATGTTGGAAGACAATGATCACTCACCCCACAACCGTTGATAATTCCAACCCGGTTTGGGTATCTGTAGATTGTTCAGTGGATGATGAAGAGAATCGAATGTTCTGCTATCGGAATAGAACCGGTCCAAATGAACAGAGATTAAGGGAAAGACAAATGTTACAATTGCCCTTTTATGAACAGTTATTCCAACGTAAACTGTGCTGGCATGTGTAAAAACTGGCTCCTAACCTATGTAATCCTGCACATACTCTCGTAAAAAGGATAGAAGACCTGCATGAAACAGTAGCTTTCACTATAGCCAAACTAAGTATACTACTATTGGTAAGCTAGACTCACAAAAGTCAAAAGAGTTAACACTGTACAGGCAATGGGTGCCCTACAACTCATCCAAGGGACGAACGGCCAGCCCTGTGTTTACGTAATGAGGTAGTGGGTCACTCATGGCAAGTCGTGCTCACTTACGTCCACATTTAAAAGTAAGTCTGGAGTGTTCGCAAAAAGACCCACCTGTAGCGGTGTGCTCAATGATTGTTTGAGCGGTAGCCGGGTCGGGACAGACGTAAGTCTTCAGATGTAGACTGAAAGTGAGGTTAAAACAGTATAGCGCAAAGATTAGCTAGTGGCATTACAGGTCGATATCAAGTAAAGGGGACAAATTATAAACAACACTTACATCAGGAAAATTTTAACTTCAAAGTGTGAATTTCAGTAGTAACGGCTCCTTGGTAACGGCCTACATAACAATATTATAATCATCATCAGAAATCAGCCCCATAATGCCACGAGGCACAATTTTTGATAGATACATGCCGTGCACAAACCCGGTGGTCTGTCCGACCCCGGTCACGGCGTCCTGCTCGCGATGTGTGTCCGCAGAAATGGGCAAGAAGCATGCGCTATATTAGGACACGTTTTCTTCTGTGAATAGAGACTAGAACGGTGTACGAGTTTCCAATCGCCGCGTTCAGGCACACCGGAAGTGAGCCCACATGAAAATATTCGTCATGTGGTTGAAAAGATGCACATGCGTCTTGTGTCTTTATGAAACCCCTGACCTGCGCAAACTATTCCAAAGATGTGTACGTAATGATACACCAGGTGGAGATATGAGGTACAAATTCCTCCTGGGTTCTCCTATCGCGTTGCAAGTACCTCCCCCGAGAAAACCACACAACATGCAAAATTTTGCATGGATGTGCACGCGGACCAAAATCAAGGTAGAGAAAAGGAAGTAGTTCAGATACAAAACAAAGGGCGACTTAATAATAGAGAAAAAGAAATTCATTTTTAAATGTATATACAAAAAGGGATTTTACTTCTTTTTAAAACATTTTTTTTTAAATTACATCACACAGCATCTACTCTCAAGCAGAACTCACAGTCAGTCATTTGACATAAACTGCGTATGTAATACACCATTGAAATCTTGGCTTTTCTCTCTGCATTAAAACCTGCTCTCACCGCTCTTTCTGTTACTATAGCGCCAAGACGCCGCGGCATTCGAGCGCTTTATAAATATTTCAGTCAGTCAGTCACCATATTGCAAAAATAATAAGATCTATTGAAGGGGCAGGTAGACACTATTTTGAATCACACCTGCGGATTCCATGTATTGTAATATGATATATCACAAAGTAGGAGGGTGTGTGGGTGAGAACAAGGGTCCATGGACTAATGAGGGAAAAGGGAAAACCAAGTCAAGGACAGAGAAAAATTTTAGGAAAAGGATAAGTGTCAAAAATAATCTCACCATTGCAGCAAGAAAACAAGGACGCTCAAATGATTATACTATTGTTTCGAAATATGAAGAATAAAAAGTATGTATGTAGACAGAATGTGACCACTATTTGTGCTTGAAACATACACCCATCACCATTTATTTTGACCTGTGATACATGCTCCCTATCGTCCTAAATATCACATCATACCTCGCTGGAAGAAACATATAACGTATCCACAATTGTAATACATGACAGGTGAGCATAGGGTCATGTGGATGACAAATTGTGTTAAGATATTAGAATAGAGAATACTTGACAACAATCCACAATTTATAATTTTAAAAACCCCACAAACTCAATACTTATTTTCAGTTATGCAGACAAGAACTCATCTATTTGAATTACATTTAGCCAAGGAAATACTGCATCTCAGAATCACAATTTAAACCCTGCTTGACCGATTGCAAGCGCATTATCCAAGTGGCTTCCGTCCTACGCAACCTGAGTTCCCTATTACCACCTCTGGGGTGTTGTTCAATCACTTCAATGCCAAAGAAGGAAAATTCTTTATGACTCCCTTGTGCAGGACACAGTGTTGCGTGAATAGCCACTGGATATCTGGCATCCCCCTGTTTTAAGGCTCTCATATGTTCTGTGATTCTTTCTTTTAAAGGCCTGATTGTGCTGCGTATATATAATTGGCGACACTTGCATACAATCACATTAACAACGAATCTTGAGGTGCAATTAATGTTGCTCTGGATTGTATAAATCTGATTGTCAGGACCACTAAAGCTCTTGACTTTATGTTGTGCCCATTTGCACACGTTACAGAAACCACATTTATGAAAGCCCAATGTCTGAGGTGTGAGCCATGTGTTGATTTGCGTTGTTTTAGGTAAAGAAGGACTCCGTCTAGTGCGTAGAGTTCTGGCACGCCTGAAAGTAATCATGGGTCGTGTTGGTATATTGTGTGCCAAAATATTGTCTGCCTTTAATAAGCCCCAATGTTTGGTCAGGCTTTTTCTGAACACGTGATTTAGCCCATTGTATTCTGTGATCATGCGTACCATCAATTCACCCTCAGTCTTGGCTGGTTTGGTTATTAAAGTATCAGCTCTTGTTACTTTACTGATTTTCTTGGCCGCCTGGTTTAACACATCCCTGTCCTAACCTCTATTCCGGTACCTCTGTTCCATGCTCTTCACACATTTCCCAAATTCTTGGTCATCGCTACATTTTCCTCTAGCCCTCAGATATTCTCCAAAGGGTATTGACTTTGGGGCGATTATGATGGCGGACGGACCTGAGTCCGTCCGCCACCATAGAGAAGGAGGGACCGTCCGCAGGGGCAGCGGCGGTCACTCCGTGCAAATTAGGATGTGACCGCCACCCTGGCGGTCACATCCTGTATTTTTATCATTGCGGCGGGTGCTGCTAGAAGCAGCACCCGCTGCAATGATAAAAAAGTAAGTTGTGCATTTGCATGCACAGAGCAGCAGGCTCCTCGCGGTGCCTGCTGCTTTGTGCAGGCAAATGCAGGGGAGTACCATAGGTACCCCCCATGTGCACCACCCACCCCCCCTTCACCCCTGGGGGCCCGCAACGGGCCCCCAAACACAAATCCCTATACCTTTACACGGCGGAAATGCCGCTGTGTAAAGGCATCTTTCTGCAGACATCCTAATATGGCTGGCGGTGTCTGATAGACACCGCCAGCCATGTTAATGCTTTTCCGCCGCGGGCGGAATCCGCCCGCGGCGGAAAAGCGGAGGACAGATAGTAAGACCCAACAGCCATCCTAATATGGCGGTGGGTCTTTCAAGGCTCCGCGGCGGATTTCCCACATCCTCCGGGCCGGCGGTGGCTTCCGCCGGCCCGGTGGATGCGGGAAATCCGCAATCGTAATAGGCCCCTTAATTTGGTGCAATGGGTGACTGCTGTTGGCATGAAGGATTGAATTACAGGAGGTGTCTTTTCTGTAAAGGCGACTATGTAGCTTGTCATTGTCTATATATAATTCAATGTCCAGAAAGCTGATCATATTGGCACTGTATTCCATGGTGAAGGTTATACCATATTCATTGCTGTTCAGATAGTCTTTAAAATGTTGTAGTTCATTTGTGGTGCCTGACCATATCAATAGACAGTCATCTATATAACGACCCCAATAGATGATTTGATTGATCCAAGGTGCACCCTCCTCTCCCCAGATGTATTCCATCTCCAAGCAGCCCATGAACAAATTGGCAAAGGAGGGTGAAAACTTGGACCCCATCGCCACGCCTTTATTTTGCTTGTACCATTTATTGTTGAACATAAAGAAATTATTCTCTACGATGATTTTCACCATCCCAATCAACATTTCATTATGAAGCCATTGCGTGTCTGGTCTGTTATTCAGTAAGCGTGTGATGGCTTCTAATCCCTTATCTGCTTCAATACTGGATGTAACTCGCCATTGTGCGTACAAGTGGACCAATGAAGAGGTCCACATACTCGGATAACCTCTCCGTTGGCCCATCTATGCCCGACACAATAGGTCTACCCGGTGGAAAAGGCTGGTGTTTGTGTATCTTGGGTAGTGTGTATAAAATTGGATAGGTAGGGCGGGAGACCTTTAGATATGCTAGCATATCCTCATCCAGTATACCAAGTGTGTGCCAATTGAGTAGTTGTTTATTAATCTCTATACACAGAGGGCCCATGGGGTTGTGACCTACTTCCTCCTAACACGTTTGATCATTTAATTGAGATAGAATTTCCTCATTGTAATCTGCCAGGTCCATCACCACAACATTTCCCCCTTTGCCTGTCTCTCTTATTATTATAGTATGGTCATTAGAAAGTTCAGAAAGGGACCGTTTTTCTCCTGAATTCAGATTATGTTGTGAGTATCTCTTGTTTCTGATCTTACTGTGATTAGTGTCCTCCAAATCCTCCATGACTCTTTTGTGGAAATTATCAATGGAGTTGCCACCTGGTAATGTAGGTGTCCACTTGGACCTGTTTTTAAACCCACTGGAAAGTGAAAGGTCAGTGTCAATATTCAGTTCTTCTAATAATTGTGACATAGTGTGTGGGGATTCCTCTCTCTCAGTAATGGATAGAAGTAACTTGGTGGCTTGCACATCCTGTATAGAAGGGACATCACACGCATTACCCAATGTGTTGTTACAACTTCTTTTATTAGGTGTGGGGTTACACAAAAAATGTTTTTAAGTTTCAAATTCCGTTTGAATTTGTACAGATCTATTTTGAGTTTGCACAAATCACCTGTCTCCGAAGGGTTGAAACTAAGACCTCTACTTAAGAGACTAATCATATCAGTAGTTAAGGTTTTAGAGGACAGATTTACTACTTGTACCTCCTCTATTTGGTTACTTGTTTTGTTTCCCCCTTGCCTGATCTGAGTTTCTGTTTGTAGTTTTCGCTTTGCGCCCCTTTTGCCTCCACGGGTTTTGCCTGTTCTCCTACTCGGGTTCCCATACGCCGGTTGCCTCTCCGAACTGTCCGAACCTCTTGTAAAAAACTCTTTATATTTGACCTCCCCCCTGTACTCCCATCTGTTTTACTGTCACTTGAGGGTGGTACACTTAACAAGGTTGAACTGGAGGAAATGGACACCATATCCACTGTAGCTGTCTCTTTAGACTTGGGTTTGGTGATTATCACTGCGTCATACTTTCTGGCATATGTGAAGATTCTTCCCATCTTATAATCGATCTCATCTCTTTTTAATTGTCTTATTGTCCTCTCTTTTATTTATTTCTGATGTGCGGCTAATATCTCTTTAAGGATCACATAATTCTTCTAGGTGGCATCGGTCAGATTTAGATCTTTGATTTCACTTTCTAGTGTATTATTTCTAATTGTAATTTTGCTACTTTTCTATCTGAACTTTCTATCAAGATATCCAGGAGTGTGAACGAGTTCACATTCAGGGAATCTTCCCATTTGGTGAGCAAGTCGTCATCAAGCTCATCGTACGTGGGCAAAATTTGTGCTCTGAGTCCCCTAGGGATCCTTTTCAGCCTAAGGTACTGTTTGAGAGTAGTGCCATCCCACCAACGGGCATTTTCGGTTTTCTTCAACCTCTCTAACTTTAAAAATGTATCTCTCAAGCCTTCTTTGCGTGTCTGAGAACCACTGGTGGTGGCATTGCCACTGCTGGGACCACTGGTTAGATCGCCAAACAGTTTGTCTGCCTCTTTGTCTCTATCCATGGTTATACTATGTTATGTGAATTAGTTTCAATTTTTATTCTAGATAAACAATCACTATATAACAAATTGTCAAACAAATGGTCAAAAAATGGTCAAAAAGCCCCCCCAAACACCCCCGGCACCTCCATAAACACAATTTTGCTACCTCTTGTTTTTGGGGCGCTACCTCAGCACAGGTGCCATTCTGACAACAGGGTACCTCTTCCAGCAGGTGTGGGGGTTGCGAGTCTACCCCCCCCTTGGCCACATGCCTTTTAAACCAAGGCAGCCCTCACAGAGAGCTCTGCATCCTGCAGACGGAGATTTCTGTGCCTTGCTGCACACCCAGCAAATGCGAATCTCCAGTTTCTCCTCACCTTCACTTCAACTCCCTCCCCCCTCCTTGGTGCCCCTTTGTTGTTCGCTGTCTCCCTCGCCCGAGCACCCTTTTCTCTCTCGCTTTCCCGCCGACTCTGTGATTGCATTCTTTCTATGCCCTTTTAATATTCTGCTTGCATTATTTCCTATTTTTCAATTCATCGCCATTCCCTTCTTTTCTTTTTCCCTCTCTAACTGTGTCTCCACTTTCTCTTCCGATGCCGTTCCTCTTTCACTCCATCTCGTGCTCAGCATTCTGTTCTTTCTCTCCTTTCTCTTTCCGTAACTTCCCCTCGCATCACCCCTTCTCTACTTCTCTCAATTTACGTCTTTCACGTTCTGCTTTCTCTTCCTTTCACCGTTATCGTCCATCTCTTTCTCTCCTCGCCTTTATCTTCATATTACGTTCCCTAACACTCGTCCCATTCTTTGCATTCTATTGACTCTACCTTATATTAAAGTTAATCCCCACTTTCCCGTGTCTTAGCCCCTCTCGTCCCTTTCACTCTTCTCTCGCCAGTTTCACCTAGTCTCTTCCCTTTGCCTTCGACTTTCTTTCCCTCTCTTTTGCCTTTTCCCTTTTCCCTTTTTGTGAATTTCCCTATTCTCTTCATATCATCATTTCCTGTCCTGTCTTCGTCTTCTCTTCATTTTATCCCTATATCATTATCCTGCACTTTTTTCCACTTTCACATTTCTCTATCACATTTGACTGAATTTAATCACTTCTTTCCTTTTCGACATCCGTCTTTTCACACTTTCTTGTTCTTTTCCATTCACTTTTCCTTTAGTCTCTTTCCTATTTTGTAATTTTTTCCTCTTTCTCTTTCTCTGTCTCCCCCTTCACATCTCTAACTTCGCTGTACTTTCTGACATTCTCTTGCAGCACCTTCTTGTCTCATTTTGAGACCTTTTCGCCTCGCTTCCCTTTTCAGCTTCTACTTATCCCCATCTCCTCCTTCTGCTCTCGGTGTCTTGTCTTCCGCACTACATTCTCCTGTTACCCCTCTGTGACTCACTTCTCTTCCCTTCCCTTATATTTTCATATTTTATCTGCCCTTCTCATTTTCTTATTTCTCATGACTTCAGATCTACCCTTCCTGTCATTTATCATTTTGTTCCGCTTTCTTTCTCTTTAGGTCTCGCTGAGATAACGCGCATGCGTTCTCAGCTAGTTGTAAAAGGGCATTCAAAAATGCTACTGATAGAGCGAAATTTGGAAATATATTTATTTCAAATCGCAAAGTTAAACTTCCATAATAAAGTAATTATACTAATGTGATTGGAGTGAATATTATTAACCAACCTAGAGTAAAATTGCAAATCATTACACGCGGGAAACTAATATATGTGCTCATATATGTGCTTTATGTTGCAAAAGCATGTTTGTGTAAAATAATAAACTAATCTTGTCTATTGTTTTGTCAGAATTAAATGCGGCTGTTTTAATAATGGCATGTGCTTATTTCTGTGTGCTCTTGTTTTGTCTTTTTGTCTTTATATTGCATAAATCTGTTTGTTGCTTCATTTGCTTCCGCTAGGTAACATAGATTAATGGGTTAATAATTAGCAAAGGTGGGTGGGTAACAGAACAAACTTTATTTCTCACATTAATCGGTGTTTTGTGTTTGTTTATACATTAGTTTTGCGAGTGGGCCTAAAGAAAATGGCTGCCAGTACTGCAGCCTTCGAGACTTGACCAGAGTGAAACTTTCACGCATGCGCAGAAAATATTGCTGAGCTGACAACGTTTATTGCAAAAGAAATCCTGGTCGAGATGAATGTGTTCTTGGTGACATTTCCAAGGACAGGATGTTGAATGGCCTGCCAAGATTAGGAAGTAAATGTTTCTCCCCGTCAAAAGTATCTTTTTGAGGAAGCAAAGAGGATGGTGTAGCTAAGAACAATAAGGGCTATGATGAGGCCCCGGACTTGGTCAGGAGAGCGTGACCTGACAGTGGACTGACATGGCTCAACCAATCAAAACTTTGGATTGACAGAAAAAATGTCCGATAATGATACTTTAGTTAGTTAGATAGGTATAAAAACTGTCCCCATGGGAGGGAGGGCGCTCTTGCTGCTCATCTTCTCCTGATTCCAGTTAGGTGTGACGTGCTGACGGACTTTCTTTGGGGCACGTAAGGATTAATAGGGCTAAATGACTTTACTTTTATTCCTTAATTGAAGTGAGATTTAGACAGGGAAGTTAGGGCTTAGGTGATGGAAAACTGTTTATTCTTTATTAAATCATGCTAATCGATTAAGCTTGAAACTGTTGGTTCTACTTGCTATACTTCAAATAATGCTGCTTAAATAAAAGATTCTAATAAAATGCACCTACCTCGAATAAATAGTTAATAAATGAGATTTTTGAAAAGACAAGCTGGTCTTGTTATTTCAGTCATGTTATCATCAGCAGATTCATTAGCCTAAGTGACTTAATTAAATGCAGTTTACAAAAACCATGGTGAAATCATTATACTGCAGTTGTATATAAATGTGTATATAATTTGTGAATAGGTTTTATCAATTAGGTCACATGATTCAGTTGCTCAACATATGTCACGTTAGCTTATGGGCCTTGTGAGTGATTTATGATTAATGGTGAGTATTGTGGAGTTGGGTAGTGTTGTTATGACATATTTTCTATAGGGGCGCTGGATCAATTCTCTGGTAGTAGAGTTCGGTTGCTATGGTAACTGACATGCTACATGGTAATTACATAGGATCAATGTTTAACATATGTTGAGTTTGTTCACTTGTTACATGTAGTCGAAAGGTTTTTTCCTGTAGTGTGAAAAATCCTAGTTGTGCCGGCATATGAGTGGTGTGACAAAGTGAAGTTGCACAGTGCATTTGTTCTGTTTCAAAATAGTGGTATTGTTATCACTAGTGTTGTGGACGTACAGCACGAATTTAGGGACCTTAGGTGTGCTAGGTAGAATGTATAGTGAGGATTGTCTATGAAATTGTAGCTTTTGAGTATAGGGACTTAGAACCTGTTTTAAAACTCAGTGTGAAAAGAGTAGTAGAATTTTATCCAAGCTTGTGCGAAGGGTAAGGAAGCGTCGTCTATTCTTACTGGTGAATGTTGATTTCTATGGTTGGTTAAAGTCCTACCAAGATTTCATGTATGTATGGTTAGGGAAACTTTCCGTTCGAAAGTGCGTAAATGATTTTGTAAATTTGTCCGAGTCAAACTTTGAATTGCTACTTTATGTGCATTCAGAGGGAAACGAGTTCGATATTACTTGTTAGAAGGGTAGAGTAAAAGTTTACTTTATCAACGATTGTATATTCTGTGAGAATAGCGTTGTCTATTCCACGCAAAGAATACTTGAATGGTTGTATAAACTGTCACTTTATTCTAGCGAAACAGACAAATGATTTGTTTATTTGTTGTTAATAATTGAAATTCATTGAAAAAATGTCCTTAAAATGGCGCTGTGCAAATATTTTGAGAAGGAGGGGTGAGCGCTAGGAGTAAAACACGAGAAGCTGCAGCGGCTGTGTACGTCAAAGGGTCCGCGCTGTGATTGGCTAACATATGTCACAGCTAGCGCACTGATTGGCTCACGTGATTCTGACGAGCTGTTAGCTAATTGGCTGTTCTAGAAAGCGACAATTCTATTGGTTGAGCAAAGTGGTGACGTAGCTTAACCTGATTGGCTTGTTGGTGTGTTTCGCGCACGGATTGGCTGGTTTTGCGGAACAACCAGGAAACATTTACGATAATTTTAAATTAAACGGATTTGATTAAAACATGAGTTATTACTATAAAAAAGATGAGAAAAGGCTTACATGGCTTCAGAAATTAAAAAATTTCTTTTCACCTGATAAGAAAATTGAGACGCGAGGTGGATAATTACTTCATAAGTATAGAACACCTGCAGCCTACATGGAAGGTGAATATGGTTATCATACTTGCCTTTGGATGGATAATTGGATGGATTATACCAAGGATGATGGTGTTTTGGCTTGGCCAGAGGATGGCTCATTTAATATGAGAATTTTGAAAAATTTGAGAGAAAAAATGACGGCTCTTGTACCGAAGCCTAGACCAACACAATTTGAGACTTTAGTTGAATGGGAGGATGAGATGTTTGAACTTCAACGGGAAGCAAGTGGTATAATGAGACCTCCAAAATCAAATTTTAAAAGAGAAACCCATGAGGATAGAATGCGTCGATGGAGACAGGCAGAAATGTGTGATGGTCTCTACCCAGTGAGAGTAATGATTACTGAAATACCAGGTCAAAAGAATACCCAAAAGAAAAATAACATTGAAGAAAGTGATTTAGATGATCCAGTTTTAGAAGAAATGTACCTTACAAATAAAAGACAGACTCCTTTAAAACCAGCTTGTTCATGGTCTACCCCGATGGTTTCTACAGGAACCACCCCGAGTGCACCTCCACTTAATGAGGAATCACCCAGATTTTACCCGAATAATACAGAAACTTCTGAAAGATTAGAAACTAGAACTAATTCTAGTGTATATGGTGAAAGTAGAAATTTTCCTGAAACTCCAGTTTCAAGAAATTAGACTCCTTCCAGAGGTCTAATGGGTACTGGGAGAGATGAGGAAATTCCAAACACCTCAGAATATTTACGATCAAAAGAAGAATTAATTCGGCAATTAACAAGAGGAATGGTAGCAGTAACAGTTCCGGTAAGGATTGGTCCTGTTCAACCTGTTTTTGAACAGGGAGAAATTAAACATCCAGGTTTGATGATACCATTAAATGCAGAAATTCAGAAAGTGGCTGAAAAATTTTACTCGGAATTAACTGAAATACATCGAGAGAAAACAATGATGCCTGATTTAACTTTTAATCCAGGTTCATTATGCAGAACACCAATGGGTGCAGAGTCGTATACTGAATCCCCAGGAAAAAGTGTTGAGAAAACAGATTCAAGCTCAAAGCATGATGTCGCAAAACTTAAAGCAGATTTGGAAGAATTAATCATTGGCACAATTGGTCCTGACAGTTTAAAGCATTATCAAGATGATGAATTGTTATTCATTTGCAAAAGCATACAATGGAAAACGAAGAATAAATATGAACAGTTAGAAGAATTGGCTACAGAATTAGAAATTGACTTGAGCAAACAGAAAAATTTGACAAAACATTATAGATTAGATTTTACTGAAAAAGATATAGGGAATTTTAATGCGATGGGAAGAATTATGCATATAAAAGTTTTGATTGTGTACATCAAAAAATTGGGTGATTTAAGCAAGTGGAGAGTGAAGTGGACAAAAAAGAGAGAGGAAGAAAGGAGAGAAAGGAGTATGTTGACTAATCAGTACCCAATGAGAGAAATAGCAGGAGGTGGTTATGTACATGTTCCTGGGTCTAGACAGGACATTCTGTTATTCACAAATGATTTTCCACGATTGAGAGAAAAGCCAGTGGAATGGTATCGACAGGTAGACAGGTTTATAAAAGTCTCGAAAGTTCTGTGGATTAATTTGGATGGATTCTTTGACATTGTTGTCCCGTCAGATCTTTGGACAGAATGTAAAGTTTCTGTAAGCTGGCCAAAGGTAGAACGTGCTCGAGAGGAAGCAACAGGTGCTCCATCACCAGTTGTCATGGATTTCTATGATAAAGTAATTGTCTGGTTGAAAAACAAAATTGCCCCTAAAGTAGTAGACTGGGTTAAAATTGACAGAACAAACCAGGAGCCAAAAGAGTCAGTGCATTCATTCTATGAAAGACTACTGTTGGTTTTTAAACATTACAGTGGCTATGAAAAATTAAGTGAAAAGGACATGAGCCACTTTATATAGAGATTTGTTTATGGCCTGAGGCCAGAAATTGGAGAGATGATTAGAAGGATCACTGACATAATATAGAATGACAAAATATAGACTTACCAAAATATAGTCACCAAAATATAGAATGCCAAAATATCGAATTCCTATCTACAAAAAGGTAAGTACAAAAATATCGAATCCAAAATATAGTCTGTAAAAAATATAGTCAGTCAAAATATCGAATTTTTTTAAATGTCTTAAAAGTAATTTAAAATTAATGAAATAATAAATATAATTAACTAAAACATACTTAAAAATACTCAAATAACCTTAAAATTAAGATATAATTAATTTAAGTTATTATTAAAAAATGTACAATATTTTACCGTAGGATAGCAGGAGGGTAACATTTAATATTACCACTCCAGTGAGTGCAACAGTAGGGAAAGCGTTGGATATCGTAGGGGTAAAAAATACTATTCCCACTCCAGTGAGTGCAACAGTAGGGAAAGCGTTGGATAGCGTAGGGGTAAAAAATACTATTCCCACTCCAGAGAGTGCAACAGTAGGGAAAGCTTTGGATAGCGTAGGGGTAAAAATGACTATTCCCACTCCAGAGAGTGCAACAGTAGGGAAAGCGTTGGATAGCGTAGGGGTAAAAAATACAATTCCCACTCCAGTGAGTGCAACAGTAGGGAAAGCGTTGGATAGCGTAAGGGTAAAAATTACTATTCCCACTCCAGAGAGTGCAACAGTTGGGAAAGCGTTGGATAGCGGGAGGGTAAAAAATACTATTCCCACTCCAGTGAGTGCAACAGTAGGGAAAGCGTTGGATAGCGTAGGGGTAAAAAATACTATTCCCACTCCAGAGAGTGCAACAGTAGGGAAAGCGTTGAATAGAGTAGGGGTAAAAATTACTATTCCCACTCCAGAGAGTGTAACAGTAGGGAAAGTGTTGGATAGCGTAGGGGTAAAAAACTACTATTCCCACTCCAGTGAGTGCAACAGTAGGGAAAGCGTTGGATAGCATAAGGGTAAAAATTACTATTCCCACTCCAGAGAGTGCAACAGTAGGGAAAGCGTTGGATAGTGGTAGGGTAAAAATTACTATTCCAACTCCAGAGCGTGCAACAGTAGGGGAAGCGTTGGATAGCGTAGGGGTAAAAATTACTATTCCCACTCCAGAGAGTGCAACAGTAGGGAAAGCGTTGGATATTGGAAGGGTAAAAATTACCATTTCCACTCCAGAGAGTACAACAGTAGGGAAAGCATTGGATAGCATAGGGGTACAAATTACTATTCCCACTCCAGAGAGTGCAACAGTAGGGAAAGCGTTGGATAGCGTAGGGGTAAAAAATACTATTCCCACTCCAGAGAGTGTAACAGTAGGGCAAGCGTTGGATAGCGGGAGTGTGAAGATTACTATTCCCACTCCAGATAGTGCAACAGTAGGGAAAGCTTTGGATAGCATAGGGGTAAAAATTACTATTCCCACTCCAGAGAGTGCAACAGTAGGGAAAGCGTTGGATAGCGTAGGGGTAAAAAAGTACTACTCCCACTCCAGAGAGTGCAACAGTAGGGTAAGCGTTGGATAGCGGTAGGGTGAAAATTACTATTCCCACTCCAGTGAGTTTAACAGTAGGGAAAGTAATGATTTAATATATTATTAAAAATTAATTAAATATCAATACCAATAAAACATTAATTGAAATTAATAACCAATTTAATATTATGTAATAATTAATTAGAAATACAACTACATATTAGTTATTAAAAATTAATAACCTATTCATAATTATTTAACAACTAATTAATTTTCAATAACAAAAACTAATTAATGATAAAAATTAATACCAATTAAAAATTAACAGTAAATTAATTATCAATACACAAAAAGTATTTTTAATATATAATTAATTACAATTACATTACTTCCCACCCTATTACCCTATAAACCCACATCCCACTACAGAAAATACATTAATACAATTATCATAATTATCAAATATTTAATTAATACAAAATAATTACCAATTAATAAACATTAATTGCCAATTAATAGAAATTAATTACCAATTAAAAATTAAATAACAATAAATTTAAAATCAATACCAATAAATGAAAAAAATTATTTACTTAATTACAATTAAATTACTTCCCACCCTATTCCCCTATAAACCCACAACCCGCTACAGAAAATAAATTTAGACAATTAACATAATTAACAATTAATCAATTAATACAAATTAATTGGCAATTAATAAAAATGAATTACCAATTAAAAAATAACAATAAATTCAAAATGAATACCAATAAATAAATAAAAATATTTAATTAATTACAATTAAATTACGTCCCACCCTATTCCCCTATAAACCCACAACCCGCTACAGAACTAGAAAGCAAAATGTAATTAAAAATGAATAATAATTGCAAAAAATTAATTTTTAATTTAATGTAATTAAATTACTTCCCACCCTATTCCCCTATAAACCCACAACCCGCTACAGAATTAAATTACGCAAAAATTAAATAACATAAAATTCATTACTTAAAATACATTAAACATACATTACAAAAATTATTATACACTTTTCACACATATACTAACATACAAAACACTTTAAAAAAATTGATATTATTTAAAAATCGATATATTTAATGCCTATATTGTATACTTCGATATTTTGACTTCTATATTTTGAAAATCGATATTACTTACCTTAAATTCGATATTTTTAACCACTATATTGTGTCCATTCGATATTTTGTCCATTCTATATTTTTACTTCGATATTATGTCCATTCTATATTTTGGAATCGGTATTATGACTGTTTACCGATTAGAAACGGGATTGTCGGTTGGCAATCACTCTCAGTTGACGATATATTGAGAAAGGCAAAATATTGTAGTGATGAGATAGACGCTAGACAGAAAAAACTTAAGGAAAAGGCAATGTGGGCACAGGTAAAAGTAGCTGAACAGCAGATTGCAAATTTGGAGAATAAAAATGTAAATCATAACCAGAAATAGGGTCAGGGAAAATTTAAGGGTAATTTTAATAAACCGAAATTTAACGTTAATATTAAAGAACTGAAACAAAAATTGCCTTGTTTTAATTGCGGCGAAATTGGACACTGGAAGCGCGAGTGTAAAAATCCGCCCAGAAATTTTAAAAATGCATCATTAAATCCACAGATGCAGAATGATGCAAATCTGCAGCAACAGCTACAGCGACAAATAAATGAGTTGAATCTTCAGCAACAGCTACAGCGACAGTTAGCGAATCAGCAGAGTCAAATTCCACAGCCTCCTCTTCCGAATTGTATGAGTGGTCAGAGGTATAATTCGGAAACAGGATTCAGCGGTGGTGATCAGGTAATCAGAACACAAAGGGGTCCATTAGGATGACGGGCGGACTGTGTCCGCCCGTCATCCTACCGGTGTATGGGACCACCCGCCATAAGGGCGGGGGTCCCGTCCTACCTATTATGATGCGCCCGCCACAGAGGCGGGGGCTTCCCGCATTTGTAGCATTGCAGCGGGCGGTGCTGAAAGCACCGCCCGACACAATGCAAAAAATGGACGTTGTGCATTGAAATGCAGGGGGGTACCGTAGGTACCCCCCATGTGCACCCCCCATGCCCATGGAGTCCCTGGGGGCCAGCAACGGGCCCCCGCAGGGGGACTCCGCATGCCTTTCCGTGGCGGCATTGCCGCCACGGAAAGGCATTCACAAATTTCTATCCTAATATGGCCGGCGGTGTCTAATAGACACCGCCACCATATACACCCTTTTCTGCCCCGGCCGCAAGGCGACCGGGGCGGAAAAGCGGCGGACGGTCTTTCCGTCCGCCGCGGCAAAACATGCCATCCTAATATGGCGGGGGGTGTTTTGTGTCAGGATGGCGGGCGGATTGCCCCCGCCAGGCCGGCAGTGGCTACCGCCAGCCTGGCGGGGGCAATCCGCCCGCCATCCTATTGGACCCCAAAGAGTGAATGTGCCAAGTGTTTCTCAACAATTTTTGATGACAGAAAATAGTGGGAGTCATTCTGAGGATTACTTATGTCGGTGCCTGAGAGAGGGGGAAGAGTGTGTGCTTGGAGCCACTCTTGAGGTTGACCAGTCTGGTCCAATTGTAAATGGCAAAGTTGTGGTAAATAAATAAATAATACCTCTATTTTTGAATGAATATATGAATAACAGATAGCTCAATAAATAAGAGTCAAGATTCGAGGTAGTAGGAGTTTGCAGGTTTAATACAGCATAAAGGACAGGAACAGGACAACCTGCACGGACAAGATCTGGGATGGCTAGCTAGCACGGGACAGGATTGGACTGGCGTAAGGGAATGGGGTAACATTTAATAACAGTACACAAGCATATATACTAAAACAGTTGCATTGCAATGAATACAGTAGGCGGAGCAGTGGGTGTGGTCAATAGCAGTCGCGAAAGATAAGGGTGAAAGTGGGTGTAACAGGAGGCGTATACATAGACATGTGATGTAAACGTAACAGAATATGTCATAAATGGGGCGGAAACATGGAGGGGGCTACCTAAGGAGCCGGGACCTCTAACCTAATGGTGCGCGCAAACTGACAATGACGTGTTACTAGGAGAAGCTGGGGGCTATGAACTCTGTGCTAGGAGTAGAGACTGAAGTCTGGAGAGTCAGGGCGACATGTACCTAAACCCTATCTAGTATCTGATGTTTAGAGGACATGTTGATATAAACTAAAAGTCAGGAGGGGAGAGGCTAACAGACTCTAAGACTGGAGCATGCATTATTCTACATGTAGTGCGTGATGAAGAATATTAAATGACCATTAAATGCAGTATTTCTCTTACATGGAGACGTAAAGGCTAGACAATGACGGAAACTATTGATGCGATTCAGTAGCTTAGGAATGCAGAGAAGGAGGGCTGGACTGATAACTAGAATCATAACATACTCTTGGCAGACTCGTAGGCAGAGCCAGGCTGAACCGGGCACTGCGAGGCAGGAAGTAAGTGAAGGGTCGAGGATACAGGTGGGGGCTGTATCGCTCCTCAGCGAGGGTTCAGGAGACAGGAGCTGAATCTGGTGTCCGGGCCCTTTTGAGGCCTAGAAACGGGGACTTTTCAATGAAATAACGTGCACACTGAGAAACGTGGCAACGTAACTTTACATAGGCCTAATACTTGTAGCTTTCACGAGAACTGGGAACTGGCATACTAGAGATGGACACAACTATAATTGCGTCTTTAATCAAACATGGGGAATACATATGCATATTAATCATGCATACATAACATAAGATGGGGAACACGTAGGGACACAGAACATGGCAAAATTTACTTTTCCACATTCCCTCCTTGTCACTACGTTTCCATCAGGAAACATCAATATTCATGATACCATCTATCATTTCATACAGTATCATTTGCTCGTCTCGAATATTCTTGGAACGGGATTTAGAACGGGACTTGGGGCTAGGAATACAAGAGGTAGCACAAATGCCGCAAATCGCAGGGCCACATTGTAAACAGAGGCAGCAACTGAATATGATCGCTACTGCAATACCCAGAAATGACAATACTTTCCATCCCCAGGCGGAAATTATATCCCAGAACCAACCGGACCATGTCCAGGTGCCTGGATTTTGGTGTAACAGATGGGCAATATTATGGAGTCTGGTAATAGCTGAATAAACAGACGGTGCGTTATTAGGAATGAAAATGCAGCAACTAGATCCGATGACTCTACATGCCCCGCCCCTATCGGCCAGTATGACGTCAAGGACGAGACGATTCTGGAGCACGACAATTCTCATAAAGGATTGCTCTTCGGTCAAGTTACCTAGAGCAGAAGTAGTCTCAATCACTACTGCTTCGAGGGTTCTGGTTAATCTACGTATCAGTTTACTATTTACAACAGTACCTAAGTAGGGGAAGACACCTTTATTGATATCTATGTATTGTTCTAGAGCAGTTTCAGTATAATCGACAATCGGGAGGTCTCTCTTGTGTCTCGTATGTACTAGGTGGGAATTCCTATGATAGTCAGGTGGGGCTAGAAAAACTGGTGGCAGTAGAAAGGCAATGTAACAGGTTCCCTCCCAATCGAGGGGCAGACGAACATATGCGGTCTGACCACAAACAAAATAAGAATGACGTGAAGCTTTGAAAGTAGATTTCCTACTGTCACTATACTTGATAATAGTAGTACAATCACTATGTCCTACATGTATGGAACCATTATTTCTGACACATAATTCGCCTTTGACTGGTAATACTGACATAGCAGGTAAGTCTGGAGTAGTATCAGATTGAACATTCAGGACCATGAAATTCGAAGAATAATTACCCAAATTATAAACTTCATTTTCTAGATCTAACCCTGTTCTGTGGGGAAGACCTTGCTTGTCTGGAAAACATGTACTGTTAAGAAAAGACATATCTGTTGAGGATGACGTTAACGTGGACCATGCTCCACACGAACCATTATGTGAAAATGGATAAGGAAAGAGTGGCAGAACTCCCTTCGGTGTCTGGAAAGGGGGGAGTCGACCACACACCCAACAATTAGTGGCATTGCTGGTCTGGTGTGAATAATGTAACATGCGGATGAAGGAATTATTACGCATAGCAAGACGATATGAGAGTTCATGAGGAGGTAGATCACTAAACGTGTGCTCTACTGTAACATTAGCAGACTTATTTACATGAGGAACTGGAAAACACAAATAAAAGGCATAACTTATGCAGGTAATCATACGGCTGAGATATAGCAGAAAACATAAAATAATAGTGCAACTTTTAGAGTTCTCACTAACTCTCTCTCTGTGGGGGTCTATTATATACATGTCAGAAACCGGTCTAACCGTTTCACCTAGTCAAGTCAAGTCAAGTCATAACATTTATATAGCGCACTACATACCCAGAGGGTTTCAAGGCGCTTAGGAAGGGGAGTAGGATTATTTGTCAAATATCCACGTTTTATGCTGCTTTCTGAACGCTAGGTGATTCTGGGTGAGGCGAAGGTAAGCGGGGAGTGAGTTCCATGTTTTGGCAGCCAGGTAAGAGAAGGATCTGCCTCCCATGGTGGTCTTGTTGATGCGAGGTACAGTGGCCAAGGCTTGGCTGGAAGAGCGAAGTTGGCGGGAGGGGGTGTAAAAGGACAGTCGAGAGTTGAGGCACTCTGGTCCGATGTCGTAGAGTGATTTGTGTGCGTGGGTAAGCAGTCGGAAAGTAATCCTCTTATTGACGGGTAGCCAATGGAGGTCTTTAAGGTGACCAGAGATGTGTTCGTTGCGTGGGATGTCTAATATGAGCCTGGCTGAGGCGTTTTGGATTCGTTGTAGTTTCTTCTGGAGTTTTGCGGTAGTACCTGCGTAGAGGGTGTTTCCGTAGTCCAGTCGGCTCGTGACCAGAGCGTGGGTGACTGTTTTCCTTGTTTCGGAGGGGATCCAGCGAAATGTTTTTCTGAGCATGCGAAGAATGTTAAAGCAGGAAGAGGATACGGCGCTGACTTGTCTGTTCATTGAGAGTGAAGAATCCAGGATGACGCCTAGGTTCCGTGCGTGGTCTGTCGGGATGGGTGCTTTCCCGAGGGCTTCCGGCCACCAAGAGTCGTCCCATGCAGAGGGGGATTTACCTAGGATGAGGACTTCTGTTTTGTCTGAGTTCAGTTTCAGACGGCTTTGTTTCATCCATTCGGCGACTTCTTTCATTCCCTCGTGTAGGTTAGTTTTGGCGGTGCTGGGGTCCTTGGTGAGAGATAGGATCAGTTGAGTGTCATCCGCGTAAGAGATGATGTTGAGGTTGTGTTGGCGGGCGATGGCCGCGAGGGGGCTCATGTATACGTTGAAGAGGGTGGGACTGAGTGAGGATCCTTGTGGTACGCCGCAGATGATTTCTGAGGCCTCGGACTTGAATGGTGGGAGGCGGACTCTCTGGGTTCTTCCGGTGAGGAACGAACCCTCCTAGGGGAGGACTTAGACAATCAAACTGGCTGACTTATTTTACTAGACCTTAATTTAAGCTTATACTCCTGCTGCGGAGTTTTCTCTAACAGGGAGGGATTCGTATCATAGTCTTTTGCGGGACAGTCCTTAAGAATAGTACTTTGGCAGTCTTTCAAATCCTCGGTAATGTTCTTGGTAACAGACTTCAATCCAAAAAATCTTTTCACATGTGACAAATGGACCCAGCCCTTCCTGCCTTCCAGCTTGACGGCAGTACGGGTGGCCAGGAGGACCTGTTTGGGTTCTTTCCAGCGGGGCTCCAGTGGACTTGAACGATCAAAGTTCCTCACAAGAACCATGCATCCGGGAACGATTTCATGCGGTGCCACCTCGGTATTGTCTGGAAATGCGGCGGCAACCTGTGAACGACAAGAGTGTAGGGCAGACATCAAGGAAGCTAGGTAATCTGTCAGCATATTACTTGAAACATCGGTAATACTTCGGGGTCTAGGTGTACCCCACATGTTAGGGGGGCGGCCGAATACGACCTCGTACGGGGACAGACCTGATCTGGAATGTGCGACCATGCGCATATAAAACAGAGCAACTGGCAGAGCTACTAGCCAGTCCACACCTTTCTCTTTACATACTTTTGCAATTCGAATTTTCAGGGTCTGGTTATGTCTCTCTACGAGACCGGCTGCTTCAGGATGGCGTACACAATGGAACTTCCACTGGTACCCTAACAAAAGGGAAATGTGTTTCATGAGTTCAGATGAGAATGGCTGGCCGTTGTCAGAATATACGACTCTTGGGAGTCCGTAGCAGGGGAAAAATTCACGAACCAACTGCTTGGCAGTGGTCGTGGCTGTGTAATCTGGGACTGGATATGCTTCTGTCCACCTGGACAAAGCGCATACAACTACAAGGACATACTTGAAACCTCGACATCGCTCCATCTGAATATAATCCATTTGGAGGACTTCAAAAGGGTGGTCAGGGGGCTGGAATCCACCTTGTTCCACCGGGACACTTTTACCTGGATTAAACTGGCAACATATCATACAAGAACGGACTTTCTGCTTGGCTGCAGCTCGTAAATGCTTGTTAAACCAAATGTTCTGGATACTGTCTAACATAGCTTTTTCTCCTAAATGTGCTGGACTATGTGCGGTATTGATAATGACTTGAACCATAGAGTCAGGGAGAAACCATGTGGCTTTTCCCTTCGTTACCCATCCCTGATCTGTCTGGACCCCTCCTTGTTCGGACCATTTCTTGATTTCATCGGGAGTAGCATGTAACTGGATATCTATGACATCTTGAGTGGGGTCCTTAACTGTCATACATGTAGTCGGATCTGGAGTATGTGTCTGTGTCGGATTAACTGACATGTCTGGAGTCTGTGCTGTAAGCTTGGCTGTGCGATCTGCTAGATCATTACCTTGAGAAATAGTGTCAGTAACTTTCGTATGTGCTTTGCACTTCATGATAGCAATAGATGTCGGTAAGTGTATGGCATCTAACAGAGCTTGAATAAGGAGACCATGCTGAATCTTGGTTCCATGAGAAGTCATGAAACCTCTCTCCTGCCAGAGCACTCCAAAGTCGTGTACGACTCCAAATGCATAGCGTGAATCTGTGTAAACATTAACTTTCAGGTTCTTGGCGTGTATGCAGGCTTGGGTCAGAGCAACTAGCTCTGCTGCTTGAGCGGACAGGGTGTCAATACGATGTGTCTCTATAACTTCAGTGTCTGTAGTCACTGCATACGCGGCTACTAGTTCTCCTGTACTTGTTCTCATACATGAACCATCCACATAAAGTGTCAGGTCAGGATCTGGTAATGGAATATCTGTCAGATCTTGTCTTGGCTTTGTCATAATATTAACTACTTCCACACAGTCGTGTGTGGCAGGATTCGAATTAACTGACGGTAACAGTGTAGCAGGATTTAGAACGTTGCAGCGTCTGATTTCTATGTGTGGCTGGAACAATGTCAGTTCATAACCTGTTAAACGTGCAATTGTCAAGTGCTGAGTCTGTGTTCGGTTTAAAAGAACTTCCACGGAGTGTGGAACTTGTACTGTCAAGGAATGTCCTAATACTATGGAATCACTTTGTCTGATAGCTAGTGCTGTGGCTGCAACTGACTTGAGGCACGCAGGCAGAGCCTGGGCTACAGGATCTAGTGTGCTCGAAAAATAAGCACAGGGCTTGTATTGTCCTGCTTGATCTTGTGTGAGAACAGATAATGCTGTACCTTCACGTTCTGTGACGAAAAGTGTAAAAGGCTTACTGTAGTTCGGTGTAGCTAGAACTGGAGCTTGGCATAGAGCTTTCTTTAACTCATTGAAACTAAGTGTATGTTCAGATGTCCAAGGGAGGACAGTCGATACGGCTGCCTCCTGTGTCGTTAACTGTATCAGTGGCTTGGCTAGAAATGCATACTGAGGAATCCATTGTCTGCAGTAAGAAGTAAGGCCGATAAAAGCACGTACCTCCTTCTGGGTCTTGGGCTGAGGAAGACTCGCTATTAACTGGATACGGTCAGGTGTCAACTGCCTACCCCTCTTGGACAGTAAGTGGCCTAAATAGATCACTTGCTGGACACAGAATTGAAGCTTCGAAGGGGACACCTTGTGCCCCATCTCGGCAAGGAAATACAGGACTGTAAGGGATGCTCGTTCGCAAGCACGTTCAGAACGGGCTGTGATCAGTAGATCATCGACATACTGGAGCAGGGCAGTGTCAGTTGGCATGTGAATGTTGTCTAGTTGTCTCTTAAGTGCTTGACTGTAAATACTAGGACTTTCTGTGAAACCTTGAGGAGCGCGTGTGAACATATAGCTCCTTCCATTTAAACAAAATCCGAAAAGAAACTGGCTGTCTGGATGAATGGGGACACTGAAAAACGCGTTCTTGAGGTCTATGACTGTAAAAAATGTGGCTTCAGAATCAATGGCTGTCAATAGGGAAGAGATATCTGGGACAACTGGGTACTGGGGAATAATACATTTATTGAGTTCTCGAAGATCAATCACTAATCGATATACTGGGGGTGCATTTGGATCAGTACGTTTCATGACTGGAATGATCGGAGAATTACATACATTGGAGTCAGTTTCTACAACTACTCCTTGAGCAATGAGCTCGTCAATAATTTTGGATAAGGCTGCTACAGCCTCAGGCGGCAATCTATACTGTCTGATTCGTGGCAACACTACACCTGGCTTGAGAGTCACACGATGGGGTGTGATTTGCATATAACCAACATCAGTTGGACCTTGCGCCCATAAATGCTGCGGAACATTGGACAATCTCGGATCAAAATCTCGTAATACATAGTGACCCTTGAAGTCACGTAGAAACAGGCGTATTCCCTCTGGGGAGCAGCAAATAACTGCACCTAATTCTTTCAGTGTTTTAATACCTAACAGATTTTCTGGACATGACTTCGTAAGTAACAGATCAGTAGTGCGGGACAATGGACCTACTTCTAGAGTAACTGGCTTAGATATCTCGTTTACAATAGGCTTTCCTGAAAATCCAAGGGAAACATTTCTAGAGCCTGAGAGCGGAGCCCCTGGAACTTCGGCGTGACTAATGGTCGTCCTACTTGCCCCTGTATCAATCAAAAACTTTCTGTCTTTCCCTAATACTTGACTGTGAACATAGGGACCCTCTTGATCTACAGGAATCTCGATGAGAGGCAAGCCTACCTCCCTCTCTAGGCTGTTTCATGAATATGGCTGATACTCTGGATACTCGGACTGGGCATACTGGTACATCTGCTGTGTAACATGCTGTGTTGCAGCAATAGGCTGCGGTGCTGGAACTGTCTGTTGTGCATTCTGTGGCTGAGAAGTCTGTGAAACTTGTTCTTGTCTAGGCGGACGTGGTCTTTCTTTAGTCTTACCGGTAGCTATGTTGTGTTTCAGAACTGCACACTCGTTTATATAGTGACCTGGCTGTTTACAATAATTGCAGGTCCCTTTAACGGGAACTGCAGGATGACTGGCTTGATTCGTACCCCTCTTCTGACTGTCTTGAGGAACAGATTGTGCAACTAGTACTTTCATTTTCGTGTCTTTCATACGTTTTCTTTCATGATCTTGCTCTTCTCTGATTCTATTCTGGTGGTATTGAAGCATCTGTAACATCTGGGACGGGGTATTAGCTTGCCAGGTACTTTCGACTTTCAAAACTCGATTCTTAACTTGTGGACTTGAATTCTCGACTAGTTTAGTAACAAAAAGATGAGGGTATGACTCGCTACTTGTCTTGAGGCCCCTGTTTATAATAAAGCATTTCTCAAATCTAGAATAAAAATCACTAGTGTCTTCGTCTTGTTTCTGTTTACAGGCTGAGATTGCATCCCAGTCTTCCTTTTTAGTGGCTAATAACCTTGGCAAAACTTGTATTAGCAGTTCTGGTAATTCTTTACATTTCTCTCCTAGACCGGTACCTGGTACTCGTATCTTATCTTCAGCTTCTAGAACTGCCCAATCGATCTTTTTCTCTCCCACCTCCCATTCTTTTTCCTTGAGTTTTTCATATACCCCTGCGGGCAACAGGACTTTTAGCATTTTAATAATATCTGGATACGTGTATTCTCCCATACGGAGCATGTCTTTTAATTCTCAGTGGAACCCTGCTGGATCTTTGTCATGACAGGGAATTCATTTCTTCATCTCTAAGAGTTCCATCTTGGTAACTGGAGTGTAAACAAACACTCGTTGCATTTCACCATCCGTTGTCTTAACTGGGTGTACTTCTCGTAACGGATTCTGTCTATCTATGTAAAAGGGTTTACTTTCTGGGGATGAGACATGAACAAAATGCGGGTTCAGGAACGTTCTATATTTGTGGCGCTGTTCTAGAATGACACTAATTAAATCGGTACCTAGACCTTTCCATCTATACTGGAGTAACTCGTTCAGGACATCGTGTAACGGACCTGGATCAGAGTGTTGACCCTCATACAGAGTAATGAGGTGCTGGATCATATACATACCCACCAGTCGTTGCTCGGCTGGGGGCAGTTTCAGAAACATTTGTGCCACTATTTCATCTGGAAAAGTGGTAGAATCAGTAGTCCATCGGACTGCTGATCGGGCTAGTTCTTGTTCATGCATAGTACTTAATTCACTATAACCGATTCGTGATTTCAGAATGTGATCGGTAGCTTGAAATACTTGTTCTAGAGAACCTTGTTCTGGTGCTGGATGATGAAAGACTGACTTGTGTTCTAGGCGTAAATGGCGGTCTGGAAATCTAGATTTTCCTACATACGCTATTCTGGCGGTATTCTCGTCGTCTACCTCTTCAGTAGAAGAGTCATTTTCTTTCTCGCTTACTTGTGCTTCTTTGCGTTTCTCGTGTAACCTTATTATTTCCTTACGAATTCTCTTGTACATACTCTCTATACTACTGATGGTTCTGTGCTTACCCTCGGCTATATTATCACTCCACCTTGTCAGGATTCTCATTTCGGCCGGATCTTTGGACGGGTAATCTTGTTCTCTTATTAAACAATTAATCAGAAACTTTAATAGCATGAGCTGGATCTCAGCTTTCCTTTGAGACATGGCTTCGCCAATACTTTCTGGATCATCCCCTGTACGGATGAATCGATATATTCTGTCTAGATCTTCTTTCATATTCGGTAGGGTATCCAAATACCCGGTCACCCGTCTTACACGGATGGAATATATAACTGTACTATCATCACCTGCAACTGGATCATAGCGGCATTCAGTAAGAGCTCGTCGGATATCTGCAACGGACTTGTATTTGGGCGTACGCTGTAACGCACATTCATGTAACTCGACTAACGTTACTCGTTGGTGTGGTGGCGGGGTACCAGGAGGACCTCCTCCTGCGGCCCCTAAACTAGAATCGTCGACTGATACTCTTCGTGCTGGCAGAGTGGGAAATTGTAATGTTGGCTGGACCGGGGGTACCGTAGCAGGTACTCCGGTGACTGGAGGAGCAGGATTTACATTATTTACAGGAGCTGGCGGAACAGGATTTGTATATTCTGGGACTGTGTCGTCCAAATAGGACGAGATGAAAATATCAGCTGCGGTCGGTTTGTGACGTAGCTTGGTCGGAACTAATGGTGGCGGAAAATTACTGGATGCCTCCGGGGTTGCTTTTGGCAAGCCCTCGGCAAGAAGAGGATACATACCCTTAATGAGGGCATGCCTCTGTCTGTCTGACTGTTCGATTTTAACTCGTTCACCTATCTCGATTAGTTCCCTTTCTTGGGCTCGTTCTAAGGATTCTCTACTTAATTCTGACTTTCTGATTTCTTTTTCGGTTCTTTTATGAGATTCTTTGCGCCATAACTAGATGGCATCTTTCTGTGACTGTCTGGCTTTCTTTTTCCACAATACTTCTTCTACTCGCATGATGCACTCGGCATCCCATGTGCCTGATACAGGCCATCTATACTTTTCTTCTAACTCTTTGGTGTACTCTACCCATAAATCTAGATATAATATGGCACTTATGCCATGCTTCTGATACATAAAATGACCTGGACTGTCCCTAGGCGGGACAGGAACTGCTGCTTCTAACAGACCTTTTCTGGTTATTAACTGACGTAATTTGGAAAATAGCGGCATGACTGAACTGTAATCTAGACACAATACAATACACAATGAACACGATAACTACACCACTTTCATACCACGACATTAAAATACATGAATGAACATTTAAAATAACAGTTCGAACAGAATACTACCTGGAATACTGAAAACAGAATACATGAATCTTCTCGAGAACAGAACTGACTAGAACAGAAACTAGATGCACTGCTAAAACAGTACGAAACTTACCGGTCTCATAAAGAGACACGTCAGGACCCGCATCCACCGAAGTGGACACTTCGTTTTGGGTCTGTGTACCACCAAAACCCACGGACCAGAGTCAATTAAATTGACCCTGTCTAGATACTACCCCAGCAACGGTACTCACCGGGCAGCAAGAACGGAAGGCCTCGGACTGGACTGGACTGCTTCGACGCCGGACGGACGAACTTCGGACTTCAGTTACGGGTGGGCCTCCGGATACCTCGGACCTTGGACTCTCGGCTTGGGCTCTGGTCGGGACTCGCCGCGTTCCTCCACCGCCTCGTCTGGATGCTGGACCGCCACCTCCGTCTCCTCCGTGGGCCTGAGGGATACTTGAAGCAGAAATATCTGCATGTGCACGGTATGGTTCCGTCACGGCTGCAGAGGGTCAGGGGGCCGGCGTGGCTTCACCGGCGCGTGGGGAAAGGGCAAGTCCCTATTCGGGCGCCATTATGTGGTAAATAAATAAATAATACCTCTATTTTTGAATGAATATATGAATAACAGATAGCTCAATAAATAAGAGTCAAGATTCGAGGTAGTAGGAGTTTGCAGGGTTAATACAGCATAAAGGACAGGAACAGGACAACCTGCACGGACAAGATCTGGGATGGCTAGCTAGCACGGGACAGGATTGGACTGGCGTAAGGGAATGGGGTAACATTTAATAACAGTACACAAGCATATATACTAAAACAGTTGCATTGCAATGAATACAGTAGGCGGAGCAGTGGGTGTGGTCAATAGCAGTCGCGAAAGATAAGGGTGAAAGTGGGTGTAACAGGAGGCGTATACATAGACATGTGATGTAAACGTAACAGAATATGTCATAAATGGGGCGGAAACATGGAGGGGGCTACCTAAGGAGCCGGGACCTCTAACCTAATGGTGCGCGCAAACTGACAATGACGTGTTACTAGGAGAAGCTGGGGGCTATGAACTCTGTGCTAGGAGTAGAGACTGAAGTCTGGAGAGTCAGGGCGACATGTACCTAAACCCTATCTAGTATCTGATGTTTAGAGGACATGTTGATATAAACTAAAAGTCAGGAGGGGAGAGGCTAACAGACTCTAAGACTGGAGCATGCATTATTCTACATGTAGTGCGTGATGAAGAATATTAAATGACCATTAAATGCAGTATTTCTCTTACATGGAGACGTAAAGGCTAGACAATGACGGAAACTATTGATGCGATTCAGTAGCTTAGGAATGCAGAGAAGGAGGGCTGGACTGATAACTAGAATCATAACATACTCTTGGCAGACTCGTAGGCAGAGCCAGGCTGAACCGGGCACTGCGAGGCAGGAAGTAAGTGAAGGGTCGAGGATACAGGTGGGGGCTGTATCGCTCCTCAGCGAGGGTTCAGGAGACAGGAGCTGAATCTGGTGTCCGGGCCCTTTTGAGGCCTAGAAACGGGGACTTTTCAATGAAATAACGTGCACACTGAGAAACGTGGCAACGTAACTTTACATAGGCCTAATACTCGTAGCTTTCACGAGAACTGGGAACTGGCATACTAGAGATGGACACAACTATAATTGCGTCTTTAATCAAACATGGGGAATACATATGCATATTAATCATGCATACATAACATAAGATGGGGAACACGTAGGGACACAGAACATGGCAAAATTTACTTTTCCACAAAGTGAATGATGTAGAAATCACTTTTCTTGTGGACACTGGTGCTACCCGTTCTACTGTTAGATCAGTGTAAATAGAAAACCTGCCTCTCTCTGGTGAATCAATCCAAGTAGTTGGTGTAGCAAATCAACAGATTAAAACAAATTTGACAGAGCCTGTAAAGATTGAAATTGGCAAATTTAAAGACAAACACAGATTTGTAGTTTGTAACAGCAGTCCTGTAAACTTGCTAGGGAGAGACATTCTCTGCAAGATGAACTGCAAAATATTTTGCTCACCGGAGGGTATTGAACTTCAGACACTAGAGGAAGATGGGCTTTACAGATTGACAATGCTAATGGTTGAAGCAGAAGAAAGTACATTATTTCCTGCATTTGATAAAGAAAATTTACCTGAGGGACTGAAAAAGACAGTCAAAGCTGAAATTTGGGATTTGTCAGGGAATGAGATGGGCTTGATGAAAAATGTAGACCCAGTTAAAGTCACAGTGAAACAGGGAATAGATTTTCCATATTTTCCACAGTACAAATGAAAGCAGAAACAATTGAAGGTGTCATTCCTGTAATTGACAAATTCATAAAACAAGGTGTTCTAAAAGAAATTGAAAGCAGTCCTTGTAATTCACCGATTATGGGGATCAAAAAGCCAAACGGTACGTACAGAATAGTTCAAGACCTGAGAAAGTATAACCAAATAGTTGTTCCATGTTGCCCAGTTGTTCCAAACCCAGCAGTGATCCTCTACCAGATTCCGCATGATGCAGAATGGTATACAGTCATTGACCTTTGCAATGCGTTCTTTACTGTTCCATTGCATCCAGACAGCCAGCAAATTTTTGCGTTCCGGTTCCAAGGTCGCATATTAGCATGGTGTCGCATTCCTCAAGGGTATACAGAGAGTCCATCTATCTTTAATCAGTTGTTAAAGAAATCATTGGAGAATCTAAATTTACCTGCAAGATCAACATTGGTGTAGTACATTGATGACTTACTTGTTGCAGCAAAAACACGAGATAACTGTGTTACAGATACAATTACTCTTTTAAATCACCTGGCAGATGAGGGACATAAAGTGTCACCTGCAAAATTACAGTTTTGCAAACAAGAGGTAAAATACCTTGGTCACCCGAATCGCGAAGGGAATCAGACAAGTAACAATTGAGAAAATTAAAATGATTCAGGGAATGCAACCTCCAAGAACACAGAGACAAGTCAGAATGTTTCTAGGGATGGTTGGCTATTGTCGCCAATGGATTAGTGGATTTTCAGTAATTGCAAAACCACTGCAGAGATTAACAAAATCAGATATAAAAGATCCTATTGTTTTGACAGAAATTAAAATGGAAGCTTTTGAAAATTTAAAAAGAAGTCTGTGTGAAGCACCTGCTTTAGGTATGCCAGACTACGAAAAGGATTTTGAGCTATATTGCAGTGAAAGAGAAGGATGTGCATTGTCTGTTCTAATTCAGAGGCATGGAAAACTGAGAAAGCCAATTGCATATTTCTCAGCAGTACTTGATCCTGTTGCAAAGGCATTACCAGGCTGCTTAAAAGCAGTAGCTGCAACTAGTGTGAGCCTTGAGCAAAGTGAGGGAATTATAATGGGATTTCCTGGAAAGGTCTATGTATCCCATTCTGTTAAAATTCTCCTTACCAGAAGCAAAACTCAGCATTTAACAAGTAACAGACTTACAAAATACGAGAAAGTTATTCTGGGATCAGATAACGTTTCGATAGCAAGGTGTGTGAATTTAAATCCTTCCACATTATTGCCTGATGGTATTGTAACAGAAATAAGAAATGAAAATGATATTGACCATGAGTGCTTGGATGTTTTGGAATATTGCACCAAGCCTAGGCAGGACATAAAAGATGTTCCTTTGCCTGAGTCAGATTTTGTTTACTTTGTTGATTGTTCTTGTCTAAGAACAGAGGAGGGCTTTCTGAGAGCAGCATATTCTGTCTGCACGGTTGCTGATGTGATTGAAGCATCATGTCTCGAAGGAATTCGTTCAGCTCAAGTAGCAGAATTGATTGCTTTGATTCGTGCATGTGAAAGAGCAAAAGATTTAAAAATCACTATAGTGACTGACAGCCAATATGGATACGGGGTTGTGCATGATTATGGACATCTCTGGTCTCAAAGAGGTTATTTAACCTCTGCAGGTTCTCCCATCAGAAATGCAAAATTGATTAAAAGATTGATTGATGGCAATCAATTACCAGAAAAGATTGCTGTCGTGAAATGTGCAGCACACAAAAAGGGAGAAGATTTTATCACAAAAGGAAATGCCTATGCAGATGAGATTGCTAGGTACTGTGCGAAAAACAATTGTTCAATTAATCGGGAGAAAAATGATGAACATGTTCTGAGCTCACTCATGCTAACATCAGTAGTTGAAACATGGCAGGGAGTAAAAGATTTACAAGATGAGGCAAATGATGAGGAGAAAAACACATAGTTATAAGCAGAATGTAGACAGCGAGATGAGGATGAATTTGGACATACAAAGATGGCAGACCAGTTTTACCAAATAGCATGATTGCTGACATGGCCAGGATGTATCATGGTCAAGGACATATTGGTAGAGATTCCATGATTAGGCTTTTTAGACAGACTTGATTCAACCAAAGTTTAGAACTATTGCAGAATCCCTTTGCCAAAGGTGTTTGATTTGCCAACAAATGAACCCAATCAGAAAAACAGTTGTGAGCATGGGAACCATAGGACGGGAGGGTGGTCCATTCACAAGGTTACTAATGGATTTCATTGAAATGCCACCACACAACAAATGACGTTATGGCTTCGTAATAATCTGTTTGTTTTCAAGATGGGTTGAAGCGTTTCCTACACGTCACAATGATGCAATTACTGTTGCAAAATTATTGTTAAGGGAAATTATACCTAGGTACGGTTTTCCAGTGACTCTGGAAAGTGATCGTGGAACGCATTTTGAAAACAGATTGTTACAAATGATTTGTGAAGCTTTACACGTAGAACAGAAGCTACATTGTGCATACAGACCAGAAGCATCAGGTGTTGTTGAGCAAGTAAATGGAACTATTAAAAACAGAATTGGAAAAATGTGTCTAGCTACAGGTATGAAGTGGACTGATGCACTTCCACTTGTTTTGATGTCTCTGAGAAGTACACTTGATAAAAAGACAGGTTTAAGCCCACATGATATACTCATGGGCAGGGTCATGAGACAGGTATTTATACCAGTAGGAAAATTGATGACTATTAATGAACGCGTCGTTTTGGAGTACTGCAGGAACTTGTCTGACGTCGTGACTTCTGTGTCCCTTCAGGTGGGAACTGAAGTGCAAACAAGAGAAAAAGAGCAAGCACATGATCTGTTACCAGCTGACTGGGTAAGGACAAAGGTTCATCGAAGAAGAAATTGTCTGGTACCCAGGTGGCAGAAAGCAAGGCAAGTCATTCTGGTCACAACAAATGCAGTGAAGTGCAAGGGTCTGAAGAGGTGGATCCATGCAAGCCATACAATTCGTGTGCCTACTCCTGAAAATTCAGACGAAGAAAGTGACACCACAGCTGATTCAGATTCTGAAGAAGAACCTGAGAGAAATCCAGATCCTGAAGATCGACAGGCAGGTCGACATCTGGAAAATTCAACTGTGAATGAAGCATTGAATGAAAAAGATTTGGAAATTGTGATACAAGACTCTGAAAATGATGAAGATCTGCTAGAAAAAGAAGCAGAAGAAGAGTCTGATCAAGTTGTGATTCCAGACCAGGAGAGTATTGAAAAGCAGAAGAAAAACTCTGAAAGCAGGAACGAAAATCTTGAAACTGGGAAGTTGAAGGTGATTGAAGAAGAAGAAGACGAATTACCGAGTACCAGCTATAAGGATAGAGTTCCTAACGGAGTGAAATTGCTGAGTAAAGAAGTACCTGAGTCGGGAATTGAAATTTCTGACAGCGAAACTGAAGAGAGTGTGAAGATTCTCAAATAAGAAATTTCAGAAAAAGGGCTTGGAGAACAGAGTGTAATGTGACCGAGCCGAAAAGGATATTACCAAGAAAAGGTGATAACTGGCCAAGTGAAAATGAAAGTCTGAAATTCAAATTGATAAAGAAATCAAAGGAGCAAATTAATGAGATTTCAAGTCAAAGGGATTCTGAAAAGAAAAGTGAAGCAGGAAAGAAAATAGAAGTCATTAGTGGTAGGGTAAAGAGAGTTGTGAAACCGAATCAAAAGTATAAGTCCCCTGAGTGGACTTACATAATTATTCCACCTGTAGTGGAAGTCAACAGCAGTAGTCAGGAAGAGATAGAAGACAATAGTGACAACGATTGAAGTATTTTCTGTTAAAATGTAGGGTTTTCGTTTTTGGCGTAAGGCTGAAGAAATTGTGTTAGGTGACACAAGGTCGAAGAAAACTTGTTAGCTGGAAAACAAATTGTGATGCAAGGTCGAAGAAAAAGTTGTTAGAAAGTAGGGTTTTATATAAGAATTTTTTTTTTTTAAATAGGGGGGTATTAGAAATGTATAAAATTTAGACATTTTTAATTTTTGATTTTTATTTTCTTTACAAGGCTTTGTTAAAAGAGTGAAAATGCCTTACGTTTTTGTTAATAACAGTTCAAGGTGCTCCATTCTTAGGAGATGCTGTAAGATGTCTTTGATTTGTGTGGTTCTAATAATTGTACTTTGGTTAGTTTTAGCTGTCATTTCCCCTTTTGGAATTGATAAGGAAACGTATAAGGTCAATATGACAAGCAAAGCTTTAGTTAAACAAGACAAACATAGTGCTACAAGCAAAACTAACAGAATTATTGATCATAAACCAGAGATTCATCAAGATAGATCTGTTTGTGATTTTTCTAGCAATACTTTTTCAAGACTCCTGGCTGAGTATGTAAAGGTCATGGAGGTAAAAGACTGTTATATTTGTGTGAAATTGCCTGCTTCTGTTTCAGAGGGAGTGACATATAATATGCTTCCTCTTACTTATGGCATAACCTGTAGTATAATAGCTAGTTTATTTTATCAGACTGGTTGTTTGGAGTATTATTACTCTAATTATGATGAGATTTTTGCAAACCTGAAAATTGAGAAAAGCTTAAACAAGCAAAAACAAGCCAAACAGATGAGGGAATTTTTCATTGTGACAAATGAACTCACCTATGAGTATGCTTTTAGAAACAATTTGACTTGTAAATTGAGATCTGAGGAAAAATCTTTCCTGAATTTAGTTGAGGAGAGAAGAGCAATTTATAAAAGGAATGAGATGCTCAAGCAGACTACATCTAAATTCTGGCAGTTGGAGGACGAAATGTTTAATGGTAAATCATTTGAGAATGTTGCTATACACATAGACAAACCAATTAGTGGTAAATTTTGTATTAGGAGGGATAACACGATGTTCGATAACTATTTTGTGGGTGCAAGTCATTGTGAGGACACTTATCAAATCATGGGGGGTTGGGGATTCAAAGGTGGTAAAGATCCAATTTTTCCTGGAATTTATTTTGTTTGTGGAGACAAAGTTTACTATAACCTCCCAGATCACTGGTATGGGACGTGTTTTGTTGGACTTGTTTTTCCAAAAATATTCCATGTTGACAGAAATGCAGAAGGTTCATTTGAAATCAGCAGTAATGTAAATAGATTTAAAAGAGAAAGTTTTTCAGAAATTCTGGGAGACATTTTTGAAGCAGTAATACCTTTAGTGGGTATAACCCTGAATGCAGGTAGAATCAGAAAATTGTCTACAATTGTTGACAGATTGTCAACTGACACAGCTAGTGGTTTCCAATTAGTGGATACTGAGGTCATTGCTATACGGTCCATGGTAATTCAGAATCGTCTTGCTTTAGATATTCTGCTAGCAAAAAGGGAGGAGATTGTGGCATTTTACATGTCCAGCACTGCTGTACCTATATTCCTGATGAAAGTCAGAACATTGAAATGTATATCAAAAATATCACTGAGTTGCAATCAGAAATAGTTCCCTTAGAAAAGGATGATTTTTCAGAACGTTTATCCAAAAGATTTGCAGCAATCAAAACCTGGTTTCAAGAGATTGGTGGTTCAATTCTTGGCAAAATACTGACACCTTTATTAGTTATAGTTTTTGTGATATTGTTGTTAAAGATCAGTTGCATGTTACACAAGAGAAAGAAATACCTGAGGGAAAAGAAGAGAATATACAAGATCAGAAAGGAACAGGAGAGAGAGATAGAACTAGAAGAGTTCCGTAGAACTCAATATGAGAGTTGCAGACAGACAGCTGAGACAAGTCTTTAGAATTACTAACACAGTGAAATCAAAACATGTTCTTCTATGAGATAAAATGTTGCTAAATTTTTGGGTGTGGTTTGGTGATTTTGAAATCACCAGATGAGGGAATTGATGGAGCGAGATTTGGAAATATATTTATTTCAACTCGCAAAGTTAAACTTCCATAATAAAGTAATTATACTAATGTGATTGGAGTGAATATTATTAACCAACCTAGAGTAAAATTGCAAATCATTACACGCGGGAAACTAATATATGTGCTCATATATGTGCTTTATGTTGCAAAAGCATGTTTGTGTAAAATAATAAACTAATCTTGTCTATTGTTTTGTCAGAATTAAATGCGGCTGTTTTAATTAAGGGTGGGCGTAGTTCGCGAAGTAGCGATACGCGAAGCTACGCAAAGTGCACTTCGCACTACGCGAACTTCACTTCGCACTACGCGAGCTGCGTAGTAGCATGTTCGCACTGTGCAAGATGCATTTTCAATGATTGCACAGTGCGGACAAGCATCCGGCACTGTGCAAGCATTGAAAACGGCATCTTGCACAGTGCGAGCTGTAGTTTTCTGCTGCTCGAGTAGATTATTACTCGAGCGGCAGCTTTCTCAACGCGAACAGGTAGTTTCTCATTGAGAGCGGTCGCGAGCATGCCCAACCACTCACAATGAGAAACCTGACCTCCTCGCGTTGAGAATCTCGCCGGGATGTCATTTTGCTTGCTCGCAGTCGCGAACATGACGTTCAGGACCGCAAACAAGCAAAAAATGCCCGCTGCACTACGCTACGCTGCACTACGCATGTTCGCACTGTGCTACGTGCAGCTCGCGTAGTGCGAAGTTGCGAAAACTTCGCAAACTCTGCGAGCGTAGCGTAGTGCTTCGCCCAGGGTTAGTTTTAATAATGGCATGTGGTTATTTCTGTGTGCTCTTGTTTTGTCTTTTTGTCTTTATATTGCATACATCTGTTTGTTGCTTCATTTGCTTCTGCTAGGTAACATAGATTAATGGGTTAATAATTAGCAAAGGTGGGTGGGTAACAGAACAAACTTTATTTCTCACATTAATCGGTGTTTTGTGTTTGTTTATTCATTAGTTTTGCGAGTGGGCCTAAAGAAAATGGCTGCCAGTACTGCAGCCTTCGAGACTTGACCAGAGTGAAACTTTCACGCATGCGCAGAAAATATTGCTGAGCTGACAACGTTTATTGCAAAAGAAATCGTGGTCGAGATGAATGTGTTCTTGGCGACATTTCCAAGGACAGGACGTTGATTGGCCTGCCAAGAATAGGAAGTAAATGTTTCTCCCCTTCAAAAGTATCTTTTTGAGGAAGCAAAGAGGATGGTGAAGCTAAGAACAATAAGGGCTATGATGAGGCCCCAGACTTGGTCAGGAGAGTGTGACCTGACAGTGGACTGACATGGCTCAACCAATCAAAACTTTGGATTGACAGAAAAAATGTCTGATAATGATACTTTAGTTAGTTAGATAGGTATAAAAACTGTCCCCATGGGAGGGAGGGCGCTCTTGCTGCTCATCTTCTCCTGATTCCAGTTAGGCGTGACGTGCTGACGGACTTTCTTTGGAGCACGTAAGGATTAATAGAGCTAAATGACTTTACTTTTATTCCTTAATTGAAGTGAGATTAAAGTTAGGGCTTAGGTGATGGAAAACTGTTTATTCTTTATTAAATCATGCTAATCGATTATGCTTGAAACTGTTGGTTCAATTTGCTATACTTCAAATAATGCTGCTTAAATAAAAGATTCTAATAAAATGCACCTTCCTCGAATAAATAGTTAATAAATGAGATTTTTGAAAAGACAAGCTGGTCTTGTTATTTCAGAGTCATGTTATCATCAGCAGCTACATTAGCCTAAGTGACTTAATTAAATGCAAAGTTTACAAAAACCATGGTGAAATCATTATACTGCAGTTGTATATAAATGTGTATATAATTTGTGAATAGGTTATATTAATTAGGTCACATGATTCAGTTGCTCAAAATATGTCACGTTAGCTTATGGGCTTTGTGAGTGATTTATGATTAATGGTGATTATTGTGGAGTTGGGTAGTGTTGTTATGACATATTTTCTATAGGGGCGCTGGATCACTACTAAGCAGGCGGATTGCCTACAGTACATGTGTGAAGGCGCATGCACATCGTACGGCAGCCTGTGAGCCTCTCTACACACTCACACTTCAAAGGAATTCTCACACTTCAGAGGAATTCGCTCCCTGCCCCCTCCGCGCAATGCCAAGAGCTTGCTGTTTACACACAACACCCCAGCTGCTTTTGATCCGGAATAAACGTAAAATCTGTAGTGTGAGCGAACAGGCCACTGATCTGTTTTCACTTTGTTGCAAGCACATACATTAAGACGTTTTCAATGTATGGTAATGTGAAGATATATTCTCGCATTTTCTTGGTGAATTAGGGCAGTGTAATGAATAAGTCATCTTAGATAAAGGACCTCCTTAACTCTCTCTACACCTCTCTCTCTACACCCTCCTCTCTCTAAACCTCCTCTCTCTACACCCCTCTCTCTCTACACCCCCTCTCTCTACACCTCTCTCTCTCTACACCCCTCTCTCTCTACACCCCCCTCTCTATACCCCCCTCTCTTTAAATTAAATAAACACAAACAGAAAGGCCATGATGCGAAAGACTTTTTTGGTGCCACACTAATTACCTCTTTCTCCGTAAATACCTTTACTACCACCTTCCAACAGTGCCCCTCATCCCTTCATGGCCCCTCCCCCTCATAACCTCCTCCTTGGATTCCCTCACTGCCATCCTTCACCAGTGCCCCTCATCTCTCTGTAGCCCCTCCCCCTCATGACCTTCTCCTCAGACTCCCTCACTACCACCCTCCACCAGTTCCCCTCTTCTCTCCCTTGCTCCCCCTCCACCCAATGACCTCTTACTCGTATTCCCTCACTGTCACCCTCCAACAGTGCCCATTATCGCTCCATAGTCCCTCCCACTACCTCCTCCTCGGATTCCCTCACTGCCACCCACCACCAGCGCCCCTTATCTCTCCGTAGCCCACCCATTGACCCGCCTTCTCAAACCCCCTCACTGACACTCTCCAACAGTGCCCCTCATCTCTCCATAGCCCCTCCCCCTCATGACCTCCTCCCCAGACTCCTTCACTACCACCCTCCTCCAGTGCCCCTCATCCCTCCGTAGCCCCTCCCCCTCATGACCTCCTCCTCAGACTCCTTCACTACCACCCTCTTCCAGCGGCACTCATCTCTCCATTGCCCTTCCCTCAAATGCATTTCATTTGTTGTATAGCGCTACTCATATCAGTGTGGGGTGTCACAGTACTTTACATCATGCACAAATTATACAGAAACAATCAATCATGCATGTATGTAAATCAGTCTGTAGGGAATGTCACAAAAGCCATTGAGGATTACAAGGTGTAGGAATCACATGTCATCCATACTGGTGGGCAGTATATTTTAAGAGGGTTTGGTCTGGGGAAACACAACCGTAGGATTTAAAGAGTATTTCATGGGGGTCAGCTTTACTGATAAAAATGTATATCTGCCCAAAAATACTCATTTTAGCAACATTAGAATAATGAAAGACTGAGGAACTTCTAACTATATCACAAAACAAAAAAAGCGAAATTCTAACGCTACCGTTTACGTCTGTATGCTGCTCTTTGGCGACGGTTAATTGGTCACTGTCCTATGTTAGGATTGTAACTTCTGAACTGCAAGTAACACAAGGATCTCTGTGAAAAAGACAGTAACCCACTGAGCTTCCACATAAAATACAGTTCATCTGCATTTAAAAACTACTAACAGACGATTGATCGCTCTCCAGCAGGATCATTAATCACCAGGGTTATCTGGGCATTTTGTATTGTCTTATTGTTGTCCTGCATCAGCCATGATAATGATGAGAACTGTTCAAATGAAGCAAACACTTTGACTTTATTTATTAACTGTACAATTAATAAAAATCATCACAGTAAAAAACATAAAAGCAAACAGCTAAAAAAATAACCACTGTAAAAAATATGAAGGCATCTAATAAAGTTTAGTTAATGTGCCACAAAGTATGTGTCCTGCTGGGCCTGTGCAGATTTGAAAAAGAAAAGCAAATAGTAACACATTCTCTTACCTACTCCATAAAACAAACTTTATGTCCCTGATCTGATAAGCAGCTGCAAGGGTCATGAAGGGTGAATAGGAATAAACAAACTTATTTTCTCCTGCACCGCATAGAAAATGAAATATCTATACAGCAGAACAGTAGGTAAAGGTGACCGTTGTCAAAGAAAAGATTTGTCGCCTTTCGCCATCCATGTAGAGATGAAGGAGTTGAAAAAATAACCAAAGCCTCGTTAACATATCAATGGTCTTTTAAAGACCTGTGAAGTACTCGGGTGCGGCTGTGATCAGCTCTAAAACTGTCTGTGTGCGCATCCGGGAAGCTGTCTCTGCCGGGGCGCACACACACACACACAGACAGCCCAATGCCCAGCGCGCCTGCCTTCAAGCCCTCACTGTGATGGCCAAGGCTCATGTTTGGGTGGGCCAGACTCATGTTTGGGTGGGCCTGGCCCACCCGCTAGAACCGGGCCTGCTTCCCTGGTGTGGTCTCTGTCAAATCATTAGGCCCCACTCACCACCAGCCTCTTCTGGGACTCTACAGCGGCAGCAACTCTCGAGCCGGCACCCTGGGACTGCTGGAAATTGGGCAGAGATGCACTGTGCTTTGGTAGGTTGTCAAGAAACCTCCCGGGCGGGGCTGCAGGCAGAAGTCACTGAGTTGGCTCTTTTGTGTGGCAACCCCCACGCTCACCACACGGCCTTCACAACCAGGGGGGGAGAGGGTTTCTTCCTTCTCAGGTCTTCCCTCCCGTCCCTCCAGAACCACTCGTACAGGGCCGTGCTGCACACGCTGCAGGCACACGAGTTCTCTTCACAAGTTGTACCCTAAAGCAAAGGGGGAAAAGGTAGCGCTGGTTCCCTGCATGACCAGCTTTTGCTTTTTATAAGAACTCCCATTACACCTTTGGTTGAGTCCGCCTGGGTAGTACCATCTTACCCGGGTGTGGATAGACGCCTATGATGAAGCATGTCACGATAAGTGAGTGAGGCATCTAATCCAATATCTTTGGATGCCTCATCACCCTGAGGTCCGACAAGGGACCACATTGAATTACATAAGGACCAGGCACATCATCTTTCTTGCTTTTAGGGAATGCTTGAGACCTGGTAGGGAACTCATGCAACATCAGTTGCTTATTTGTGATAAAAAGTTTACAAAGTGAGACATGGTGGTACTAAGAAGGGGGTACTAAATCTATTGATCAATGAAAAGCCACAGTTTCCAAAGGACAATGACACAAGCCAATGAAAAATGTGGGTGGAGAGAGGGAAGAGCTTCAAGTACATACCTGAATACAGCATTCCTCGCAGGGCAGCGCATGCGCTGCCCAAGTTTGACCCATAAAGCTCTACACCGTGGTGTATGAGTATTGAGAAAAAAAGGCATGCTACAATACTACAAATAAAACACTGTGAAAATAAATAACATTGTTTTCTCATCTTTTCTGGTATTTTGGGCGCTTTACAATTTCTTTTAGGTAGCAATAGAGTTTTGATTTTTATAATTTGCTTGTTCTATAGGTTTCAAAGGCATCCTTGCAGAGCAAGTATGGATTGGATACCAAAAGAAGCCCTGAGAAAAAATGCTCAACCCAGCCTCAAAATGCAGAAGGTTGACATTACAATAGGGCCTCTCGTGTTTGGTTGTGGCAGCCAACCTGCTCTCACCCTGCTGTCCACCAGTGAAATGCCCGCTGGGAGAATGGCCAGGGCGGCCCTCTTGGAGAAACCTCTCTGACTTTTCTCCAGTAGCCTGGACCTGAGAGGCAAGCAGAGGCTCTTCTTTTAATAACAAAAGGAATACATTTCAATAACCGAAAACCGAAAAAGGAGAAGAATGGGAAATTACTGTAGAAACGAGAAATCATTACGTAAGGCTCCAGTGCATTGCATTTATGCTGGTCTGATCTTTAATATCGTGATCATAAATCAGTGTTGGTGCACCAATTGCTGCATGTTTTCCCACGTTCCAGTCACTTTATACTACGTGCTTTTAGCAAAAGAACTATGGTGCATATTATCAAGACAGGCGATAAAATTATAGTCGCTTTAGCGGCAGAAAACTGCCGCTAAAACGGCGATAATGGGCTTGATAATATGCTCTATGGAATTCCAATTGAAGCCCATGTTAGATGTGAAGGACGTCTAACATGGGCTTCAATTGGAATTCCATAGAGCATAATATTAAGCCCATCATCGCCGTTTTAGAGGCAGTTTTCCTGCCGCTAAAGCGGCGATCATTTTATCCCCTGTCTTGATAATATGCCCCCATATCTGTGGAATACACAGAGGTGGAGTGATTTCTCATATGTTGAATTCCAGATTCCAGTACAAACGAATGTTTCTGACGGAAATATATACATTAAATGGAAACTCATAATTAGGTTAATATCGCTAGCGAGGCACAATCAGTACAAACGTGTGCCTCCTGATTTCTCGCGTTTAGCTCACCTGACTTTCCTCTTGTCAATGGGCTTTCGGGAGACCACAGACCGCTTCTGAAAACCAAATCTGGATTTCTGTGGTGCTTAAGCATGAGCGCAAAATCCGCTCCGATCGCGGATTTTGCGGATTTTCGGTAAATTCGCGATCCGCGAACTCTCGCGAATTTACCGAAAATCCGCAATCCGCGAGCGGCGGATTCCTGGGTCAAAAGTTGAAGCCTAATTTACTATGGCGCCGGCAAGCTGCCAGCGCCATCCTCAAATAGTTACTTAATTAGCTTCAACAGGAAGCTCTAATAGATAAGATAAAGCAGGGGCTCGAGCGCCTGCTTTATTTTACCAATTGAAGCTTCCTGTTGAAGCTAATTAAGTAACTTTTTTACGATGGCGCTGGCAGCTTGCCGGCGCCATCGTAAATTATTTACAGCAGGGGCACAAAACGGTGGTGTCTTCTTGAATAAATATGAAGGGCAGGGTTCATTCTGGCACGATGGTCCCGGCACAAAAATTAAACCTCAACAGGAAGCACTTACAGATATCAGTACAGCACGTGCCCAAAAACAATCGTGAGTGTCAGTTCAATGGGATGAAATTTACCCTTCAATACCAATTGATTTTCTTTTCTGGCCTCTTTTGGAAAATGACAATAAGATGCCAGCAGAAGGCAAATAAGCTGAAATTGTAGCTAAAAGACATGAGAGATTTCCAATTCAAACCCTTTTCACCTCCAGTGCAAGTCATAATTGTTCCACAATCGCAAATCTCTTAACAGCCTTAAAGTATGCCAGGAAAAATAACTTATTAATTTTATGCATCTTCTAGTGTAGAAAGGCTGCAGCACACTCTAGGAAGGTTCAATTTGTTTAACCGAGGATTAATTGGCTGACAGATTTAGACGATATAACTCATGCATTTCATTCTCAGTAAATCTAAACGAACCTCGATTCAGAAAAAGAAAGCCTTAGCAGAAAAGGAGTTTTCAGATCTAACACAAGGGGGAAGAGAGGACTCACAGCGGAGACGAAATGGAAGTATGAATGCAGATTGTGTTGTTGAGCTTTAAATTCGCATATCTCAAAAGTTTCTCTCTCAGGCGCCGTTGCATTTGTCACGAAATTGTCAGGGCCGAAATCACCTATTCTGTGTGCGGTGGTACCTGTAGTATTTGACTTTGATACACTGGAAAAGATAGGGCTGGGGAAGCGTCCACGAGCACGTATACACCTCCCCCCAAAATATTGGTATTGCCCATTCAGGGCATTATCTAATGCAAGACATGGGGTTATATGGGTTCTAGAACACTGCTATTTAACATTAGAGAACACCCTACATACCCATACGCTCTTCCTCACCTTCTGCGAGTACTCTTTGATTGCCCATTCACGGCGTGATTATGTAAGGACATGGGAGAATAATTCTTTATATTGGAGAATTTGCAAGATATGACATTGCCATATAACTGTGAGCGTTGTGGAGGCTGGGCAGCTGTGCCCTCTTCCCAAATATACCGTCGAAAATCAGCTGTGACGCTGGACAAAGGCCTTTGCATCTTTGACCTTCACGAGCGCAATCCCCGTGCTGTTATGTGACCACTGAGCTTCTGTCTCTACATCTACTGCTCTGATCAGTCTCTGACCTTTTATACACACAAGAGGCATGTGCACTCGCATGGAAGCCCCGTCCGTTTGGCCCCGCCCACACACTCGACGAAGCCCCGCCCCCAAATCCGCCGATCCGCAAAATCCGCGGATTTTGCGGATCCACGATCCGTGAATTCGCAAATTCGTGAATCGTGGATCCGCAAAATCCGCCCATGCTCTGGTGCTGCATCACACATGGGTATCAATCGGTATGGGGATGTTTCCCATGCGAGCGAGGGAGTTTAGCTCCTAGGCCACGTGTCACCTTAGTGTTCGTTTGGTTTGCACTTTGCACATGACAACGATTAAATCATGCACGTGGCACTTTATTGAAACCGCTGTTTTTAAAATACTGCACACGTATTTGCACAGATGCAATGAAACTCCTTTTCAATTTGGAGACTCCAACGGAATTGGCCAGACTAGCGAAATTTGCATATCTGTTGAAAGAACGTATAAGCAAAGACTCAGCCAAGGACTTGAGGCGTAATACAGCTTCAAACTAGTGTTTACATATTTAATTCTACTTGTATCTTACTGTCTTGTGTCGTGATTAGTTCACTTGTTAAATGAAATAATTACGTTTTATCCATGATTATTAAACTTGACAAAATTAAATGATTACGTTTTATCCATGATTATTAGATCTGTTAAATGAAATGATTGTTTTATCCATGATTGAAGAAGGTGCGTGGGCGGAGACATCATGCACAGTTTCTTTTGTAACAATTTTAATTGATTGGAACAATTAACCAATCATTCACCTTGGTGCTAGCACTAAGGAGGCGCTCTTCCATGTGGGAGGGCAATGAGACACCATCAGGGCCTAAAGGACACTCGCGCGGTGCGTAGGGGGGCCCGGACTTCTATGCATAACGGGGGACCACCTCAGTTTATCAGCTCGAGTGTAGGAGATTGCCTGTGGCCCCATCGTCGTCCCATACAGTCCCCCGCCTCTCCCCCCCCCCCCCCCCATGTTTCCTTACGCCATGCGCACCATATTGAGAGGCAGATTTACAAGCTCCTTGTGCCACTTTTGCGTCACTTTTCCCATGTTAAAAGTGACGCAAGAGTGGCGCAAGAGGCTTGTAAATCTGCCCCTGAGGTTTGTCTGACGTGGGGTCTTTGCCTGAAGTCGGCCTCGGGAGCCCGGAGGAGGGCCTGCCCTCGGAGGGAGGCGCATCCCTGCAGCTTTCTCAAGGACTCCGCTGTATGGAAGGACATTGGGGGTTGCGTTTCTTCAAGTCAGGTCAGGAGCCACATTTCCCTTCTTTGCTTTGGGGTCCATGTTGGGCCCCAAAGCCAACCATGTAAGGTAGACCGTCCATCGCACCTTTGGTATACACCTCTGGGAGACCGGGAACTGGGGGAGCCCTGTCAAGTGGGGGTGCGCAATCTTAACAGGGCTGATGACAAAGGTAACATTAGCAACCCACTTCTCACAACAACAACCCCCGTTAAAAACATGAAAAGGGGTGGATGGAGCGGCCCCCTAGAAGACGGGAAGGGAGCTATGACTCTATCAGCTATGGAATAACAGGTGCAAGCTGGGGAGTGTTTGCCTTCTCTCCCTGACAGAGTTCAAATAAAGCAACGGGGCACATGCTTTCAATCAGCATCCGAGTGACAGGTCTAGTCTAATGTCTGTCACGCAACAGATAATGCAAACCTAATTAGCCACCCACCCTTGGTCTTAATAACTTCTTTAAAATGCATAGCATTGCGTTTGACATTGTCAGACTTTTTTTAAATCACAATTCAAATTCAAGACAAATCTCTCCCTTCAAGCATGGGAACATGTCAATGCCCAATCACGCCCGAAGAGCGCCATGTCAAGAAAAGTTTTGATTTGTTGGCCCGAGAGACTGCCCTCTACTTGGGACTAGTCTTGCCACTGCATGAAGGACTAGTCTTGAAGGGAGGAGGGAACCCAGGGAAAGCCCAGTTTAACTTTATAACTTTTATGGAAGGCTCATAAATAATTATCTATTCAACCACACGATGAGTCAGTTTGAGTCATTAATGGAACGGTCTCTATCACCGAGAGGGGCATAACACTATAGGGACAAGGGAAGAGTCGGATGAGACTAGAGAGGGAGAGTGGTAGAAGAGGGGGGAGGGACAGGCGTGAACTGGCGAAGACGGACAGCACGTGTGCGTGAGGCAGAGTGACAGCCACGGAGGATGCGTGTGCACGACCAGAGAAGGGGCGAATCCAGAGGGGTGGGCGGACCTCTCATTCAGGGGAGGGAGGAGGAGGGCGCCGGGCTGGGTGGCGGGCAGCTTTTCACTTTTAACAGGAGCGTTGGCTCAGCCCGCATGGATTTGGATGTTTGCCACGGAGGAGCCGTCTGTGTCTTGTCATCCTCCAGATTGCTCTAAGCAGCACGGACGGCTGGGAGAGGTGCTGAGGCTGAGCCCCGCCTCGCGCCGTTGTACGGGAGCGCTGCTGCTCGGCTGCCGGTCTAGGCTGTGCTCAGAGCTCCAGCTGAGACGCCGATCCGTCGGGACGGGACACCGGCGGCAGGAGCAGTCCCAGCCCCGCGCTGCCGCACACCCCTGCCTCCACCTGACCGCGCGTCTTATCGCCTGTACACAGACTGCCTGTGCAGCAGGTCGTCCTTATAGTCAGCAGGCAGGCAGCATCAGATGTTGAAGGCGGACACTCGTCCTGTTTTGATCGCATATTTGGCACCCAGTAATCCAGGCATTTTTCGTGATTGGACCTCAAACAATGGGAATTCAGTTAATCTGTTTTTGCTTCATGATTAATGCATGGATACAAGGTAACAAGTTTACGTATGTTCAACCACCCGTCCTCATTCTGTCCGTCCATCTATGCATACAACGTCTGGTCCTGCCTCCTCCCATCATTTTATACAACCATTCCTTTCCTTTCTCCTTCTTTGTCTCCTTTCCTTTCTTCCTTGCTCACTCTTTCTCTTTCTCTCTCCTTTCCTTTCCTTTCCTTTCATTTCTCCTTACATTTCTTTTCCTTTCTCTGTTCCTTCTTTTTATCCTTCATTTCAACCTTATTTCATTTACCCACATATGCCCTCTTGCCTCCCACTTTACTTCTCTCCATTCTTTCTTATAAAATTATTACTTTCCAGCTTTCTAATTGTATTGTGTTTCCTTGTTGTTTGTATATTGGTAGTGTTTCAAATATCGAATTTAGCAACTCTCCATATAATAAACTCAATATAAAATGAACACCTGCCCTTTCAGTGGTGGACTTTAGTGGCTGTCCGAGTGAAGTGTGTGTTTTTGAGAGGAGTTTCACGCACACTCATTTAACCTCATAGATTCCCTGCCTTTCTCTTTTCCCGCTTTTAAAGTGTCCCTGCAAGGAGACTCACAGAGGAGGCTGTACAAGGATCTGCTGAAGAACTACAACCCCTTGGAAAGACCTGTGGCCAATGACTCCCACCCTCTCACGGTGACCTTTGGCCTCAGTCTCATGCAGATCATGGATGTGGTAAATACAGACTCACTCTTTGTACTCCTGTGCTCAGGGGAGGGAATGGTGATGTCTTGCTATTGGTATTAAGGTGTGTGGTTGTGGTGTCCAGCGTTCCTGTTGACAACCTGATGAAATCTGTCAAAGTTTAAATGTGTCAGAGTTTACAACCCTTCCGATGGATGTTAGATAAAACATGTGTGTATCAAGTGATCAGAATTTGTATCTTGCATCCTTTGTTGAAAATCTGCCCACAGTCAGAGGCTAGGGACCATGTTTCTCTCTCAGTGCATCCTCACAGCTCCCTCGAAATGCAGGAAAATAACCATATTACCACTTAGGATAGTTTTAAAAAGAATAGGATTTATCCAGATGCTATGGTTTGTACCAAAAGAAACAAGACATAACGTCAGAAGGATCAGGTCGCCTGAAAACTGGAAGTTCATACATTTCCTTTAGTTATTCTTGGCCTGGTTAAAGTTATCTGTTGGACTTATAACAATCAGAGTTCGACCTTGAAGCAGTACAGCTGCAGAGACATCAACTTTAAAACCTGGCCATATTTGGATGAAAAGAGCCTTATTTTGCCAAACCCTTTGGTACTTTTAAATGTAAGTCTCGGTTTACCGTCCATCAGCGGTCTTTCTAAATTCGCCACCTTTGTAGTGGATCCTAGGAGAATTAATAGAGACCAGCTCTTTAAAGGCACAATGTTTCACTTGCACCAACTGGTGAGTTTTATTAATTAATGGAGTCTGATAATTGGTGTTTACAGTAATTTATTGCTCCTTCTGCATCTTTAACTAGGGCAGTTGTTGGATTTGCACCTTCAGAGGAAACATACATATTGAAAAAGTGTGGGTTGTGGGAGAGTGACCTGGTCAGTACCTCACACGTAGAGTGGTGTAGGCTTATTCCTGACAAGTCTATTCAACGTGCGCCTGTAATCGACCAATCCTCAGGGATAGTTTTAGGGAAAGGCTATACTAGACAGCAGCCTAGGGGACCACCAGCAAATCGGGTGGCAGATTATAAGCATCAATGGGTCCCCGTATGCCAGGGGACAGAAGAGGGCAGAAGCCAATTCACATTGCTTGGCAATAATGTCTGTTGCATATATGCTCAGCTGGTGTGACGCTGTTGCAGAATTTGAACAACATCTCGATCTATCTCTAACATACTTTTCAAATGGGAGATTTAAAATATCTCTTTCAGGGACATTTTTGTCCCTATCCTTTTCTAAAATGTGGAATAATATTACTTTTGGCAAGCAGACATCGGTCCCACTACACTCCCGAAAACTGTTGAGAATTCTCTGTCTAACAGATACTGCTAGGAGACAAGACTGTGAATTCCTTTTGTACAGACAAATTGACTTTAGAGTGACGCGTTAAGGGTGATACTTTGCTTGTCCTCCTTTCTTCCTTGATTTCACTGTTGGTTTTTGTAAATTCCTTTGCAGGCAGGCGTGTGCTTAACCTTCCATGGTAATGCAGTGCCACCCCCATTCCATAGTCTTCAACCTTGATTACTAAGAGCATTCTTCATTTCAGGCTAGATTTCAAAGATTAACAGGATATTTGGAACTTTTAGTTTAGTACACACAGGGAATAACAGCACAATAACACACAACCGAAATATGCAAACTGAGTTATGGCAATGAAATTCAGATGATTCGCTACATATATTTGGTATAGAGTTTGTTAACGTTAGTACTTTTAATTGACGTTGACTATTTGGGGATTATGAACATATCTTTCTGTGTTGTTTTAATTTCATAAGTCTCTTGTGGGAAGAGTGCTTTCCTTCTTTTGCCGCTGTGTCACCATGTTTACAATGGCTATTTTGGATATTACCTCTCAGTCCATATGCCATTTATAGGCATGAGAACTGTGTTCACTTCTTTGGTGAGCCACAGCAGCCAATGTACACATGTACTTGTTTGTGGGTAAGAACAGGAGGCAGAAGGAGGTCTTGAATTCTTCACATCGTTGTGTCATTGCTGTTGCAAAAAGTGGATTGTGGGACTTCAAAGAGTTACGTATTCTACCTTCTTTGCATATTCTCTTCAGTTAGTCCAATACAAGGTGTGAAAATGTCTAAGGCATCACATTAACAGCCCCAGTCCTAGAGATAAAGTCTAATTTCTACAGTTGGAGTCGAATACACTTTACCTCTACTCCTCTGATCTATATCTCTATAACTAGCTTCGAGCTGGAATCCTATAATCTTTGTACTGGAGTTGGTGGCCAATATGATTTATCCTTGTCCACCACCAAGTCCTGTATCTCTACAACTAGCCTTGATTTGAACCCAAAATGATTTTCGCCTCCCCACCCTCACGTCCCATGTCTTTGTATTTAACTGCCGAATTCAAATACTTCTCCCTAGAAGGGTTCAACCACAAAAGGTGGATAAAGAATAGTACAATAAAAATAATCTTACTGTTCATACAAATTCATGCAAGTTACACGGATAATGTGCACCCGTCACTCGCCAGCATCTATTCTGCACTACTCCACCCACAAAAAGAGCATCCTTTAAACCATTGCTCTTTGTTTCTGCAGAGGGAGCAGAGGACAGTTGGATTAAATAAATCTACGTGAGACAGGTCCCTGCCGCCCATCCATGAATCTTTTACAGGCTGTGTATTCTGGCACCGGACACAAGATTTACAGGGCTATCGAAAGAACATCACATGTCCATAAAACACAAAACAGAGCTACTTTCCACACCACCGGGAGTGTCAGCCTTTCACATCACTTGAGTGAAAAACACATAGAGAAATGTGGCGAGAGAGGTGTGGCGCCGCGGCTAGGGCGACTGTTTCCGGAATCTGGGGATCACGGTTCGATCTAGGGCGACTGTTTCCGGAATCTGGGGATCACGGTTCGATCGCCGGCACCGACGGCAGATTAGCCCACCACCAAGTGACTCTGGGCAATAGCTTGCTTAATCTTCCTGACGGCTCAGACCCTTATGGGTGATTGTGAGCTTTACAAATGTGGATTATTATTATTATTATTGTTATTAGGTGTGACTCCTTATCCTCAACAGTATGTGTTCTACAAGGGGTGCTGTTTGGGTACATTGATTTTGCAGCCTTCTTGTTACTTAATAAAGAAGGGAGCAAAGAGATGGCTGTTGTCCTCTCCCACCATCCAGTCAGCTCCACAGGATTTGTATTAAAAGAATATACATGTAAAGATTGATGGAAGGACCGTCATGTTCACAAAAAGTCTTTAGTCCAGTACTGTATTCCAAAGTTTTATTTTTGAAAATTAATCCAATATCTGCAACAATTTTTTTTCCCAATAGAACAAGTGTCCAATCACATGTAGATTCAGTAACCCAGTTCCATCCAAATCAATGTTTCTTAATCCAAAATAATAATTTAGAACAGCCGCTGGGGGTCGCGTAACTAATCCTTACATGCTTGGATCTTGTGTGGCCTTAACGGTGGACCCCTGGAAGAAGAGCGCGCAGATGTTTTACAGTCTATCGTTATTATTGCATTGATTTTCTCCCTGTGGTTGTCGAGCACCCTTACCGTTGTGTACTTAGCCGTAAAAGAATATACACGCCAGGCATCGCTTATCCATCTCCCTCTGTGAGGTCTTCACTTACCCCTGATGTCATGAGACTGTCCCATGAAAGGATCTTTTGATTTGATATCAGGAGGCTTTTAGTAGTAAAACATAAATGATTCCCCAACACTGGAGGGAACATGAGTCCTGTTTTATAGTAATCTCCAATAAATCATCAGACAGTTAGATTAAGAACAGATATCAACAGCGAGGAGAAGGCAAAGAAGTCCCGGGACATTGTTCTTTTCTTAAGGCCGGACTCAGGGAATAAGACACAGTGGTCTCTCAGGATCGAGCACATGCACCGTATCAGATGGCTCTCTAAACCCAAAATGCAAGAAGTGGAAATGAGTCCAAAGCACCGTTGGCGAACTAAAAACTGAAAACAGCAAGAGTAGTAGTGTCTGCCTTAGAATGACTCCATTGGCAGGTGGTGGAGTTCTGAACTGAGTTCAAAGTCCTTTGCTCCATCCATATGGTTTTCTGCCAGTATGCTGCAGAAGCTGTTTTCAAAACCACAGAGTGACCATGTACCTACCAAGCTGAGGCAAACTCAAACAAAGCACCAACAGAACCCAGTGCAGATCAAGCACTTGAGCAATGATCAATCACTGGTATTTGTGGGGAGTGCTTCATTTTTCAGCATAGTTGTCCCTGGGTCATGGTTGGCATGATGTGGATCTTGTGCACCTCATGAAGTGTTGTCGCCCCTCACGCTGTCTGCTTGTTGTTAGTTGTAACAAATACATCTATTCAATTCCGCTCGAGGAGAACTCGATTCTTCGTTTGAGGTGAGCTTTTCTCAGTTATAAAGCACCTACGCCAGCGTCCATCCATTATTCCTTCACAGCAGCCTGGTCACTCTGAGTATACTATCAGCACATACATATAACGCCGTGGATAGTTTACTTGGTTAATTCAACCTCAGGCAAATTCTCCTGGAGGGATTTCATGACCCCAGTATGAGTACATACCAATCAAAGAACTGCCATATAAACAGTAAATAAGAAACACATTTTCCCCGTGTTTTTAGCAGAGATTTGAATCTGTTTCATTTTCCACATGTTGCGTTTCTCTCTGCATACTAAATCGTTATCTTAGTTCTGTACATTACTATTACAATGCTGCTCATTACTCTTCATTGGTAGTATCAGAAAAAAAGACCTGCAAGTTCTCCTATCACGTGGCATAAAACAGTCAGAAAAAAATGAAACAAACTGAACGAGGCTAATGTTGTTTTTTTATGAAGTAAAACCTTCATATCAACTGAGGGAATAGCACCAATCAATGAAATCTTTTAAAAAACAGTAAGAATAGTTAATCTCTTAGTGAAAGGTGGGAAGGGGCATTCATTTCAGACGCTTCCTGCTAAAATGTAAGGCTAAACCTCAGATTTAAGGCTAAACCACTGGGATTAGATTTTGAAGCAAGAGCGTGATCTTCACAGTTTATCCTACATGAGTTGAACCCACAGATCAATGCAGGCTACAGTATCTTGCTCCAGTTCACTCTCAACTGCCACCCTACTGCCATCACCCTAGATAAGGCAAAAAAAAGGAATAATTGTGACAAACGTGTCCCTTTACTTCCTCAGCTGTAAAAAAGCTGGTGTCCCCGAAATGATAAAATTAGTCCAACTCCATGGTTAATAGACAACCTATGAAACAAGCATTGGCAAAGCTAATAGCTCTCGCCTTTGTGAAGAAGTGGCTTTGCCAATGGGGTTTAGCCATGCTGCTCAGCATCCCTGATGCTCTGCTGCACGACTAAAGTAAAAACAAGATTGATAAGCTCAGACATGAATATGATACAGGCAAATGAGAAAAGCCAGCCAATGGTAAGCAACGGGCAGGCTTCAAGTTCCTCTATGTTCTTCGTAAGCCACAATATGACTTTCTTCAGACAGTGCATGCACAGTCTAGGAGGCTGGATCTAAAAACGGGACCTAAACATAAATTTGGTCTGAATGCAAGGGTTATAGGCAAGAATTTTATAATTTCATAAAATGATTGAAGATACCTTGCTGTTGAGTCAATCTCATTTATTAAACACTGTTTGACTATCCCCTTCCTAAAACATATACAAAATCTAGAAAAGTTTGTTACAAGTGAAAAAAGTATATTCATAAAAGGTGTGCCTAGTGTATCCAAAATGATGCAGAGGGGAAATGCCTTTTTCAAGCTTTTTTTGATATTGATGTATCCCAGTGCTTTACTCCTGAATATATATTTTTACAAAATTACACAGGCGAATGTTAAAAACAAGCAAGAATAGTCCCTCAGATTAGCAGAAAACTAAGCCATCTTGTTAGCCCATCGTAAATAGCTACACTGTAGCGCTGTATAGATTAATACTAATGATTAACACATTTAGGGGCATATGTATGAACAAGCCCTTTTGCGATTCCTTTATAGCGATTTTTAGCGAATTGCAATTAAGGAATCGCAAAATGCTATGTATGTAGGAATCACAATAATAATTGTGAATCTGTAATATTCCTTGATTGTGAATCGCAAATCGCAATTCACAAATAAGGAATACCTTCCCATTCATTCCTATGTGTGTAGAGGCCCATAATTGCGGTTCGCAATTAAAGAATCACAAATTGAGAATGCAATTTCAAGGTTGCAAGGGTGTCATAAGGACACCCTGATGCACACCTGAAATGAGCATGTGTGCACATGTGGCGCACATACATGCCCAAAGGGCATGTATGTGTGCCACATGGCACTTTGAAAAAAGCAAAAAGGTGCTTTTTTCAACGAATTCGCAAATTACCACCAACTTTTAGTACGTGGTAATTTGCGATTTCTTATTCCAAATTCGCACAACGTAGGTGTTTTCTACATCGTATGTAAGGAATCGAAATTTGCAATTCCTTAAATGCAATCGCAAAATAGAGAATCACAAATTTTGTGATTCTCTCATTTGCGATGCATTTTTGGGATGATACATCCCAAAAGGCCTTTTCCCGTTCACAAACAGGCCGATTCTGAAAATTGGCCTGTATGTGAACAGGAAAAGGGCTTGATACATATGCCCCTTAATCAAGTACCAAGAAGTAATGCAAACATATTCAAATGATCCTGTGATGCCTGTGAGGTCTAAAGTGGTTCCATGGTTCAAGGAATATTGTATCGTATTTAGTCTCTGTTTACGGGGGTGTTAATTGTGCGCACATACTTACTGTTAGTAAGCAGAAACACCTAACCATTGCCCTGCAAATATGAGTTCAACTCCTTGGAATGGGGAGTAACTGTGGAAATACAAAGCATTTTTTCCAAGTGGCCTACCGCACACATTTACCTCCTGCTTTGAGCCTGTAGTAAATATATGTGGGGGTCATCTGTGTAGGGTGGATGACTGGAGTAAGGATGGTAGGGGAGGATTGGGGAAGGTAAGGTTTAGGAGAGAGAGAGAGAGCATTGAATGGCCCCCCTTGCCAGAGAAAAAGCAGAAGTAGAGTGAAGGACAGGGCTTGACTGCTGTTGCACTAATTCGTGCAGTTTTACTGGCCTGAATTACTGGCCAGTTAAATCAGTAAACATTGTTTTTGCTGGAAATACCGCCCCTGGATTATCAGTCAAGTCCTTAAAATGGAATTCCATAAAACGCCTGCTTTCCTGTTCTCATTTTGTGAAGAGAAATAAGGATGTTACTCCTGTGATACATCATCTTAACACATTCTAAAACCCTATTTCATGTTCCTGATTAGCTGGTGATTTTAGAATTTCAAGGAGAACTCTACATATATTAAGAGAAATACTAACTTTCCCTGGACGCTCCTTAGAGGCTATGAGGACCAACCGAGATGTTCAGATCCATCAGCGTCACATCCAATCTGCCCTTTGCCTTCCAATTCCCTAGACGCAATCCGCTAAGAGATCAGGGAAACAGTGGGTATCAATTAGTGCCAATAGCACTGTCACCTAAATGGAAATATTAATTTTCCCTCAAAAGCATGCCCAATTTCTGCTTCCTTGTTTTACCCTTTATGCTTGCTCACTCTTTTTGCTGCCATCGCTTTATCAGATTACTTTGTAAATTGTTGTAATGTTATTGATTTTCCCAGTTTTTGTCAGATTAACTTTAATCTTAAACTTGGTTTAAGTACATCTGTCATGCTGACTTCTAGCTACTGAGTGTCTGTGACAGGTAACCAGTGCTGAGTCTGTATTTTGAATTTCACTGGCCCTTTGGAGGCTGGGTAGAGCCCAACCTAGCGTGACGTGTATGATTCAAGGAGTAGGAAATACATATTTAATAAACCAGTAGATGTGGGGCATCTGTATCAGACCGGCACATCAACGTATATATTGCATTGGTATCTGTTAGAGCTTCTTTGTGATTGATTGATCTGAGATGCACACTAATCACAGCATCACTCAGAGAGGAGGCAGGTCACGTTGCATTTAATGGTCACAGCCAGACACAGCCTCAAAGGTCACCTAAACCCTTTGTTTGACAGGGTTGCTGCACTGACTAGCAGATACCACACTTTCTTCCTCTTATGACAAAGGGCTACTCGAAGAACGTAAGGATAACTGGCATTGCATTGTACAGGTTTAGATCCCGGGTGTGGTAATACCACAAAAATGCTGCTGAACGCTCGACTCAGAGAAGGGAGGTGGGTATTTCCTTGTGTCTGCATCCTGCCTGTGTGGAGCAGGTGGTGAGCGAAAGCTTCTCATACTTGCCTCTGGGACCCATTAAGCTGAAGGATACACTACAGCTCACTAATTAGCTTTGGTAAAAAATCAATGCCTGTTGCAAAACGGAATTGATTCTAAATAATTTTGCTTTACACCTGGACAGAGAGGCCGCGTTCCCCAGTGACAGCTTCAGCTTGTGACCTGGGCGGCTTCTGTCTTGTAAACATTCTGTTCTTATCCTGGGTGGTTTATCTCACCCTGCGATGATGTGTGGCTTTCACAGTCAACAGACACCAGTGGCGAAGCACAGTTGCATGGAGCATGTCCTCATTCATATGTGTGTGATCACAACTTTCTGGAGCAGCCAAGTGTTGTGATCCGACAATGGGTGACGTGACCCAGCTGCGCCGAGGGTTACCTATTTTAGTGTCACTGTCTACTGCCAGCAGTACCACAGGCCCTCTGTGTAATATGAGGCGTGGTTTCCCAATGAAGTGACAAAAAGGACATACTTAGAAGGAAAATCACTTTTTCCGTTTCCCATTACCATTTCTGTTTATTTTTTATAGTATAAAATAAATAAAGGCAAACGTCCTCTACATACTATAGCTGTACAAATGTCCCAAATGGAAATCTCACAGGAAGCCAGTGTTGGAGCTCAGGGTGAGGTCATGAAACATCGTGATTTTGTTGACTTCTATATGGTTTTCTGCGCGCGCAACAAGCAATCCTTCTGTGACCGGGGGTGGGTGGGTGCATATGTATCAAGCCTTTTTCCCGCTCGCAAACGGCCCGATTTTCAGAATCGGCCCGTTAGCGAACGGGAAAAGACCTTTTAGGATGTATCATCCCAAAAGGGCATCGCAAATTAGAGAATCGCTAAATTTGTGATTCTCTATTTTGCGATTGCATTTAAGGAATCGCAAATTGTGATTCCTTAACTGCAATGTGAAAGCACAGAAAAATTACGATTTTGCCTTAAGGAATCGCAAATTACCACCAACTTCAAGTTTGTTGTAATTTGCGTTTTCTTTGAAAAATGCACTTTTTTGCATTTTTCAAACTGCCATGTGGCACAAATACATGCCCCACATTTGCACACATACGTATTTCAGGGATGCAAAGGGTGTCCTTTTGACACCCTGGCACCCTTGAAAATGCATTCTCAATTTGCAATTCTATAATAGCGAATCGCAAATTGAGAATGTCTTTCCATTCATTCCTATGGGCCTCCTAGCCAATAGGAATGAATGGGAAGGAATTCCTTATTTGCGAATCACAATTTGCGATTCGCAAATACGGAATATGTAGGATTTGGTAAATTTTCAGCAAATCCTACATACATTGCATTTTGCGATTCTCTATTTTCAATTCTCTGAAAATAGCAATTTGAGAATCACAAAAGTCTTTTTTTATATAAATGGCCCTTAGTGAAGTTTCACGTAGAACCCAAGATACAAACATTCGCTGGGAGACATTCTGCAGAACATTACAGGGATTCCAATAGCGAGGCCTTTTCTCCATATAATATACTAAAATCGCAGTCAAAGCCGGAGAGTTACCCACTTTCAGAATCCAGAAGTAGCCACAAGAAAAAAAAGCACCTGTGAAATCCTCAGTTAATACTTTGTTTTTACATTTCGTTACCAGAAACTAACACCTCTAAAACATTTAATAATTAATTTTTAGTTATTGACAGATTCTCCATGATCGCCTGTAACACACTGCACCATCGCTTCCTGTTCAAATCCGCACTTCAGACTTCCTTCTTTTTAAACAGAAAGATTTATAATTAGCAACCACGATTGCCTTAATATATATCTAAATCAATACACAACACTGGGAATATGATTATCCGGTGGTGGTGGTGCCTTTGGGGAGGTACCTCCTTCACTGCGTTGGCTGCTCCAGGCTGGAACGCATTCCCCTGCACCTCAGCGCTATTAAATATGTTGACTCCTTTTAGCCCGGTATAAAAACTTGGCTATTTAACTATGTCTTTTAATTCATGTTCAACATTCGAGATCAATGGTCGATGAACCTGATTCGCCATGGCAGTGGCGGCTGGCATGTACAGAGAGTGGTGAGGCGAAACAAAATGAATAAGTAAAAAAATAATTACACTTACCTTCCTGGCACGACATCCTCCTTCTTTGGGTCTTTGCCAGGAAGGCAGGCTCAAGTGGGAGCCAGCAAACTGCACTAGCCAAACCTGGTGCTGCTCTAATGCAGCATGAGAGAAGCACCAGGATTGGATGGAGGGGCCTCCTTCAGCGTTACAGAGGACACTGCAACCCTATGCTTTTTCTAACTCAGATTTCCTAGACAGCGGGGTTAGAGAAGTTTGAAATGTGCATGTCTTGCTGGCTGTCGCAATACGGCCTTCAAAGAGACATCCGCTCTTTAAACTTAAAGTGCCCTGCCCATCACTGCTCTCTGCTGCTGCCAATCAGCAGCGGACTGTCTCTGTCCTGATGCTTGACTTGGGACGGGGTTTTGAAAAATAAAATGGTAATAAATTAACTTTATTACCATTCTATTTTTGATTTCTGGGGGCAATTTAGTTAGTGGGGTGACACTCCTTCCCCTTAATGGAGGAGGCACCCGACACTCTATAGAGTAGCTGCACACTTTATTAGTGCCATTTGATTTGATGTGAGTTGTTAGACCCGGGATCCCTGGTTGGCTGAGGTAGGTACCTTAGGCCAAATAGGGTACTGCGGTTCCACGCCAGGGTAAGGAAGGTCACCTTTTGAGATAACCCCTGCTCACCCCCTCGGTAGCTTGGCACGAGCAGCCAGGATTATCTTCAAGGCAAATGTGTAAAGTATTTGCAACCACGCTCACATCAACCTAATGATGACACCACAAATAGACTCCACACAAGTTTTATAAAAACGAGTATACATTTTATATAAAAATATATACGATAAGACCACATGATATAGATCGAACATATGATTATGTGTACTATCTCTCCTGGCCGTTTGTTAAGCCAGCCAGCACTTGTAAGTACTGGCGATATTAATGAGCACTTCTAAACATCCTACTGTAATCCTAATACCATGTAATGCAGTTCATAATGCTAGAATCAGTCACTTTTGCATGGGAACACAATAATCAGGCACTTTGCAATGTAAAAATATGCCAATGTGTAACAATAATCAGGCATTTAGCAATGTAAAAATAATGCAATGCGTAACGCAACAATCCGGCACTTTACAATGTAAGATTAATGCAATGCGTAATACAACCACCAGTTACGTCGTTATGCAGAATTTAAGGCAATACGTAATACACTAATCAGGTAGTTCCTTATGCAGGAATATTGCAATGCGTAATACGCTAATCAGGTAGTTCGTTATGCAGAAACAATGCAATGCATCATACGGCAATCAGGTAGTTTGCTATGCAGAAATTATGCCATGCATCTTACACTAATCAGGTAGTTCGTTATGCAGGAATAATGCAATGCATCATACATTAATCTGGTATTCCGGTATGCAGAAATGATGCAATGTGTAATATGATAATCAGGTAATCCGATATGCAGAAATCAGATAATGCATAATACACTCTGGCACCCATCACGGTGCCTTTGGCGGCCTCTCCGCCGCTATTTCTAACTCGCAGTCAGCCTCTGTCAACAGTTGGCCCAAACACGGGTATGGTGTAACGAGGAACTGCAGCTCAGCAGTCCGGCCCCGGTACTGTCACGCCCTTGGCAATACGGGCCGCAATACAAGCCGAAGCAGAGGCTCGCACTGCCGGAACAAAAGAGAGGCTGAGAGCGTGTCCCTCCGAGTCCACACCCTGCCCCAGGAGTCGACACACATTACCTGGGGGACACAAACTCACTCTCCTCTCCACGACTAGTGGTTTGGGCCTCCGATGCAATCTTGATGAATGGGCAACGGCGGGCTCGGGCTGGTGGCTCAGCTTCTCTGGGGCTGCCGGTCCGGGCTGCTACTGCTATGAAGATCTTAGGCTGCCACAGGGCATGCGCATACAGCAATGCTGAGACTTCCTTTAGCTTTGGGGTGCCCGATCACCAGGCACTCCCCACGAAGGTCTCAGGCTGCACGAAGAATACGCGCACAGCTCCACTGAGACTCACTTTAACTGCGGGTGCACATTAACAAGGCAATCCTCACGAAGGTCTCACGCTGCACATAGCACACACACACAGCACCAATGAGACTCACTTGGATTCCTGGTGTGCATGATAACAAGGCAATCCTCACGAAGGTCTCACGCTACACAAAGCGCACGCATACAGCTTTCGATCAAACTCACTTGGATTCCGGTGCACACAATAACTGGACAATCCTCATAAAAGGTTCTGGCTGCAAAAAGCACACGCAGACAGCGTAGCTGATCCTTGCTTGGACTCCAGGTGCCACGACCACAGGGCACACCTTACAAGAGTCTCAGGCTGCTACAAGCACACACGCACAGCACCGCTGAAACTCTCCTGGAAACTTTTCTGTTCCTGTATTTGTGCAACAGGGAGCCAGCTCACCTCGGGCCCTTGGGGATAAGTTACTTCAGGATACAGCACAGCAATGTCCTTTCAAGCAAGGGGACACGCACACAGCAAAGTCCCTTTAGCTTTTCCTTGGTTAAAACAGCAAACTGCAGGCCAGCCCCAGAACACACAGCAAGGGTCAGTCATTTCCTTCAGTCACTTCAGTTGTTTCTTCCTTGGCAAAGGTTCCTCTTGACCACGAAGTAGTTCCGGTCTTGTTAGTTATACCCCTCAATGGCTTTGAAGTCTTTGTGTTTCAGAGGGCACTGACCCCTGTTCAAACCAGCCTGGGTGCCTCCCTGCCACTGACACCTTCTTCCTTTGATTAGTTGGGGTCTGGATTCTCAATCACTCAGCAGGAGATGGGAAAATTGTTTTATAGCAGCAACCCAGGCCTCTTCACCTCTAGGGGCTACTCCTCCCCCTACACTCCCGATGCAGGCCAGCCTGATGCTGTCTCACCTCCTCCCCTGGGCCAAGACATTTCCCAGATCCTATTGCTTTCAAATCCAGACAGTCAATCCACAACCAGGCAGAGACACACAGAAATGTTTAGAGCACAAAATCCCAGCCACTTCTAAAAGAGTGGCTTATAAACACACAATGCAAACACCACCTTCATAGAAAGATGTGTTATTACATTGTGAGTTCAGGCATACTAAACTTCACCACTCCATCTTAAACATTTGGGAAGATAGGCTGGAAAACATATTACACAGCCTTCCCATTATATCCTATGGGTAACCTGGCCTTTCAACAGTGAAAAAGGAATTGGAGATTATTTCATTGTCAGGACATGGTACATACCTTAGTTCATGTCTTACCTTTCACATGCACTGCACCCTGCCCAGGGGGCACCCTGGACATACCATAGGGGTGGCTGATGTGCATAGAATGGGAATGGTATTGCCTGGCAAGTGGGTGCACCTGTCAGAACAACATGGCAGTTTAAAAACCTGCGTGCAGGCCCTGCAATGGCAGGCCTGTGTTCCCTTTTTAAGGCTACTTGTGTGGGTGGCACAATTTGTGCTGCAAGCCCACTAGTAGTATTTGCATCACCAGCCCTGGCACACATAGTGCACTTTACTAGGGACTTTACAATCATGGACAACCAATTACCATTACACTTTGTACAGGGAACACTTGCACTTTGACACTGTTTAGCAGTGGCAAAGTGTCCGAAGCATCTAAGTTGGCAACACCATGTCAGAAAAAAAGGTCTAGGGGGAACGCAAAATGTTTAGGGACTTTAGCAAAAAAGGGCCAAGTCCTACATGAGTTGATTAAGGAGATTCCACTAATTGTTGTCTGCAATACCCCTCTCAGGCTGCCAGTGGATTTCCAAAGTGCAGGCTCTAAAAATATACATCATTTTCTGTAACTATGTCATGTCAGGATGTACAAAGAGCACATCAGCAGGCACATTTTCGTCCTCCCCGAATTTTCTTTACTTTTTTGTGCAGATTGTTCTACTTTCAAATATTCAGTGACGCTGCTCAAGAATAAACAAAGCATTTCCAAAATATTTAGCGCCGGGACACATAAACATAGTTTCTATGGGCCAGATGCATCAACGGGTTTTGCCCATTCTGTGTCTATGGGAAAATGTGTTGATGCATATGGCCCTATGTGCTGCGCTTTTGTGGTAGTAGTCAACACTTTAGTGTCAGTGTATCATTGACAGCTGCAGAGCCGAAGGTGAAACAACCTGGAGCTCACCTGTGATCTGAATGTGTGACAGAATATCGACGGAGAGAAAATCGACCTACAAAATTATCGACACAGAAATATAGAAGTCAAAAATATTGAAGTCCAATCTGCATAAAGGTAAGTACAAAAATATCAGAAAAAAAATGCTGTTGTCAAAAATATCGAGGTTAAAAATATCGTTTTTTAATGTTTTAATAATAATGTAAAATTAAGTAAATAATACATATATTTAAAAGAAATATAGTTAAAAATATTAAAACATATGTAAAAATAATAACTAATACATAAAATGTTAAAATAAATTAAACATATACATATAAATTAAAATATATACTTACTTCACATAGTGCAACATTAGAGAAAGCGTTGGATAGAGTAGGGGTAAAAATTACTATTCCCACTCCAGAGAGTGCAACAGTAGTGAAAGTGCTGGAAAGCGTAGGGGTAAAAATGTCTATTCCCACTCCAGTGAGTGCAACAGTAGGGAAAGTGTTGGATAGCGTAGGGGTAAAATTACTATTCCCACTCCAGAGAGTGCAAGAGTAGGGAAAGCATTGGATAGTGTAAGGGTAAAAATTACTATTCCCACTCCAGTGAGTGCAACAGTAGGGAAAGCGCTGGGTAGCATTGGGATAAAAATTAGTTTCACACTCCAGAGAGTGCAACAGTAAAGAAAGTGCAGGATAGCATAGGGGTAAACATTACTATTCCCACTCCAGTGAGTGCAACAGTAATTTATACTTACTCCACATAGTGAATCATCAGAGAAAGCATTGGATAGAGTAGGGGTAAAAATTACTATTCCCCCTCCAAAGAGTGCAACAGTAGGGAAAGCGCTGGATAGCGTAGGGGTAAAAATGACTATTGCTACTCCAGAGAGTGCAACAGTAGGGAAAGCGTTGGATAGCGTAGAGGTACAAATTACTATGCCCACTCCCGTGAGTGCAACAGTAGGGAAAGTGCTGGATAGCGTAGGGCAGTGGTTCCCAAACTTTTGACTCCTGAGGACCCCCATTGAGTCACCACTGGAAGCCGGGGACCCCCAAGCAATTTGTATGAGTTAAATTTCAAAATTAAAACAGTAATTCGAAAAAAATACACACGTGTGCACCCAAAACAAATACTCAAGGTACTAAGGATTTTGGGGCCAGATGTACGACCATTTCATTTAGCGCCTCGCAATTGGCGACACATTGCGAGTGGCAAATTGCGAGTCGCTAAATGAAATGTACAACAGTGTGTTTAACACTGTTTGGGATTCCCAATGGGGTCGCAAATTGCGAGGTTCATTAATATTAATGAGCCTCTCGCAATCTGCGAGCCCATTGGGAATGCCAGCCCTCCCAGGGATGGTAGCCTGCTGGGCTCCGCAGGCCACCATGTCTCGGACTGCTTTTAAATAAAGCAGTTTAAAAAAAAATGCCCCCTCGGGACCCCTTCCCTTTTGCGAATGCATTACCATTTACTTGAAGTAGGTGGTAATTGCGACATGGTTTTGAGACTTCCTATTTGAAAGGAAATACCCCTTCCAAACAGGAAGTTGCAAAACCTATTTAGTGAGTCACAAACAAATTGCGACTCGTAAAATAGGCTATGTACATGGCTCCATAGGTTTTTGTATGCATAAACGGGTTTGCGAACCCGCTCGCGCATATAAAAACAGATCGTACATCTGGCACTTACTATTTTATATTGAAGGAATAGCCCCTCTGTCACATGTATTTCATTTGTTTTATAGCATCTCTCATACCATTGTAGGACGTCAGAGCACTTTATATCACACACATATAGAGACATTGAATCATACATGTAAATCAGTGTGTATATAAAATGTTAAAGAGTGCTTCGTCTGGAAAAGCACAAACTCAGGATTCAGAACATAACACAGTGGCTAGCACTGACTTTAACATTAAAAATGCATTTCCACCCAAATAAATATTTTTAGCATCATCAGGATAATAAATAACTGGGGAAAAATTTAAGTTAATAACTGGTACCATGCAGTTTGCAAGCAGCTCTTTGATGACAGTTTATAGGTCCCTATGCTAGATTATGATTGTCACTTATGAAGTGCACAGTAACAAAAGAATTTCTGTGACAAAAGCAGTAACCACGAACCTATGCACATAAAATACTACTTTTTAAGATGCATGATACACGTTCTTTGCAGTAGGCACATTAACCCTCAGTGCTACATTAGTTCAATCAAAGCGGCCACTGAACAAAACTCTCCTCAGCTCCAGCAGGTACATTAATCACTGGCATTCTCTTGACACTTTTATTGTTGCTGGAAGGCTGCTAATTATACAAGAAAGGTTTCTGTGCTTTTAAAACTGTTGCCTACGGACCCCCTGGGAATGTGTCACGGACCCCTGGGGGTCCGCGAACCACAGTTTGGGAAACACTGGCGTAGGGGTAAAAATTACTACTCACACTCCAGAGAGTGCAACAGTAGGGAAAGCGCTGTATAGAGTAGGGGTAAACATTACTATTCCCACTTCAGTGAGTGCAACAGTAGGGAAAGCGTGGGATAGCGTAGGGGTAGAAATTACTATTCCCACTCCAGAGAGTGCAACAGTAGGGAAAGCGCTGGATAGCGTGGGGGTAAATATTACTATTCCGACTCCAGTGAGTGCAACAGTAGGGAAAGCGTTGGACCACGTAGATGTTAAAAATAACATAAATTAAATGAGTATTTTAATTAAATAATGATTTATTAATACATTTAGAAAAAAAACTACAAATATTTCAAATGCAATAATTACTTTAATAATATTAAATACTTCCCACCCTATTCCCCAATAAACACACAACACACTCCACAGAAAATTATACACAATAAAATTAATTTTCAATTAATAAATTAATAAATGCAATTAATAATTAAATAACAAAACAATTATCAATACCAATAAATAATATTTCTTAAAAATTAAGCGAAATTAATAATTAATTAACAACAAAAAAGAAATATCAATACCAATAAATAATGTTTAATAACAATTCATAACCAATTAATAATTAATTAACAACAAAAATAATTATCAATGCTCAATTTTTCTTAATTAATGACTTAATTACAAATAATTTACTTCTCACCCTATTCCCCTATAAACCCACAAACCCACTCCAATAATACATGAATACAAATAAAATAATGATCAATTAATAATAATTAATTGCCAATTATTAATTAATTAACAAGTAATTAATTATTATTAGCAATAATTAAAAATGAATAATTACTTAATTAAAATTAAATTACTTCCCACCCTCTTCCCCTATAAACACACAACCCGCTACAGAAATAAAACACAAAATGTAATTAAAATAAATTATTAATCCCTAAAAATTATTATTGAATTTACTATAAGTAAATTACTTCCTACCCTATTCTCCTATAAACCCACAACTCGCTAGGGTACTAAAACGCAAAATTTACTTTAAAAAATACTAATTTCTAAAAAAAAATCACATATTTTTTAAAAAACAGTACAATACTTAACAAAAAAATAGAACACATACATATAAAATACATACTAAAATACATAACACTAATATAAATGTTGATAATATTAACATAGATAATTTAACTATTGATATTACTAACATCGATATTTGCAACAACAGTATTTCTTACCTTAACTTCGATATTCTGGTTGTAGATATTCTTGATTTCGATATTCTGTCCTTACGATATTTAAAACTTGATATAACTGTGCTTCGATATTTAAAAGTCGACAATTTGACTGTCCACCCTGTGATCTGTCACAGCTCCCTGCTTCCATGCCTACTCAGGAACAGGTCCTGGTATTAGCCTAGATCATGAATGTACAGCATAGATGTAAAAGGGCTAGATCCACTTCAGATTTTGTGGATAGCCACTGACTAGTCTGTATGCTGTGCATCCCGGCTCCATGGATCTATATTAGCCCACCTGGTCTAGAACATTTCCTGCAGCATGGACTAGACACAGCTTACCACTTTTGCTCTCTCCGGGGCAATGTTTCAGTTTTGCTTTATACAACTCAACACAGGCCTGCCTTTCCGTTCGCTGTGGGAAAATGCCAAATAAGAGCCTACTAGGGGCCATACTGTCTAAAGTTTTCTCAGGTGCAATAAGTGTGAGCACCAACTTTCTTCTCCACAGGGAACTTTGGTATTACAGAATGTTCAGTAATGCAGACAGATCCGTTGCACATGTAGTGCCTGTGCTATCCTAAAGGGACCTCCCCTCATTTGCTTGGGGTGAGATCCCATGCACAAGAGAGAAACACTTGCCTCTGAATCTGTGCCATATTATGAACATAGGTGTAGAGGCAAAGAGGTCAACAGGAAGTACACTGGCTGTGTGCCACAAAAAAAGTGGTGCAGTCCTCTTCAGTGGGTAGAGACATACCCCTGCAAGTGGGTGCAAAGTAGCTGCTTGAAATATCACCACTGCCGTTCACTACTGTGCTCTTCACTTGCAGCCTTAGATTCACACCAGCCCTAGTTCTAGCACATTATTTGTACTAGGGTGCAATGTAATTGTTTGCATTCTAGCAATGCACCACAATGCAAGCATAAACAGTGCGCCTTTTATTTACTATGGACACAGGTGATTCCAGTGCCCTGATTACAGAACACGGTACAAAAGGGGGTGGTGATGGACGGAGCATCAAAACCAATCAAACACTCACACCCAGTCAAAAGATCTGGGTTTGATCCATCACCGTTCTTTAGCCCACTCTGCCACCCCAGTTCAGACATGGCTATATGCAAATCAGTCTGACCCTGTGCCTCATGGGAACAGTCCAGCCCGAACTGCCAAGCCATGCCTTCCCTGGACTGGAAACAAGCTTCCGAGGACCGGTTTCTGGCATTCCAGCCGTCTTCAGCCCGGCTTGCTTGAATCCAGTAGCAAAGTGAGCAAGGGACTCACGTCTGAGCATACCCTGCCACAATTATGGCGGCCAAAAGCGGTACAAAAGGGGGTGGTGATGGATGGAGCATCAGAACCAATCAAACACTCACACCCAGTCAAAAGATCTGGGTTTGATCCATCACCGTTCTTTAGCCCACTCTGACACCCCAGTTCAGACATGGCTATATGCAAATCAGTCTGACCCTGTGCCTCATGGGAACAGTCCAGCCCGAACTGCCAAGCCATGCATTCCCTGGACCGTAAACAAGCTTCCGAGGACCGGTTTCTGGCATTCCAGCCGTCTTCAGCCCGGCTTGCTTGAATCCAGTGGCAAAGTGAGCAAGGGACTCACGTCTTAGCATACCCTGCCACACTTATGGTGGCCAAAAGCGGTACAAAACGGGGTGGTGGTGGACGGAGCATCAGAACCAATCAAACACTCACACCCAGTCTAAAGATCTGGGTTTGATCCATCACCGTTCTTTAGCCCACTCTGCCACCCCAGTTCAGACATGGCTATATGCAAATCAGTCTGACCCTGTGCCTCATGGGAACAGTCCAGCCCGAACTGCCAAGCCATGCCTTCCCTGGATCGGAAACAAGCTTCCGAGGACCGGTTTCTGGCATTCCAGCCGTTTTCAGCCCGGCTTGCTTGAATCCAGTGGCAAAGTGAGCAAGGACTCACATCTGAGCATACCCTACCACACTTATGGCGGCCAAAAGTGGTACAAAAGGTGGTTTTGATGGACGGAGCATCAGAACCAATCTAACACTCACACCCAGTCAAAAGATCTGGGTTTGATCCATCACTGTTCTTTAGCCCACTCTGCCACCCCAGTTCAGACATGGCTATATGTAAATCAGTCTGACCCTGTGCCTCATGGGAACAGTCCAGCCCGAACTGCCAAGCCATGCCTTCCCTGGACCGGAAACAAGCTTCCGAGGACCGGTTTCTGGCATTCCAGCCGTTTTCAGCCCGGCTTGCTTGAATCCAGTGGCAAAGTGAGCAAGGGACTCATGTCTGAGGATACCCTGCCACACTTATGGCGGCCAAAAGTGGTACAAAAGGGAGTGGTGATGGACGGAGCATCAGAACCAATCAAACACTCACACCCCGTCAAAAGATCTGGCTTTAAACCATCACCGTTCTTTAGCCCACTGTGCCACCCCAGTTCAGACATGGCTATATGCAAATCAGTCTGACCCTGTGCCTCATGGGAACAGTCCAGCCCGAACTGCCAAGCCATGCCTTCCCTGGACCGGAAACAAGCTTCCGAGGACCGGTTTCTGGCATTCCAGCCGTCTTCAGCCCGGCCTGCTTGAATCCAGTGGCAAAGTGAGCAAGGGACTCACGTCTGAGCATACCCTGCCACACTTATGGCGGCCAAAAGCGGTACAAAAGGGGGTGGTGATGGACGGAGCATCAGAACCAATCAAACACTCACACCCAGTCAAAAGATCTGGCTTTGATCCATCACCATTCTTTAGCCCACTCTGCCACCCCAGTTCAGACATGGCTATATGCAAATCAGTCTGACCCTGTGCCTCATGGGAACAGTCCAGCCCGATCTGCCAAGCCATGCCTTCCCTGGACCGGAAACAAGCTTCCGAGGACCGGTTTCTGGCATTTCAGCCGTCTTCAGCCCGGCTTGCTTGAATCCAGTGGCAAAGTAAGCAAGGGACTCACGTCTGAGCATACCCTGCCACACTCATGGCGTCCAAAAGCGGTACAAAAGGGGGTGGTGATGGACGGAGCATCAGAACCAATCAAACACTCACATCCAGTCAAAAGATCTGCGTTTGATCCATCACCATTCTTTAGCCCACTCTGCCACCCCAGATCAGACATGGCTATGTGCAAATCAGTCTGACCCTGTGCCTCATGGGAACAGTCCAGCCCGAACTGCCAAGCCATGCCTTCCCTGGACCGGAAACAAGCTTCCGAGGACCGGTTTCTGGCATTCCAGCCGTCTTCAGCCCGGCTTGCTTGAATCCAGTGGCAAAGTGAGCAAGGGACTCACGTCTGAGCATACCCTGCCACACTTATGGCATCCAAAAGCGGTACAAAAGTGGGTGGTGATGGACGGAGCATCAGAACCAATCAAACACTCACACCCAGTCAAAAGATTTGGCTTTGATCCATCACCGTTCATTAGCCCACTCTGCCACCCCAGTTCAGACATGGCTATATGCAAATCAGTCTGACCCTGTGCCTCATGGGAACAGTCCAGCCCGAACTGCCAAGCCATGCCTTCCCTGGACCGGAAACAAGCTTCCGAGGACCGGTTTCTGGCATTCCAGCCGTCTTCAGGCCGGCTTGCTTGAATCCAGTGGCAAAGTGAGCAAGGGACTCACGTCTGCTGAAGAAGGCTGGAATGCCAGAAACCGGTCCTCGGAAGCTTGTTTCCGGTCCAGGGAAGGCATGGCTTGGCAGTTCGGACTGGACTGTTCCCATGAGGCACAGGGTCAGAGTGATTTGCATATAGCCATGTCTGAACTGGGGTGGCAGAGTGGGCTAAAGAACGGTGATGGATTCAACCCAAAGCTTTTGACTGGGTGTGAGTGTTTGATTGGTTCGGATGCTCCGTCCATCACCACCCCCTGTTGTACCGCTGATTACAGAACAGGCGCGTGGTCCGGGTCTGTTGCAGGTGCACCTTTTGGAATTCAGTTCCGAATTCCGATCACTGAGGGTTTTGAGCAGGAGTCGGAATACACTGACCAACTTGTTCCTAATCATGGCCTTACTCTTGGTTGCCAGCAGCCACGGCCCTGGAGGGAGTGCCAGTGGGGCAGAAAGGCGGGGCGGGGGAGGGGCAGGGTGGGGGTTGCTAAAAATAGGAATATGGATAATTGGAGGTAAGTAAACAATTTAATAAATAAAAAGAATTTCGTAGCGCGCCCTGCATTGCAAAATGCGATGCAGCGCACGCTACGAAATTCGTTTTATTAATTAAATTGTTTACTTACCTCCAATTATCCATATTCCAGTTTTTAGCACACCCCCACCCTGCCCCTCCCCCGCCCCGCCTTTCTGCAATACCGGCACTCCCTCCACGTGCCGTGGCTGGTTGCCAGTCACCAGAGGATGCACAAGATGCTCTTACGTTTGCCTATCCTCATAAGGAGCCCAGTGGACACAGCCTGAACTTAATAAGAAAGCAGTGGCGGCTTGCAGAGGTTACGCTATGGGGTGGTGAGGGTGGGTGGGGACGGGGCTGGGTGGGGGTGGGGGGGCAGGGGAATCCGACATTCGACGGCAAAAGTGAAAGTAAATAAATAAATATCTGCTGTCCTATGTCAGACTCCACTACCTCCAAATGTTCCGGTAAAAGGTGCATTTTTCCTCTGAATTAATAAATGGACGAATTTATTCATGATCATTACTTAAAATTCTTACATGAAAACATTGAATAGAGAAATTCCTAAGTATAAATAATTTTAAAAATGTAGAACCTTGTTAAAATTGTAAACGACATTGACATTCTTAAAAGGAGTAGCATCGTGATGGAGCCACGTGCATGTTATCGCTTTCTGACGTGCAACCAGATTATTTTATGATAAAATATTGTTAGGTAAAGGAACAAAGAGTTGAAGCAGAAAACAAGGAAGTGGAGAGTGCTCGAAGCCCAACTAGCCTCAAGGGCCAGACTATGTCCTTTAAGACGTACGGGATATTTTCCTATGAAACATATAGGCAGGGTGCACTGGCCGATAGTTATCACAAAATCCATAAATGTACAGTTAACCGGGTCGCTCGTAATGAGGGTCACAGTAAGCCTGTATTATGTCTGCTTCCTTAATTAGGGTCTCGCTCCAGCCATATGACTGCTGCTAACTAACCTACTGTAGCAGATACTTGACCTAGGTAAAAAAAATAATATATTAAAAAAGCCCAGAAACTTGTGAATGCTGGTTTCGATGATTGTTTCTTCCAAATAATCAATCCACATTCATCAATATTAGATTTAGTGATCACGTGACATACGGCCACATGCATCAATGTTCCCGTTTGCGAATCCTTAATTGCGAAAATTAAGGAATCGCAATTAAGAATTCGCAAATGGCAATGCATGAATAATTCGCATTTGTTTTAGCGATTTCTTATTTTTCCTTAATTGCGATTCACAATTTGCGAATCGCAATTAAGGAAAACCCTTCCCATTGATTCCTATGGGCCAAGAGGCCCATAGGAATCAATGAGAAGGCATTTACAATTTGCGATTTTCAATTTGCGAATTTCAAATTGAAAATGCAATTTCAAGGGTGCAGGGGGGGGTCCAAAGAACCCCTCCCTGCACCCCTGAAATTAAACTTAAGTGCAATTTACACACACACATGTCCCAAGGACATGTGTGTGTGTAAAATGCAACTTTCAAAAATGCATTTTTGTGCATGTTTGAAGGTTTTCGGTAAATTAGCATGAGGTTCAACCTCGTGCTAATTTACCACTTCCAAATTGACAATTCGCAAATTAAAAATGATCATGCATTGCATTTAAGAAATCTGAAATTGCGATTTCTTAAATGCAATCGCAATTTTAGAAATTGCAACATGATTGCGATTCCTAAAATTGCGAAATACATGTTGCATCCCAATTTTGATAATTGCATTCGCAAACGGCCGAAAAATGCGATTCGCACCGTTTGCGAATGCAATTATCGTTGATGCATGTGCCTGTAAGAGTGGTAAACGAAGTTGACAGCTTTAGTTTGGTTTTCTGTTTATCTGTTTATTTTAGAATTGTTATCCAAGCCTTATTTTAAAATCAGTGCTAGACACTGGGGGTGTATTTTGACCCGGGTGATTATCAGCCCAGACCCCACTCTGATTCCAGTCCTGGTTTTACACATAGACGCCTCCTACTTGATAGCTCTGCCTGTGAAGAGCAGCAGCATCAGAAGGTGACATAGATAAAGCAACGAGACCAGAGAGGGCAAAGCCCTTGGACACCAATCATGTCCACTTATTTTCAAGCTATGAAATGTGCTTTATATCAATTATGCATAAGGCACTTACCGCATCTATAACTAGGCATAGAATCCTAAATAGCGTCTTGCAGAGTTGTTGGCGTTGACTCTCTTAGCTGGATAAAACTGTAAGGATTAACAATGTCATTTGGCCGATAGCTAGGTGTGTGATTGATTTCACTCTGTCAGCAGCATTTTCTTTCAGCAAAACTCAACAGCAGCAATGTAAAAAGTGTTGTGCACAAGTACGCTGATACAATCAGAGGGAGAAGTGGCGGTGCCAGCACAGCCTGCAGCTCTTATTTTTGAAGGGAGGACCCCAAAGCAAGCCTCCTCTGCATGGAGGGTTTTTTCCCTGCAAGTGTGAGTGGCACATTGAGACCGGAGGTTAGATATCTTGTTGTGGAAGTATGTATGAGATGGTGTTCCTTCACACATTTTCTTGGTTTTTGTAGTTTTCCTGTGCAATAAAAGAAGAGTGATTCCAGTAGGCTGAGGCCGAATTGGTGCTTGAGTGACAGCTACTGTTGTTGTCAATTCACTGTTAGTATCCATGGAAGTGACAGTATGTCTGAAGATGGGGGGGCCATATTTACAATGAAAGTGAGTGCGTGCAGCAACCCATTTGGCTCCGCCGCAATTGAGTTACTTTTAAAGTATAGGGATGCAAAATATTTACAACAATATGTGCTTTTCCCTGCGCTAGTGCACAATCAGCCGCCATGTTCCAACGCAGGCTCCCTTGTACCATGATGCAAGGATGCCTGCGTCACGGGGATGATTGTTTATGTGCAGGAAGATTTCCCTTCCTGCACATGAACAGTCTGAAATGGCGTTTTTCAACTTCAATATGTGCTGCATTAGCACAGATAGAACTTGCAAAACAGCATTTTTTTCATGATTGTTTATGTGCAGGAAGGGGCACCTTCCTGCACATAAACAATTATCAAAGGGGATTTTCTCGTTATATGTGTGCTGCAGAATGCAGCACGCATAGAAAGAGGCAAAAAACATGGAGAAATGAATGCATTTCTCCTCGTTGTGCCTCCCTATGCCTCCTCTGGGGAGGCGTAGCATTCAGACGCATTTCCAGGTTTACGATTTCTCGTAAATCTGGAACTGTGTCAGGTTCCATTGTTGTTGTGAGGGAACACCCACAGCAACACCCATGGAATGTCCCTTTCACTCAAAATGCTCTGTGTAAAGGGGCCGTATTTACAAGGAGAGGAAAATTAACGCAGGCTGGCTTTTCCTTTCCTTGTAAAAAAGGGGCAGTAAAAAGTGCGTCACAAAAAGTGAGCCATGGGTGGCGCAAGGGCCTTGTAAAAAAGCCCCAGGATGTTTCCCTAGGAATAGCTTTTGTTCTAGGCACTCTGAGGATTTGCAAAAAGGGTTTGATAGACCAGGGCTCAACTCTACTGTGAATGGGGAGGGTGATAACAAGGAGTAATTCATTCTGGAGAGCCTGTCCTTAGAGCAGTCTCTTCAGTAGGTGGAAGAAAACCCTTGGTGAACGAAGGGCTGGACAATACCTTTTTGGTCTATGTCACTGGTTGATATTTGCTACAGGGTTATCTGGTTCCACACTGTCTCAGCAACTGAGAACCTGGGTGGGGATGTGTTAGGCCTCTCATCATTAGTGTAGTCTTTCCCCAATCTTTTTGTTTTTTGCCTCAACGTTTTGCTGAATCTTATTGTTGGCATTAGGACTCTAAACGCTTTACCACTGCTAATCAGTGCTCTTGCTACTTCCCTAAACATGTGTGTAATTGGTGAATACCTCAATGACACATTTAATTTACATATAAGATGGGATAACTTCTACCCAGGGCCTGTAAGTTAAATGCTATTAGTGTGCTGCAGCACTACTAAACTCCCCTTAATTTACATATAAGTCACCCCTAAGGTACACCCTAGTTTGCCCTAAGGGCAGGCTGCTATGTAAGTAAAAGGTAGGGCATGTACTTTTATGTTTTGTAGGTCCTGGTAGCAACAAACAGCCTATTTCCCTTTTCACTATGGCGAGGCCTACTCCTCTAATAGGTTAGCATTGGGAATTCCTTAATACACTTTAAAGCTTCCATTCTTCATGAGAGAAGAGTAGCTTTTTGGTGTTTCATATGTTTGGAATGGTATTGATAAATCCTACTTAATGGTAAAGTAGGAATTAACATTACTATTTTAGAAATGCAACTTTTAGAAAGTGGACATTTCTCTTCACGTTCTGCTCTGTGTGATTGAAAACCTTTCTCCAATGCATGTCTGGGGTGGGTGACAGCTACAGTTTGTGCATTTCCTCTAGACTGCCACAATACAGAAAGGATTGGCGTGTCTGAGTACCCATATTCATTTAGTGCATTGTGATGGCCTTGCCTGAGCAGGATTGAAGAAGGGGCTGACATTTCACTTGAATAGGCAGTGTCCTGTCCCTACACAAAGGACTGATTACTCCCTACAAATAGCCTGGCAGACAGGACTGAGTTGAAAGGGATAACTGTGCACTTCAGGGAGCTGCTTTGAAGTCACACCCTCATCAAAGGCACTTTTGGGTGTAAGTAATGTGTATCTGACTCCCTAAAATCAGACACCACTGGACTTGTAACTGGAGCTCTGCCAGACGAACTGCTTAGCTGTGTAAAGGGCTCAACTGGACTACTGATCTGGAAGGCCTGCTTTTCTTTTTGTTGCCTTTCTGCCTGCTGCTCCCTGACAGCTGAAATGGATGCTGTACTCTGCCTTCACACTAAGTGATCCCCAAGGGCTTGTTGACTTGCCTCCTCTTGCTAAAGACTCAGGAAAATCAAAGTCTCTACCCCTGCCGCTGTGCCTGCCTTACTGGAAGTGTCCCAGATACTTGTAACATGGATTTTGATGCATCTCCTATCTATGTGTAGCAGAACCTGCTCATAACCCGGTTGCAGGAGTAAAACTGGCGCATCCCATCGGAACCAGTGCTTTTCCTCCCCAGATCGATGCATTGGACAGTATATCGCCACCGCTGCAGCTTGGTGAGATCAACGTATCCCCTCAACTGCGTGGCCTTTCGACTCTGGCACCCATGTTCAGAATTGACACATTACCTTCACTGCATTTAGAAGATCAGCGCTCTCACTGTTTCCGAATAGGAAAGGTACTTTGTTCACTGAGACCTGCCTGGGTCCTGTAGCCAGCCATCGCTCCACCACGGTCTGCCTAAACTTTGACTTTCCCTGGTCCAGCATGACCTAAAGTAACCTTATTTCGCGGTACTTGCTTCCAAGCATTTTACGGCATTTATTCTTTTAAAATTCAATATCTCAGCTTCCATACATTGGATTTGTGTAATTTTCGTCTTGTTATCTTCAGATTAAAATAATCTATTTTCCTAAACCTGTGTGGAGTCTTTTTGTGGTGTATGCATTGTGTTACTGGGTGTGTGTGTGTGTGTTTTACGCAAATACTTTACACATTGCCTCTTTAGTTTAGCCTTACTGCTCTGTGCTAAGCTACCAGAGGGTAAGCACAGGTACATTTTTAGGGGCTGATTACAAGTTTGACAATGCAGCGGCGAGACCTCCCCACCACCACACCGCCAAACCTGCATAACTGCCCACCTCATTATAACTTAGTTAGTCATTGGTGGGCAATTCCTTCAGCGTTCACACAGCAGTGCCTATAACATAGGCATTGGAATGGGAACACCAAAAACTGTTCCAGCACAGCAAGGACTGAAAAGTCCATGCCATGCTGGTACTTCTGTGCATGCACACTGTGTGCATCCACTGGGTGTGAGGCACAAGGGGGCCCTGTAGGGTCCCCTTTTTTTCCTCTCCACCAGGGTTTTCTTGGAGGAGGAACCGCAATTAAAACTCTGGTGTAGAGGAAACTCCTAATATGCTTGGTGGAACCGCAGCGGTCCCACCAAGCATATGGCTGCCTCTGCATGCAACCAGGGAACGGCGGTGTCAGCAGTCCTAGGGCAGCACAACCACTAGGGTCGTAATGTGGCAGTCACAAGACCACTGCCCACCATGGGTCTGGCCCACTTTATTTCTTCTCTTTTCCACGTGTTCCTTATTACACCAAAATCCCCTTTCATCATTTTTATTAGTTCAAGAGCAGATGTATGCACTATGGCTTTCTTTAATATGTAGATGATGAGTAAATCCAGACTGAGTAATTTCTCTTCAATTTAGCATTGAGTGGGCAGTTGTTGTGCATTTCTTGACCAGGAAACCGTCACATCTAATAATAAACCCTGTTATTGCTCATAATTTTGCATGACTGTGGGTGCTCTGGTCCACTTTACCACAGAGCACTATCAAGTTGGAACTTCCATTTTTTTCTTTCTCATACCTAAATGGAGTACTTTATAAAATTGGGTGCTACCCACCAATCTTAACTGTCGAAAATAAGTCTAAATATACTAAAACCTTCACCTGCCCAACCAGTTCAATCACATCTCCCCCATATCCATTTTGTAACTCTCAGTTTCTATCATTATTCAAGAAGATGAAAAACAAATCAGATTGAACATTTATTTAGTTGGATGGAAATCATTTGGGAAGTGACAAACGTCGTCGGGAGTGCTAATTGAGTTTGTTTTTTCCTTGCTGGAGAATGCCTTTGTTAGAATTGTTTCATTACACATCATGGAGCAGGGGATGATGCTCATCAGAACCCAAGAAGGGTATAAAGTGATAGCTGAAGAATATCATTGTTCTAAAATAGTGAGTGCGACCGCAACCCACTCATTCTAGTATTCTATTTGCAGATCTAATCGGCCTGCACCCCACGGAATCAAAAAATTTCATACGAAGAGATTGCCAACTTAACTGGAAACAGAGCCGACACATTTGGCTTTTCATTGGACGAAACAAATTAAAGTTTATTCTCTATTCCAAGAACCCGAATGCATCACCTCGAGCACCGCATCAGTTCAGTCAACATGAATAGTACTGTCTTTTGACATTCGTTGGTTCTTGGATTTTTGTAAATAATGCACTGACACATTTGGCTTTTCATTGGAAGAAACAAATAGAATTTATTCTCTAATCCAAGTACCTGAATGCATCACCTCGAGCACCGCATCAGTTCAGTCAGCATGAATAGTACTGTTTTTGGCATTCGTTAGTTCTTGGATTTTTGTAAATAATACGTGGGTAACATACCTTGTATGAATTACCCCTGATGAAGGGCAGAGCCCAAAATGCATTGGGGCTCCTGTTCAACCAGATGACCATTATAATCGTCATACATATATGAGAAGAATCATATGAACTGTGCAGTTGATGAAATAATAAATACAATATACATGAAAATTGAATCAGATTGAACATTCATTTAAATGGAGGAAAATCATCTGGGAAGCGACAAACATCGACGGGAGTGCTAATTGAGTTTGTTCTTTCCTTGCTGGAGAACACTTTTGTTAGAATTGATTCATTAAACCTCACGGATCAGGAAGTGATACTCATCAGCACCCAAGAAGGCTATAAAGTGATAACTGAAGAATATCATTGTTCTAACATAGGGAGTGCGATCGCAACCCACTCATTCTACTGCTCAAGAAAAGTTGATACCAATGTCCTTCTGTGGAATGCCACCTGCTGTCAAACATGTGTCAATACTTGGCTGCTTGTCATACCCTGCCCATTTTTACGTATAAACATCTCCCCCATTTGTCACTTCTCATTTATCTGTAATGAGCAAAAGTCATCACATTTGACTTCCTTCAAATTCTGGTATGTTCTGCTCCATCTTACCAGTAATTGAATTTATCTCTCTTACTCCAAAGTCTTCCAATGTCAGACCCACATAATCCTTTGCTTTCACCACTTTGGATACCTGAGGCCATATTACACAAGTGACCCAGGGTGCAACAGGCATTTGCGCTCGCATTGTGCTCCCCTGGGATACTTTGGTATTACAGAAGGAGCCACAGACGCTTGTGTGGCCTCTTCTGTAATACCGATAGCACTGGTGCATATAAAGCGTCAACACTATCTTCAGAGGGCATTCCTTCATTAGCATGGGGTATGTCCCATGCACTGTATGTGTAATATGGCCCCTGAGGCCGAATTATACAAGTGCCCTGGAACGCGGAATAGTCATTTTCACCCACATTGTGCGCCCCTTGGGCACTTTGCTATACAGAAGGGGCCAAAGACTATTGTGCGTCCCCTTCTGTAATACCAATAGCACTGGCGCACATAAAGCCCTGGTGCTATCTTCAGAGGGTGTTCCCTCCTTTGCATGAGGGCGTGCCCCATGCAAATGAGGGACTCTTTGCCTCTGGCTCCAAGCCATATTACAGACAGGGTCACGAGGCAAAGAAGCTCAGGAGGCGCTCTGTCAGTGCACCCCTTTATGGCAGCCTTCTGAAGGTGGAAAAAGGGGACCCATGGAGCCCCAGTCATCCCCTTGCAGGCAGGTGCAGTCACTCACTGCACCTGCCTTTAACGGGATCTCTAATCCCCTTTAAAAGTGCAGGCGGGTTAAAAGTGCAGGCGGGTTGCCGCCTGCACTGGGAAAACACAGAGTGACTTCAAATCATCAGCTCTACTTTTCATATGAATCCACTGCCCCCAGAGCAGCCCGAGTTCGCAGCTGCCCTGGGGGCAGCACGTTCCTCATAATTTTCCTTCATTGTGTCAAATGCACCTTTAAAAGGTGCAGCCAGCGCAATGAAGAAAAATGTCTCCCATGTATAATATGGCCCCTGGAAGGCACCAAAACATTATAGTAAAAATGGCTCTAAACAATCTACACTCCGAAGCAGATGCACTCAGGGATCTTGCTTCAGTCATCAGAACCCTCAGTATGGGCATTGTGATCACCCACCTGCCCTCAGCTCTGCAGCCAATCTTCCTAAATCTGCTTTCCATAAACTGCTTGGCAAACGACAAACCCTGCCTGTTGGGCTCATGCTCCCACAATCATTTTCTTTAAAAGGCCAGTCATCCTGGTTTTCGTGCTAAGCTGACGGGTCAAAAGCCTCTCCACCATGTCAATCAAAGCATGAAGTATGTCATCCCACTACGTAGTAAGCATTCCTCATCTTTGTACGTTTCATGTCACCACTCTTACGATATTCATTCCATGCTTGTGGGTTTGATATTTAGGTTGACGCTGCCCGGGACCCTTCAGTTACCTTCAGTGCCCTCAGAGACCCACTTTCCAAGCATCTTCCAGAACTCACAATGGAAACTCATCTGCACCTATGGCCAGCCAGTGAGATCTTGACCACTGTAACTTAAACAGTACATCATCTACATTGTTTTACAAGCTGGTTATATGTTTTTCCCTGAACAAAGCACTGCATCAAAATCAAGATAAGACTAGTTCATTACAGCCTCATTGTCTATCATGAAAGCCGCTTTCTGTCTGTTCAGGGCGCTGCCCCTCAGTCTCACTGCAAGGATCACTGAGAGAGGAATTAGAAGAAAACTATGCTGTGGGTTGTAGACATCTAGGAGTCTGGCCATTTTTAAGTGCACCGTTTCCCCTTCCGTAAACTTCAAAACCTCCTGTGCTTGTGACATCACATCATATTTCTATCATCCAGGACACCAGATCATCTTGGAGTAAGGTTCCAAATGAAAAATACCAGCCATTTGTTCATGTTTTAAGGCCCGGACTTGATACTTAAATAGAACTTCATACAAAAGCATCTGTATTCATTTGCAACGTGACTTTTCTGTTTTTGCTTGCTTTACTTATAAGTCGGGGAGAATTAAGGAAGATCTTGGGAATGTTTTAAAGTCCTTTCTTCCTATATTTGCTGTATGAAGTATATAATGATAAGGGGGGAATACTGTCTTTAGGAGATGTTCCAAATTTCTGTACTAGCCAGAGCATTAACATAATGCCCATTCTAGTAGAGCAATGGCCAGATGGCAGCCCTATCTTGGGACCACATTGTCGAATCATCGTCAAAGTATTGGAACCAGTGCCAAGTTTACACCTCTCAGTGCACTCTCTCCTTCACCTTTATCTTGTGATGAGGACCAGTTGTGCCTTACATGCAAAGTGGCATATGCCTAGAAAAGCCCTTCCCTGGGCCATACACCTGCATGCAAAGTTCAGAAATCTTACAATCTCTTGTGCACATCTCGTCTCACATCTGCTATCTTGCAAATCCTACCTTAACTTCTCCAATTTGTTGATTTGCAACTGAGGCATCATCAACACTGAATGAAGCTGAATCTCCAGTGTCATCACTGAACCATCATTCTTTTCAGATGCCAGTGGCACTCTGAATTTCCCACCCAATTTGTCAAATGAACCATCATAACCAGCATCCCCTCTTATGTTACAGACAAGTTCACCATCACCGATGGCTCCTGGTACACTCACAGCCAGGCTGCCATCAGAATAGAGATGTAATTAAAAAAAAGAAAAATGAACAAGGCAGCAGCCCTTTTCTATCTAAGTGTCTGGGATCTAGGAAACGATCTCATTATCCAGCAGGTTTGCCTCAACGCTGCTCCTATTTAGGTAAACGTTGAAAACACACCTCTTTAAAGAACATGACATCACAATGCATTACCGTACACTTCTGTTCCAAGAGCTCATCTACCTCTCCTATCACTCATTAACTGCGTGCTTGGCTTTGACCCTGTCCAGCTCTCCACTGCCTCTTGTCTAGGTTCACACTATATGAATATCACATAAATTCATACAAGTTCGCCCCACTAATTTTCTCTATGTATCCATTACAAAAACCGCACCATGCTCTTTAGAATCTCGTAAAGCTGTTTCCCTCCATGTCTCCTTATCCCAGGCCATTCTATGTCCCTATACCATGCAATTTAATTTCCTACAAGTGTTCACAGCAAGATCACCTATATTCTCTTTCTATGACACCACGCCCCTTCCTGTAGGTTTTTCTTCCACACAGCATACTTGCCACTCTCAATCCTTTAGCTGTCTCTGTTGCCAATCAACATCTGCTGCTTATCCTGTGTAGAGCAGGATCCTGTCTCTTGCACAGGGTTTGTGTCTTCATCCCCCCTTTCCTTCATGCCACTGAGTGAACCGCCGCACATTTGCCTTTCATGCACCCTTTACTCATTGTGCTGACCATTCACTAGGTGTGAAACAAAAGGAAGGTACGCAGTTCGTAGGTGAAGAGGTTGTCACCCAAATCCAGTTGAACAAGAGTGTCTGGTGGAGCAAGTAAAAGCAAGGGCTGTGTCAAGGTAGAAGGAGGAGGGGAATTCCTCCTTGTGGAACTAGGGCTCTCACACACCCAGCAAGTTAGGTGTCATGCTTCATCATTTGAGCCTGCTCCTCGTTGGGACGGCGCTGCAATGCCCAACCGGCACCCTTATAGGGGCTCTTTTTCAGAGATCTTTTGCTCCCACCGTAAGGGTGCAGTGGGGGTGAGAGGGCCTAGTCTAATGTAGATGTCAGTGGGGTCAGTTTAAAATAGGTTAAGGATTCCTCAGTGATGCTTTATTCATTTGGGTACCTTACCTAGGGTAAAAGGAAAATAGGAGGGTAGTGTGTTCTCTGTGTTAGGTACAGGAAACTCTACTCTACTCCCTAGTGGTCAACATGTTTCTCGCCATACAGTTGTCTAGGAGAGATCTAAGGTGATTCTTCAGGACCGTGCAGAAAGGGTAAGTGGAAAAATAATAATTACTATCTACAATTTCGCGTGGAAAGTTTAGGGGTTATACTTGCCACTTTTGAAGCGCCCCTAGGGGAATCCTCCATGGAACATGAGGCCACCTGTAAATAGAGAAAGGCATGGGAGGAATGGCATGCACAAGGATCACAGAAAGAACACAATTTCATTTCGAAATGTTGGAAGGTGAAGTGCATATAATAACATTGTTGTGCCTATCTCATATATTTTAAAAACAATTATGCTCCAAAACCTGGGAAAAAAATAGACACAAGTAACACATTTATAAGGTGCTGTTAATCTACATTCTGCGGCTGTCGTGTGAGACTCACCTAAAGTGGGGAAAGCACAGGCCTCTGGATGCAGTGGTATCGAGACACGCAACAGTAGTGTCCCTAGGGTAGGTTAACAAAGCAGTTCAGAGACTTCAAACACAAGGACGCCTTTCACTGCTCCTATCCGTTCACTGCTCCTGTCCGTTCACTGCTCTTGCACGGTTACCGCTCCTGCTCATGCCTAATCACCTCTCCTGCCTGGTCACCTCTCCTGCCTCATTACCTCCTATTTCCTGTCGCCTCTCCTGTACCGTCACTGTTCCTGCCCCATCACCTCTCCTGCCCTGTCACTTCTCCTGCTCCATCACTTCTCCTGCCTGGTCACCTCTCCTGCCCCATCACCTCTCCTTTCCTGTTGCCTCTTCTGTCCCGTCACTACTCCTGCCCTGTTCACTCTGTGTACAACATTGACAAATTACACAAGGTGGCAAGGTCCCCACAGTACTCTGTTTGGGAAAAGCTCCTCTGTAATCACTAACTAAGATCTCACTGGCACATGATATGCTAAAGGTAGACGGTGGGTGCATTATCATTCGAAAGGGGATAATCTACCTCACCCAGAAAAACAATGGGCCCGCCCACAGTCTGTGAGAGCTCAGGGAGGAGCTGCTGCCACCTCTGTATCTTAACAGAAAAGTGGGAGCTGGCCCCTGAGAACTATTAATTTCTTGGGGCTTTGTAATTAATGTCCAAAATTACGGACAAAAGGCGTCCGTTAAAAGAATGATTACGGACAACGGTCATCACACCAAAATGACGGACGGTCCGTGAAATTTACTGATGGTTGGTCATTCTAATTTGCTTAGTCTGAACTGTTGCAATTGTAGCAGTGTTATGGTTGGAAATTGTGCAGGTACTGTCATTGGCAATGCTGGCACGGCCAACGGGCAGTGCAAACTGTTGTGGCCTCGAGACAAAGGCCCTAGGACTTTTTTATTTTCCCAAAAACTTTTATTGATGCCATACAATGTGTACACAGCATAATATCCACATCCCATATGGGCCGGACTGCAAGATAGCACACTACTAAGTCAATGGTCGGGTGGGAAGTACACAGCAAGCAGCCTACAACCTCATTGGGCCGGCGCGTTAGGGGGGCAGTCATCATGGAATGGCCTCAGAATAGATTACAACCACTCATTAACATTGAAGAAAAAAAAAATTCTAGCACAGGAACATAGCCACAGTCCACCAACGAAAGTATGATTACACGTGAATATATATGAATGTATGCCCTTTCAGTGTGTGCATAGTCAGACCTTCCTAGTCTCTAGAGCTACTTGTGAGTGATCTTGGGTCTGCATTCTTATCCTGTCCCACTCCCTGCATCGCTCCCTCATACCGCACGTCCTCATCTCCCCCAGCGGAGTCTGCATGTGTATCTCTACACTGATGTGTGTTCCAGAAGGTAGGATTGGAGGGGACCCCAGATTTCTCGGGGACGGGAGGAGATTGGTAATAGCTCTGCGTAGGTATGCAATTGTTCTTGACAATATATCAGGTCTTAGAGCCAGTCTTTGAATTTAGGAGCTCTCCCCATGACCCATTTACAAACAATTCGTCATTTGGCTAACAGGAGTGCTAGTGTCTTTACAGGCGTTAATTCAGTGTATCCCAGCAGTGGATCTTCTTGAACATGTGACCCTGTCATACGGTCTATTGCTAGGAAAACCACCCCCCAGTAGCGGCGAATCAGTGTGCAGTCCCAGGCTAAATGTTTAAAGTCTGCTCCCTCTTCTCAGCATCGTTCGCAATGATCAGTGTCTCACAGTTGGAGGCAGTGCAGGCGTGTAATACAGGCAGTGCAAAAACGTATAGTGTATTATGCACAATATGCTAATAGCAGAGATATCCCTGGTCTGTCTGGAACAAAAGGACCATTGTTCTGTTGTTAGGGGATGTCCCAGTTCGTCTTCCCATTCACCTTTCACCGAAGGGAAGTTGTGTTCGCTTTCTCTTTGTACAGTGCGATGTAAAAGTGAGACTACATGCGTGGGGGTGGTTTGATTCAACAGGGCGTGCAGGGGAAGCATGATGTCAGGTTCCTGAGGGAAGCTCGGGGTAAGAGTTCTCATGTCCTGTCGTAACCTAATATAATATAAACAGTCTAAAGGGGTGGGGGATAAGGTGCCAAAAATTCAGTGCTCATACAAAACATTCCCTTCACATCGAGCTGTCCCCAGGTGTGAATAGATAGTGTGTGAAACAGGCTACGGCAGCCGCCTTGTGTGACCGGAAGGTCATGCTTTCCTTGAAGTGGTAATAGGGGAGGATACAATAGGGGGCATTGCGTTCGACTGGCTAGTTCTCTCCATGCACTAGTCATGCATTGCACTGTGGTGTAGGCGTGATTTCTTGGGATCGCCGGGGTGCTCAAATATGCCGAGCTCGGCGTGGGGGACATGTAGCCATCCTCTAGCGCGAGATGAGGCATGTATGGGGGTGGGTTGATCCAGTAGGCTGCAAAGTGGGCCTGGGCACAAGTAAAATAGAGTTCCAAATCTGGTATCTCAAAGGCTGCAGCCCCAAATGGGCGCGTGAGGGTGTCCCTGTTTAGTCTGGCCTGTTTTCTTCCCCACGTAAGACGAATCAGTTGGGTTCTAATGGCTTTACAAAAATGGGGACTAGGGGCATAAGGAATATTTGTGAAGAGATAAAGCAGCTTGGGTAGCACCACCATTTTGATCAGGGAGGTTCTGACAGCCATGGAGAGGGGCATTGCAATCCATTTGGTTATTTTGTCTGTGAGGAAGTTCAGCGTTCTGCCATAATTGAAGAGCATCAACTCGTCCCGATTATGGCAAATACAGATCCCAAGGTATGTTAATGTATCAGCAGACCAAGCGAGAGGGTAATCTGGTTCAAACCGCTTGGTCGCGTCCGTAAGAGGAAATATGTGAGTTTTTTCCCAATTGACATTTACCTCTGACAGGCTACCAAAGAGAATGAGTAATCTAAGGATGGGGTTGAGGCTTTCTTCTGGATTACGGAGGTACAGCGTAATGTCTTCGGCGTCAAGAGAAATACAAATTTGCCTCTCTGGGTAAATCAACGCGTGTTCTCGGAAGTGTTGTCGGACCTTTGCGGCCGGAGGCTTGATCACTATAGCGAAGAGGAGTGGTGATAGGGTACAACCCGGGCGTGTCCCTCTGCTTATAGGGAATGGGGAGGAGTGAACTCCATTTATCAGGACTCTAGCTCACAGACCAGTATATAATAAGTTTATCCAGGCCAGGAACGGTGCGGGGAATCCCATGCGCTGTAAAACGAAGGCGAGGTAGTCCAATTCTAATGAGTCGAACGCCTTGGTAGCGTCAAGAAATATTGCTGCAGCGTTCACTCTAGGGTCAATGTCCTGCAGAATCACAAACAGAGTGCGTAAGTTGTGGGACGTCCCTCTGCTGGGCACAAATCCAGAATGGTCAGGGAGTACCAGAACCGTCATGAGGGGCTGATGCGATTGGCAATTAGCTTGGCCAGAATTTTGGCATCCACGTTAATCAATGAAAGGGGCCTGTAGGAATCACACTTCGATGGCGGTTTGCCTGACTTAGGCAGGGAAATTATGCACGCCTCTCGGATAGTGGGGGGTAATATGCCTGTTTCTCTAGCCTCCTCGAACATGTGTCATAACAGTGGGATGAGCAGATGGCGGAACAGTTTATAAAATTCAGCCGGTAGGCCATCCGGTCCCGGGGCTTTCCCTGATTGTAGTTGCTTAATGGTGGAGATAATTTCATCATCTTCATGATGCACCAAGAGGAATTTTCTTTGTTCGTCTCCCAACCAAGCTATTGTGGTGTAATAAAAAAAGGGGCTAAAATCAACCGGCTGGGTTCTATGTGATTTATACAGGGTTTTATAGACGTTACGAAATACCGCTACAATGTCAGGGGTATCCCTATGCTGTATGCCATCTTCATCTTTGATCTCCAGGACGACATTGCTGAAGTGAGATGGGTGAATCAGCACCGCTAATGCACTTCCCATTTTGTCTCCTTCCCCGTACCGACATGCTTGATGATATGATTTTTGAACGGATGACTAGTCTTGGTGGAATTGGCGCTTAACGATATGTAGGCTAATATCTATATTGATCTATATATGAGTTGTTGGGTGCCTAGGCATGGGTTGTCATCCTCACCCACCAATAATCCACAGATCAGAATTTATAGGTCAAAAACCTATCACACCAACAGAAATTATTAAACAAAGATATGTTTTTCTTCAAATTCAACACAAATACACAATGCGACAGAAAATTAGATTCATTTAATCTCAAAGGCTTTCCCTCAGTCCAGCCAACACGTGTTTCGTCGCCTGGGCGGATACCCACGACTTCCTCAGGGCTGGGAAAAGATACAATATGAAAATATATTGGAGTTGCGAGATACACTATCTCGTTATCATATAGTATACAATAGGTCATTCTATTTACATGGAAATAAGTGGGGGAACAACATTTCCCTTGGATAACGTTGTGTTATATAAATACATGCGTTTGGAGAGATAAAGGAGGTGGGATTAAAGGTAAACTCCCATAGATAAATAAAATGTGAAATCTCAAAGTCGAGCACAGAAAAAGATTACCCCACAGTTCGTGATGGTTATTACCATATATCTCGTGCAATAATGAATTCAAAGGAATGAATTTGTGCTCACCCCAGTATTCCTCAAACCGATAGGTGATTATTAACGTGCCTCGTCGTGCCGGATTTATGAATCCTTATGCCAATGTTTTAATAGAAGTGTTCTATTCTATTTATTGAAGGCTGAGTAAAACAATACTCAGGCTTACCTGATATCGAATACTAGGAGACCTGTGTGCCTGAATAAATCAAATTGTAAAGGGTATTTACTCTCATGAACCATTCTCAATGTGAGTCTAAATTGCATGATATACTTGTACCCCAAGGTAAAAAACGTACCTTCTAGCTGGTTGTAATTCCGGCCCAGCCTTACGTGGCTTGGGCAATACTTCTTTATTAGGGCTTAGTCCGTATCACACGAGATCGCTAGAAATCATAAATGAATAAGTTTTTACCTAATCTGGTCCAATTAACCTTAATTAAAGATTGTCGCCTGTATATTAACAAGAGCTTACCTTCCAATCGGTAACTCTGAGTAATCCCCGTTCACCGGTAATCTTTAGTTCTGATCCCGGGATGTGTCAATATTCATGATGTCCTTCCTCCAGTATTTGTGGAGAGAAGATAATTTCCCACTGTCCAAATAAAGATCATATATTCGTTTTAGTGTCGATATTAATTTGGGGCGTTAAATATAATGCATAAGTCTGTTATCTCAGATACACCCGTTCAAGGTGCGGCGCTTACCTCCGATTATTACGGAGTCCTGTGGCGGCGCAGTATCCCTGTTCCTGCCTAGCGTTCTGCCGTATCGTGCAAGCCAGCGTTCGTGACCCGGAAGCCCAATAGATAAACACCGGCGTTCCAATCCGGTTCAACACACAGGTCTATTGGTGCTATCGACGATCCATGTCTGCCATATTTGAGTGGTGGGAATACATTGCCGGCGCAATATGTTCCTATATTTTCATTCTATCGGTGCTCTTAATTCTATCTTTAAACGCGTGTGATGCATAGACTAAATTTTAGTCTGCGCATACATAAATATCGTTTTGTGAAAACGTAGTGTTAGACTAGAACTGTGAGGTTATATACATATATTTTTATGCATACAATATTTGCTTAATTATTCTATAATCGCAATGACAGCTTGTATTGGTGTTATCTTAGTATATGCAAACATCATTATTCTTTCAGTCCGTGGACTACACATTAGTAGCAATTTATGGTACAGTCAATATTATTAACAAATCGGAAATAAAAATCCACAAAAGAAAGGGTATACGAGGGTACACTTAGACGGTATAGTTCACACATATTATTTCAACATTCCATGATATGATGATGCATTTAGATGTTTGGTGATCCAGTCAGTGTTTGTCATTCAGTGTGACTGATCAAACATCTGTTATGCTTACATGTTTGTCATAATGTCATGATTAATCCCCCAAGTAATAATGTAATTCCTGGTCTGAATTCATCCCGTGCTCCACCGCCCGCATAATCAATATCCATGATGCTTCTCTGCGTCTCAACGCCAATTCTCTATTGCCTCCTCTTGGGTCATTTTTTACCTGATCTATTGCACAAAAGCTGATTGTTTTGTGTTTACCTTGTTTAGGACATTGGTTCACATGTGTGGTCGTGTTGTATCGCGTGTCTTGGTGCTTGATAGCTCTTATATGTTCAAACATCCTTTCTTTTAACATTCTTTTCGTGCTACCTATATAGAAGCTGCCACAAACGCATCTAATCATGTACACTACAAAGCAGCTATTGCAGTTAAGAAGTTGTTTGATCCTAAACTCCCTTCCCATGTAGTTACGAAATGTCTTAGTCTTATTCATTGCCATTGGACATATTTTGCAAGTACCACATTTGTGAAAACCAATGCTTTTTTGTGTCAACCAATCAGGCATTGTCTTGGATTTCATTGGGTAGGTTGGGCTTATCCATGATTTAATACTTCTACCCTTTCTGTATGTTATGAGGGGATTCTTGGTGATATATTTGCTCAGGGCCTTGTCATTGTTCAATATCCACCAATGCTTATGCATGCTATTTCTCAAGACGATTGCTGCATCATCATAGTTGGTGATTAATCTGATCCTATTGTCACCCTTGTTCTCTTTTTGTCTATCACGAAGTGTCACATCTCTTGGAGTTCTGTCTATTCTCTGTTCTGCCAAGGTAATCATGTCTCTCTTATATCCCCTAGATATAAATCTACTTTTCATGCTGTGTTTGCATTTTAAGAAATCCTCCTCTTTACTGCAATTTCTTCTTGCTCGGGTGAATTCCCCAAATGGAATGGATTGAAGTTGATGTCTCGGATGTGAGCTCCCCGCATGTAAAATGGAATTACACGCTGTCGGTTTCCTGAAAAGTCTGCTCTGTATCCTATTGTCCTCAATAAACAATAATAGGTCTAGGAATTCTATTTTAGTGGTACTAATGGAGTGAGTCAAATGTATACCCATCAGATTTGAGTTTAGATGATCACAAAATTCCAAAAGACTATTCATGTCTCCAGCCCAAATTAACAGACAGTCGTCAATATATCGACCCCAGTAAATGATATATTCATTCCACTTTGCGCCTTGTGCGCCCCAGATCCACTCCTCCTCGAACCTGCCCATAAATAGGTTCGCATACGAAGGAGAGAATCTGGAGCCCATGGCTACTCCCTGTTTCTGACGGTACCAAGTAGTTTCGAAAAGAAAGACATTGTTTTGTAGTATTAAATTCATCATATCCATAAGCATTTTTGTGTGTGCCCATTGGGATGCTGGCCTTTTCTCCAGAAATTTCCTAGCTGCCCTAAGACCCAAGTCTGTTCTTATGTTAGTGTATAAGGAGGTGACATCAAGGCTTGCCATAATCATACCTTCCTCCCATGAAACATCAGACAAGATACTCAGGATATGCTTAGTGTCCCTGATGTAAGCTGGTAAGTTACGTACCAGTGGTTGTAGGAAGTTGTCTACATACTGCGAGAGTCTTTCAGTGGGGCCCCCTATACTGGAAATGATAGGTCTACCTGGTGGATATTGGGCGTTCTTATGTATCTTGGGTAAGGTGTAAATGCAGGGGAATCTAGGTTTGTCTATTTTTAGATATGTCAGTTCCTCCCTGCTGATAAGACCCTCGTGCCACCATTTTTCTAGGTGGGTGTTGATGTTAGCCTTAAGTTGTTCCATAGGATTTCCAGTCAGTTTCTCATAACATGTCTCATCTCTTAGTTGTGTCAGGATCTCAGTATTGTAGTTTGTCGTGTTCATTACCACAATATTCCCCCCTTTGTCTGCCTTCCTGATGGTAAAATTTGGTAATTTGGACAATTCCACCAGTGCTTTACGTTCATCTATATTTAGATTATCAGACAGCCTATTGAATTTCTTATTGTGTTTCAAGTGGGTATATAGATCTTCAGTGACCAGTTTGTGAAACATGTCCACACTATTACCACTTGGTAGTGTGGGAGTCCATCTGGACTTGTTGTGTAAGCCACTAGAGATGGTGTAATCTGGTTCTATATCATGATCCAATAACAGTTCATCTATGGACATATGGCCCCTGTCATCATCTACTATAGATAACAATATCTCACCATCTCTGATATCTTGTATTGTACGAATTACACGAGTCGCATACGAGGCTTGTGTTTCTATGCTTTTATTCACAGTTTGCATGCAATCAAAATGTTTTTTCAATTTTAATTTACGAGTAAATTTGAAAAGGTCCACCATGGATTTATGGATGTCCCCCTGTTCCTTTGGGCAGAAACTCATGCCATGTTCAAGTACAGAGATCATGTCAGGTGATAATATTTTGTCACTGAGATTCACCACTTGCACACCAGTACATTCATCTGTGTCATCCATTATTTCCTCCAAGACCTCAATCTCATTCCCTGTCTTCCTGCATTTGGATCCTCCTCTTTTTCCCCTCCTTGTCCTTTTGGTGTATTTGCCATTTGTCTTGTTTGATCCCTGTCTCCCCGTTTTTTTCGTTTCACCTCCCTTAAAAAAGCACTACATTGTGCCGCATCATCAGATGATATTCCTTCATTTTCACTAGGAAGGGTCTCCAATGAGGTTGATACAGAGCTCGCTGGAGTTAGGTTTTGAGCTTGTACCGTGGCCCCCTTTGTACCTTGGAGGAAATAATAGATGACACAGAAGAATGTACTGGTGTGCAAGTGGTGAATCTCAGTGACAAAATATTATCACCTGACATGATCTCTGTACTTGAACGTGGCATGAGTTTCTGCCCAAAGGAACAGGGGGACATCCATAAATCCATGGTGGACCTTTTCAAATTTACTCGTAAATTAAAATTGAAAAAACATTTTGATTGCATGCAAACTGTGAATAAAAGCATAGAAACACAAGCCTCGTATGCGACTCGTGTAATTCGTACAATACAAGATATCAGAGATGGTGAGATATTGTTATCTATAGTAGATGATGACAGGGACCATATGTCCATAGATGAACTGTTATTGGATCATGATATAGAACCAGATTACACCATCTCTAGTGGCTTACACAACAAGTCCAGATGGACTCCCACACTACCAAGTGGTAATAGTGTGGACATGTTTCACAAACTGGTCACTGAAGATCTATATACCCACTTGAAACACAATAAGAAATTCAATAGGCTGTCTGATAATCTAAATATAGATGAACGTAAAGCACTGGTGGAATTGTCCAAATTACCAAATGTTACCATCAGGGAGGCAGACAAAGGGGGGAATATTGTGGTAATGAACACGACAAACTACAATACTGAGATCCTGACACAACTAAGAGATGAGACATGTTATGAGAAACTGACTGGAAATCCTATGGAACAACTTAAGGCTAACATCAACACCCACCTAGAAAAATGGTGGCACGAGGGTCTTATCAGCAGGGAGGAACTGACATATCTAAAACTAGACAAACCTAGATTCCCCTGCATTTACACCTTACCCAAGATACATAAGAACGCCCAATATCCACCAGGTAGACCTATCATTTCCAGTATAGGGGGCCCCACTGAAAGACTCTCGCAGTATGTAGACAACTTCCTACAACCACTGGTACGTAACTTACCAGCTTACATCAGGGACACTAAGCATATCCTGAGTATCTTGTCTGATGTTTCATGGGAGGAAGGTATGATTATGGCAAGCCTTGATGTCACCTCCTTATACACTAACATAAGAACAGACTTGGGTCTTAGGGCAGCTAGGAAATTTCTGGAGAAAAGGCCAGCATCCCAATGGGCACACACGAAAATGCTTATGGATATGATGAATTTAATACTACAAAACAATGTCTTTCTTTTCGAAACTACTTGGTACCGTCAGAAACAGGGAGTAGCCATGGGCTCCAGATTCTCTCCTTCGTATGCGAACCTATTTATGGGCAGGTTCGAGGAGGAGTGGATCTGGGGCGCACAAGGCGCAAAGTGGAATGAATATATCATTTACTGGGGTCGATATATTGACGACTGTCTGTTAATTTGGGCTGGAGACATGAATAGTCTTTTGGAATTTTGTGATCATCTAAACTCAAATCTGATGGGTATACATTTGACTCACTCCATTAGTACCACTAAAATAGAATTCCTAGACCTATTATTGTTTATTGAGGACAATAGGATACAGAGCAGACTTTTCAGGAAACCGACAGCGTGTAATTCCATTTTACATGCGGGGAGCTCACATCCGAGACATCAACTTCAATCCATTCCATTTGGGGAATTCACCCGAGCAAGAAGAAATTGCAGTAAAGAGGAGGATTTCTTAAAATGCAAACACAGCATGAAAAGTAGATTTATATCTAGGGGATATAAGAGAGACATGATTACCTTGGCAGAACAGAGAATAGACAGAACTCCAAGAGATGTGACACTTCGTGATAGACAAAAAGAGAACAAGGGTGACAATAGGATCAGATTAATCACCAACTATGATGATGCAGCAATCGTCTTGAGAAATAGCATGCATAAGCATTGGTGGATATTGAACAATGACAAGGCCCTGAGCAAATATATCACCAAGAATCCCCTCATAACATACAGAAAGGGTAGAAGTATTAAATCATGGATAAGCCCAACCTACCCAATGAAATCCAAGACAATGCCTGATTGGTTGACACAAAAAAGCATTGGTTTTCACAAATGTGGTACTTGCAAAATATGTCCAATGGCAATGAATAAGACTAAGACATTTCGTAACTACATGGGAAGGGAGTTTAGGATCAAACAACTTCTTAACTGCAATAGCTGCTTTGTAGTGTACATGATTAGATGCGTTTGTGGCAGCTTCTATATAGGTAGCACGAAAAGAATGTTAAAAGAAAGGATGTTTGAACATATAAGAGCTATCAAGCACCAAGACACGCGATACAACACGGCCACACATGTGAACCAATGTCCTAAACAAGGTAAACACAAAACAATCAGCTTTTGTGCAATAGATCAGGTAAAAAATGACCCAAGAGGAGGCAATAGAGAATTGGCGTTGAGACGCAGAGAAGCATCATGGATATTGATTATGCGGGCGGTGGAGCACGGGATGAATTCAGACCAGGAATTACATTATTACTTGGGGGATTAATCATGACATTATGACAAACATGTAAGCATAACAGATGTTTGATCAGTCACACTGAATGACAAACACTGACTGGATCACCAAACATCTAAATGCATCATCATATCATGGAATGTTGAAATAATATGTGTGAACTATACCGTCTAAGTGTACCCTCGTATACCCTTTCTTTTGTGGATTTTTATTTCCGATTTGTTAATAATATTGACTGTACCGTAATTTGCTACTAATGTGTAGTCCACGGACTGAAAGAATAATGATGTTTGCATATACTAAGATAACACCAATACAAGCTGTCATTGCGATTATAGAATAATTAAGCAAATATTGTATGCATAAAAATATATGTATATAACCTCACAGTTCTAGTCTAACACTACGTTTTCACAAAACGATATTTATGTATGCGCAGACTAAAATTTAGTCTATGCATCACACGCGTTTAAAGATAGAATTAAGAGCACCGATAGAATGAAAATATAGGAACATATTGCGCCGGCAATGTATTCCCACCACTCAAATATGGCGGACATGGATCGTCGATAGCACCAATAGACCTGTGTGTTGAACCGGATTGGAACGCCGGTGTTTATCTATCGGGCTTCCGGGTCACGAACGCTGGCTTGCACGATACGGCAGAACGCTAGGCAGGAACAGTGATACTGCGCCGCCACAGGACTCCGTAATAATCGGAGGTAAGCGCCGCACCTTGAACGGGTGTATCTGAGATAACAGACTTATGCATTATATTTAACGCCCCAAATTAATATCGACACTAAAACGAATATATGATCTTTATTTGGACAGTGGGAAATTATCTTCTCTCCACAAATACTGGAGGAAGGACATCATGAATATTGACACATCCCGGGATCAGAACTAAAGTTTACCGGTGAACGGGGATTACTCAGAGTTACCGATTGGAAGGTAAGCTCTTGTTAATATACAGGCGACAATCTTTAATTAAGGTTAATTGGACCAGATTAGGTAAAAACTTATTCATTTATGATTTCTAGCGATCTCGTGTGATACGGACTAAGCCCTAATAAAGAAGTATTGCCCAAGCCACGTAAGGCTGGGCCGGAATTACAACCAGCTAGAAGGTACGTTTTTTACCTTGGGGTACAAGTATATCATGCAATTTAGACTCACATTGAGAATGGTTCATGAGAGTAAATACCCTTTACAATTTGATTTATTCAGGCACACAGGTCTCCTAGTATTCGATATCAGGTAAGCCTGAGTATTGTTTTACTCAGCCTTCAATAAATAGAATAGAACACTTCTATTAAGACATTGGCATAAGGATTCATAAATCCGGCACGACGAGGCACGTTAATAATCACCTATCGGTTTGAGGAATACTGGGGTGAGCACAAATTCATTCCTTTGAATTCATTATTGCACGAGATATATGGTAATAACCATCACGAACTGTGGGGTAATCTTTTTCTGTGCTCGACTTTGAGATTTCACATTTTATTTATCTATGGGAGTTTACCTTTAATCCCACCTCCTTTATCTCTCCAAACGCATGTATTTATATAACACAACGTTATCCAAGGGAAATGTTGTTCCCCCACTTATTTCCATGTAAATAGAATGACCTATTGTATACTATATGATAACGAGATAGTGTATCTCGCAACTCCAATATATTTTCATATTGTATCTTTTCCCAGCCCTGAGGAAGTCGTGGGTATCCGCCCAGGCGACGAAACACGTGTTGGCTGGACTGAGGGAAAGCCTTTGAGATTAAATGAATCTAATTTTCTGTCGCATTGTGTATTTGTGTTGAATTTGAAGAAAAACATATCTTTGTTTAATAATTTCTGTTGGTGTGATAGGTTTTTGACCTATAAATGCTTGATGATATTTACCGCTATATTTACATTCTGTTTTGGCAGCGTCTTGATACTCAGTGATTAGGTCCCTTAGTTGGGCCTGTAACTCTGGGTTGGGGGTAGCTTGCATCAACTGTTCCGTTCGTTTGAGTTCAGTTTCCAGCCGCAAAGCATGGATCTGAGATCTTTTAAGATCCCCCCACTTTTTGTAATGCATATACCCCGAATGGTGACCTGAAAAGCTTCCCATAGTGTGGAGTAGTATTCAACCGTATCCTCGTTTCGTGGAAAAAAATCAGTTATCTCTTGTTCCAGCTTTTGGTGAAACACCGGATCTAAGACGTTTTGTGGATTCAATTTCCAGGACTGGAAGGGCGAGGCAATTTGGGGGGGGGAGTAAGTGTAAAGAGTGCTGGAGAGTGGTCAGAGTAAGTGCGGGGAGGTAAGTAGCCCTCATTAGCCAAGGGGTAAGGCCCTTGGTGATGAGCCAATTATCGATTCTGGACCATGATGAGCGCGCGGTTGTGTAGCAGGATCCCTCCCGGATGCGCGGGTGCAGGAAGCGCCAAGCATCAAGCAAGTCATGTTCGTCGACCAATATTTGAAGGGTGTGTTGTGAGTTGGAGTAGTGATGTGGGTGCGGGTGCGAGCGGTCTATACTGGTGTGAGAAGTTGGCCTGATATATGATGCTCACTAGTTCTAGTGATCACCTTGTATCAGTCCAAACAACCCTTATGGTGATTGGTTGTAAAGTCAACCGTATAGACCAGCTATCCTATTAGCGTGGACAAAAGCAGTCTTTTAGGCTAATCTCTTTTGGCATGTGAAGCCAGCTGTTTTACCATAGTATAACCCCTTGAATACCAAATGAAAGGACACCACACAGGTTGTTATGAAAATAAACAGTCTATTTATTAATAACAACACCTCTGAACTCTTTATGAGATCAGAGGGCTAAGCACATGACAATACTAAAAAGGAAATACGAGTTCGCACAATATTTACACAAGTGCCTTAGGGGCACGACAAACCATATACTCAAAACAATGGAATGCGAGGAAAGAAAATACTGTAAGGAGATCCATAGGCTGGAGGATCGGTGGGACTACGCTACAAACTAGGTAAGTAAGGAGCAGGAGGCCCACGGGACACACGTGCAGAGTGGGAACTCTCACGCGGGATGCGTACCAACATCTATGGATCTTACAGTTTACAAAGTTACGGATTCCGGACGAACCCGGCTGGATGGAGGGAAAACAACAGTGGACCTGGACACTAGGATAGTGGACACAGACTTCAGGACCTAGAAGCTTTAGTTACCTAACCCACAGGCTGCGGGTGCATAGGGCTCAAGTAGTGTCGGGTTTGCTGCGTTGATCCCGGTGATGCCTGAAACAAGAAGTTGCTGGCAGGCAGCCAGATGGAGGAGTCCGGTGGTTCCAAGGATGGAACTAGGAAGGTGGAAGTCCTGAAAAGGAAGGGGACAGAGTCTTGGTCACTAGTCAGTGACGGTGCTGGAACCAGGAGGGAACCAAATGCTGTCGCTGCGTTCAGGTGAAGGAAGGGTCGCTTCTCTCTGTAGCTGCGTGGACCAGGAGCTGTTCTTCACGACCAGGCTGGAGGCACGAGCTGTCCCACATAGTCTGCTGCTGTTGGCGGTGTCGGATCGTCGATCTGGACAACAGGCCTTGGCTAATGCAAGTAAAGCGGTGAAACAAAGATGGCGTCTTGAGTGGACCAGGAGGGTCCGGAGTGCTCCTCTTTTACAAGGAAGCAAGGGCCAGTCTGGTAGACCAGACTAGCAGCGTTGAAATCTTCAGGTCGTCGTCTCAGAGGGCACAAGCCAGCCGGCAAGTGACCAGACAACAGGAAGGGCAGCAACCAGGCAAAAGGGCCCCACGCAGATCACAGGGATGCTGGGGGGCTGGTCTTTGGTGCAGGAGCTGCATCGGTGTGGGGCTTCTCAGTCCCCAATACACTCACTTGAGGAACCCTCAGGGGTCGTGCAGGAAGCGCTGTGCAGGTTTCTTCAAGATGGCCGTCTCCACGTTGCTCGTCGCACCCACGGGTCCCAGCTGTGCTGTGGATGTGGGTAGAGGTCCGAGAGGTCTGGAGGTCCGGGTCTTGTCGAGCTGGGTCGTTGGATTCCGAGATGGAAGGACTTTGCAGCAAACCGCACAGGAGCTTGATGGTGCCTGCGAAGCAGGATGATGACTCCCTGACCATAGGGGAGATTCTTCAGTCTTCTGATGTTCAGGAGGTCGAAGGTCAAGAGTTTCTTCGTGGAAGGTTGTCAAGATTAATCTAACTTGGAATGGGACCAGCTCCTACCTTTATCCGGCTAAAGGGGGCTGCACTACGACTAGGTCCCTCCCCTGGGTGGGACCAGGAAGGGGGGTGGCTACACCCCCTTTCCTTTGTCTAGTTTCCCGCCAGAGCTGGGGCTGGAGTGCCCCAGCAACTGGTTGGAACCGGTGTATGCACAGGGCACCTTGTGTGCCCCAGGCATGTCTCATTCCTTTCTGCCTGGCCCTACCTAATACACAAAATCCTGTCTGGGGTGGTGCTAGCACCTCCCAAGGCAGGAAACCCTTTGTCCAAGCCACCCTCGCTGGAAGGACTCCCAGCAGCAGGAGGTCAGACTTGTGTCTGTGGTGGCAGCACCCATTTTGTGATGCTGAGGCTCGAGTTAACTTTAACCGGGGTTTACAGTTACAGACATGTCGTGTCCCTCTAGAAGGGTGGAATGCTAACCCCGTCGCCAGAATTGGCGAGGGGTTAGTATTCCAATTCGTATGACACCTTACTCGACATGTTTTGATAATGCTATGCCAAAGTTAGCATTTAACCACGAGGATTATAATGCACTTAAGAGTATATGGTATAGCGTTATCATGGAACAGCTATAAGGACTTGGTTCCGCAAGCTGCAAACGGGCTCAGCTCATGCCAGAGCACCATCACACATAATTCCAAGCACTCTGCCTTCAGGATTGATAAGGCCTGCCATAGGAGTGGCTGATAGGAATATATGTGTCCATTTTAGGGTTAGATATAGGAATACTATATCTAAAGCAAAGGGTGATTACACCACCTTGCCCCAGTTGTCGTGCAGCCAGTTGTGTCAGATTTGGGTGGCCAGCCAGGGGTGGCATAATACATGCTTCAGCCCCTGGTAGGCCCTGGGTACACCTATGCCCTGGATACCTAAGGTATACTGTACAGGGACTGATAAGGTGACTCAGTATCCAATTAGATATGTACCTAGGGTACATGGAGTCCATTTTAACAGAGAGAGCAGGAAGCCTGGGGTCCTGAATAGCAGGATCCCAGGCCAACTAAGTCAAAAACCAGCAAAAAACCAGGCAAAAAGTTGGGGGTAACCATAGTCAGATATCCACCTTCCTACATAACCCCCCCCAAACGAAAGGAGATAAGGCTATCCTTGACCAGGTAAGCCTATATTGCCTGAGTGGCCATATGAGGAGGTGCATGCACTGGCATGGTTACCCCCTATCTCATGGTCCACTAAGCAATCCCTCACCCTAAGGGTATCTGAGGGTCTCCACCATAGGGAATCTCTACCTGTAGTGGGTTTTGGCAAAGTAAAAGGCTGGTGCCGGGATGGAGTACTGAAGTGAGGTTCCACTAATGTTGGACTCAACTTCCTCCAATCACTATCCACCATACATGCCTTTCTTTCCAGGACTGAGTTTCTGTATGCTCTCAGGGTCAACCTCTGGCTACCTAAAGCTGGAGGCTGGGTCCCTCTGTTTGGCTTACTGGAGGGACAGGTCAGGTTTGGGGCCCTTAGGTCCCAGGTTTGGCTGTGCCCAACAGTGTCCATCTGTGGGAGGTCCCTAACTAATTTTAAGGGGGATCCCTCAGGAGTTTGTTTTATTTTCACTTGGCTAGGACTACTAGCTTCAGTGCCCTTAATCTGCTGATTGGGGAGTTCTTTTGGACAGGGGGCCCTTTGGGGTCCACCACTGGCCTCCCTGACCTCTACAGCCCTGGCTGACTGAGGCAGGGTAGAGAGGGGCAGGTTACCTGCTCCAGACTGGGTCCCACCTTGGAAGGGTCCACTGACATCAGGGGTTCTGCCAGGCTAAGCCTGACTACCTCTGGGGCAGTTTCTTCACAAGGGGGAAAGTTCAGTTCCCTGAGGAGGCTGATCCTTTCCTAAAGTCTGGTGGGAGGGAGATTTCTCTTCCTCCTCAATGCTCTCTGTTTGAGTGGAGTGATCCATAGTTTCAGGCTTCACAACACTATTATCAGTCTGAGTTTGGGCTGTGGCCATCACAACCCCACCAATCTTTTCAGGAAGGGACTCAGTTTGGGTATGGGCTGTTACCATCACAGCCTTGCTAACCTTTTCAGGGAAAGAATCTACTTGAGATTGGGCTGAGACTGGCACAGCCCTCCTAACCTGTTCAGGAAGATTTACCATTTTAGAATGGGTTTCTTGTTCTACCTCAGCCCAAGCTGAGATCTCTAAATCATTCCCCAGTAGGCAATCTACAGGCAAGTTTGATGACACTGCCACTCTCTTGGGGCCAGTGACACCTCCCCAGCTGAGATTTACCACTGCTATGGGATGACTCTTCTGCACTCCATCAATGTTTGTCACCTGGTATGTGGCACCAGGTATAAGTTGCCTTGAGGGGACTAGGCTTTCAGTCACCATGGTGATGCTAGCCCCTGTGTCTCTATAGGCCTCAACTTTCAGACCATTGATGAGGGGCTCCTGTCTGTACTTGTCCAAAGTGTTGGGACAATCAGTGAAGTTGGCAAACCCCATGCCAGTCTCACATACAAGAGTATCTGAGTTAGGGGACCTGGAGAAGTGTGGCTCACTGGTTAGAGGAGGCAGACCCTGAAGCAGAGGTCAGACCCGGGACCAGGGTTCAATTCCCGACGCGGCAGGGTCTTGAGCCCAAATATCCACGGACTCGATAATTCTCGTTTCGGTGCCTACTCGAATCACGGGTTCACACTCTGCAGCTCTGGGCATTAGCCTGCTTAATCTCCACTACGGCCCCCCCCGCGGCGGGATGCCTGGCTTCCACCTTGGGGGTGCCCATTACGGGTATCTCACAGGGAAAAAGCCAGGACGGGTTCCCAAGGCAAGCGCCGAGATGCCTGCGGGTAATCGAGCGCTATATAAGAACGCATAATAATAATAATAATAGGCCAGAGTCCCCAGGAACTCCCAAAGTGAATCCACCCAAATTCTTGGGGGCACTCCCACCACCTGGGGGATTACTACTAGTAGTAACAGGAGGCTTGGATTCTTGAATTCTTGGGGGCACTCCCACCACCTGGGGGATTACTACTAGTAGTAACAGGAGGCTTGGAAGTGTTACTTGGGGGTATGTTTTCCTTATTGTTGTTGGCCCTTGGGCAACTGCTGTCAGTTTTCAAATGGCCTACCTGTTTGCAGGTATAGCAATAAGGTTTCTTCTGGGTATTGGAAGGATTCTGGGACCCACCCCCCTCAGAGGATTTTTGGGGCCCTGATGTGGTTTGATCTGTAGATTTATTCCCACCCTTCTCTTGAGGCTTGGTTGATTCCTTCTTTTGGTCACCACCTTGGTTCTTAAGCCTGATCCTGGTTCTGACCCATTTGTCTGCCCTCTTACCCAATTCTTGTGGAGAGGTCAGATCAGAGTCTACCAGGTGCTGGTGTAATAACTGGTTCTGACAATTATTTAAGACTTGCTCTCTCATAATTAGATTATACAATCCTTTGTAATCAGTAACTTTACTACCCAGTAACCAGCCTTCAAAAGCCTTAGTGGCACAATCAACAAAGTCAGCCCAATCCTGAGACTGAATTTTCTGGGTGTCTCTGAACAGCAACCTGTACTGTTCAGTTGTTAAGCCAAACTCATCAATCAGTGTATTCTTCAGGACTTGGTAATTGTAAGCATCCTCAGCTCTAGTAGTGAGGAGCTTATCTCTACCTTTACCTTCAAAGGAGAGCCACAATATAGCTGCCCACTGACTCTGGGGGATGCACTGGACAGTGCAGGCCCTCTCCAAAGCAGTCATCCATTTGTGGATGTCATCCCCTTGTTTAAAGGGGGGCACTATCTTACTCAAATGTCTAGTATCAAAACTCCTGTCTTTATCCTTAGGGATATTGCTGCCACCAGTGGGGACTGCCCCACTCAACTGTTGCTCTCTTGCAAAGGCAAGCTTCTCCTTGGCAAGGGCAAGTTCTTCCCTCTGGATCCTCAGATTAGCCTGTTTCATCCTTGCTTCATGTTCTCTTCTCTGAGGGGAAGTCATTCTCCTCTGAGGAGAAGTCATTCTCCTCTGAGCAGAGGCATGAGAGTGCACAGATCTATTGGAGTCCCTAGAATGAGACCTGTCTCTTCTAACTCCAAAGTTAGACCTGCTTAGGGTCAGTACTGGGGGTCCCCCAGATCCTTCCCTATGTAGGTCTAAGTTGGCCCTAGTAAGTCGGCTGACTAGCTCAGGACCATTGTCTGCCTCATCCCCAGAAATAACCTCTTCATCCTCTTCCTCCTCTACTTCCTCAGTTTCAGGGAGGTCAGGATCACCAAGGGCACCTTCTAAGGCTGGCATGCTCCCATCTGTATGAGTAGCTCTTCTAGCATCATAAGTCTCTAAGAGACCTAACAGAAAAGGAGTGGTAGGGTTAGAACCCTGTTTTAGTTTCCTGGAGGTACACAATTGTCTCATCTCCTGGAAGCTAAGGGCTGCATATCTGGAAGTGACCTGTGGAGGGTCAACAACCACAAGGGGAGTCTCTGAAGACTCTCCATGGGTAGACATGCTTCTAGTGTGGTGTAAGTGATGCACCTACCTACACTATGGGTTTACCTACTGATCCCTTGCTAAGAGTTGTAGTCAGGGTGTGCTAGGCCCTTTCTACTACAACAGCTGGTTCAGTAGAACTCAGAGTATTTCTAAGCTTGTTATATGTACCTAGGTACCTATGTGATTTTTCAAATGATATTTTCAAGATTATACGTGGTAAAACAACAGCAAGCACAAATCCCAACCGCTGCACACCAATGTGAGAAGTTGGCCTGATATATGATGCTCACTGGTTCTAGTGATCACCTTGTATCAGTCCAAACAACCCTTATGGTGATTGGTTGTAAAGTCAACCGTATAGACCAGCTATCCTAGTAGCGTGGACAAAAGCAGTCTTTTAGGCTAATCTCTTTTGGCATGTGAAGCCAGCTGATTTACCATAGTATAACCCCTTGAATACCAAATGAAAGGACACCACACAGGTTGTTATGAAAATAAACAGTCTATTTATTAATAACAACACCTATGAACTCTTTATGAGATCAGAGGGCTAAGCACATGACAATACTAAAAAGGAAATACGAGTTCGCACAATATTTACACATGTGCCTTAGGGGCACGACAAACCATATACTCAAAACAATGGAATGCGAGGAAAGAAAATACTGTAAGGAGATCCAGAGGCTGGAGGATCGGTGGGACTACGCTACAAACTAGGTAAGTAAGGAGCAGGAGGCCCACGGGACTCACGTGCAGAGTGGGAACTCTCACGCGGGATGCGTACCAACGTCTATGGATCTTACAGTTTACAAAGTTACGGATTCCGGACGAACCCGGCTGGATGGAGGGAAAACAACAGTGGACCTGGACACTAGGATAGTGGACACAGACTTCAGGACCTAGAAGCTTTAGTTACCTAACCCACAGGCTGCGGGTGCATAGGGCTGAAGTAGTGTCGGGTTTGCTGCGTTGATCCCGGTGATGCCTGAAACAAGAAGTTGCTGGCAGGCAGCCAGATTGAGGAGTCCGGTGGTTCCAAGGATGGAACTAGGAAGATGGAAGTCCTGAAAAGGAAGGGGACAGAGTCTTGGTCACTAGTCAGTGACGGTGCTGGAACCAGGAGGGAACCAGATGCTGTCGCCGCGTTCAAGTGAAGGAAGGGTCGCTTCTCTCTGTAGCTGCGCGGACCAGGAGCTGTTCTTCATGACCAGGCTGGAGGCACGAGCTGTCCCACGTAGTCTGCTGCTGTTGGCGGTATCGGATCGTCGATCTGGACAACAGGCCTTGGCTAATGCAAGCCACGCGGTGAAACAAAGATGGCGTCTTGAGTGGACCAGGAGGGTCCGGGGTGCTCCTCTTTTACAAGGAAGCAAGGGCCAGTCTGGGGGACCAGACTAGCAGCGTTGAAATCTTCGGGTCGTCCTCTCAGAGGGCACAAGCCAGCCGGCAAGTGACCAGACAACAGGAAGGGCAGCAACCAGGCAAAAGGGCCCCACGCAGATCACGGGGATGCTGGGTGGCTGGTCTTTGGTGCAGGAGCTGCGTCGGTGTGGGGCTTCTCAGTCCCCAATACACTCACTTGAGGAACCCTCAGGGGTCGTGCAGGAAGCGCTGTGCAGGTTTATTCAAGATGGCCGTCTCCACGTTGCTCATATCACCCACTGGTCCCAGCTGTGCTGTGGATGTGGGTAGAGGTCAGAGAGGTCTGGAGGTCCGGGTCTTGTCGAGCTGGGTCGTCGGATTCCGGGATGGAAGGACTTTGCAGCAAACCGCACAGGAGCTTGATGGTGCCTGCGAAGCAGGATGGTCACTCCCTGACCATAGGGGAGATTCTTCAGTCTTCTGATGTTCAGGAGGTCGAAGGTCAAGAATTTCTTCGTGGAAGGTTGTCAAGATTAATCTAACTTGGAATGGGACCAGCTCCTACCTTTATCCGGCTAAAGGGGGCTGCACTACGACTAGGTCCCTCCCCTGGGTGGGACCAGGAAGGGGGGTGGCTACACCCCCTTTCCTTTGTCCAGTTTCCCACCAGAGCTGGGGCTGGAGTGCCCCAGCAACTGGTTGGAACCGGTGTATGCACAGGGCACCTTGTGTGCCTCAGGCATGTCTCATTCCTTTCAGCCTGGCACTACCTACTACACAAAATCCTGTCTGGGGTGGTGCTAGCACCTTCCAAGGCAGGAAACCCTTTGTCCAAGCCACCCTCGCTGGAAGGACTCCCAGCAACAGGAGATCAGTCTGTGTCTGTGGTGGCAGCACCCATTTTGTGATGCTGAGGCTCGAGTTAACTTTAACCGGGGTTTACAGTTACAGACATGTCGTGTCCCTCTAGAAGGGTGGAATGCTAACCCCGTCGCCAGAATTGGTGAGGGGTTAGTATTCCAATTCGTATGACACCTTACTCGACATGTTTTGATAATGCTATGCCAAAGTTAGCATTTAACCGCGAGGATTATAATGCACTTAAGAGTATATGGTATAGCGTTATCATGGAACAGCTATAAGGACTTGGTTCCGCAAGCTGCAAACTGGCTCAGCTCATGCCAGAGCACCATCTCACATAATTCCAAGCACTCTGCCTTCAGGATTGATAAGGCCTGCCATAGGAGTGGCTGATAGGAATATATGTGTCCATTTTAGGGTTAGATATACGAATACTATATCTAAAGCAAAGGGTGATTACACCACCTTGCCCCAGTTGTCGTGCAGCCAGTTGTGTCAGATCTGGGTGGCCAGCCAGGGGTGGCATAATACATGCTTCAGCCCCTGGTAGGCCCTGGGTACACCTATGCCCTGGATACCTAAGGTATACTGTACAGGGACTGATAAGGTGACTCAGTATCCAATTAGATATGTACCTAGGGTACATGGAGTTCATTTTAACAGAGAGAGCAGGAAGCCTGGGGTCCTGAATAGCAGGATCCCAGGCCAACTAAGTCAAAAACCAGCAAAAAAACCAGGCAAAAAGTTAGGGGTAACCATAGTCTGATATCCACCTTCCTACAACTGGGATCTAAGGTCACATTGAAATCCCCATCCCCACAGCAAGTGTGTGGACCCAATATCCAGAATCTTTCCCCAGAGTATGCGAAAGAACTCCGGGTCATCAGTATTTGGCTCATAGTAGGAAACCAGAGTTATGGACTGAGTGGCCAGGCGGCCACAGATAATATTATATCGGCCTTGGAGGTCACTGTGGGAGCCCACGAGGATATTAGGGAAGGGAGTGTTTTATCAATATGGCATTGCCTCTGGCATAGGAAGCATATGAGTAGAAATATGAGTGGGCTGCCCAGCAGGATGCTAATGACACTGAGGCTGTGGGGATAAAGTGTGTCGCTTGAAGAATCGTGCAATGGACATTGTGGCCGTCTAGGTACGATATGCTACGGCGGCGTTTGCTGGGGTTTCCCTGTCTGCGTACATTCCAAGTAAGGAAACTATATGTGTTGGGTCGAGGGCGGTCCTTCATGTAAGGTAACTAATATATCTGTTGTTAGGCATAAATATTGACTGTGTAGGTGTTGTGGTGGACTCATATCTCTGCATACCGGTACAGTAGAAAGTGGCTTAGTGCAATAACTGTCTTCAAAAACATAGAACCTGTTTCCTCCCACCCTCCTCCCACATCAGCAGCCCAATCCTGGCGTGGCCCAGTACCCTCCCACACCTCCCATCTTCCCCACTTCGCCAGATTCCCAACTGGGGAATGCGGCATAAACAGTACCAAACTTAGGCAAGGAATGGCTTAGGGTTCACCTGTTGGGCTGCTACCTGAGGGCGACCAGGTTCACTACGCAGTCACGAGGGTGCACAGGCAGGATTTAAGGAGCTCATCTCATCCTGGTGTCTATTACAAATCTTCCGCTAGGAATTGCGTTTGATACTGAGTGCAGAAGGGTGGGGGCGCCCCAGGCCACAAGGGCCGGTCGCAAGGCCGTCGGAGTGGAGGCGGAAGTGTCTGTGGGATACCATCCCCAGTATTGTCCCTGGTGACCTCTGGGGGCGGAATATTGAAGGATTTATGCCTGGCAGCTAAGTTGATGGCTGTCCTGGGGGTAATGTAAACGGGTATACTGGTACCAGTTTGATTCACCAACTGCTGCCGCAACCATCTTGTCACGGATTCCGCCAACCCCGCACCTTGTTCCGTGTGGGCTGATTAACGCTCTTCAACCTAATTTTTCCATGGGTTCTGGATTCGGGCCTAATATGAGAGGGAGGATGTACCCCCCTCATGATGGGACTGTCCTCTTGAGGAGTTACTCTATGTCGGATGCCCCTCCTTTGCCACCCGGGCAAGCTGCATGGGCAGGGTCCTGAGGAAGTTCTGAGCATGTTGCGGATTAGTGAAAAAGTGTTGTTTGTTTTGATGTGTAACCTTGAGATGGGCGGGGAACAGCATGGCATAAGGAATTTGGAGTTGTTACAGCTTTTTCTTTTTTGTTTTTTAAATGTTTTTATTTGCATTTTGTTCATAACTCAACAGTACAGTCATGCAATTAGCGACATTCATCCCTCTATGCCCACTCCTGCCCCCCCACAATCGTATTTTGCTGTTACGAGTCACATCATATAGGTGCAAAATAAATCCGGTCGATTAACTGGTATCTCTCAACGTCCCTTCCCGGGCCCTCCTTCCGTCACCCGTGTGAACTTGTAGACTAATAAGGAGCTCAACTCTCTCCCAGCCCTCCATCTAGGCCATGATAGTGTCTCCACCTGGACCAAACCTTTCGGAACTTCCTAGGACACCCTCTAGATTTATAGGTTACTCTCTCGGCAGCCATGTATAGATCCAGCCCTTTTCTCCACTCCTCCAGTTCCGGAGGAATCGGTGACCCCCACCGTCTCGCTATGTCTCTTTTTGCCACCACTAGGGCTAGAACCAGGAAAATTAGGAGAGGGCGCGGTAGGTCCACGTCGTTGGTCATCCCCAATAAAGCCAGCTTGGGCTCCTGTGCAAGTGGGACCCCCAATATCTCCTCTAGCTCCAGAAAGATGCAATTCCACTAGGTTTGAATTACCCCACATGTCCATATTATGTGATAAAAATCCCCGTCTGCCCTGTGGCATCGAAGGCATCTAGTGTCCTCTATTTTTCCCATTTTATGGAGTCGTTCCCTGTCATAATAGGTTCTGTGTGACACATTGTATTGAATGAGGCGGAGTCTGGACTTAATCGCCACCTCTCGGGGGTGTATTAACACCATGTCCCAATCCAGGTCATCAAGTGCTCCCACCTCACACTCTTCGCCAGATCCCCTAGCATATTATTGGTTAAGGTTTTGTAAGTGAGTGAGACCGCTTTCCCCTGTATCTGTTCTTGTAAAAGCCTCCCCTCCAATGGTGCATATTCTGGAAGCCCTGATAAGTGTATGTACTGTGCCCTCCAAGCATGGCGTAGTTGGGTATACCTGAAGATCTGTGAGTGTTGGAGCCCAAATTCTGCCTTCAGAGCCTGAAAGGATTTCAGTTCCCCCTTAGCGATCACATCGCCGATAGTGGAAATTCCGATGTCATCCCATCGTTTAAAACCCTTGAGTTTATGTAGTTCAGTTAACCACACACAGTGCCATAGTGGCGTCTGTCGGGTGGGTGTCTTATCCCATCCTGTACGTTTCGTGGCCTTGTTCCATGCACGCAGTGTAATAAGAGTCGCTGGAAGCAGTGATTGTCGTGCGGAGCCTCCATATAGGTAGTGTAGTAAATTGTGCGAGGACAATTTATGTCGTTCTAGTGCATATGTGGGATGGTCTGCCTGTGTATGTAGCCATTCATTAATTGGGGTCATGTGTTCCGCCCAGTAGTAGGCTTCTAGGTTCAGAAGTTAGATTCCGCCGCTATATTGGTGCCTTTGGAGAGTGGTCAATGCTATTCTAGGTTGTTTACCGGCCCGAAGATCCGAGTGGATTTTACGCAGTAGCGTCTCCGGGAGGAAATAGTACTCGTTCTATAGGGCGTACAAATATTTGGGAAGAATGTAAGAGTGTAAGTGGTAGACGTCTCCATCTCTCCATGTCCGTGGTGGAGTTCAGTGTGACCCTCTCTATATTTTTCTGAAGCAAGAGTTTCCTATCAAGGGTGATGTAAATCCCCAGGTTTTGAAAACCCTCTGTTGTCGTGATTAATTGTTGTGGCAGCGCCGTCCAGCGGTTACCGCCCCTAGGGTCGTATAGGATTGATTTATGCCAGTTTATTGTATAACCAGAGTGCTTACCATAGCATTCCAGTTCCAGGAAGAGCTCTGGGACAGTGGTGTCCGGGTTGGTGATGTACAGGAGGACATCATCCGCATAGAGGGACAACTTCTCCTTGGCCATTTCCGTATTGGTTATTTTGAATCCGGTGATCGCCGGGTTTTGCCGAACCCTGGCTGCTAGGATCTCGATGGTGAGTGTAAATAGGAGGGGCGACAGAGGGCATCCCTGCCGTGTCCCTCTCTGGATCTGAAATTCCCAGGACAGACTCCCATTAACCCTCACTCTAGCTCGCGGCGCGGTGTAGAGGAGTCGCACCCAAGTCTGAAATTTAGGGCCAAAACCAAATTTTTGTAGGACTCCCTCCAGAAACGGCCAGTGGACCGCATCAAAGGCTTTCTCTGCATCGAGGGAGAGAAACCAGTGCGGTGACTCTCTATCCCTCACCTCCTCCAGCCAGTTTGTGTGCGTGAAAGGTTGAACTTAGTGGCCCTGTCCCGTAGGAAGCCAGTCTGATCTAAGTATATCAGGTCCGGGATCACCGATCGTAATCGTAGCGCCAAGACCATCGCGAGGAGTTTTACCTCAGTGTTTAGGAGGAATATGGGTCTGTAGGACGCGCAGTCCTCTCGTGGTTTTCGCTCTTTATAACTTGGAATAATTATAGTCGCGGAGAGGTCAGTGGGGAGCCTCCCTTCCTGATACGCTCCTAAGAAAAGGTTTCTCAAATGGGGAGCCAGGATGTCCGCCGTGCACTTGAAAAATTCTGCCGGGAAACCATTTGGTCCCGGTGTCTTTCCAGACCTTAGTCTAGCAATAGCTACAGAGATATCATCTACCGTGATGTCAGCCTCAAGCGTCGTAAGGGCCTCAGTGTCTAACGAGGGAAGCTCGGTCTGACTCATATATTGGAGAGCAGTCTCACAGGAGCCCAAGTCTCTGGCAGTGTAGAAGCGCTCATAGTGGGTAGCGAAAGTCTCTGCAATGTGTGTATCTGTGCTGGCGAGCCTGCCTTCCGCATCCTTAACGTGTTCCACCCATCTCGCTGCCCGTTCCTTCCTGCTGAGCCACGCCAGGAGCCTGCCCGATTTGTCTCCTACATCGTACAGGCGGTGGAGGGTGGCCAGGTTTTGAGTCTTAGCCTCGTCAGTCACTAGTTCCCTGTATTGGCGCTGTGCATCCACCAATTTCCGTAGGGTAGCGGGGCTCCTTGTATTCAGATGCTCTCTCTCTAGGTCTATTATGGCCCGTTCAACTGCAGCCACCGCCCCCTGGTGCTTTTTCTTTTCTTCTCCTAGTCTATTCAGTATTCTGTCTCTCATGACAGGTTTCAAGGCTTCCCATAGGGTTACCTCTGAGTCAACCGATCCCTCGTTCATCGGCTATGTACACCCGGACATCAGCCCGCACACCCCTCAGGTCAGCTGGATTTTTCAGGTCCAAAGCATCGAGTCGCCAGGTAGCCCCTGCCGCTCCTCGGTTCTGACCCACCCTCACCAGCAGCGGTGAGTGGTCAGAAATTCCTCTCGCCCTGTACTCTGCAGCAGCATCTACGGTCAAGTCCTGTCTGGATATGAATATGTAATCCAGCCGTGAGAATACCTTATGCGCGGCCGCGTAAAAGGAGTAGGTCAATTGGCCCGGGTGCAACCATCTCCAGACATCAGTGAGGCCTATAGGGGTAACCATCTGGGCTAGTGGGGTCTGGGTTTCCCTCGTGGGTGGCACCCCAGATCGGTCCATCTTTCTATCCATCACATCATTGAAGTCTCCGCCTACTATTTGGATGGTGTCCGCCGAGTCGAGAAGTATGTTGGTCAATGTCTTAAGTGTGTTGGCCTGCAATTTGGGGGGTGCGTACACTGATATCAGCGTGTATGTGCGTCTACGACATGTCCCTTGAACCCCTACGCAGGTCCCCTGTGGGTCCACCCAAGTGCGTGTGGTACAGAACTGGGAGGTGTTCTTTATAATGAATGCTACCCCTCAGGAATCTGTTGTGTATCCCGCATGTGCCAGGACTTTATAGCGTCCCCTGGCTATGAAGGAACAGTTAGAACCCTTAAGGTGTGTTTCTTGTAGGAAAGTTACATCTGGTCCTATTCTTTTAAGGTAGGCGTTTACTAGTCCTCTTTTAACCTTACTACCAAGGCCATTCACATTCCAGGTCAGGACATTGAGTCTCCAGTGGTCAGCAGGATGTGTTACTAGTGCACTTGCCATTCTGGGGTATCAACAAGACAATGTGGGTGGTCCCTGGTGTATGAGTGTAGTGTGTCGCATCTATGTACATGACTGTAATCAACCAACTGTTTCCCTTCCCTCCCTCCCAACTGCCCCACCACCAAACCGTTCGAACATCCCCAACCTCCACCTCCCCCACCCCACCTTCTCCTCCCAGCCATCCCATACATGCAACCAATGAAGCACAGGACTTTCAGGTGGTAAAGGTTTGTCGCCCTCCCACAAACAACCCCAACTAAGGTGACACTAGGGCTCCAGCCGTTGCTTCCACCGGGTCCCTCGGGACTCGACTGTCCAGCTAACAGCAGGACGGGGTACCCTTGCCACGGGGGCCACTAAAGGTGGCAACAAAGCAACCAAGTAACAATAGTATCAGTCAACACACAAAGAGTAGTGATTGTAACTTGCGTGTCCTCAGCAGCGGTGTACTGCTGTTTTGGATATCAGTTCCGTACTTCCTCAAGAATGGGAATCGTGCGTTTCCATGTTGTGCTCGTCTGCTCCCCCAGTCGCTCCTTGTTCCATCTCTCGGATCGCTGTGACTAGAGGGTGTAGTGAGTGGTCCGTCGAATCCTCCAAGTCAGACAAACGGTCATTTCCCATGTTCTCCACCTCTTCGTCAGTATGGTGTGCCAGGCAACTGAACCCGGACCCCGGCACCGGATTCTCCTCTACAGACGCATTCCGGCCCCGTTCCCCTCTGACAGTCGCGGGGCGCTCCGAACAGGGCGGTGAGCGCGAGTACCGTTTCATTCTCGGAATTTGGGACCTTTGCGCCTTGGGCGGGCTCCTCCTGAAGTTGGCTGCCGCCATTTCGGACCGGATCCTGCGACCCTCTTCCTCCGCCTCACGGAGCAGGGGCAGTTCTTCTAACCACTGCCAGGCCTCTTCAGGACGATTGAAGAAGTGGGATCTGCCTTTGTACAGCACTTTTAATTTCGCCGGAAAGAGCAACATGTAGGATATATGCAGATCTCGCAGTTTTGCCTTAACTGAATCATAAGAGCAGCGTTGTTTCTGTACATCCTGGCTATAGTCCGGGAAGATCATGATATTTGTATTTTCCAGTCTAAGTTCCCCTTTTTGCCTAGCCTCTCTCAGGATGAGGTCCCTGTCCGCAAAATTGAGGAAGCGCGCAATGATCGGTCGCGGTCGTGCCCCTTCTGGAGGTTTCATGAGCAGGGCCCTGTGTGCTCTCTCAATGACAAAGCAGTTCGAGAATTGGGCCTGTGCTAATGTTGACGTCAGCCAGGCATGTAGGAAGGCCGCTACATCAGTCTTCTCGATGCCCTCTCTAAAGCCCACAAAGCGTAAGTTGTTGCGCCTCGCCCTGTTTTCGGCATCATCCACCCTCCAGAGCAGCTATCTGTGTGACGCCTGTAACTCCGCCATATCTTTCCGGAGAGTGGTAAGAGAGTCTTCCGCCTCGCCAAGCCTGGTCTCCGTTGCAGTCACCCTCTCAGTTAAATTTCAGAAGTCCTGGCGCAGCAAGAGAACCTCAGAACCCACCTCACCTACTTTTGTCTCCAGCGCCGCTCGAGAGTTCTGTATATCTGTCCTAGAGGCCTGGATCGCCTCCATAAGTATGGCTGTGTCAGTGCGTGTACCGAGTGCCTTCGGGGTCGCCTCCTTCTGCGACCGCGTCGTGGCATAGCTGTCGATGGTTTCCTGTCTGGCTGGCCTCGTCGCTGGGTCTCTTTTCCCCATGTCGTCTCTCTGTCGTGGGCAGGGAGCTGCCCGGTGTGGCCAGAAAGTCAAAGGAGGGGGGGAGGGGGAGGAAGCTCGCTCTAGTCACCCTTAGATCAGTGGGTTCTGCAGGAGGATCGCAGTCAGGGAGGCGAGGGCGGGGGCCAGGATCGCACCCGTGAGTCCCTGTCCCACCGGCCGTGGGCCTTTCCCTTCTCCTAGACGTGCCACCAGTAGTGGGTCTCCCTTCACGTAGGCAGCAGCGTTGGGTGGGCCTCAAGGAATATTGTTCGTGGGAGCCCAAAAGGATCGATCCCCGCACTCCCAAGGCTGTTGGCAAGTCCAGCGGGGACCCCAGACGCTCCCATCTGCGCTCCTCGGCACAGGCCTCTCCTCAAGGGGCACAGTCATTCAGGGTCAGGCCTCGAGGCAGTAGGCTCCGTCGCGGGCCAGCCCATATATGGTGCACTCCAGGGTCGCCCCAAATGGTCGAGGCCTTCTCCTCTCCTGCGCGCCACCCCCCCCGATGCTCGCAGGCAGCCAGAAGCGGCTCCGGATGCAGGCCCCAAGTATCTCGAGCCGGGGCCGCAACCCACCTTCTGTCTGTGATGGCGGAGGCGTGGGGGGGGAAGGGAGAAAGGGCACCTGTTCACTCACCGCCCGTTAAGGACGTTGCAATGTCCGGCAGCAGTCCGTTGTCAGGGCCCTTTGGTGTGGGTGGTCTTCAGCACAGGCGGGGCCCTTGTCAGCCAGCCGTAGGCCCTACCAGGGTTGGCGGCAACAGTGTTGGCGATCTAGGCACCGGTCCCGGGGAGGGAGTTCACAGTCGGGGCCCCCGGATAGTACCGGCTCTCTGCCTCTCCCGGTCGGCTGGTCCCGCAGGTCCACTTTGCGGCAGCCTCCCCGCAGTCTTCGCACGCTCCGCCCCTAGGCCCCAACCGGGCCGCAGATCTTTGTCGGAGCCTCCTTCAGCCTCCGCAGGCACCCGCAGCCCCCGGGAGGGGGAGGAGGAGAGGGGAGGTGCAGGGGTCGCTTCTCTACCGGTTGGGCTCCACCTCAGGTACGTGGGCACGGGGACCCCAGAGGCCGAAGACGCCGGGTCCCTGGCAGAGTCACACTCGGGTCGAAGGAGCAGACCCGGCCGCCATCTTGTAGCAGGACGGCCGCGCCAGCCAAAGGTTTCCCCCCGGCGCCGATCACAGCCCTCAGCCGACAGGATTTTCAGGTGGCTCGGGCTGTAAGGGTGTCGGAACTGCTCCGGTCCCCAGTTTTCTAGTTTTTGAAAGTATTAGGCAATGTTAGGACGTCAGATATGTGCAGGACACCGGGAGCCGAGCAGAAGCACGTCCTACTCCGCCATGTAGCTGGCCACGCCCCGTTACAGCTTTTTCTTGACCTGGAGGAATTTACGTCGTTGCTCCTGGACAGCCATGATAAAGTCTGGGTATATTGAGATATCCATCCCCGCGTGTCGGAGTTGTCCTTTTCTCTGGAAAGGCGGAGGGCAGTATCCCGGTCTTGATAGTTAAGTAGTCTAGCTATTGTGGGATGGGGAGGGACTCCAGGGGCAAGTCGGGTGGCCAATGAGCAGAGCGCCCACTCCACTACAAGCACCGGCAAGAACACATCCCTGCCAAACAGTGTTATTAGAACGTGTTCAACATATTCCTCCATTTTACTGGTAGCCGTCGATTCCGCCACTCTAAGAATGCGCAAGTTGTTCCTCCGTGAGCGCGATTCTAAGTCCTCATTCTTCGCAGCGATTCCTTTCAGGACCCTCTCCATGTCCAGGGTGCGACTGGTGGTGGCATTGGTAGCGTCTTCAAGATCGGAGATACGCCGCTCCGCTTCGGTTAGCCTATCATCATGCTTCTCCACTCTGTAAGTTAGGCAGTCTAGCCTAGCGTTCATGGAGTCCATCTTCGAATCGATGGAGGTCAGACTTGACTGCATCACCAGCAGCAGTTCCTTTAGGTCCGCAGTGGACGTAGCCGGCGCTTCAGTGGTATCCTCCTCAGGCTCCGGTTGAGACCAAGGGTCTTTCGCATGTCAAAGGTCAGCTTCAGTTGTCGCACGTCAGGCTTCTCCATTGCGCCGATATAAAGGGCGCGGCGGTGCTGGTCCGACGGGTCGGGTGCGCTTTATGAGCTCGTCAGCTCCAGCGGGTTGTTTGCAGCTCGGTGCGGCCAGTCGCGGAGAGGTCAGTGGGGAGCCTCCCTTCCTGATACGCTCCTAAGAAAAGGTTTCTCAAATGGGGAGCCAGGATGTCCGCCGTGCACTTGAAAAATTCTGCCGGGAAACCATTTGGTCCCGGTGTCTTTCCAGACCTTAGTCTAGCAATAGCTACAGAGATATCCTCTACCGTGATGTCAGCCTCAAGCGTCGTAAGGGCCTCAGTGTCTAACGAGGGAAGCTCGGTCTGACTCATATATTGGAGAGCAGTCTCACAGGAGCCCAAGTCTCTGGCAGTGTAGAAGCGCTCATAGTGGGCAGCGAAAGTCTCTGCAATGTGTGTATCTGTGCTGGCGAGCCTGCCTTCCGCATCCTTAACGTGTTCCACCCATCTCGCTGCCCGTTCCTTCCTGCTGAGCCACGCCAGGAGCCTGCCCGATTTGTCTCCTACATCGTACAGGCGGTGGAGGGTGGCCAGGTTTTGAGTCTTAGCCTCGTCAGTCACTAGTTCCCTGTATTGGCGCTGTGTATCCACCAATTTCCGTAGGGTAGCGGGGCTCCTTGTATTCAGATGCTCTCTCTCTAGGTCTATTATGGCCCGTTCAACTGCAGCCACCGCCCCCTGGTGCTTTTTCTTTTCTTCTCCTAGTCTATTCAGTATTCTGTCTCTCATGACAGGTTTCAAGGCTTCCCATAGGGTTACCTCTGAGTCAACCGATCCCTCGTTCATCGGCTATGTACACCCGGACATCAGCCCGCACACCCCTCAGGACAGCTGGATTTTTCAGGTCCAAAGCATCGAGTCGCCAGGTAGCCCCTGCCGCTCCTCGGTTCTGACCCACCCTCACCAGCAGCGGTGAGTGGTCAGAAATTCCTCTCGCCCTGTACTCTGCAGCAGCATCTACGGTCAAGTCCTGTCTGGATATGAATATGTAATCCAGCCGTGAGAATACCTTATGCGCGGCCGCGTAAAAGGAGTAGGTCAATTGGCCCGGGTGCAACCATCTCCAGACATCAGTGAGGCCTATAGGGGTAACCATCTGGACTAGTGGGGTCTGGGTTTCCCTCGTGGGTGGCACCCCAGATCGGTCCATCTTTCTATCCATCACATCATTGAAGTCTCCGCCTACTATTTGGATGGTGTCCGCCGAGTCGAGAAGTATGTTGGTCAATGTCTTAAGTGTGTTGGCCTGCAATTTGGGGGGTGCGTACACTGATATCAGCGTGTATGTGCGTCTACGACATGCCCCTTGAACCCCTACGCAGGTCCCCTGTGGGTCCACCCAAGTGCGTGTGGTACAGAACTGGGAGGTGTTCTTTATAATGAATGCTACCCCTCAGGAATCTGTTGTGTATCCCGCATGTGCCAGGACTTTATAGCGTCCCCTGGCTATGAAGGAACAGTTAGAACCCTTAAGGTGTGTTTCTTGTAGGAAAGTTACATCTGGTCCTATTCTTTTAAGGTAGGCGTTTACTAGTCCTCTTTTAACCTTACTACCAAGGCCATTCACATTCCAGGTCAGGACATTGAGTCTCCAGTGGTCAGCAGGATGTGTTACTAGTGCACTTGCCATTCTGGGGTATCAACAAGACAATGTGGGTGGTCCCTGGTGTATGAGTGTAGTGTGTCGCATCTATGTACATGACTGTAATCAACCAACTGTTTCCCTTCCCCTCCCTCCCAACTGCCCCACCACCAAACCGTTCGAACATCCCCAACCTCCACCTCCCCCACCCCACCTTCTCCTCCCGGCCATCCCATACATGCAACCAATGAAGCACAGGACTTTCAGGTGGTAAAGGTTTGTCGCCCTCCCACAAACAACCCCAACTAAGGTGACACTAGGGCTCCAGCCGTTGCTTCCACCGGGTCCCTCGGGACTCGACTGTCCAGCTAACAGCAGGACGGGGTACCCTTGCCACGGGGGCCACTAAAGGTGGCAACAAAGCAACCAAGTAACAATAGTATCAGTCAACACACAAAGAGTAGTGATTGTAACTTGCGTGTCCTCAGCAGCGGTGTACTGCTGTTTTGGATATCAGTTCCGTACTTCCTCAAGAATGGGAATCGTGCGTTTCCATGTTGTGCTCGTCTGCTCCCCCAGTCGCTCCTTGTTCCATCTCTCGGATCGCTGTGACTAGAGGGTGTAGTGAGTGGTCCGTCGAATCCTCCAAGTCAGACAAACGGTCATTTCCCATGTTCTCCACCTCTTCGTCAGTATGGTGTGCCAGGCAACTGAACCCGGACCCCGGCACCGGATTCTCCTCTACAGACGCATTCCGGCCCCGTTCCCCTCTGACAGTCGCGGGGCGCTCCGAACAGGGCGGTGAGCGCGAGTACCGTTTCATTCTCGGAATTTGGGACCTTTGCGCCTTGGGCGGGCTCCTCCTGAAGTTGGCTGCCGCCATTTCGGACCGGATCCTGCGACCCTCTTCCTCCGCCTCACGGAGCAGGGGCAGTTCTTCTAACCACTGCCAGGCCTCTTCAGGACGATTGAAGAAGTGGGATCTGCCTTTGTACAGCACTTTTAATTTCACCGGAAAGAGCAACATGTAGGATATATGCAGATCTCGCAGTTTTACCTTAACTGAATCATAAGAGCAGCGTTGTTTCTGTACATCCTGGCTATAGTCCGGGAAGATCATGATATTTGTATTTTCCAGTCTAAGTTCCCCTTTTTGCCTCTCTCAGGATGAGGTCCCTGTCCGCAAAATTGAGGTAGAGCGCAATGATCGGTCGCGGTTATGCCCCTTCTGGAGGTTTCATGAGCAGGGCCCTGTGTGCTCTCTCAATGACAAAGCAGTTCGAGAATTGGGCCTGTGCTAATGTCGACGTCAGCCAGGCATGTAGGAAGGCCGCTACATCAGTCTTCTCGATGCCCTCTCTAAAGCCCACAAAGCGTAAATTGTTGCGCCTCGCCCTGTTTTCGGCATCATCCACCCTCCAGAGCAGCTGTCTGTGTGACGCCTGTAACTCCGCCATATCTTTCCGGAGAGTGGTAAGAGAATCTTCCGCCTCGCCAAGCCTGGTCTCCGTTGCAGTCACCCTCTCAGTTAAATTTCAGAAGTCCTGGCGCAGCAAGAGGACCTCAGAACCCACCTCACCTACTTTTGTCTCCAGCGCCGCTCGAGAGTTCTGTATATCTGTCCTAGAGGCCTGGATTGCCTCCATAAGTATGGCTGTGTCAGTGCGTGTACCGAGTGCCTTCGGGGTCGCCTCCTTCTGCGACCGCGTCGTGGCATAGCTGTCGATGGTTTCCTGTCTGGCTGGCCTCGTCGCTGGGTCTCTTTTCCCCATGTCGTCTCTCTGTCGTGGGCAGGGAGCTGCCCGGTGTGGCCAGAAAGTCAAAGGAGGGGGGGAGGGGGAGGAAGCTCGCTCTAGTCACCCTTAGATCAGTGGGTTCTGCAGGAGGATCGCAATCAGGGAGGCGAGGGCGGGGGGGCCAGGATCGCACCCGTGAGTCCCTGTCCCACCGGCCGTGGGCCTTTCCCTTCTCCTAGACGTGCCACCAGTAGTGGGTCTCCCTTCACGTAGGCAGCAGCGTTGGGTGGGCCTCAAGGAATATTGTTCGTGGGAGCCCAAAAGGATCGATCCCCGCACTCCCAAGGCTGTTGGCAAGTCCAGCGGGGACCCCAGACGCTCCCATCTGCGCTCCTCGGCACAGGCCTCTCCTCAAGGGGCACAGTCATTCAGGGTCAGGCCTCGAGGCGGTAGGCTCCGTCGCGGGCCAGCCCGTATATGGTGCACTCCAGGGTCACCCCAGATGGTCGAGGCCTTCTCCTCTCCTGCGCGCCACCCCCCCGATGCTCGCAGGCAGCCAGCAGCGGCTCTGGATGCAGGCCCCAAGTATCTCGAGCCGGGGCCGCAACCCACCTTCTGTCTGTGATGGCGGAGGCGTGGGGGGGGGGGAAGGGAGAAAGGGCACCTGTTCACTCACCGCCCGTTAAGGACGTTGCAATGTCCGGCAGCAGTCCGTTGTCAGGGCCCTTTGGTGTGGGTGGTCTTCAGCACAGGCGGGGCCCTTGTCAGCCAGCCGTAGGCCCTACCAGGGTTGGCGGCAACAGTGTTGGCGATCTAGGCACCGGTCCCGGGGGAGGGAGTTCACAGTCGGGGCCCCCGGATAGTACCGGCTCTCTGCCTCTCCCGGTCGGCTGGTCCCGCAGGTCCACTTTGCGGCAGCCTCCCCGCAGTCTTCGCACGCTCCGCCCCTAGGCCCCAACCGGGCCGCAGATCTTTGTCGGAGCCTCCTTCAGCCTCCGCAGGCACCCGCAGCCCCCGGGAGGGGGAGGAGGGGAGGGGAGGTGCAGGGGTCGCTTCTCTACCGGTTGGGCTCCGCCTCAGGTACGTGGGCACGGGGACCCCAGAGGCCGAAGACGCCGGGTCCCGGGCAGAGTCACACTCGGGTCGAAGGAGCAGACCCGGCCGCCATCTTGTAGCAGGACGGCCGCGCCAGCCAAAGGTTTCCCCCCGGCGCCGATCACAGCCCTCAGCCGACAGGATTTTCAGGTGGCTCGGGCTGTAAGGGTGTCGGAACTGCTCCGGTCCCCAGTTTTCTAGTTTTTGAAAGTATTAGGCAATGTTAGGACGTCAGATATGTGCAGGACACCAGGAGCCGAGCAGAAGCACGTCCTACTCCGCCATGTAGCTGGCCACGCCCCGTTACAGCTTTTTCTTGACCTGGAGGAATTTACGTCGTTGCTCCTGGACAGCCATGATAAAGTCTGGGTATATTGAGATATCCATCCCCGCGTGTCGGAGTTGTCCTTTTCTCTGGAAAGGCGGAGGGCAGTATCCCGGTCTTGATAGTTAAGTAGTCTAGCTATTGTGGGATGGGGAGGGACTCCAGGGGCAAGTCGGGTGGCCAATGAGCAGAGCGCCCACTCCACTACAAGCACCGGCAAGAACACATCCCTGCCAAACAGTGTTATTAGAACGTGTTCAACATATTCCTCCATTTTACTGGTAGCCGTCGATTCCGCCACTCTAAGAATGCGCAAGTTGTTCCTCTGTGAGCGCGATTCTAAGTCCTCATTCTTCGCAGCGATTCCTTTCAGGACCCTCTCCATGTCCAGGGTGCGACTGGTGGTGGCATTGGTAGCGTCTTCAAGATCGGAGATACGCCGCTCCGCTTCGGTTAGCCTATCATCATGCTTCTCCACTCTGTAAGTTAGGCAGTCTAGCCTAGCGTTCATGGAGTCCATCTTCGAATCGATGGAGGTCAGACTTGACTGCATCACCAGCAGCAGTTCCTTTAGGTCCGCAGGGGACGTAGCCGGCGCTTCAGTGGTATCCTCCTCAGGCTCCGGTTGAGACCAAGGGTCTTTCGCATGTCAAAGGTCAGCTTCAGTTGTCGCACGTCAGGCTTCTCCATTGCGCCGATATAAAGGGCGCTGCGGTGCTGGTCCGACGGGTCGGGTGCGCTTTATGAGCTCGTCAGTTCCAGCGGGTTGTTTGCAGCTCGGTGCGGCCATCTTGCTTGGCGCCCTCTAGCGCCCCCCAAAGGCCCTAGGATTTATTTTTTTCCAAAGAAAACACTGCCTCTGCCCCTCCAAACCATTGTCCTCCAAACTGCTTTCATCTAAAAATCCCGCCCATTTGATCAATTTAATGTTGTGCATCCATTTTGCGGCCTGGACGCTGTGCCTGCCCCTGCGATCCACATCAGTGTTGTGCCACGTACTCCCCTCTCCATCTGTGTACACCTGCGCCAATGCCCTCTGCTCCTTGTGGTGAAGCCCTATTGACGTCACTTCTGCTGCCATCCCCGTGCCCTCAGCTGCCTCTTCATCGTGGGTTAGAGTATATCCAGTCATATCCCTTCCCTATGTATATAGAGATAACTCTAATCACTAGTATATGCAATAGTCCGCTGTGCTCTCTACCATTCCTATGTGACTCTTAGAGTATATCCATGTGTATCCCTTCCCTATGTATATAGAGATAACTCTAATCACTAGTTTATGCAGTAGACCTTTGTGCTCTCTACCATTCCTATGTGACTCTTAGAGTATATTCATGTGTATCCCTTCCCTATGTATATAGAGATAACTCTACTCACTAGTATATGCAGTAGACCTTTGTACTATCTACCATTCATATGTGACTCTTAGAGTGTATCCATTTGTACCTCGTCCTTGTGTGACTTTACATCTTGTACATTTGCAATTTTTGTTTCTGTTTGTATCCTTTATGCAACGCATGTAATCCTAAATCCTTATGTTTTTCAACTGGTTCTTATGTAAAGCGCTCTGACACCTTTGGGTAAAGTTCGTGCTAAATAAAATCGCATAAATAAAAAAATAAAAAATAAAATCATGGTTACGTGGCTGTGCTGGCATGGATTTGGGAGTAGGTGGAGCCCTTGCCGTCTCTGTCCTCTCATGCTTGTGCGAGCCTGCTGTACTGTGCAAGTTGCATGTATACTCCTGTGGGAGAGGGGGTGGACTTTTGACATGTCTTCACCTGTGTTCGCTGGTAGAGTCATTAGAGTCTTTCTCATGGCCCTACGTGGAATGGATAGCCTCCCTTTATCGTTATTTGAGCAGCCCTACTTGTAGTGCCCCCTATATAATTTCCCCCACACAGTCTGCGCCACCTTTAGGAGCGACACGTTGGACATTGCTCCCTCTATGCATCTATGCTCGTTTTCCACGCCATACTCTCTTTTTCAACAGGTACTGCCCTTTGTCCACGTTTCTTTTAGTGCCTTCATTTTACTCGCCGCTAACTTAAAATATCGTGGTTTGTGATTGTCATGCACTGGTTTGTAGCAATCCCCTGCCCTCCACGTAGTAATCTCCAAACCATAGCTCTTCTTGCATCTCCATCGTGTCCATCCTTGGATGACCCAGTGGTCCTGTTCACAATCAAGGCCCATCATCGCTCATTGCAGCTTGGGGGGGAGCAGAGGGGGGGCAACTGCAAACAAGTCCTGCCCTCAGCACCCCTGCAGATACCACCTTCTTTGGCCTAACCTGTGCCGCTGATGCTGTGCTGCCGGGGTGTTACCACACCCTGCTGCCATCCTGGGGACTGCTGTGAGGACACACACCGCCCATATCTCCTCTTCCGAGAGATGTCTTATGACGCTCAATCTCCAATCACTCCGGGCGTGGGTTCAGGGGATATGAATTGCTGGCAGGACACAGTCATTGCGTTGCTCCATATTGCACTCTCCCAAATGTCCCAGGCAGAGAGTGCACGCCCCTCTCCTCCGCATGGACCGTGCTTTGCAGCTGAGCTGAGCCTCTGAACGCCTGATTTGGTGATCCAATATTCGCACGCTTTGAATCCTTATTAATATTATCACAGAGCAACAATTTTCTACTATTAACGATATTTAATGTAGGTCACTCTGTTCTGCTCTCATTCGATGTTCTATGCATAAAGTATGAACAAAGCTGTATGTTCATGCATTATTAAAGGTTTATTTGGTAGCATTAATTCGTCTATGAGCATACCCAGGTTGAATAACTAGAAACAGAAAAGCGATTGAATGAACATTAGAGCGCACTCTAAAAAGTACCCGTTTGCCTTCTCGTTGATGTAGTTGGGCTTGTCCCTCCGTCCATCTCATTTGATGATTCTCCGATAGGCTGAGCAAGCTGAAAATAGTACCTGCTGCGGAGTGAAAAGATTACTGTAGCTCTCTATTTGAATTGACCAATCACTGTCCTGACCCAATTTTGGTGCTGTCTGTTTCCGATTATTTTTACCCTTAGGTGGTATTGGTAATGTGTTTAACAAGCCTAGGTAGCTTGATTCGGAAGGATAGTTTGGTTGACATGTTTTGAGAAGTAACGTGTCACTGCTTGTGTCGTCTTGTTTCTATGGCTCCTCTCAGCAGTCCCTGGGGTAGACGAGGTCCAGCGTCGACCTTTTGACTGCTCTCTCTCGGAACTTTTTATTTCTTATATTTTTATATCTTTTACAATTTGTACTGCAACAAATCCATTAATATTGCCACCCTCTTCTCTACTCCCACTTGCGATCTCATCTTTAACAACCTTGACCTTGAGCTAATTTTAAAGATTTTACCCTCTTCCTGGAGGTCAAATTCTAGCCCATGTCATCAAAGTTAAGCCTGGCCTAATTGAATAATTGAATAGAAGAGACAAGAAAGACTAATTGAGGATGTTTGGCTGTTTTAACAAATTTGTTGTAATCCAGGTGCCCATTTTTAAGAGAGTCAGATGAAGAAGGAACAAATGACTCTAAAAAGATGTTAAATTTAGCGCATATTTTTTGTAGGAAGAGTTACAGCGACAAGTATAAAAGTTTTACATTAAAAAGCGTTGCCCACAAAATGTTAAGTATTGAGTTCAAATTAATGAATCCTTTTGTAGTACACCTCGTGCCATAATAACGGGTTGTAGCTGTTAATTAAATAATGAATGTAGGTGGTTAAGTGAAGTATGGCTGGAAATGTAACAATATTTGAATAGAGTGATTTTTAACAGTTTCTGACTAAACAGTTTGGGGCCAGGGCCCACCAAACTAGTAATGCACACTTTCCCCGTTCTCCATGCAGGCTGCAATACAGCCTGAATGGAGAACATGCCCACCCCATCAGCCTGCTCCCTGTTCCTGTCAGAATCGGAGGCAGGAGAGCAGGAGCAGAGAAGACACGGGATCCAGCCTCTAGGTAAGTTATTTTTTTTTATTCTGATCACCCCGCGCCCGACCCGCAAACCGCGAGCCACTGATTCCATGGACCTATGTATCTTTATATTTATTACTATGCTTCTAATTAAGTATCTCCAGTGTACTACCCTATATTTGACACTATACCTCTCGCAATATATCCTCTACCTCCACTCTTACTCATCTCTAACCTCATTCTACTACTCTCTTCAATGCACTACCCTGTTTCTCACCCTATACCTCTCTCAATATATCCTCTACCTCAACTCTCTGATTCATCGCAAACCTCCTTCTACTACTCTTTCCAATGCACTACCCTATTTCTCACCCTATACCTCTCTCAATATATCCTCTAACTACACTCTCTAACTCATCCCAAACCTCATTGTACTATTCTTTCCAGTGCATTACCATATTTCTCCCCTATACCTCTCTCAGTATATGCTCTATCTCCACTCTCTCACTCATCCCAACCCCTTTCTACTACGAGTCCCAAAATAAACCTTTCTAGACTCTCACCTATTTCTCACCCTATACTTCTCTCAATATATGCTCTACTCACTCATCCAAAACCCCATTCTACTACTACAATCTCCAAAATAACCCTTTCTAGACTCTTCCCTACTCTACCCCTCCTTGCATCATGTCATACCTCTTTTACTATTCAGATATCCCAAACAAGTCTTTTTAACCCTTTCCGTCTGACTCTTCCCTCCTCCACCTCCCTTTTATTCATTCCAAACCTCCTACTGCTATGAGCTCAAAATATTTTATTTTCCTCTTCTATACCCCCACTATCCTTTTCTATCCAAATAATAGATTAAAATGTCCACCACTCAAATTAATTTCATATTTCCCTATACTAATTCCCTACTAACCCTGTTTGGGTTCCGGAGAAGCGTGCTACCTGCCGAAAAGCGCTTCGACTCCTCATCAGGAGTAGCAAGTGCTGTATAAATGCAAACCCTTCCCTCTTCTATCCTTCCACTTTCCTCCTCCAAACCAATTAACAGACCAACATGTCAACCGCTGAAGTTAATTTCATATTTCCCTATAAAAATTCACCTTTAATCCTTTTTGGGTTCCGTAGTAGATTGCTACCCGCCGAAAAACACTTCAACATCTCATCAGGGGTAGCAAGCGCTACGTAAATGCAAACCCTTCCGTCTTCTATCCCTCCACTATCCTTTCCATTACAAATAACAAACTTGCATGTCCACCACTCAAATTAATTTCATATTCCCCTATACTAATTTCCCCACTAATCCTGCTTGGGAATGGAGAAGCGTGCTATCTGCCAAAAAGTGCTTCAGTACCCCATCAGGGGTAGCAAGCGCTATATAAATGCAAATCCTTCCCTCTTCTATCCCTCCAATATCCTATTCAATCCAAATAACAGACTAACATGTCCACGGCTCAAGAGAAGTTTATAATTTGCCCCTGTAGGCCGACTTAGTCAGGAAACCCTATCCTTGTCAAAGACAGGTGAAGTTTCCTGGCTGCACTCCCCTTAAAAATCCTACTGCCTGCCTATGGCAATTTCCTTCTACAGGATGGCACGAGGTGGGCATTTTGGAGGAGGAAATCATGGTTCCTTACCCATGATCAGCAGTTACAAGGTGTTAGGGAGGTATGCGGGGACTCGGAAAGCGGTGGAGAGTAGTTCCGGGTCGGTTAGGGAAACCTTGTGAGAAGCAGAGGGTTGGGAATTTGCAGGGGCAAATGAGGCTTAGAGTAAAAGGACAGGGGACAGAAATGAAGCAACATCAGTCCTATCCAATCATTGCTGTCTCTCATGGCTTCAGGTACTATTTTCCACACTGCAGGGTGACACTGATGATTCCTCTTTTTATAGTTTCAAAAATACGGCAAAGTAGTCAGTGATCTCATTAATATGTGCTCACCTAGCTTATAGTCAGTCATAAGCCATATACAGTGGGGAGATCATTTGATATAATAGAACCCTTTATTTACGGTTTGTTGTGGAAGGACAATAACCTGTGCCACAGTGCTTCGGTGACCTGCATGCTTGCTTGGCAGGGCAATAGTTGTCACATACCCATGGTGCCCCCAACCAGTCACACAGGGACTGGAGTCTCAGGGGCATATTTACAAGATTCCTTGTGCCTGTCGCAAATGCCCTCACGACGCCATGGACGAGCTGTATTTACAATACAGGGCCCCAAGGTGCAAAGATGCACAGAAACGTCAGAAATTCTGACACATCTGTTGGTGCTAAAGTGATACATTGCAGGAGTTGGTTGTAAGACTGAGGCAACACGACCAATGCGTCAGAATACAGAATTGAGTTGCAAGTTAAAAGCTCTGGGCTAATCCTAATGCCTGGTGTGAGAAGGAGTAGGAATGTTGATGCTGTCAAGTCATAGAGGGACACAGTGAAATGTTGTAAATTTCACTTTGTCAGTTCTACATGGCTTTTAACGTGATAACGCCTAACCTGCATACATTATACTTGGCGCAGGTATAATGTGACGCAGGCCAATGCGTCGGTTTGTAAATATGGAGCAGTGTGGTGCACTATTCGACCCACTGGTGTGTAAAAAAAACAAAATGCCTCCGTGGCAGCACTAGCTCTTTATAAATATGCCCCTTAGTTTAAGTTTATTCTCCATTTGTTCACTATGCTTCCTGCATATATTTGGTTTCAAAATGTACACACTTGCACCTGGTAATTGCAACAAAGGGCAATCACATAGGTAACTAGGTAATTCTGTACATAATAAGCTTTGGAACGTACACATTTTCTTTTTATCTCGGTCCCTTTTTCCATAAACCCTCTTTTTCGCAGTTCAGGCTTTACATATTTAGATCTCTTCGATCAAACTGAATCGCGTTTCACTTTCTGTTTCCAAGTCAAAACCTCTGTAAAGCATCTTCTTTTGACATGGTCTGCAAAGGTACTAATGAAGGTTAATGAGACAAGAGAAAGTAATTATGGAAGATTTATTGATACATTATGATGACTATAGGATAATGAGCTAATTGTAATGACCAGACTGCTACACATTTCACTCTGTTATAATTCAAGGTATTGTAAAGCACCTATCAAATCTTAAGACTAGCAATGTTTAAATCCTGAGAGAAAATATACTGACATCCTGCTTCCCATACTATTTTGTGCCTAGAGTAAAGGCCAGCTCTTGTTCAAGTATTAAGCACCTACAGCAACGAAGGCACCTGTTTATAATACAATGGGCTAATTATTCTAGAAATCTATGTCACACAATATGTTTGAGTGCAGCCATTTTATGTCACAATTAGCAGTCCATTTACTTTTTTTGGAGGTCACGCAGGTCATATGGCGATTTACAATATTGCAGTTGTTGATGGATGGTTGATTCATATTCTTGTGGTTTAAGAATCGTTGATTAGTATTCTTGTGGTTTAAGAGGTGTTAGTCTCTGTTAGCAGGTGGGTCAAGTCCATTGTTGGAGACCAGGTAATTCTTGGCTTGGGAATCCCAGTTAACTGGGAACCCGAATTCCCAGTTAGTGAGGAACTGAAAAATAAACTTATGGGACATTCATCTGGACAATTCCCAAGTCCCCTGCAACTGACGGCTTAAGGTTGTCGTTCATCGAGATAGTAGTTCATAAGCCAGCGAGTTTGGGACGTGGGGGGGAGACAGTGAGTTTTCAAGCAGATCCCCAGTAAATATGTTATGTGTCCCTATTCAGTTTAGCAGTACTTCCTGTGTGCTTTATTGTACACGATCCCACAGTGTGCCTCTCTATGTAAACCCAATATGCTGGGACTTTTCTTCCGTGGTACAGAGCTCCCTGTGCCCACACAGAGGGTTGGCTATGATAAAAGATAAACCATGTGGTCACTCAAAACCAGTTCTCGGTGCAGCCCTTCTCCCACTGGGATTGGTCCCATGTTGGTTAACAAGACAATGAAAATGATGGCCTAAATATGAGTTACATCTGCTTGTGACAGGGTAGGTGTTACATTTGATTACATTCCTGGGCACAACCCAAATCGCCACCCTGTCAAGGGGAAAAATATCTCCTCACAATCAAGCCCTTTGTCCCTTGTGTGGGAGCAATAAATGTCACCCCCAGGAGAGCCATTGACAGACGGGTGACACTGCGAACATTTTAAAAGTCCGATTTCCAAAATAATAATTTAAAATCAAACTTGACAATTGGATTTGATTTTCAATTACTGTTAATTTGGGTCCTTGAATCATGGTTCTAGGTATCGCCAAATGACGTTATGTATTATAAGGTGTTATAATGGAACCCAGTGCTCCTCTATAGGAGAGACAGACTTGTCACAGTGAAAAACAACTGTAGAGACTTTACACTTCCATGACATATAACACTTAAGTACACATGTCCTACTTTTTAAATACCATGCAATCTGTGCTCTGGGCACTTAGGGCCTACCTCAGAGGTGGCTTACAAGTACAAACAAGGAAGGTTTAGGCCTGGCAAAAGATTTATTTTCCAGGTCAAATTTGCTGTTTTAAAAGTGGACATTCAGTCTGCAGGGTATGTATAAATTCATGCTCTGCATTGTCATTTTAGTGGTGGCACAATAGATTCTGCAGTCCACTAGTGGCATTAATTTTACACACCCAGGTTACACTGGGTACCAGACACTAGGGAGTTGTAGAAAGTTAAATGTGCCAATAAGCATTTTTAACCAATTTGACAAGTGTTTAGGAGTCAGAGCTCACACACTGGGGCCTTGTAGAAAGGTCCCAGTGTACAGAGTCCAAAAACCACCGCATTATTTAAACAAAAGAGGAATGATTACAATCAAGAGGCAGTGTCTTACAATTTTGTTTATATATATCTACCTGGGCAAGTCAGAGACAAGTGCTTAGCACTTAGCCCATTGTCCTTATCAAGGCACCCTGTGACGATTTGGTTATGCCCCAAGAAACATTGTCAGCACCTGAAATAGGGCTGGAAGGCAGAGGACCACCTGAATATGTCATACCTTATGTGCTTTGCGGTTAGGACAGGGATTTTTTTTACAGTATTTGTTAATGTAGCTTAACAGGTTTGGTTGACAATTTAAACTCTTCTCTCTTGCTTGCTGTATGAAGGACCTAGATAATGAACATCGGCCTAAACCCAGACAGTATTGCCTGTGTGAACCCCGAGTATTTCAGAGGGAAGGTATACAATAGTTGATTGTTGTGAAGATGTTGGGGTGTGCTTTATGGTAAGTTCTTGAACTTTCAGATTCTGCAACCACACAGCAAAATGTTGCGTGATATTTTTACAACACTTCTCCAGTTCATGCTCTGGCCTCCCAATGGTCCGCTTTACTTTGAAACGTGTTTTCCCTTTGTCAAAGAAGCACTGGGACATTCCATCATCAGCAAACCATCAGGCCATGAATTACCATAGAAAGAATTTGAAGAGAAGTAATGTGAAATAATGCTAATAGGATATTGTTCATATGCATTGAAATCAGCCGCGGCCTGTGCAAGTAAGAGCTGTGGGGCTTGGTTGGGTGGGGTGATTCGACAGATGACCACGAGGGAAAATTAAATAAATAATTCATTTTCCAGGCTAACACCTGAAATTATTTATATATTTATTTGTGAGTTTTACATAGTGAGAACTTGACCCGAAGGTATCAGAGCGCTACATGGAGTAAGCATACACAATAATAGCAAGCAGCATTAACATTCAGTAAATAACACCGATAATAACATACTACAAATGTTAAAGCTGCATCAGAAACGAAATAGACAGGCCATTTGTTTTTGCTGTTGTTCAGCATTGCACTGTGAGAGGTTCAGCGAAAGTAATAGCTGAGTTCTAAAATCGTTTCTGTGCATCACAGAGCACTTAACACTGCGGCTCAGTGACCCAGGCTTTCAGAGGCTCTGCGAGAATCGCAGGCAAGTCACAGCTTACTCTGTCTGGGAGCCGCTGGAACAGAGAATGCGGAATGGTGGAACGCAGATCTTTTTAATCTCAGACATACCCATCTTCAGCTTTCTCACAGAATGAACAGATTAAACGTGGTCAGACTGAGGCAGAAAATAGGACCGGAACCAAATTAAAAGTAGCCCCTATTAGCGAGGCAGATAGCTTAAAAAGTGGCCCACCTTTGCAAATCGGATCAATTTTGAACTTGTAAAGATGCACTGTATAAGTGTATTGCAGAGCACTGGAGACTGCAGACATTTGTGCTAGCTGCAGGCAATGCTTGAAAGTTAAAACCGGCCCACCATGCTATATAGCAGACCGACAAACAGCTAGAAAAACGGGCCCACACACCCATCAGAGCCAGTAGCGTGACAAGGTTACTATGGGTCATTGTGCAAGACAGTAAAATGAACCATTTCACTGCTGTTGGGGTAGTAAAATACAGCAACAATCAGGGTTAAATGGGCCCCTCAGAGCTCTGGCCCTGGTGCCACTGCTCCTGCTGCACCAATGGTAGGTACACCCCTATTCAGAGCAGCTTTTCAGGCAATGTCAGATTACCCTGGAGGCCAGTACACAGCAAAAGTACACTATGTTTAGTCGTATAAAGTGACATATTAAAAATTGAATTTATTTCCAATCATACGTACGTTTGAAAACAAGTCCTAAAAATAGTTCCTTTAAATTGTATTTGTGTGTCTAAGTTCACCTCTCTTCTGATTCCATTTTACTCTTCGCTGCTTTAGTATTAAGATAGCTTTGCAGTATTTCTTGCAATTCAGTCATGTTTCCAGATATTATAATCTCTCCATAATGTGCACACCCAGCGGATAATGTTCGTAAAACTGCAGGTTGATACGCAGTGAGGTTATCCTAGTGGTGGTCAACGTGCACTAGCTTTAACATACTGTAGACGGTACAACACACCTACATTTATTGGCTGTGTTACATTTGCCGTCAGGGCATGTGTTGCAAAAATAGCATTCCATGCCCAAACTTCCCTACCGCTCTCATTCTGAGGGGCCGGGCATACTACATCTGTAATCTCAATTCTGGTTTTACGAAGACTACCATATTCCAAATCGAAACCTGAACAGCCCGTTAAAAAACTAGGCAATTAATACAGTTGGCTTTACTGCACATGGGGCCACAGGTAGGTAGCTTTTTCTCTGTAGCAAATGTCCCAATTTGCAGGATAAGGCCACTTGCTACCAAAACCTGTTTTGTGACTAATCGCAAAATAGGTTAGCGATTTGGTATTAGGATTAGCGACTCGCAGTGGTATGCATGAATGTTCTGCGGCCGGAATGCAGTCGCAAAACATTTGCTTTTTACCACCAAATTCAACTTGGTGGTTACCCATTCGCAAGCAGGAAGGGGATCCCAAGGGACCCTTTGTGAATGGATGCAAAACTGTTTTTTAAGAGCAGGCAGTGGTCCCATGTACCGCTGCCTACTCTTAAAAATTGAAACCCATCCCATTTTCCTTTGAGAAAAAGGAGCTGCATAAAAAAATCAACAACAAAAAAGTTGCTTTGTTTAAAAGCAAACATAGACATTGTGGTCTGCTGGACCACATCCCTTTTAATGATTCCCAATGGGTTGCAAATTGCAACCTGCTTCATGAATATTAGATCAGTTGAGACTCACTGGGAATTGCAAACAGTGTACAACACACTGTATGAACAGTGTGAACATAGCTGTTCACGACTCCCTAATAGCAAATCGCAAAAATTCGCTATTAGTACATGTGGCCCTTAATTACCTACATTATTTCCTATTCCTCCCACTTTGTTTCTTGAAATTCCACCAGCTTTCTGCTGGAGTGCAATATTCACACATATCTTCAAATTCCTGAATTGGCTGGAACCTTGCATTATCAGCTAAATTGTGAATTGCAGTCTACATAGAATGAGAGCCTAAGGGCATTGTAAAAAATAGTGGTAGTCTTTGGAATTGCAGAAGTGTGTCATCGTGAGAAAATGGGTAGTTGGTTGACTTTGGTGTGAACCCTGGTCAAGAAGCAACTGCAATCCTCCTCAGGGTAAGGCACATATAATCATTATGGAATATACTCGGGGATGCAACTTAAAGGAGGAGGAAAATGTAAACTATGGCTTTGGAAGGAGGTGACAAAGTTCCCAAGGAATCTCTGGGCACCACAACGTTGATGGTGAAATCATTGTTACATATACTCTACAGCAAAGCTAAGAAGGAAGCAAGGCCAATACAATTGTGGAAAACAGAAACCATTTACCTTTGCAACTCAAAAATTGAGGGTTGTATCTTGAGGTAAAGCCAAGAGCCAATGTTCAGCAATAGCATATGAATTATTTTTTACAAATTCTTACCCCAAAGACATTGGCAACATGGAAAGAAAATAGCTAGCTATTTCGTGTCAAAATAATCTGCATTTTCAGATAGCCCAGACAGTTAAGGTGCCTGCTGCAGAGATTTGTGTTTTCTCGTATAATACTGTGTGACACAAAATCACCAAGTGATAGATATCTGCACAGCACACCCCTCCCTTAACCTCCAAGAAAGTATCCTTAAACTGAGTCAGGAAGCATAAATCCACCAATGAAGAATGAATACAGACAATAGTTCCCTGGAAGAATACATTCTATATTTCTAAACCCAACACCAGTAAAAGATACATAATAGTGAATGCAAAATCAAGTACGCATACATGGGAGTAAAAAGCCAAGCGTTATTACCAGGTTTAACTCAGACAGCCCTACCTTGAAAAGAACATTTTGGATCCAAAACAGCCCTGGTACAATGAAGTAGCACTGAAAACATTCTCCCCTTTACAGATAAAAGTCCAAACAAATAAAGCCTTCCCTGTCTTGCAGACTAAGGTATACCCACTGGGAAACCCACCTGCAACTCGCAGTAATGTCATCCTGAGGGAGTTCCCACGCATAACACCATGGTGTCCCAGTGAAACAGAGTGTGGGGTAAGAGGTGTGCTTATGGTTCAGTTGGATCTATTAAGGTGAAACACTCCTCCTCCAAGTGCTACTCAGTTTTCTCAAAATATAATTGACTTCTGGATAGAGAGTAACCACCCTAAAATTGACCATGGCAGGAATTATCTGCCCTCTCCCCTCCTACATGTAATAGTAACCTGTGTAATAGTAACCTATGTAATAGTAACCATCCCATTCATTTTGAGGCGCTGTCTAACAAGGAGATGGGTCTATAGTTACATGGGTTGTTTTTGTCTCCTTTTTTGCATATCAGTATAATAATGCTTATGCCCCATGCAGTCAAGGGGCCGACCTTAACTATGGCGTTAAATACATTTTGCAATAAGGGGGCCCATAAGACCTGATCTTCCAGAAATAGATCTATTCGGCCATCAATCTGGGCCTGGAGTCTTTTCCTTCCTGCACCTTCCCAGCCCCTTTATTATTTTGTCAACAGAAGGGGGTCTGTTTGTACCGAGGGGACAAAAGACTGATTAATTGGACAGATTTAGCTCGATCCAAAAATCTTCTCGAAATGGGACACCCACACATCCTCACCCACATGAGTAACCAAAGTAGGATCCTCGGCATCCTTAAAGTAAGGATTATTTGCCACCCTCCAGAAGTCCCTGCTATTATTGATATACGTCGCCCGTTCTAGTTGATCTCAAGCCTCATCTTTCAGGACAGTTTCCCTTTGTTTCCTTGTTTTTCTATATGCCTTACACAGCAACTTTATCTTCCCTTGGGCTCTGGGTGCATCTCTCAGGGCTTCATGGAGATCCTTTAAGGATTGCAAGCAGGCATGATCAAACCAACGCCTAACTGGGGCCTTATAGGTGGTTTTATTGCGGGTCAGGGCATTTTTCACTGCCTCCAGTAATTTTGCAAATTCCAAAATAATCATCGGGGAGATTTACATATGGACAATGTTGTCTGTAGTCCATATTCTTGGTTACTATTTTAGTTGGTATCCATTCTTTCATCCCAGGGTTTCTCTATAACTTGTATTTGCTTATCCCGGGCGGTCCTACTGCCATGGAAAGGGAGAGAATGGCATGATCTCTGAAAGCTGTTAATGTTGACTCTACATGTGTCAATTTCCCACCAAGAGATTCTCATGCTAATACGAAATCAATGGTCGACTCATATTAGTTATGTATGAAAGTCTTTATGAACTCCCCAGAAATATATCGATTCTATATCTTATCGCCAGATTTCTAATGGAGAGTAGTCTGTTTAAACTCTGCCCATGTTCTTGGTGAGTAAAGTTTAACGGGACACCTTCCACGTCCACAATGCCGAAAACCGGCTCAGTGGAATATTTACACAAATGTGCATTAAAGTCTCCCAACCAAATGATATTAAGGTTCTCCCGAAATCCACTACCAATTGTATTTAGCTTGTTTTCCAATAGTGCCACCACTGAGTGCATATTAGCTCCAAAGCTGTTATTATAGAAGTTTGTCAGTAACCATTCCTGTTTCCCTGTGTCCCCTATTAACCAAAAGTGGAAATAAGGAGACGCCTTCACAAATGTTTTTAGTCTTATTGGCAGGGTATTGGATATAAGGATTAATAGGCTACCCCTTGCTCTTCCTGATTGTGCATGAAAGCCTCTGTCTGGAACAAGCAAAACCAATCTACAGCCATTTGATCAGTTGCTCGTGTCTCCTGTAAGCAGATTATATGACATTTTTGCCAAACACCCAGCCGTGCATGTTACACACCTTCCACTTAATAGCTTCAACGTTCCAGGAGGCTAGCTTTATCTAACTTCCAGCATCCCCTTTTGAATCAACTGGTGAACTTAATTTCTTACTGATGTTTGCCCTAATACGCTCAGGACCTGTTAGGGGTATGTCTGCTGTGAGTAGTCAGTTGTAGGAAACAAGCCCTGCCAAAGGGGCAAATCTATTTAAAACTCCCCAATTGTTACTCCACAAGTTGCCCGGAGTGGTCGTGGCCATATATTTAAGACATTGTGTTTCCCTGTCAGTTTTAAGACCCCTCACTCCGAGTTCATATTATTTGTGGTATGTTGATTTAAAACACATAGGGATTGTGATATTTGCTTTCTGAATATGTACACAATTTTGGATATAAGGCTGGTTATGTAAGTTTATAAGATTTCTTTACCCAACAAACCTGTTGGCTTTATCGTTGTGTATATTCTTTTTTGACAGTACAAAAAGCCCCCGATGAAGGGCTGATTGCCCGAAATGCATTGGGGTATGAGAAATGATGCTTACAACTTATAAATTGTTGTGAAAGCAACATCTAAAGATATTGAAAGACAATAATGAACATTTCAATAAAACTTTATTTACAAGAACGAAAATCAATTAAATTTGTTTTCTGAGTGCATTTGGGGACGTTACTCTTGTTAGGAATAACGCTACTGCATCTATTATTCTCTCCTTTTACTCAGAAGGAAGTACCAAATAGCACCAACATACCCTTAAACTAAGTGGAATACCCCGAATTTACACAGGAGTGCGATTGTTCTTCACGTTCTTAATTTCACATGTAAGGTGCCCAGACAAAGAGGGTGATAGTTTACCTGATCAAGTCTTGGAGAGAGATTTGCCATAAACAGGTTAAACAGGTGTGGGGCTAGAACACAGCCTTGTTTACGGCCATCTCAGTCCTGATACTCCTTGACAGTCTTATGCCGTCAGCAGTTTGATTTGAATCCAGGTGTGCGTATATAGTTTTACTATGGCTCAGAGTATTCTATCTGTGAGACACAACAACCTTAATTTTTTCCCTAACAGGATCCGGTCTACTCGGTCAAAGGTAACTTTAAAATCTGTAAAGCATAGATTTAGATTTTTTCGCAGACACTTGCACTTGCCAGATATAAGTGTGATTGCAAGGATGTTTGTGGTTGCTCCAACCCTCTGCAAAACCCTGTCTGGTTGAGAGGAATTACATTGTTGTCCTTTGGCCATTCAACCAGCTCTTCTAGTATCAACGACGTGTACTATTTAGCCTTAGAATCTATAAGTGCTATAAGCCTATAGTTGCCCGGGTCTGACCTGTCTCCACCCTTATAAATCTGATTCATATTTTATCCTCTCCAGCTCCTGGGAATTGTATCCATTATGGCTACCTCCCTATATAACGCAGACAGCAGGGTTGCCCAGTACTGAGGATGAAGTATATATATAGCCTGCTGAATGCCATTTGGCTCTGGGGCACCATCCCTTCTCCCAGCCTTTATTACTTTTGCAACCCTCTCTGTTGAGTAGTATTGATTAGCTTGCCCAGTTGGAGGGCCCGGAGTCATGCACAAGTCACTTGTGTCTATTAATTTGATGAGTGACTTAAGTTTTACTTTATCACCCACTATATTGTTATAGTTGTCTCATTTTGGGTAGTCCTCAGGGGTAACTTTTGTGAATGTTTTGGTTAGGTGAGCGGCCTAGGCTTCCTCGGTTACACTTGAATTATTTATTAGTTCTGAGCCTCTTGTGATACCATTTGCTGTTTCCAAAATGGCTATGGTATTAGTTTGTTTTGCGTTGAAAAGTATCATTGACCAAACTACTTCAGAGTGCTTTTTCCGGTCTTCCCAGATTTGTTTTTGTATTGTTTACTGCATTTTTTCCCCATGAGTCCTTAGAACCATTGGAATTTCCAATACTTCTGGCTACCCTTACTAATAGACTTTTTAAAATACTAGCCTTATTTGTGAGACTTTAGGACCTCTTATCTAGCTGTCTTCTTGTATGCTAGAAGTTTCATTCAGAACACTGCCCAGGGCTCCATTTGTCTGCAGCTGGGTGTGTTACTACACTCTAATATCTCCTTAGCCAGGATGACAAATTATGGAAGGATATTGGACGTCCATCACAAGCATTTCAGGTTGGTTGTTTTTAACAGCCCTACTTCAATAATGGCACTTGTGTGCTTTGGGGGGTTTAGGCTCAACTCTATATGTTGTTATGAATGGTTACTTTCTGTGATATATTTGACAACATATTTCCTTAAGTGTGCTAAAAGACGTAAAATGAGAATTGTGTAGTCTATTGAAGTCCGTGAGTTCACACTATGAAATGTGCATTTCGTCGGCCTGACGTCCTGATTTTTACCGTTATTACCCTCAGGTCTAAGTGTTCCAAGGCCGTTACTAGTTTTTGCCCAAGACAATCAGGACGCTCTGCTGGCAGGGCAGATTGTAGGTGGACAGACCAGATTGCATTTTCTGCTGCTAGGCACTCCTCTTCAGCTCAAGCCCGGTTCTAGCAGGGGGGCCGGGTGGGCCAGGCCCACCCAAACATGACCCTTGGCCCACCCAATCACGACAGAAGAGGCCATGGAGAAAGCACCTGTTAAGTGCTTCCTAGATCTCAAGATCGGAATGTTGTAATGTTTTCACTATCTTCAAAACTGAAATTGGGCGGTGTGTTTTGGGTGTAGGGGTTTAAGTGGGAGAGCCCCAGCGGCGAGTTAAGGCTCTGGCTTGGCACTGTAGGCCATGCAAGTGTCAAGCCTTGAAAATATTTGCTAAGTAAAACATAAAAAAACACATTTGATACAGTCACTTCTAAATTAATGTTTTTTATTTCTTTAACACATGGAATCTTTGACATGAATATGTCAGAAAATGGGACTGCACTGAGAAGTACTTATAAACATGACCTTAGAGTCATTCCTACCCCCGGCCTCACTCTGGTGACAGTGCTGATAGCGAACAAACAGGCAAGAACGTTTTTCTGTGGGCCCTGTATGTGGGCCAGATATTATAGGCAACATTAGTCTATTAAATCAAACACAATAGGTTTTGGTATAGTTGATTTTCTGATTCATGTATTTGAACGTGCTTTCATGCACAAGTATGAAGAGAAACCTGTTTTGGTGACATAAAATATTTGCCCAAGATCACACAGTTTGAGTGGGGAAGCTGCAGTTTATCCAGGTTTATGTTTTCACTTTGTATAAATCAGCCACTAAATGGCAATCTATTTGTCTCTCCTTTTTATGTATGCTTTTTACCTCTAGGTGCAGTTTTCTGCAGTTTTTATTCAGTACGAACTCCACCTACAAGTATCAAAGTGCTTTATATGAACACCAGTTACATTACACAAGGTCACATTCATTTATAGTATGCACTGGTGACATACCAAGAATCACAGGATGTTGAGCCACAGCCTAGACTTGAACCTAGCTTGTTGAGTTACAAAGTTAGAAGCTCTCACTGTAATACCACATCCTGGGTAAATTGAGGGTGGCAGAACATACATTCTCGGCTTGTTAAGGGCTCGAAGTTCCAAGAGCACCTCAAGCTGACCCAGAGCCAGTCTTCAGACACAAGCGCAGATAAGGCTTTTAGTGGGTACCCCGTTTCTAGTTGGGAGAGTTCGGACAGAGGTGTACCTGCCAATGATGTGACAGGTACAGTGACACGAGGGTCAACGCCTGTGAACAGCCTTCTGCACCTCAATTATGGTTTGTGTGGGGGTTCTGAGAGAGTTTATGTATTTTAGATTCAGTAAGATCCACACAGTAGTATACTATAGGAAGGGACATGCATTATACTATTCAGATAGTAGCAGTGAACACCTCATTGGATGAGTAGCCACCAGGGTGAGAGAATCATAAATGTCGCCCAAGAATTAATGTGGAACTACAATGCCTAATACAGTAGGGGCCTGATTCACAAATGTAAATGTACACTTTTATGTAAGTTTAATATTTTTTTGTATTCACAAAATATTTTGACTACAGAGATGCTGCAGTCAAGATGGAGAGCTCTGGACATGAAAAGATAGGACAGGCCTAACTTTTTATGTGTGAAGTATCTACCATGAGTGCAGATTCTCTACAGCCGTAAAATTACTATTTGTAAAATTAAATGTAGTTTATGAATACCAAAAATAGTAAACTTACACAAAGGTTTAAGTGCACATGTTTAATTCAGGCACTAAGAGTGTCTGTCTGTTTTCTTCCAGATGCTCAGGTGTAGTAAATAACTGTGCTATCTCAAGGAAGAGATTGTGTTGACCTGAATTTGTTCTCACCGGTATAGCAGGGTTACAAATGTGACCATTTCATATACTGATATCTTCTTACAGTACACTGCACATTCTCAGGCTATAGTCAATGCCACTGGAACATTGCAATGTTACGGCTGTGGTGTTTTCCACAAAAGTATGGATTTGCCTCAGTTGCCACATAATCTATCATCTGTTGCATAATCTACGACTTTAAACAAATGCTCCTAGCTCAAAGGGATCAAAAGTTACCAAAAAATGCTGCAATTACATGCTGTAGTGCAGTTGAAGACCCTTTGCAAAGGTTGACTGTTCACCTTTCAGTTGCTTATTGCTATACTTGAGTGTTTAACTTGTATTAATGAGGTGCAACCTAGGCCCAAACAGTGTTAACAAGTGTAAAACAAATGACAAAATAATGAAGTATTGCCATCACAAAATGTCGCTGTATTACACCACATAATTAGCCTTTTCTTGCTGCATAATTTTGTCAACACTGCTGCAAAATTTGGTCCTCCCATACTGCAGAAATTCAGTGGCCCTGGTGATGCTCTGTGCATATCACATCTACTAGCGCTGATCATAATTCATTTCAATAGAGGGCTACCTCGTATTATGCAATGTGGGATGATATACAAGCAGTGGCATTAATGAGAATTATCCAGACCTACCTCAGAACTAATTCATCCTAGCCAAGACCCTTTGGCTCATTCTTGCCTGCAAACTCATCATCACAGCTGAAGTCCACGCCATAAATGCCTTATGCTTTCACGTACCCAAAAGGAACCACCGATCCGCCGACCTCGCTATGGCAGAGATGCCACACATCCGTAGAACCAGAGAAGGCAGAACAGCCTTCTCCTACGTCTCAGCAAATACATGGAACGAGCTCTTAGTCAAGAGCACTCCCTACACTGGGATGAATATGCATCTCATTGGGAGGCTGCAGAACATCCAGAACTCACCAGCCAGAATCTCTCCCAATGTCCCACCACACACACATCTCAACTCAAGGAGCTACAATGGCTACCCTAACCCAAACAAGCAAATTTCAAACTCCTGTTTCAAACTTTTAAGGCACTCTGGTCCAGCACCCCTCAACAATATCATCTGCTTTCACAAACCTTCAGGACACCTGAGTTCGGCAGCACTCCTACTTGCTCACAACCCAAGTAAATGGAAAACCAGATCCTGAAGTTGAGCCTTCTCCTACATTGCTCTTAAATTATGTGCCATTAACATCCGAGCCTCCTCTCTTGAATTCCACAGGAAGCTGAAGACCTGGCTTATCGAGTAACAACAATAGGCCCTAGGTTTGGCTAATCTCACACCTGCTCGGCACCAGGATACCCTCCTGGGTGAGAGTGTGCTTATCAAACCAACATAAAAAATGAACAATTGATGGACGGAATGGTGAGCAATGTTAAAGATTTCATTTCCAGTACAGAGATCTGGGCCTAAATATGTAGTTTTTTTGCTTAACATGCTATTCCAGTTTGGACCCAGCCATATGCAAATCAGTCTTGACACTGTTCCCCATGGGAATAGTCCAGCCTGAACAACCAGGCCAAGTCCTCCGTGGACCAGAAAAAAGCATCCTAGGACCGTTTTCGGGGTATCACCAAACAATCAACAAAAACTATGGATACTGGGGGTGAGTGTCTGACATTGTATAGCGATCGGTCCATCAATGGTTCTTTTTTTGCATTTGTCACTCCAAGTGGGTCAGGGATTCCAAGACGTAATTCCTGTGCTCGCCATGCCACTAGATTCAGGCTATCCTGGCTGATGACGAGTGATACCCCGAAACTAGTCTTAGGATGATTGTTTTCGGTCCAGGGCGGACCTGGCTTGGCATTTCAGGCTGGACTGTTCCCATGGAGAGCAGAGCCAAGACTGATTTGCAAGTGACTGGGTCCATACTGAGTTGGCGTGGTGAGCAAAATAGAATGGATTTAGGCCCAGATCTCTGTACTGGGGGATGAGTGTTTGATATTGTTCAGCGTTCCATCCATCAATTGTTCTTTGAGCATTACAAACCAACATAGCATGACATGGTCTGACCAAGAGAAGTAAATGCAGTTTATGGAACATTCAGTTCACACTGGTACAAAACTCAACAATGGCTGGAGTATTCTGTTAGTCTGGATGATTGCTTTTGTTTCCCATGTTATCTGCCTGTTTGCCTCTGTGCCTGCTTCTCTAATATAAGACAGGCTCAGGGGCATAGTGATTCCCGTAATTTGTGTGGGGTCACCCCCATGCAAAGGAGGGAAAGTCCTCTGAATATAGCTCTGGCTATAAATGTGTGCCAACGCTATCATTCTTACAGAAGGGGCTGCACAAGCATCTGCGGCCCCTCTGTAACCGAGGCACTCTGTCTAATACAGTCCCAAGGTTACCTGTTTGACTGCAATTACTGGTTTTACAATTGTAAGGCATGAAAAACGCTCCTCTTTGTCAACAATACTGCTTTCTTTTTTCTGAATGTGCAGCTGTTTTTTTAAACTTTTGTATCAATGAAAATACACTGCAAAAGAACAACCTGAAAATTAAGTTACAAAGTTCACAGCATGCAAAGAAATAACTGTTGAGCAAATTGCAAGGTGTAAGTAGCCCGTTTTCCTAGTGTGAAATGTCAAGGCTTAGGTGTGGTAACAGGGGCCTCCTACTTAAACTACTATTACAATCTGCTTGGAATCCTGGTGCTTGTGCTGAAGCCTGGCCTGCTGGAAATTATAAGGGTTGGGGTTGTTGAGTATAGACAGCAGTGCTTACTCTCAAATAACTTTCTAGATGCACTGAATTTATGTTTGGAAGATATGATGCAATCTTGGACTTGTAGGCTACCTCCAAAATTGACAAAAATTGGGACCACATTGGCCCACCCGAACATATCCTTGGCCCATCCAAATGAAAATTCCTGGAACCGGGCCTGCTTCAGCTGGAGTGTGTATTAAGTTGGAGTTGAAGTCGCCCGTCCCAATTATTTCAGAAGATCGATTTTCAAACCTTTTTCAGTTACAATAGTGATTAATATGATAAATAAAGCAATATTTTCTTGTGTATTTGAATGTGTGTAGACATTTATCATTATCACTGTAGGCTATGAATATTTATGCCCTGTTCTAAACTAAATTAATTGTAGGCAGGCGGTTGAGATGGACAGCTTTTCTGGGGTGGTTTTTAAAGCAGTAGATATGTATACTGCCAGACCCCCTTTTGGTCTCTCAAAGTGATGGGAACTTATGCCTTTGACGTGATGGAACGTATAGCCAGCTAGTTCCATGGGTTTAATTAGCCATCTCTCTTGAAGCGCAATGATATTGTTTTTTACCCAGTGCGCCTGAGGGTCACAGTCCTACAGTTCCCGCTTTGTCCCTGCAATTTTCCAAGAGAGAAGGTTTAGTGTGGCTTCATTGAGCTTGAAGGGCTTTTGTTTGGGAAGTCTTCTAGGAGTGTTTAAAGTCGCTGCTATCCAGCCCCTTTGGTCCGCATTCCATACATTTGGCTGTTCATTTTTTGTTTGAACAGCTTCTGTCGCCTTACCATGGGCATTTTGTAAAACTAAGTACAAAGGGGTGCCATCTAGTTCAGTACTAGCCTTTTGAGGCGGTATTAGCAAAGGTTGAGGGTAGCGTGGCCTCGAGGGTATTGATAGTATTTTACACATTTTTTTCAGAGTTTTATATAGCGTGAACTTGACCTGAAGATATCTAGCATCAGAGCACTTTATATGAGCACCAGTTACATTACAGACGGACGCATTCATGTATGGGGGAGATTAAGTTATTTGCCCAGAATCACAGGATGTTGAGCGTCCCTGCTGAGACTCAAACCCGGTTCCCCAGCTTCGAGGTCGACCGCTCTAGCCATAAGGCTACATCCTCTCCCATGTGTTAAACCCCATTCTTCAAACTGTTGGCTTGCACTCATTAAGCGTGCGATCTCCTCAGTTCTCCAGGTGGAAGGAGTTTGTTCAGGCTGCTTCATATCTTTATTAGGAAGAAATTTTATTGAAAACGTGTTGGTGGAGTTTAGATGTTTCAATGTAGAGATTTCATCTACCAGTCTCATTATATTTCCACTATTGAGGATATCCTGATTGCTTTGCAAAATGTTACTATGATTTGCTTGCTTGTACAGCTCGATAAAAAGGTGATGCTCCTCTGTATCCATAATTTGCCCACAAATTTGTTGGAGTAGCCCGTCACCCATTTGCCTCTGCATTTTAATGTGGACTACTATCTGGTCACTTTGAATGTTATTCGTTTGGATGCATTTCTGGATGCCACTTTCCTTGACGTCGTGGACTTGTCATTACGTGTTAGAATTATTGTTCTTCCAACCTATGGTGATCCTAATAACTACAAGGGGGGTGAATGGGGCTATCCGGCACTCAGTCTGCGTCTCCCCAATTGTATGACTCTAGATATAGGTAGTGCTCCAAGGGAAAGAGTGTCAACCTACTCTTAAATGAAAACCTTGGCCCTGAGCTTATTATCGAGTGTCCAAAAATTGATATTCAAAATTATCTTCACATCTTTAATCCATTTTTCAGCCTGACTTCATTTTATTCATGTAGTCACATCAGCCTCAAACCGGCCAACATGTGTTTCATCTTCAGGTTCAAAGTCGCCCTATGACTTCGACAGGTTTGAAATAATGTACATATGTATCATGAAAATGACACCTAACCACCGGTGATGAGATTAAGTTCCAAATCCGTGGATATCAAGTTAATTAAAACCCAGAGGCAATTTCATTGCCTAGTCCAAAGAACAACCCAGTGAAAAAAAACCTGTAAAAAAACACAATACATGCCTTGTTATTAGTTGGGTTACACAAGAAACATAGTGTTCACAAAGGCCAGCTGGAAAGTAAGTGAACCTCCTCATGCAAGACAAAGTTTTGAGAGCAAATCTAAAAGTCGTGTGTTCTCAGTACAATACCAAAAGGAAGAGATACCTGTCAAAAGTTTAGGTCAGCCTAGATGAGGGAAAGAGAAAGTGTATCAATTAATATTAACACGTGGGGATACGTGTCATAAACCATGATGCCAAATTCAGAATATATCACACACCTACCTCTAGTGTATGACGGTCCTATCTACTATATCCTATTCAAGTCTCAGTCCAGGTAAGTAAATATTCATATGTCAATTGGTGACACTTCCTAAAATGTAAACAGATACATGCCTCTGTCTAGTCCATAATACTATCACTCATCTCCTAAGGAGATCAATGCTCATGAGCCAAATATCTAGAATGCACCCAAACGATAAGTCGTGATTCCTTTAATCATCCAAACAGTAAGCCATACCAAAAGTAATGCACAAGTATGCTCTAACATGTCATTTGACAAAGTAAAGCCAGGGCTAGAATCTTTTAGTTAGAATAAAGTTACTCAAAAGATATCAGTAGGCCATAATTATCGCGAAAGAAAGCAAGAGTTCGAAGCACTTATCCGTAAACCTTGCGATCCCTTTAATCATTCAAACAGTAAGCCGTACCAATAGTAATGCACATCTGTGCCGTAACATGTAATTTATACATAGTTAGGCTAGGGCGAGAATCCTTTAGTAGAACGTTACTCGAAAGGTATCAGGATGCCATGATTATCGCAAACGAAAAAGAGTATTCGAAGCGCGTATCCGCATAACAGTCATTTAAAAAAAAAAATTTTTTATTGACATTTATATTTATGACAAAGATATATTCAACGTATGCATGTTCCTGCACCAATAGTGTCTTAGTATTAATACATTCAACCAACAGTTGTCTCAATAAAATGATTATCAGATCGTAAACTAGGATATTGTAATGTCTTTGTTGACTCTTGTCTGTATTTGGTTCTGACCAGGTTAGTTCCAGAGTTCGGACACTTTTCGTCAACAAAATAATCTCCCATCATGATTTATAAAAACAATTAGAAATAGCCGAGTCGATACACATCTTTGTCCTTCGTAGTCGTACACATACCAAAGGTGTTCAGTTGCATCTAAGTGTTTGGCAAGCGTATAACCTCTTGCATGCTCATGACGGCTCCCGGCCGTCATGTGTCACGGTGGGCGTGTGCTCATGACGGCCGGGAGCTGTCGTGACCAGGCCCGCTATTGAAATGTCTAGCACTGCGATGGAATAACCGTTGCAGTGTAGAAGATAAAGGATGATAGGAGCCACACAATAAACAAACAGTAAAAGAAGAAAAAGAACAGAAAAAAGAACAGAAAGAAAAAGGAAACACAAACAAAGCTATTTCGGTTCAAGATGAATGAACGTACAACCACAACTAAATTTTTGATCTACCAGAGGCCTGCAATCCTTGTGAGCACCCATGAATGAAAAAGCAACATAATTTTGAGGTAGGTGTGGGGGCACCAAAAAAAGGTGGGTGGGGAGGACCATCGGGAAGGGGGAAAAGGGGAACGGTGCCCGAAGTCCCAACTCTTTCAACCATTCCACCTCAGCCTAAGCTGTGTAAAAATACGGGTGCTGGCTTCTTTCCCTATTCTCCAGAATCAATCGAGGCAGAGTGCAAGGACTGTTCACGTGCATGTCATGCCTCCCATGCTCTCACTATGTCTGCCCATGGCTCCGCAAGCGGTTTATGCCTTTTTGTAATTTTATCTTCCCTAAGCAGAGCCTTTTCTTCTGCTATCCCACCAAGAGACATCATCTTCCCAGGTGACCACCAACTCACAATCCATATAGAAATCCTCTATCGTCTGCACTCCCGCGTCTTCCCAACCCACCAGCTGTCTCTGTGTAAGTGGGGGGCCCATCCCCTCCGAGGAATCCCCACAAGTGGGATACTTGGTGCATAAAGCATCGTGGCCTTGGAGCGTGCCGTACATCTGTCCCAGCATGTCATTGCCACTGATAGCAACACCCCTATATTTCAGGTGACGGTTAAGCATCCTAGGTAGTAAAACCGCCTGTACTGTACCAACAGGCAGCGACATAGTATCTAGTCCCCGTCCATCCAGCCATTGAGCAAACCATTGAAGTTGGGCCGCCAGGTAGTAGGCTTTGAAATCAGGAGCCCCCAATCCACCACTCGTGAGTGGAAGTCGCAAAGTCTGTAACGGAACTCTGTTGCAGCGCCATCCCATACCAATTCTCTGAGTAGCATGTCTAAGGACACAAATCAACTTTAACTGGTAAGTTAACAAAATAGAGGCAACCTCACCATTTTGGACAGCGCCACTATAGCCATAACAGGTAGTTTAAGTGTATGCCAAAAGGCCACATTTGTCCAGAGTGCTCTCAAAGTTCCTCCAAGGTTTCCTACTAATGGATCAGCCTGTTTATGATAAACCAGAATCCCGAGGTATTTAAAGGAGAGCGGTTACCATTCTAAATCAGGCGGAAGGTTTAGAGGTCTCGGAAGGATGGAGTGCAGTGGGAACACAAAGGTCTTCCTCTTATTTACTCTCAAACCCGAGAGTTCAGCAAATTCTTCCATTATCTGTAGTACTACCTGTATCCCGCTAGACCCATTTCGCAGATATATTAACACATCATCTGCGTATAATGAGATAATGTGGTTGGTCCCTTCAATAGACACCCCCAGTCTCCAACTCTTTCATCTAATTCATTCCGCCAGTAGTTCCATAGCTAGGGCAAAAAGCAGTGGTGACAAGGGGCATCCTTGCCTGGGGCCTCTATGAATGAGATATGGTGTTGATACTGTTTTACCTTTGCACACCCTGGCTCTAGGATTTTCGGATTAAAAGGCGAACCCATTGCAGCCAACCATCACCCATCTGCATTTTCTCCATTACAGCAAATAAGAAGTCCCAGCGCAGAGAATTGAAGGCCGTTTCCAGGTCTATCGCTACAACTACTGCATCTGGGTAGTTTCCCAGTTCAGGATGGAACAGGACGTGATATAGCCTCATGAGATTGTTGGACTTAGAACGTGTGGGAATAAAACCATTTGGTCACTGTGAACCAAAAGCATGTGAGGTAAGAGCCTAGTTGCCAGTATTTTACATAAAATTCAAAAATCCATATTCCGCATGGATAAAGGTCTGAATTCAGGTAGCGGGGCATGGACAGTTTTGGTCTTTGTCAGGGGAATCACCAACGCTTCTCTAATGGATGGCAGCAGTTGTTTTTCTCGCAGCGCACTCTCATATACTTGTTGTAACCTTGGGGCTAGGATATCCATAAATGCAACATAAAATTCTGCCGGAAGGCCGTCCGGTCTAGGCGTTTTTCTCCTAGCCATTACCTTGATTGATGCTTTTATTTTGCGTGTCTTAACTGACAATGCCAATGAGTCGCTGGAGTCACTGTCTAGTTGTGTCAGTCGTAACCTGTCTAAGTATGTAAATAAGTTGTCACTCTGACTGGGTCCAGTGGTCCATAAAGCGTCCTATAATATTCCCTAAACGCTTCATTGACGGCCCCTGGATTTGAAAGCATCTGTTCTTGTGCGTCAGTGATACTAGGGATTAGTGTACCTCTAGTTTCTGGTTTAATCAGACAGGCCCATAATCTCCCGGCTTTGCCACCTTCCTCGTGCTTTTTTGCCTGGTAAGTTTTAAGGTCTAGAGCTCGCAGCCTATCCCAAGTGAAGTGATAAAGGCTCTTCACTTCTTCCAATTCACCCTGTGCCAGTGTCCCACCCGCAACCACTATATCCAATGTCAAGATCCTCTCTTCTAAATCTTACAGTTCCTGAGTCACCATTCTCCTAAGTTCCACTACTTGTCCTAAACAGTGTCGCCGCGTCACCACTTTGAACGCCTCCCACTCAACCAAGGGGGAGCTAGCGGTTCCAGTGTTCTCTGTGAAATATGCGACTAAGGCTGCAGTAAGGAGCAGACAAAAAACCTCATCTTCCAGTAAGGACGAGCCCAGCCTCCAGAATGGGTTTGGAGCCCTCTCAGGGGTGGCAGCATATCTCAGGATTAGGGCACTATGATCAGAAATGGACCTACCATGTAAATCATACAGATGGAAGTAATAGGAGTATTCCCTCTGATTCGTCTTTTGCTGTCGCCAAACATCCAACAGGTCCCACCAGGTGGTCCAATTCCTGAACCCTCTGGCTGTTGTGGCTGCCAATGTACCATGCAGTGGAGGAGTAGACCGATCCCATCCCACATCCTATACACAATTAAAGTCTCCCCCCAATATCAAGCTCTTGTGTGCTATCCCACCCAATGTTCCCGAGAGGCACTCTAGGAAAGGGCGCTTAAATACGTCTTCCCTGTTACTATTAAACACGCCCGCCATCTTAGTGCAGTAATGAAACTTACAAGTGAGAAGGCAGACAGTCCAACCTGAGCCATCTTGTAGTGTGTATCATGTTTAGAGTACTAAATGCCTATGCCTTTGCCCGGATATCATGTGTACTTGGACACATGTCTCGGCCTCTACTTATCACAGAAGTAAAAAACCGGGTCGTAAAATTTACGCCATCTTGAAATGTATCATAATTGAATAATTTAATTTCCAATATCAATTAAAAAGCAGGATGTACAAAACATCTCATTGTGCGCTGACTAATTATAATATTGTGAACCAAATAACCTCTATTTATGCTCAAAGTATTTGTGTGGGGGGGGCTCAAGCCACCCCACACAGCCCCTGGGACCACCACCTCCACGTGGCTATTGTGCAAATTAGAGGAGGCCGCAGGCCCCCCCTGGACCTGTAATGGCCCTGGGGACCGCCACCCCTCGGGGTTGGCTCCAGCAATGTCCCAGGGTGCTCACCCACAGGACATTGTGGTTTGCTATGGCATGGTGGGAGCATAGCATAGCAAAATTGCTCTTGCTTCCATGAAGTGAAGCAGAATTGCTTTTGCAGCAGAGGGAGTTACATGTTTGCAGCTCCCTCTGCCAGAATGCAATACTGGTTCCCGCAGGAGGAGGGACGCCGCAGGGATCGAGAGGGCATTGAGGCTCCCCCTTGGTTCCCAAAGAAGGGGCCATGCCACGAGATGGGGACCCCAGGGCAATATCGGCCCAGGTAGGGGGGCTACGCAGGACCCCTACCCTTTTTGATTGTTATTTTTTTTAAACATAAGGTCTGGCCTGGGGGGATTGGGTCCCCAGGACTGGAATTGGCCTAAAGAGGAGAGCCACGCAGCCCCCTCCAAAAAAACACTAATAAAAAAAGACAGGGCAGCCCCAGGGAATGGAGTCCCCAGGGCAAATTTTCAAAACTAATGGGGTGGTCTGGTTAGCTGCTGTGTTAAAAGTTTCGGGGTTATTCGTCAAGGAGGTGCCAAGACAAAGGGGGGGATAAAACGAGTTTTCTACATTTTAATTTCCATAGGAAATAGGCCACACGGCTCCACTTCCTTAATAAAAGAAAGAAAGAAATTGACCGGGCTCTGGGGGTTAGGATACCCGGGGCGAAAATCTGCCTGAGAAGGGGGGCCTCAAGGCCCCCTCTCCTTAAAAAACATAAAGAAAGGCCTAGCGCTGGGGAAACAAAATAAAAAATGGGTATGGCCCCGGAGTTGGTGTCCCCAGGGCCCAAATTGGTCGAAGTCAGGCCCACACAGCCCCCTTCCTAAAATAAAAAAGAGGAAGCCGGTAATTTGCCGGAGGCCCCGCCTACTTTCTCCACTACTCTGCAAACGAGACTTCTGGTACGCACTTGGTTGGGGGATGAAGCCCCCTCCGATACTGAGGGTCCTTAGGGGCCAACTGGTCCACCTCTTACCTACAGTAATCCCTACACAGTGGGATTGCTGAGAGATGGTTGGAGGCCACGGCCCTTTTCAAGCCAATCTGCAAACACACCTCTTGGCTCACTGCTGGTGGGATGATGAGGTCCCCTTGTGTCCTGAAGACCTCAGGACTAAAGTTGACTTCATCCCCCAAGCAGCAGTGCACTATGAGGTGCATTTGCCGAGTGGTGGAGAAAGGGGGCATGGCCTCTGACCACCTCTCAGCAATACAGCTGTGTGGGGCTTACTGGAGGTAACAGGTGGGCTAGTTTGCCCCAGGAACTCTCAAGAGGCAAGGGTACTTCATCCCCAACCAAGTGCACACCAGGAGGCAGGTTTGCAGAGTGGTGGAAAAAGGAGGCGTGGCCCTCAACCGCCTCTCAGCAATCTCAATATGTGGGGCTTACTGGAGATAACAGGTAGGTCAGTTGGCCCCTAATGACCATCCAGGAATGAATGGGATTTCATCCCCTAACCAAGAGCACACCAGGAAGCGCGTTTGCAGACTGGTGTAGAAAGGAGGTGTCGCCTGCTATCATAACTCTGCAATCCTGCTGTGTGGGACTTGCTGAAGGTAATAGGAGGGATAGTTGGCCCCCAAGGATGTCCTTGGGGCCTACTACCCCTTCTGTTACCACCAGTAAATCCCACACAGCAGGATTAATAAAAGCTTTTGAAGGCCACGCACCCCTTTGTCAATCACTTTACAAACGCGTTTCCTGGTGCACTACTGGTTAGGGGATGAATCCATTTTACTCCAGAGGGAATTGGGGGCAAGAAGTCCTCCTGGTATCTCCTGTAAGTGCTACGCATTGGAATTCCTTAGAGATGGCCAAAGGCCCAGACCCATTTCTCCACCACTCTGCAAACATGACTACTAACCATAGAAATTCCCTGAAAAAAACACAGGTTTAAGGGAAGTTGTAGTTAGAAATTTACATTTAAAACAACCTTAGAATTCCACTGGAAAAAACACAGATTTCATGGATGTTATAGTTAGGAATTAGCATTTAAAAAACTGTCATTAGTGATGTAAAATGTGACGTCGTCAGCAGTGCATTGCGGGTGCACAGGTTATACTTAGCTTAGCTAAGTATAACCTCTGAATTTCTCAGGTATTGTACAAGTGAAATATCAGCCTAACTTTAACATCTCTGCAACCTTTGGTCTTTTCTGTGACTGTATGTATATATATTACCTACTGGCAGTCGAAAGTAGGTAGTTATAATTAGGACCTTGTTTCTAATCAACAAACATTTATTCTTTTCCCAATATCTTTGGCACCGTTTGCCGAGTCTTCGCGAAATTATCAAAACTAATGGTTCACTCAGGGCAGTACCTGTCCTGAAAGTTTTGGAAAAAAGGTAGCTCTTGGTCCAAAAAGCGACCTTTTTTTAAATGGTGTAAATCCGTTCAGTAGTTTCTGGGAAATTTAAAAAATAAAAATGTATATATCTGAAGACCGAGGAGGAGCCGTGAACCCTCCCAAGCATGAGCTTCAATCATTCTGATTGGCTGCCAACACTCCAAAGCAGAACGTGTTGACAGCCATCTTGTGACTCGGTAACAATAAAAAGGAAAGAAAAGTGAAACGTGAAGAAAAAGGGGCAGGGTAGAAACACCCTGACCCCCTAGGCCTGCTCAGGGGTACCACAGGGACCCCAAGACCCCAAAAAGGTGGACCAAGCAACAGCAAGAACTGCTGAAAGGAATTACACCAAATTTGGCAAAAAGGTAGCTCTTGGTCCAGAAAGCGACCTTTTTTTAAATGGTGTAAATCCGTTCTGTAGTTGCTGAGAAATCAAAAAATTAAAAATGTATATATCTGAGGACCGAGGAGGCGCCGCAAACCCTCCCGAGCACAAGCTTAATTCTGATTGGCTGCCAGCACTCCAAAGCAGAATGTTTGACAGCCATTTTGTGACTCAGTAACCGAGTCACCACAACTAGGAAAAAAAAGTGAAACGTGAAGAAAAGGAGGCACGGTAGAAACACCCTGACCCCCTAGGCCTGCTCAGGGGGTTCCACAAGGACCCCGAGGCCCAAAAAAAGCATTTGAAAAATAATTGCGAGAATTTGCACGGGTTGCGCAAATCCTGCTGCGAAAAGAAAAAGAAAATGAAGCGTGGGCTCCCGCGCTTCCTTTTAAGGATCCCCTGGGTGGGCCTGGTCCCTGGGGCAATGCCGGAAATATCATAGCCCCGGGGACTGCCACTTCCCTGGGGCTATGCTAATTATATGCGGGGCACATGGCCCACCTGCAGCTCCGCTGACCGCCACCTCCCGGGGCTTGTTTAATTAGATGTGGGGGGCTTCCCAGGCCCCCAAACCCCAGGGATCGCCAGCTCCCTTGGGCTTTATTTAATTATGCGAGGGGGTACGCTGCCCCCCAGCAGCCCCAGGGACCGCAACCTCCTCGGGGCTTTCATTAATTATTTGCGGGAGGCCTTGCGGGCCTCCCAAACCCCAGGACCACCACCTCCCTGGGGCTGTTGGCCCTGGTGACTGCCACCCCCCGGGGCAGCTCCTGCAATGTCCCGGGTGGACCTCCGAACACAAGTGGACTTCATCCCCCGAGCAGCAGTGTGGCAGGAGCTGTGTTTGCAGAGTGGTTTAAAAAGGGTGTGTGACTATGGACCACTCTCAGCAATCCAGCTGTGTGGCACTTTCTGGAGGTATCTAGTGGGCTAGTTGGCCCCCAGGGACACTCAGGAATGAAGGGGACTTATTATCCCAACTTCGAACGCGCCAGGAGGCGCATTTGCACAGTGGTGGGGAAAGGGGCATGGCCTTTGTCCACCTCTCAGCAATCCCATTGTGTGGGGCTTACTAGAGGTAAGAGGTAGGCTAGTTGGCCCTTAGGACCCCCAGCAGCGAAGGGGACTTCAAACCCCATCCAAGAGCACACCAGGGAGCACGTTTGCAGAGTGGTGGGCAAAGGGGGCATGGCCTGTTATGAAAGCTTAGCAATGTTGCTGTGTGGTACTTACTGGCGGTAATAGGAGGGGTAGTTGCCCCCGAAGGATGCCCTTGGGGGGCCAACTACCCCTCTTGTTACCTCTAGTATTTCCCACACAATTGGATTGTAAGACGTCTTCAGAGGCCACGCCCCCTTTCTACACACCTCCTGGCAGACTACGGGATGGGGATGAAGTTAACTTTACTCCTGAGGGACTTCGGGGACAAGAAGCCCTCCTGGCACCACCTGTAAATCCTACGCAGCGGAATTCCTAAGCGTTGGTCGGAGGCCCAGTACCCTTTCTCTACTACTCTGCCAACGCGACTACTAGTTAAGGAAACATTTTTCTGTACCTCCAACTTAGAGGTAGTTTTAATCCCCCAGCCCCTCTGTATGAGTGTCTTACAGTGGAGGTCATGCCAATCACAGGGGCACCCCAACCCATAGTGTACCCTAGTGTATGTAGGTGTTGTCACTGTATTCTAAGTGTCTTTTAGCATAGCACTGGTTCTAGGCCTGGTTAGTCAGAGTCAGTTACCACCAGTACCCATCAGCAAAAAGTTGGGGGCACAGGATGACTTTGCAACAAGTCCTTTTTTCTGCACATGTGTTGGTTCTTTCTGCATATCTCTTTCTTCTTTCTGCACTTTTCTTCATATTTATGGACTTCTGTTGTCTCTTTCTGCATTTCTCTTGCTTCTTTCTGCGCCTTTCTTCCTCTTTCTGCACATGTCCCACCTCTGTAGGCATAGATAGAAATTAGCATTTAAAAAACCTTTAAAATTCACTGAAAAACCGTAGGTTTCAGGGATGTTATAGTTAGAAATTGGCATTTAAAAAACCTTTGAAATTCACTGAAAAAACCATCTGTTTCAGGGACGTTATAGTTAGAAATTAACATTTAATAAACCTTTGAAATGTACTGAAAAAACCACAGGTTTCAGGGACGTTAAAGTTAGTTGAACGTTTCACTCGTACTAAACCAAAGAAATTCGGCCGTTATAGTTAGTTGAGCTAACTATAACTTCTGTCCACACAATGAACTGCTGGTGTCATCACATATTACATCATTCAAGACATGATCAGTGACATCAGTGATGACATCACTGATGACATAATCCACGTGATAATCTGATGCACCCCCTCATACCCTAATATAACCTTTCATATACCCACTCTAAAATACAGACTACCTTTCTTGAAACCATAGACAAACCAATACCAGTTTCTACATACCCACTCAGTAATTCCTAGGTCTACACACACATCTACTTATTCACCCATACAGTCACTCATACATGCAGTCACTCAACAATACAGCACTATCATATACACTCATACACCTATACAGACACTCACACACCGCCACTTAACCATAGTTACTCACACACCTAGTCAGTCATGCAAAGAATCAATCTCACTCCCATTTAGTCACCTACACACACTAACTCAGTTATTCAAACAGATACTAACACACGTACTCTCTTATACAATCACTGATACAAGCACACACTCATCCATACAGCCATTCTCACAATCACTCAATCTCACATATACTATAACATCCCTGTAACCAATGTTTTTTAAGTGACTTTCTACGTTTTTTAAACATTTTATTTCCTAACTATTGTCACTTACCTTTGACAGTGAGTGAGTGCATGAGTGGCTCAATAGATCTGTGAATGGGTGTGAGAGTGTCTGAGGGGGTTTGTCAGTGGGTGTTTGAGTGTCTGAGCAGATGTGTGAGTGGGTGTGTGAGTCTCTGAGTTGGTCTATGAGTGGGTATGTATTGTAATTCCAAAGGGTTTTTAGTCAGGAAAAGGAAAGGGCGTATAGCTAAATGTGGACGCCAACAGGTCTAGAAATCTAGGGTACGAGTGTGGTGCAAAAAGGGTGAGGGGATAAGCCCAATAACCCCCAATTGTGTGTTGGCCGAGGCCAGCTCACTAAACATTCGTGACGGGATACCCTTGCACACAACAATTATATATAACATGGTGTGTCAGTGTAGACACTTGTACATTTAAAAACAAAGCCTGAGGATAAACAAGAAATTCATCATATGGTTAGTGTGATACAATGTTCTTTAAAGCAATCCAGCCGACGCATGTTTCGTTGCATGTGGGATTGTATTCCCGTGACTCTTCAGGGCACGGGAAGATACAAGGGACATAGCTAGAACACATGACAGTATACATACATAGACTGTCAATGGTTGAGAACCCAAACCAAAGGAAAAAAACACATAACACGTGAAAAACTCGCTGTGTACGGGGGACCTACCGTGTGAAGGGAGTGTGACAAAGGAGTGTGTCTATGAAGGAAGGAAGGGTATAGTTGACAGGGGTGGAGAGTCCACTGGCTCACAGCATGTCATGGTTCAGATATAACAGTGTGAGCATAGCGCGCGATTCTAATGACTGGTGGAGGAAGTGACCGAATATTAAGCCATGCAGGTGCTTAGTGTGAAAAAATGACAAAAGGTCGATCATACCTCTGATGAAATAAAGAATCTCTTGGGAAGTCTAAAATAAAAGAGGGAACTATGGAGGAGGGATAAGGTCAGAAGGAGAAGCCTAAACTGGCAGAGATAGGAGAAGAGAGAAAAGGGCATCAAGCTCACCGCTCCGCCGGTGATAATTCCGATCCGGCAGGGCCCAGGACTCGAATGGCGATGTAACCATACTGTTGGGAAGTACTTGGGAAGTCTAAAAGGAAAGAGGGAAATATGGAGGAGGGACAAAGTCAGAAGGAGAAGCCTAAACTGGCAGGGAGAGGAGAAAAGAGAAAGGCATGAAGCACACCGCTCCGCCGGTGATAATTCCGACCCGGCAGGGCCCAGAACTTGAATGGCGATGTAACCGAACTGTTGGAGAGGGATCTGGAGAAGTGAAATAATTAACAGAAAGGGGAGAATAAAAAACAAATGAATCCCAAATCTTAGTATAAGGGATATGCAGATGGCACTAGCCATTCAAGGTGGCTACCTTGTAACGAGTAAACGGTATTATTCTCACCAGATCAGGGGTTGAGTCAGCGGTGTTCCTGGGTCCTAGAGGAATCGTTTGGTTTGCCACAGTGTACAAGCAGGTGAAACTGTAATTGTTCACCAGAAAAAGGAAATGCTAATTGAAGTAAAGGATTGCTTTAAAGAACATTAAAACACCGTATCACTCACGAACCATATGATGAATTTCTTGTTTATCCTCAGGCTTTGTTTTGAAATGTACTAGTGTCTACACTGATACACCGTGTTATATATAATTGTTGTGTGCAAGGGTATCTGTTTCCTTGCCACTTGATAGCGGGCAGGGAAACATATGAAAACTCTGCGCTCAACAAGCTGGATCGGTTTCAGGGATCCCGCTCGCTGAGAACGGAGTTCGTAGTTGCTCTGACTTGGCGGTAGCTGTCCAAATTCCTGCCAAGTCAGAGCAAACTGTTATATCCAGGGGGTGGGCACCCCAGGACATAGCACAAGCCAGCCCAGGGGAGTGGCTGTCCCCAGGGCCACGTATTACTACAGGAGGGGGTCCCCTCCTTTGTTGGAGTAAAACTGGCCCCAGGGAGCTGGTGGTCACTGAGGCAGATAAAAGCCCCCAACCTACAATAAAAATGTTAATTTGGCCCCAGGGATGTGGTAGTCTGGGGGGGTGTCTGCGAGACTTCTCCATGACGAATAATTTATCTCTGGCAAAGTGGTGGTCCCTGGGGCATGGGGGTTCCATGAGAACCCCCCATTTCTTTGTAGTTACCCCCAGGGAGATGGCTGTGTCCATGGGGGTCGTTTCTTCCCCCGTAATACAATCATAAGCCCCAGGAAGGTGGTGGTTCTTGGGTCATAAAAATGCCCTAGGAGTGCACATGCTCCCGGGACCTGGCCGGCTCAGGAACTTTTCCTAAAACAAATGTGGGAACCCCCGCTTGTTGTTATTTTATTTTTGCTGTGGATCCTCAATGAATTTCAGTGAAACTTTTTTCCCCAAATTTTTTTTTTGCCCTTGCTGGGTCATTCTGAGATCCCTGAACTAGAGCTAAAGGGTCAGGGTATTTCTACCCTGCGCCGTTTTCTTTTTTTAAAAAGGTTTTCTGGGATTCGGCTTAAGCCAATACTTCCTGGTTGAAGTGTTAGCAGCAGATCAGATCTCAGAACAAGATCAGGAGGGTTTGCAAAGGGTTCGCTGTCTTAGCTATTCAAATATTGAATACTTTCAATAATTCAAAAATTATCTAATGGATTAACACCAAATAAAATAAAGCACTCTTTATGGACCAAGAGCTATCTTTCTGCCAAATTTGGTGTAATACCGTCCAGCGGTTCAGGTTGTAGTTGTATCCAAAATCCCTACGGGAATTGACATGGGAAATGCCTTTTAATGACCCTCTTTTTTCTCAGCCCCCGCTTGGCGGATCGCCCTGAAACTTTGAATGCACAACAAGAGTCAGTGGCACATTTCTTTTGGAACATTTAGTAAAGACAGGTTTTGGTTTCTACTAGAAGCGCTGTATGCCTGCCTTTGTGTGCCGGTGCCAGCGGTGGCGGCAGAGGCCTCCCAGTATAGAACAGAACTCCCATCACAAAAGACAAGGAAAGCGGCACACCAATTACATCCACAGTGTTTATTAATGCAAGATTATTGAGAAAAATGAGAGGGACTCCTTAAAGTTATCAAGGGAATTGAGGTACATGTACCAATATAAAAAAAATTCCCCTGAGCCAACAATCAAATAGAAATTGAATACAATGAATAACAGTGCACTAAATTATAACAAGCATTGGCCATGGCAATCGGTTTCGCCATATTAGTGTATTATGAAAATATGTCCTTGTGCAGTGCAGAGTTGGAAAAGCATTCCAATGACACATGCGTGGCTCAGACGGGGCAGGAGGGGAATCCTTGCCCACTTGTAGTTGTCAATCAAACACAATAGGATTTTGTACAACAGGTGCTATGAACTCACATTTTTTAAAGTGCTTTCATAATGGTTAAATAAAATGTTTGCCTAAAATTACACAATTCAAGCAGGTAAGATGCGCCTCAAACTATGGCTGTAGCAGGGTCGGGTTGCTTCTGCGTTCCGGTTTTGTATAATATATGCTACCCGGAACTAATTGCAGCAGCGCCTGCCTCAAATTCAGCAGCAATGTATGCTTCCTTCCAGCAGTATAAGCAGTAATTGTCCCCCGCCCCCTCCTTCCACCCTCCATAGACGTACTGACACTGTTTCTTAGACGGGACCTGGCCTCTTCTGTTATCAGAAGACAATTTCCAGCACTTAGAGGAAAATCCATGACTCTAATGAAAGCCTCCATGTGAGAGATTAGTGTTTCCAACGGAGTGCAATAGTTGTAGTGTGGGGAGGAGGGGGGGGGGGGGGGGGGGTTGGCTGCTTTGCCGGGGCCGTTCTATAGATGTGTACATTCACTTGAAGTGATTACTTCACACTTCTCTCTTGATGAGATGCTGCCGCAAGCGGACTTAATGGAATCCTATGGAGACTAAAACAAATTAAAGGGTGAACGGGTGCTGGATATTCCACTTGACCAGTTAGAGATGGTTTGTATTGCATCTCTGTGTGCAGCACATGGGGGTTCGGACCCTGGACTCCATATACACGTATGAGGAGTGAATGCTAGCTTATATTGAAGAACTTTTTCCGCTCAGAGCTGTGCTGTGGAAGTGGGTGGCTTTCAATCTAGGGCATGGTCTTATCTAAAACACCTCGAAAGACCTCGCGACCTAGCTATTTTAGGTGATAGGCATGACCCACCCCAAGTCCCCACAGTGCTTGATTCAGACAGCAATAGCACCGGTAGTAATAGTTTAGATTGCCAAATTGCATTTTTTTTTATTTGTTAATTAAATCTGTCTCTTCTTGAAAAATCTCTCAGAGATTTGGCAAACACCGATGTGTGCATAGCAACCGGGTGAATGAATATATGCGTTCCGCTGATGAATATTGATTGGAAGGAATAGGCGCAACCGTTAGCCACCAATAATAAACAGTCCTAAGATGCAAGTGCAGTATTTTACACCGTGTTTCATTTGGAGGCCAACAGTCATTGTACTGCAACTCACAGTAACATTTAGGAAACAGCCTTGTTGTAGGTTAAAACTATGTAAATCTGCGTCGAGGTACCGGCCTACAGGCATGCAGTAAATGCCCAGAATCAGCTGCACGCCTGAAAACACACAAAGGAGACAGAAAGACTACTCTAATGGGGCAACTGACTTATATTGGGGACAGGGTGGGGGTTATTTTACAAGGTAGGAATCCAAATTTGTAATCAGTAAAATATATATAATAATAAAGGAGGTAGCCTACCTCTAGACAATGAGGAGAAAGGTGTACTAGTCGAAGTAAAAGTAAAGGAAGGGTTAGGCCATTTGATGTTTTTAAAAGCACCACCTGAAAACAATTATGCACATACCCAGTGCAATGCTTAAAAATGTGAGTGTGCGGCTCCCTCAGAGTTCGTGGGGAGGGCAGGCTTTTGGCAGCACTTTCTTCCCTCTCATGCAGTGGTTTGATGTCGTTGTACAGAGGGGTAGCACATTCCTGGTTTGGTGGCTAGTGCAGGCTCCTGCGCCATTTGTTTCCTTCTCAGAGAGTAGTTTTGCTGTTGTTGTGCAGAGGGGCAGATAGTGCCTGGTGCGATTGGATAGGACAGGCTTTCGCAGTGCTTTCTTCCCTCACACAGAGCGGTATGCTGCTGTGGTGCCCTGGGGGCAGCGAGTGCCTGGTGTGGTTAAGTAGGGCGGGCTTCGGCAGCACTATCTTCCCTCTCAGAGAGAGTAAATGTAAATGTAAATGTAGGTATACTTGTAAAGCGCACTGCCGCCCCATCTCGGGGCATCCTGGCGCTGTATTCCGCTGTGGAACCCTTCCTGGCTTTTCCTGTGAGATGCTCCCTACTGGGCACCCCCAAGGTGAAGCCAGGCATCCCAGTGCTATTGGGGCTGTTGTGGAGATTAAGCAAGCTATTGCCCAGAGTTGCAGAGTGGGACCCATGATTAGAGTAGGCACTGTGGCGAGAATTATGGAGTCCGTGGACATTGAGCCCAAGACCCTGCCGCGTCGGGAATTGAACCCTGGTCCTGGGCCAGACCTCTGCATCAGGGTCTGCCGTTCTAACCATTGAGCCACACTTCTCCACTGAGCCACACTTCTCCACTGCTGCTGTGGTACCCAGGGGGCCGCGAGTACCACAGGTTCTCCCTAGCACGTTCTTCCCTCTCAGGGAGGGAGTGGTTTGCTGCTGTGAGTCCCTTGGGGCTCGATTACCACAGTCTCCCTCAGTACTTTCTTCCCTCTCAGGGAGTGGTTTGCTGCTGTGGTGCCCACGGACAGCATTTGCCTGGTGTAAGTAGCTTATAACAGTTCAGTGTGCATCATTAGGTTGCCCGTGCCTAGGAGACACTGCGTGCCGCGGAGCGTGTAACATGGCAGCTCTAACACACACGGGGCATCATTGTGCGCGCGCGAGATTTCCTCGTTTTTTCCTTCGTTTTTTTTTCCTTCGTTTTTTCGATGACACTTATCATTTCTTAAGATCGTGCTACCTCTTGACTCGGACAATCTTCCTTTCTCCCCGTCTTTGCTGCCGCCCCCCACCCCACGGGGTGCTCCACTGTATGTGTGCATACTGCGATTCTATGCTGAGAGTGCGCAGTGCATAGGCTTGGCTTAAAGTGCTCTCTGTGATTAAAAATGTGCACTCACACATACTAGTGTTGGTAATTAATGGATATTTCCACGTGGCACGGTGCGTGGAATACACACACGCACAGAACTACAAATTAATAGTTATACATTTATAACTGTGCTCCTGGTCCGGGCCAGGCGCTATTTTATTAACGTTTGAAGCAGTTAAAAAAATAGGGGCAAATCGAGTTTGCTTAGCGAGAAAAGTAATAAAAACGCTGTTCCTTTAAAGACGGCCCAAAACACGTTTTTGCACGACATGGGGAATAAAAATCTACGATCATTTTGAATACCCGAGACGAAATGAAACTTGTGCTCGTCTATTAAATTAGTAGCTGCTGCTCTATTGAGTTGGTGGTTTTATGCTTTTAGCAACGGAAAAGTAATTTGAACTTACAGGTTCATGCTGACACTGCAGTGTCGGCACAGACAAGCATTATGTAGCCTCACGTCATCAATTAGGAATGCCACGGCTTTGTTGCGCATGCGTACGATGCAAGGCATCGCGCGCATGCAACACAAAGAGTGCGAATTACGCCACCAATCACAGCACAAACAAGCAATGAAAATGCATTAGGACTCGGATTTACCTGAGTCGTAGTGCATTTTAAATGGAAGAGCGGGCACGAATGAAGGCACGAATGGTAGGGGGTGGGAGTATAGTTGTGACACAAGAAGTTACAGACTGCGGGAGGGAATGGGGAGAGAGAGGGAAACCAAACTTTTTTTATTTTTTTTGTGTCCTCATTCACGTTTATGGTTTCTAACTGGCAGGCATCAGAAAAAAGGTAGTGGGGGAAACCAAACGTTTTTCGAAGTAAAGGGGCTGATAGCCTCGGAAGTGCAAAAATGACATCAGGGCAGTCAGGAGGCAGGACAAAAATGCCGAAAACCAATCAAAATGCAGAATTTTATTGTAGCCAATCAAAGTTATGCCCGGAAAGTGGGCAGAGCTTGTCTTGCTATATTGGTTACAGCATCTCTCGTCGAGACAGCGCATGCGCTGCCTAGGCGAAACCTAAAAACCACATCATATATTACAATGACACTTTATTATTAAGAAAAATGTTTTTTGTTAAAATTTCATTGTACGCCAAATAAAAGCTTCTAAAGGCTAAACAAATAACCTCATCCATAACCTCATCCATCAAAAACATATAATTCACATAAAAATGCTTCCTACTACATAGAAATTATGACCAGCATAATTGGGACAGACATAAATGTAAGATACAAGACTTGTCAAATCCTAATGTGCACCATGAGCACTATGGTTAATACAATGATTCAATCTGTATTTAATACGTTTGTGTCGATCCTTTGGATTGCAACCTCAATAGCGACGACGCGTTACGCTGGTATTTCCGTTTACCGCACCATTTTTTTCAAGACAACTAATTTCTCTGTCTCCATGTACGCTAATACTTTACTCCCTTGTGTTTCTAGAGTGTTCTATTTCTCCTTCACTCTTTAGGTGTCTCATTAATTGGACATGTTTATTTCTATATCAGGTTGAGCGTCGCCTTTTCTTGTTTTTTTAGTTTTTTTAATTAAAGTATTTATTCCAAGCTGTGCTGTAGTCTCTGTCTTTTAATCACAATACTGAAATCTGGCTTCTGTGCACACGTTTCCCAATCGTGGCTCCTGCTCTGTATCGCTCTTATTCCTGGTATCCATGTGTTTTCGGCATTTGCTTATTTTTAAAAAGATCTCCTGTACTCGTGCCTCCCAACTGATCAACTAACAGTGGCTGAATTCCTTAATTTCAGTCGTACCCCTTGGGAGTGATGATAAAAGCCTCCAGCATCCGGGTGTCTGGTATCAATAAAAGTCGCAAGAACAATACGTTTTCGGCCGGAATGGCCTTTGTTAAGTTCCGGCCGAAACGCGTTGCTCTTTTAAATTATATTTTAGGAGCGGGTGGTTGGGTTTTTAGGAGTACAGGGTGGGAAGTTAATAAGAATTAATTATTAATTTATTATTAATTATTTAAGTGATAGTTATGTAAATTATGTAATAATCATATATTTTAAGTTACATTTTAGGTGTGGGTTGTTTAGTTTTTAGAGGAATAGTATGGAACTTTAATGTATTGATCATTTTGTAAAATATTTATTAATTTATTTGTTATGCTATATATTAGATTTGCTCTGTTGTGTTTGTAGGAGAATAGGTTCAGACGTTATTTAAGTAATCAAAAATGAAAATGTACTTATTCATTCATTAATACTTATTTTAGCTAATACTTAATATGTTAATTGTGTTATACTTTTTTTTCAATTACATTTTAATTGTTGGCTGTTATGTTTTTGGGATTATAGCGTTGTATTTTAATTTAAATTATTATTGTTTGTTATATTCGGGAATCATTTTTAAACATTGTAATAATTATGTAATTTGTTTATTTTTTTTCAATTTAGGCACATCATTTTTATATTAAGAATTTTAGGGCCAGATGTATCAAGCGTTTTACCATTCGCAAATGGGCCAATTCACAGACTTGACCCGTTTGTGATTGGTAAAAAGCCTTTTGGGATGTCTCATCTCAAAAGGCATTCGTAAGATAGGGAATCGCATTTTTTGCAATTACCTTTTTTGCCAATGCATCTAGGGAATCGCAATTTGCGATTCCTTAAATGCAATGCTGGAAGCAAAAAAATATTGTGACCTGGCTTTAAGGATTCGCAAATTACCACCAACTTCAAGTTGGTGGTAATTTGTGAACTTCTACAAAAATTAACTTTCTTGCATTTTTCTAGGTGCCATGTGGCATACATACATGCTCTTAGGGCATGTTTGTGTGACACATGTCCACACATGCATATTTCAGGGGTGCAACAGGGTGTCCTTTTGGCCCCCTTGGACCCTTGAAATTGTATGCGCAATTTGCGAGCACCTATTGGGTACTCGCAAATTGTGAATGCAATTCCCATTCATTCCTGTGGGCCTCTAGGCCCATAGAAATGATTTGGATGCCATTCATTTTTTTCAACTCCCAATTTGCGAGTCACAAATAAGGAATGCGTAGGAATCGCAATTTTATTTGGGAAACCTACATACATTGCATTTTGTAAGTACATAATAGCAAATCGGTAAAATTGTCTGTAACAGTGTCTGGGTGGGTGTCTGAGTCGCTGTATGGTTGTGTGAGTAGGTATGTGAGTGGCTGAATGGGTCTGTGAATGGGATTGTGAGTGGTGTTTGGGGCTGTGTGAGTGGTTATATGGGTGTGTGAGTGGTTGTATGGCTGTGCCAGTGGTTGTAGGGATTTGTAGGTTGGTGGGTGTGTTAGCGGTTGTGAGTGGCTGTTTGAGTGGGTGTCTGGTTAAGTGAGTTGGTGTGTGAGTGGCTGTATTGGAGAGTGAGTGTCTGTGTGGGTAGCTATATGGGTGAGTGAATGGGTGTGTGAGTGGTTGTATGGATGTGTGTATGGGTATGTAAGGGGTTGTGTGGGTGTGTGAGTGGGTGTATTGGTAAGTGAGTGGCTGCATTGAGAGACTTTATGGGTGAGTCAGTGGGTGTGTGACTGGCTGTGTGGATGAAGAGGTCTATGTTTGAGTAGCTGACTTGGTGAGTGCATGGCTGTATGAGTGGCTATGTGGGTGAGTGACTGACTGAGTGACTGTATGGGTGAGTGAGCGGTTGTGTGAGTGTGTGAGTGGCTCTCTGGAGGAGTGAGTGGTTGTGTGAGTACTTGTTTTGGTCTGTGAATGGGTATGTGAGTAGTTTTGTGGGTGTATGAGAAGTTGTATGGGAATGTGAGTGGATGTGTGAGTGGTTCTTTGAATGATGTCATCAATGATGTAATTTGTGATGTCATCAGTGATGTCACTGACCATGTCATGAGTGATGTAATATGTGAGGTCATAAGCAGTGCATTGCTGTGGCGTAAGTTATAGCTACATCAGGTAACTATAAATGCTGAATTTCAATGATTTTGTATGAGTGAAATCTGAGCCTAACTATAACGTCCCTGTAACCTTTGTTTTTTTTCAATGAATTTCTAATGTTTTTTCGCATTCAATTTCCCAACTATAACGTCTGTTTATCCGTTGGTTTTTTAAGTGAATTTCTAAGATTGTTTAACTAGTAGTCGCATTTGCAGATTAGTGGAGAAAGTGTGCACGCCTCCGACCAGCTCTCAACAATCCCACTGTGTGGGACTTGGTGGAGGTAACAGGAGGGGATCTTGCTCCCTAAGGACCCTCAGTGTCCATGGAGACTTGATCCCTCAACCAGTAGTGTGCCAGGAGGCATGTTTGCAGAGTGGTGGAGAAAGGGCCCCTCAAGACCTGTCAGCAGCCCCACTGTGTGGGACTTAATGGAGGTAACAAGAGGGGCCCTTGGCCCACAAGGACCCTCAGCATCCAAGAGGGTGTCATTCCATAACTAGTAGTGCACCAGGAGGTGCATTTGCAGATTGGTGCAGAAAGGGGGCAGGGCCTCCAACCATCTATCAACAATGCCACTGTGTGAGACTTAATGGAGGTAACAGGAGGGGTTGTTGGTCCCCAAGGACCCTGAGACTCCAAGGGAGCTTCATCCTCAACTAACAATGCACCAGGACGCATGTTTGCAGAGAGGTGGAGAAAGGGGACATGGCCTCTGATGACCTCTCAGTAATCCCACTGTGGGACTTACTGGAGGTAACAAAAGGCGTTTTTGGCCCCCAAGGACCCTCAGCATCCTAGTGAACTTCATCTCCTAACAAGATGTGTGCCAGGAGCCACTTTGCACAGTAGTTGACAAAGGGGGCAGAGCCCCCAGTTACTTTTCCCGGGCTTGCTGATTTCTTAATTTTTGTAATTATATAAGGGGGAGGGGGCCGCATGCCCCCCTTCCCCAGTCCTATTTTGAGCCCAGGACCCCATACTCTGGGGCAAAACATTTTTATAGTGGGGAACTGGGGCTTTGTGACCACCCCTTCTCTGGGCTGAGTTTTGCATCGGGGATCCCATCCACGGGGCCTGGTCTTTTATTTCAGATATGCATTATAGGGGAGTGGGACCATGCAGTGGCACCACCAACATATTGCGGCCTCTGACCGCAGTGCCACCACCGCAGGATCATGGATCCCCAGCAGTGTCAGCGGTCCAATGGCGGTCCAACAACCATACTCATAATACCGCAAACTTGTAATCAGACCCCAAGTGCGGTCCAATGTAAGTTGTACCTTTTGTCCTTGATGAAGGGTGTGCACAGGCCTGCAAACTGAGGCTCTGTGTTGCGGTCTAGTTTCTGGTGAAGTTGCTGATCAGGAACTGCAGAGTGCTGCGATGCAAGCTCCTACATAGGTCTGTACAGTGCTGCATCACTTCTGGTAAAGCCACTGATCGGGAGCTGTGATATGAGGTCATCCATAGGTCTGTGCCGTGCTGCATCATTTCAGAGAGGAGCTGCATGGTGCTGTCATGCGAGATCCCGCGTCGGTCTGCATCGCACTAATTTCTTTCAGTCAAAGCCACCAATAAAGAGCTTCAAAATACTATGCGATGTAAGGCCCTGTACTAGTCAATGATGCATTATGTCATCTCCATTCCAGTGGAACCTTCAGTTAGGCAGGAAATAGTACACTCTGACTCCATCAAAGGTCCAGGACCTGAAGGACAGCACTTGGAGGGTCAAGACTCACTTCCACAAAGGCCAGCTGAGTGGATGAGGTCAGGTCCAGTTGGGTCTGGTCAGACGGGAAGCAGGAGAAGCCTCTGGTAGGCTATTGCATCGTTGTAACTCAAACCGAAGGTCAGCCAACTGACTCTTGGAGTCACTTCTGGAGATTACAGGTGAAGTAAGTCTGGTCTTCCTTCTTCCGACAGAAGGGCAGTCCTTCTTCTGAATCGTGTACTGGTCAAAGAGTGTTCTGATTAGAGGTTCTGAGAGTGCCATTCTTAAATCCAGTGCCAAACTGTGGGTGGGGATGCCCTCTTTGCTAACCTAAACCCTTCCCAGGGTCCTGCTCAAACTGTCTTGGGTGACAAAGGATAGGCAGGCCAAATTGTGAGTCTCAGTGGCAGGGCAGGCAGCTTTTGAAGTCAGGAAAAGGGTGGGCACAGCCCTCAGGCTATCCTTTGAAGCTCAGCAAGGGCTGGGTCTAACCCTCCCAAGACATCTTGCTCCTTAACCAACTTAACCTTTTATCTTAGTGTCTGGAAGGAAAACACAACCCACCACAGGAGAGCCATTCACAGTCATGTGACTCTGAACATTGACAGAAAGCCACATCTGTTTTAGGCAGACACTTTTCAAAAGTGGAGTTTTCAGGATAGTAACTTAAAATCTCACTTTACCATTGAAGAGGATTTTAAACTACAATTCAAATGAGTAAGAGAAGCATCTCTCTAGCTGTTCACAAATTGAAGTTATAATGTATTATGTGTAATAAGGTAACCCTATGTTAGTATATGGGAGAGATAGGCTGGCCACTCTAAAAAATTAATTCATTAGTTTTAGACCTGATATCCTTGACTTAATATTCTGCCAGTTTTCTTTTGCCATTATTCCACCCGTTTTGCTGATTGTGTTTTTGTTGGCTTTAAGACTCTGTGCACTTTACCACTGCTAGCCAGTGCTAAAGTGCTTTAGTTCTCTCCTTTAAACATGGTAAAATTGATGTAGCCAGGGCCTGGAAATTAAACGCTACTAGTGGGCCTACGGCACTCCTTGTGTCACCCACTAAATTAGCCCTGTAAAACATGTCTTAGCCTTGACTTTATGTGATACCCCGAAGTCAGAGATTTTGTTAAAGAAAGCCACAAGCAAGAAGCTGTAGAAACAGTTTATAATATTTCAGTACCAGCAATGCATCAGAACTACAGATGCTGATAGAGCTCTGATCACATGGGAGATGACAGGCCGAATTCTAAAAAATTGTTGCTAGGAAACTGGACAATGTAGTAAAAGAAAACTGGTACTTGTGACTTGGCACAAACAAGTACAAAGGTATTATGAGTTTCCAGTGATTATTCTCCGCATTGAGCCGTAGGACACCATGAATCGTTGGGAGATGCAACCAGAGGGAGAATCTGAAATAAAACGCTGTGCATTTAGCTATACAATATTAAAATATAAAGATTGTATTGTATTGTGTATTGTAGATGTAGCAGTGAAGGCATTTCAAGGACACCGAGACATGCTGCCAATAAACGTTAGACAAGTCATACCACTGGGCAAGCCGATATATCGCACAAAACAAGGGCTTTGCGGAGCATCTTCTGTTCTTTGCCACCAAAATTGATGCAGAATGGATCCCAAAAGAATGAGGGCTTAATAGCCAGACAGTTCTGTGAAAAAGAAATATTTTTAGTACTAGACAGAATTTGATGCCACAAGCCAAATGATTTGGCTGATGCAAGAATTTTTGCTGCCCTTGGCCAAGGCCATATTTTAGCTGCTCCATCTTTATTTACTGCTTAAATAGTTTGCAGTTTTGTTTAGCGCGGACAAGACCCGAGGGTGGCAGAGTGCTTGCCATAGGAATAAGAGGGTTTGCAGCATTAAAATAACATCCAGCATCAGTTTTGCCTAATGTATAATTTCTTCATATTAGAAAAAAGTGATGAACATTAATCACAGAGGTAATACGATATCCAACCAGATCATCGTATATAATAATAATAATAATAATAATCCACATTTGTATAGCACACAATCACCCGTTAGGGTCTCTAGGCGCTGGGGGCCGTCGGGAAGATTAAGCAAGCTATTGCCCAGAGTCGCATGGTGCTGGGCTAACCTGCCGCCGGAGCCAGGGATCGAACCCTGATCCCCAGATTCCAGCGTCAGTCGCCCTGGCCGTGGCGCCACACCTCTCCCCGTAGTGTCTTCATGCAGCACCACTAGCTGGAGACCCAGTTTCATCGATTTGGAAAGCCTAAGTGAGGACCAGTTATTAATGTGCCCAAATTGATGCTTGTATGTTTAATCTAGGTCAGCTGTCTGGTAGTGTCCTAGGGAGCCACCTAGAATTGCCTTAGTGTTAAACCAGCCATAGCAACAATGAAGCCATTAGATTACGTTGGATATAGCGCCTAACAAAAAGTACTTCATACAAACCTGGAGACAGTAGCGAGAGAAAATGACCTATGGCCATTGGTAACTGATGAACGTTCAAACAGGTGGTGTAGCTGCTGTTCCTCAAATTAATAGCTGTGATTGAACACGACTTGACATAGGCGTGTCAGCAGAGGTACTCTTCCTATAGAACTTTAGAAAAAAAATATGGGGCAATGGCGCATTTAACAGCAATAAATGGGTTAAAAAAAACACAGGCGTGATAGGCAGTTCTTTAAAAGAGCCGATGAAAGATATTTCAATTCCACAGTTTAAAGAGCAAGCTGAACCCTCCTTAATCTTTATGGGGTGTCTCCCATTAGGACGTTGAAAAAATATTATCAAACAGTGCATTTTACAGAACAGTTTCCCCCCAAAATTTGCAGAAAGCTAATTTAAAGTAATAAAGCTTTACAATTGCCTAATATGTAGTAGGGGGTGCATACAGCCCCAGGCACTAGTCTTGACCCAGGGCTGTTCTTAGTTCATGCATGGAAGAGGAGAGCGGCTGGAAGAAACAGGTCAGGGCAGGCTCGCTGGAAGCACTGCCTGTTCCCCCACAAAGCGTTCTGGGCAAGGAGGTCGGGGATTGCATATAGCCACCGCCACTGCTCCTAGCCTAGGGTTGTTCATAATCCATAGAGGGGTAGGGTAGGATGTACGTAGAGTCCTAAACACTGCTCTCGGCTTGTGACCGCTCTTAATACTTTGGTGTCTCGGGCCCAGAATTATAAGGTTCGGAGTTTGCAGACCCAGAATTTCTGGGTGCGGAATTTTCGGACCCGTAATTCCACACCCAGAGTGCCTCTCAGAATGAAGAGTTACCGCTCTGAGCAAACCCCAAAAGACTGACTCTCTTTATTGAACATCTACTTGAAGAGGGGGGATTTTAATTAAAAATGTACACAGATCTAATAATATTGGGTTTAAAGAGCAGAGCAATCACTAAATATAAACACAATTTGCAGACCCAGACAGCAGAGCACAGCAAAGGTGCTCTGATGTGAAGCCCCAGGCCTGAGACAGCAGTTGTGCCTGGTGATAATTACGTCATAAAAAGATGTTAGTACATTTAATGAAATGCTTGAATTAGTCATGTGATAACTAGATCAGCGTCATGAAAGAGGCATATGAGATGAAGAATGCCACTAAGTCAGCAACAAGTTTCCTCAACTTAGGGGCCGATTACTATATTGTTAGAACAGCATTCCCACCAAATCGGATTAAGAATGCTTTCCATTCAAATCGCACTCTGGGAGTCCCACCAGCAGAGTACGATGTGTCCGTATGTGTACGTACTCATTCGGTCGGACTCCTATTGAATTCAATAGGAGCCTGTGTACCCAACGTGAACACAGGTTCCCATTGAAAAAAGGGGTGGGTAGGGAAAAGCGTGGACCTGTGGCGGGAACGCCATGAGGCCCACCACACTGTGCATTCATGGAAGGTGGGGACCCATTGGTACCCCCCACCGACAGAATCGGCGGGCCCGGGTGAAGGGGGGCCTGTTATGGTCCTCCAAAGTCCTATTCCCACAGCCATTTCGTCTTGGCAAAACCGAGCCGGTAAGGCTGTCAGAATCGGTCATCGTGCTCGCTCGTTCAGAAGACGTTCCCATTGAGCTGCAAGATTCGGCCCGAATGTCTCGGTTCAACTGATTCGGGTTAGGAACTGATTCGGTCAGTGTGGAATTCTTTCTCGCATCGTACTTGGTCCTTCGGAAAGGGGGACGATTCGCTCGGAAACATAGGCTTCAAATCAGATTTCCTTTTTGAAATCCCGTTTGGAGCCCTTCCTAACAAGATTGTAATTAGCTCCTACGTGTGAATTATAATTCACATGCCGGCTTGACATATATTGTAAATGTACTCATTTTGCCTGAAAAAAAGATAACTTTTTCAGAAAATCGACCTTTTGCTATAAGGAATAACTTTTGTTCTTATCAAACTCAACCACGTACCATGAATTTGACCTCAAAAACAAACTTTTCATTTTTAGCAAAAAATGTAATTTCTTATCAAATGCATTTTTTTTCATTTTACGAAAATTTACTAACTTTACCCCAGATATCATTGTACTATGGTCAATGCCATGATGAGATCAAGTAATTCCCATAAACCAACTGTGCTTTTATTCCCTCATGCGCTATCCACACCATGGTGCCCTTGCTCCATGGAATGCTGGGGAGAACATTATGTGTCACTGATCCTCCCCATTAGCCAGCCACACCTTGACCATGCATTTTCCAGTTGCCATCCAAAATTACGCGTCCCAATCTTTCGACTTTCCGCTATTATATTCCTGAGTTAGGCCTATGTAGAGAAACAGCTTATTCCTTACATTGTCGTAGAAAATAACATTTCAGCTGTGAACATTTGCACACATTTCCATGAACGACAATGTTGGATTTGTTTCTCTGAAGCTACTCTGTGTACACATCCAGCTTCACACAACATTATCACAATGCCTTGAACATCATGTACTAGACCTCTCTATGCACTAGGTACAAAAGTCATCCTATCTTCTTTCAAGGGGCAACAGTGCTATCTACATATCCATAACATCACTAATCTAGTGCGCACACCGTGGAAGTCTTTTGCTTTTTATTATAAATAATAGGCATCCTAATAGATTGGTAGAGAAGGCACTTCTGCTGACATTGAAGGTCCCTACATGCTGAGATATGACCATGCACCGGTCTGACATTCTGTGAGGGGTGTCCAACTCGAGACCAAGATGGGGGTCCTTCACCCTCTCTATCAGGTAATGGGGTTGGATTGTACCTTGGGGGGATTCTTGGCTCTACACCCATACACACTTTAGGTATACTTAGTGTAGGGTCTGCATCGTAGAGGTACGTTAGATTACCATTTTGCATATATGAATGTTAGAAATGTATCTACTGTTTACTCTTTTGGTAAGCTGTGAAAAGCTGTGATTCGTTGATTCTTTCAAATTCACATCTCCTAAAGCTTCTGGTGGATGTTTGTCAGTAAGGTGTCTATTTCAAGACTATTCAAATTCAAATTCTTTTTTATTGTTTGATTAGTTAAAATCATTACAATACCCCCCTGAAGTGGATACAAAAATTACTTAGGAGAAATCATTACAATCCCGTTTTGAAATGCACCTGATTTTAACACAATACCATGATTAAGGTACTTCAATACAAAGTGCTTATCGTTAAAATTCATGTGCAAGGGTTCCTAGTTTAACAGCGTTCTCCTGACATAAAACATTTATTGCTCTTTGACTTTTGTTCCGATATAGTCCCTCCCCGTCTCCTGGCTAAAAAGCACAAAAAGACGGGCTATCAATTAAGCAGCAAAATACAGCACCAATGAGGGCTAAGATTTAAAACTCAGAACGTCCAATTTCACAGTGTATAAACCCCTTAAGGGAAACAATGATATTAATAAGGCCCCAATGTTCAACTATGATTTCCTAAGCTGACTTTTTGTTGAGGCCTAGAGCTGGGTGTGTTTTTTTAATTTATTTTTAATTTTTATGGCTTAACCTTCTGTCCGCTTATGTGGATTCTGGTATTGCATGGTTGCGTAAATCCACTTATTGTGTGTGTTCTCCATCGGCTTGCCGTAAAAGTCTACTAACCATTGTCATGAATTTGACCCCCCGGCAAGCGGATGTTCAGATCATTAAGGATGAATTTTAAGTGCTGTCTCCTCTGGTCCAGAACTGCTGGACAGCACATAATAAGTGGGTTAAAGATTCTTGTTTAAAGCCACATAATCGACAGATCTCTGATTGAAAGGTCTTTTTCCACAATGGATACAGGTCCTTTGAGTCATGCACACCCAATCGAAAGTTTATAAAGCTCTTTTTTAGCTGTGAGCTGAAATGGACAGATAAGTATGCTTGTGGCCTTTTGTAGGAGTTAATGACTGTCTGAAGAAACTCAAGTCTTCATTCTCAGGGGTCTCACTAATACAAAAGAAGAATCTGACACAGAAGCTGGAATATAAAGAGAACATTTTTATTAAACTCAAATGAGTGAAACTACATCACACAGAAGCCGTAGCAACTGAATGAGGTAGTCTAAAGAGTACAAAAAACAGAGGCCTTTTATATGCTTAGGGTTACAAACTCAGCATAAAAGAAAGGGGCAGTCCTAGCTTTTGCAAGCATGCAAAATACCTAATATGGACATACAAGATCTGCAAAATATTAGCCAATAGGAAAACATTCAGAACAAAGCGTCATGTAACCAGAACGTCCCCCTTATGTCGTGTTTCTGCCCAACCCACAAGTAAATAAACAACAGCACCTATAGGTCAATCAGTAATGGCAGAACATGTCTGTATGCAGTTAGGCCAGCTGGTGTCTGAGATTGATTTCAAAGCAAGGACAGAGGGGGGTTTTCAACACGTTGCAGTCCAAAGGGCAGAGACACTTCATGAATAGGGCAGCCTGTGTAAAGGCAACACAAAAATGACGACAAATGTAAGATGGATAAGCATGGGCGGATTTTGCGAAATGGCAATCCGCGAACTTGCCTATTTACGGATTCGCAATCCGCAAAATCCGCGAACTCTCGCGAATTTGCGGATTTTTTTTTTTTGTGTTCGCAAGGGTTTCTGCCAGTTCGCGAAGGTTGTGTACCAGTTCGCAATTGCGAACTTACTTGTCGGCTCGCAACGGCCGTGATTATGTTGTTTCTACGTCTGGTTCATCATCACAGGTTCACAGCACCCTCTGTTTCACCACTGCCACCCTCTGGTACACCAATGCCACCCTCTGGTACATCACTGCCACCCTCTGGTTGGTTTATCACTGTAGATTATGGGGGTGAAAAAAAGCAAGCACACCTGCCCTGCTTCAACTGACATGAATTAGTTTGGGGTTGATTAATGTGTCACTGAATTTAAACTTCCAGTCTGGCTGGCACCTGCTTCCTTATCTGTAATTTGTTTTCTGTTGCAGTGCAATTTTTTTTCACAGGACCTTTGTGGCCTACTTGTAGCTATTCTCTGAGCCTGCTGTGAGGGTCAGAGCAGGGTCATAGAATAGTTGCAAGTAGGCAACTGAACTCTGAAGGGGCCCCTCAGGAAGCACTACAGGGAATGGTTACTAATGATAAGATTAAACTTTTGCACCTGCTGAGTGCTTTCAGTTTTGTCTGTAATTGCTTTCTGTTGCAGTGTAATTTTTTTAACAGGACCTTTGTTGTATACTTGTAGCTATTCTCTGAGCCTGCTGTGAGGGTCAGAGCAGGGTCATAGAATAGTTGCAAGTAGGCAAATGAACTCTGAAGGGGCCCCTCAGGAAGCACTACAGGGAAAGGTTACTAATGATAAGATTGAACTTTTACACCTGCTGAGTGCTTTCAGTTTTGCAAAAATCCAAATATCCAGCAGCATCCACAAAAAGTAACCCTTCCAGGTCAAGATCCAAATCAAAGTGACCAGCACACGAAGAAAGCACTGGGAGGAGCCTGCTGGACAGGAACAGGAAGTTGGAGACTGTGGGGATTACTTCCTTTCTCCCCCCCGCAAATGGACTCCTTGCAAAGAAAAAGTGCAGGCAAATGTCAACCTGAGGAGTTATTCTGATAAAAATCATAATTTTCAAGGTTTATGCTGCCTGCTGGTGGATTTCTTGTGCGAAATTGCAAATTTTGCAATCTCGCAATTGCGAGATTGTCGCTGCCCGCCGCATCTACGTGTTCGCAAGTGTTTACTCCCGCGAAATTGTATAGTATTCTAGTTGGCAAGTGCGACCAAGCAAAAAATCCTCTTCGCACGGATTTTACGAATTTTCGGCAAGTTCGCGAGAGTTCGCGGATTGCGAATTTGCCGAAAATCCGCAAAATCCGCGAGCGGAACGGATTTTACGCCCATGCTTAAAGATGGAGTCAAAATTAAAGAACCTCATGTCCACCAGAGCCGGCGCTTGGTGATTGCCTTTTTGTCCGCCAGCAAGGATTTATTTTTTGCTGCGCTGTTTGCTGCTTTGACAAAGCTTACTCTGTCTTCCCCGTTTTCCCATACTGTTTCTAGTTCCAACTCGGCCAAAAATGTTCTCAGAAAGCTTCCCCAGGAGTTTGGTATTTCAAAATTCATCTGGTGCTTAATTTCATCCCAGCATAATCTGTTCAAGGTACCTGGGTTTGAAGAGCGGAATTTATGACAAAGTTTAATAAAGCCGCTCATTCCCCGGAATTTCTGGTGGTTAAGGCCGAATTCGAATCTGACCTGGGAGGGGGAGGCAGACTTTTGCAGGTCAAAAACGGCCTAATAGATCTTTGTCTGAAGCTCGTTCAGTAAGTGCTCTTCCTTGCCGCACCAGGGACCCAGACTGTAGGACAGGCTGGGCTGGATTTGGGCAGCCATGACTTTTAACAGGTGTGTGTAATTCGGGCTAGGAATCTATATGCATAGATTAGTGATTTCGCTTTTGCTTTTAGAGCTGATTTATGTACTTTATGAGATGTGCCCTGCCCAATTGCTACACCCAGATATTTATATGAGCGCTGCTCCTCCACAGTTGCCCCTTTGGTCGACCATTTAAACTTGGTTTTCTTGGGATCCACTAAGCGAACAGTCAGAAGACTGTTTTTTTCTTTCTTTAGCTCGAGTTGTTCTTGATCTAAATAAGCTGATAGGTTGTTTATCGATCTCTGTAAGCCAATAGGAGTTTTGCTCAGCAAAACAATATTGTCTGCATATTGTAGGATGGCAACTGACTCGTTGGCCAAGTTCGGCCGGTGGGAATCGGAGTTTTCAATGTATGGTGCAATGTCTGATAGGAACAAGTTAAATAGGCTGGGAGCTAAGGCGCAGGATGCTTGGAGTTGTGCTGAACCCGTCACCCAGCTTGACTCTTGCCCAGGTATCCGTGTGCAGGGAAATTATGGCGTTGAGCATTGAATTTGGCAAGCCCCATACGTTGAGTTTCTTCCAGAGATGACTTCTGCTTACTCTGTCAAAGGCAGATTTGATGTCCACAAAACAAGCAAATAGCCGAGATTTCCTTTTTTGTGCTTTTTTGATCAGGAGTGCTAGAATAGCGAGGTTGGTTGTAGTGCACATCCCTTGCCTGAAACCCGTCTGGAACTTGGGGATTATGTTTTTCTCCTCCATCCAGTCTTGCAGCTGGGCTAACAGGCAAGAAGCGTAAAGCTTGGCTTCTACGTCAATCAATGAGATCAGTCTATAGTTTCCCGGCTTGCGGTGGTCTCCCTTTTTAAATATGGGGTGAATGATGTTCCCGTTCCAGGAAGCCGGGATGTTGGTCTGAGTGTAGATCTCGTTGAAGAGGGGAGTGAGATGGGAGGACCAAAACTCTGGGTCGTTCTTGAAGATGGCATTGGGAAGGCCATTTGGACCTGCCACTCCCTCGGTCTTAAGTTTTAATATAAAACCTCTTAGTTCCTTCGCATTAATCAGGCTATCCGGCTCGCTGCTAAAAGACTTTGATCGTGGTAATCTGCCTTCCGCGTGTTCCGGGGCGGGAGATGGATGTATTTCTTCATGATCGAGGTACTGTCCGCAGGGCCTTCCGACGAGACCCGTTGCTGTGTTGCTGTACAGAGATTGCACGTGGTAAATCCACGTATCTTCTCCAATTCCTGCTTCATGTTGTAATGTTGGGCCAGTTGACAGTTTGTTTATTATTCCCCAAAAGTCACTGCTATTGTGCTTTTTGCTTGTGGATAATATTTGTAGCCAGATGGCCCTTTGTGCGCTATTTTCGCGCTCCTCAGGTTCGCGCAGCTTCACTTTTTCCGTTTTACGACCCATTTTTGCTGCTTGTGATAGATCTCTTTTTTTTGTTTTCTTAGGTCTTGGTTGAACCAAGGATCGCTTTTGGTCACTATTCTTGGAGGGCGTCCCAGAGTGGCGGGAATTTTTGGAGTAATAGCTGGGCCAGCTGTTCCCAGGTTTTAACGCAATTGTTTTCTACTTTTGGGCCCTGTTTGCCCAAGAAGTCCCTGGCTGTCTCCTGAATTGATTGAGGTGCCACTCCCTGCCATTTTAACTTTCGAAGATTGTATTTTTCAGGGGGTTGCATAATAGACTTGATTTTTTGTGCGGGCTTTACTTTGATGTTTATTGTTAGGATGAGAGGAAGTTGGTCGCTTTCGACTCGTGAAATGATTTTGAATGTGTCGATTTGTGGGAGCAAGCTGTTACTAATGATGGTAAAGTCTATCATTGAAAAGACTTTTCCGCTTAGATATGTAGCAGCAGCTGGAGTATACCCCGGAGTATTGCCGTTCAGGATTGTCAGATGGAGGGATTCTAATTCGTTCGCTAATGCTCTTGCTCCCTGAATGTCTTTTCTTTTGCTTCCAGGCGGTGTGCTGGCTATGAGATTGCAATTGAAGTCGCCTGAGATAACTATTTGGCAGTACTCGTGACTTCTCTGCATTAATTTTATTAATTTCATTAGGATTATATATTTTCCTTTCTGTTTTTTTCTTTCAGGATTAATATAGACGTTAATTAATAGAAGTTGCCACTTTAATTCGTCAGACGCATGCCTACCACTTAGTTTGGTCACTTGGATCCAATTAGCCCCAGTATCCAGTTCTTCTGTTGACCAATCCCGTTTTTGTGTAACTCCAAATTTCCTGGAGCAGGATTATATCTTGTTGGGTGAAGAACGATGTAGTTTCATGGTCTTGTCCCATGTCTTTAAATCCGTGGACATTCCATGAGCAGAACGTGATGTTGGCTGGGCATGCGTCTTTCACTTTCGGGGCCGTCCTCCTTGCTGCTGGTGTGCTTTTCTTATCTTCATTAGGGATGCTTATTATTTAGTGTTTTTGGCACCCAAGACCAGTCCCTGGTTTCCTGTGAACTGCCCTCCAAGTTTCCGGGGCTTTCCCTTATGTTGTGCCTGTTCTCATTGGAGAGTATTGCGGGCGAGTTGGAACGTGCACCGCGTACACATGTGAAATGGCTATTCCCCAGGGTGTCTACCTCTTTTGGGTTTTTAAGGAGGGGATGCGGGTACCTTGGGCGTTTGTGGACCTTCAACGCGATTCCCCAATCTCCGAACCTTTCGCTCATTGAAGATGTTTTATCCACCAGGTCCTTAGAGGACCAAGTTGTCAGTGTCTCTTCAGTTCCCATCCTTGTTGTTTCTTTGAATTCTACCGATATTAAGTCTCGAGAGCGAATTCCTTTTAATTCTGGGATTTCATTGAAAATCCTCAACAGGTTCCCTCTGTTTACGGTGTCCTGTCTTCCTTTGGTTGAATATTTGGGGGCAAATGACAATTTCAGTTCAAACTCTTCTGACTGATTTTGGTCGTTGTGGCGGAAGGGTGCAATTTCCTTTCTTCCGGCTTCTGAAGTTTTTGTTGGTGGGGTGTCCTTTTTACATTGGGGATCACACTCCATGGGGATGGCGGTTGCCTCCTCTGAAATCTGTTCCGGCGTTCCTGGAGTTTTAGTTGCTCTTTTCCCTGTTTGTACCGGCACTTGGTCCGAGTGTTGGAATTTGCAATGTCGGGCTTTTCCGGTTATTGTAACTGCAATTGGTTTGATAAGGTGTTGAGCCTTGGGGGTTGCTAGTGACTGAAACATCTTGACTCGAGAAGCTTTCTGCATTTCTGGTTCTGACACCTTTTTCCTCTCCTCGTGTTGGAAATCCAGCGATTGTGCGCCCCGACCTCTATTACTCCCAGTTTCTCTTTTGCCTAATATGAGCAATGTTTTTTCTTGCCCCTCTCCTGGGATGGATGCCTCGTTTTCCTGTTGTTGCTGCACTTACTGGAGGGATTAATGGCATTCTTTGGCCTCCGGGGAGGCTCCTCCGTCCGTATGTGACACTTGGAATGGTTTTTGTAGTATTGGGGTTCGTGTTGTGCGCCGTTGCTTTTGTTTGGGGGACTGAGTAACTTGAGATTGATCTACTGCAGAGAGTGCCCCCCCACGCGGGGGAGAGATGTTTTTTTGCCCATGACTGGATTTGCTATAAATAGCGGGGAGATATTTTCTGAGGCTGGGCTTAGCTGTTTGTTGTATTTAAGCCGCACCTTCCTTGCGTGCTTTCTTTCCCGTTTTGTGGGTTTGGCGACCACAGCTACTGGATTCTGTGGAGTGTCTAACTGAGGGTCTATTGATTCGGGTTGAAGATGGAGTTCCGCTTTTTCTGAATCATCGTTGACGTCGCTGGTTTCTTCTGTTATTAATTTGGCGCATTTCGCTATTTCCTCTGATTCGGCACTATTTTTGGGGTTATTGTGTTGATTGCTATTGCACGATTGTTTTACTGCCCCTAGGACGTCCTTTAAAATTTCGGGGAGGGTTGCCAGTTTCTCTATTATGGGACTGCAGCAGCAGATGGATAATTGTTTGTTGTTGTCTCTTAGTTGACCCATGTTTTCCCTGTTTGTTAATAGGGATGTTAATAAATCTATTTTGGTGTTTATGCCTGAGATGTGGCTGGCAATGAGATTTACAAGTTCAAATTGAACGTCCATTTTATCTGACTGGAAGTTCAAAACCCTTATAGCTTGTTCAAGAGTATGAATCAGGGTTTGGGCCCATTGAGTATTGGAATGATCTTCGTTGTGCTGCACCAAGACCTCTGACCCAAGGTCTGTCCCGCTGACAGATGAAATGGTTATTGGAGATGAAAGGTTTAATTACTTGACTCTTATTGAACTGTGGCTGTCCACCTCTAGTACTGAGAGCTTAGGATCTTGTTTGCCATGTAGGCTTAAAGGTGTTGATGCAACCATTCTGGATCTGCTCTGTGATGATCTTTTTCTTGATGCTGATTGTTTGTCCATTCCTTGGCGTTCATTATCCTGACTGTTGGATTCCAATATTTCTAGGATTTCCGCCAAGTTTGAGTCATTTATATTTGAAAATGATTTGCTGTGAACTTCTTCCTTGGGGGCAGCGTTTATTGCGGATTTTATTAAGTTAAATTTTTCCACCTTAGTCCATTTTGTGTTTGGTCGACCCTCTTCCATGAGACCTACTGGTAATTTTCCATCCTTTGAGCCCGTTGCGGTTATTAGTCCCTCGGGCTGCGTTGAGAGCTACAAAACTGCTTTTGGGGTTTTCCCGTTCTCTCTTTTCCTCCATGAGGGTCTCGGTCCTTCCCACCAGTGCAACGTTATTGACTGGTTCAGTTGCATTTAAGTTAAGGGTTTTTGCGGTCACTTCGGGTTTTATTGTAAGTGTTGTGGCAGGGGTTATGAGCGATTTCTGGTGCACCTGGGCTGTTATGGTCACGAGTTTTCCCATACCTAAGCAAGCCGTGTTTTTTCCCGAAGATGATTCCTTTTGTGATGCGTTGTTAAGATTTGCGGGTGTCGGTCGGGCAATAACTCGTGGTTTATCAGGAAGGATTGGGGTTGGCAACTGGGAGGCTTCTGCTGATGGAGCGTATATTGCCGCCATTGGGTCCTTTAGAAAAAAGAATTTACGGATCCCTGATTTGTATTTCGGGCTTGGCATTGTTGTTGTCGGGGTAGGTACTGAGACCAACCTCTCCCTTAGACCTGTTCCCTTTGATGTTTGATTGAGAAGGGAGTTCTCCTCTTTTGATGTTTTGGGTTTGTTTTTTTGTTTGTTTTTTTGCCTGTTTTTTTGCCTGTCGCCGCTTGGCGGACTGCCTCCGATCTCATTTGCACGGCCCTCGGCTTGGCCTCGTACCTGGTCTTTTTTCGTATTTCTTTGCACTTATGGACAAGAAGAACTCCCTGGCCAGCGAAGGGCAGTGATTGATTAAGATCTTGCTCCAGCTGGGGGTTGCCAGAGGTTTGCTGAGGGGTTCGTCGTCATTAGTATGGATAAGGATGATTAATTGCCACTGTCGCTATGTGGCGTTATCCCTTTTTCCTGGCAGAAGGTTTTTGAAGGTTTTTTGACAAGATGTAGCTGTGATGTGGGCTATCTAGGCAGTATGTAGGGTGAGGACTTGGCTAGATCTTCAGCTCTCTCTTTTTATTTTGCTCTCATGCTTTTCAAGCCTCTCACCCCCGGCGCCCCCCCCCGCCAGGGCCCCAATGCGGTTTACTCGGTGGTTTGGTTCAATGGTTCTGGGGTCTCTATGAGCATATTGGCAGACTGGCAGCTTGACAGATTGGGAGCTTCGCATGCAGCACCTACCCGGGCAGTCACAGTCGTAGAAACCACTTCAGGAGCAGGCTGGAGCGTGGCTGTGCATACGCGGCGAGCCGCGGGGCCCTCACTCCATCGCCGAGCACCCCGCCTTGCTCCACTTTCTGCCTGCACTTCACGGAACTTCGCGGCGCTCTCTGCATGCCTCGGCTGGTGGCGGGGGCGGCTGGCAGCCGGCACGTCTCGGGGGCTCCAGGGGCAGCCGGCAGCCTATTGCCAGCGGGATTCGGAGCTCCGAGCTCAGAGCCGGAGCTCAGAGCTCAGAGCCGGGTAGTTGCTCGGGGGCTCTGTGGCTCTGTGCTCAACTCAGTGGTTTCTCGGGCAGTAGTCCTTTCAAAGCGCCACCGCCACACCGCCACACCTCAGGCAGCTGCTATTCGGTCTCTCGCGGTTTCTGGGGGAGTTGTCCTACCGTGCTCTGGCACTGTGCCGCACCGCCTCAGGTAGCTGCTGCTCGGTCTCTCTCACGGCTCTCTCGGACGGACGGTCTGCTGGAAACTCCAGACTGAACTCTCACAGATTGCCTATTTCAAGACTAAAATGCAACTTATTTTTTATGATTGTGATGTCAATTTTTTTATTTTGTTGCGTTTTCTTCCTAATCAACTATTTTGATGCTTCTAAATGCTTTAAACGTATTACGCTGAATGCTCTGAGCCACAGCTACCCAGGACTGAGCTAAGGTTTTACAAACAAACCTAACTGGACATGTTATGGAATTGTATCTTTGTTACCTGGTGAGATTACACAACCACACCATATAATAAACCATGTTCCTCACATTGCTGCACGGAACAGCAATTACTCATTTTGAAATAGCAAAGGAAGGCTGCTAGAAGTGAACTTGATTTCACAAGGCCTTTGCAAGGGGAGGATCAAGAGACAACAGGCCGTGGGCGAGCATCACAAATGAGAAATACATGACGTCCAAAGCCGGAACCCATCACTCTCATCACTCTCTGGACATGGTTAGTCAGCCTGTAGGTATTTCCGCAAACAGTCATTTATGAGGCCCTCTAAACTTTATGATCGCAAAAGCATAGTGATACATTGCCTTCTTGAGCAAAATATACTATTCCTTAGTTCCATTTAAAACAGGATGACTGTTAAAACAGTTTTACAATTTATCATAGATTATCCTCAAGCTTTCAAACTTCGCTATTTAACATTATCTCCCCAGCTACAGGAGAGAGCGACCCCCAATACATAGTTGCTAGCATCCCAATTATGGGGTTCAGTTTTCAAGTAGTCTGATTTATACTTCATAATTTGTAACGAAAGAGAGAATGTTTCTATTTCTTTTTTTGCTTCAAAGGGTGTATGTAGCAGGTCAAAAAAGGAACGATTCCCTTTAAGCATTGATCGAACACTTCTATATTTCCTTGTTCTCCTCTGGACATTACTTTCAGTTTAATGGGAATTGACCTTGTGTTCGGGACATAGTTAATATTTTACTTAAATACTTTCCCTTCGTGAATGAAGTCAGCGACACCGTTGCACTGCAGCCCTCTGTAAGCTGGCACCTGTTTCTGCTGACCGAGCCTGCTTTCTGGTGTCCAGAACACATCATATGAACAATGTATTGAAATGAAATGATACAATCCTTAACATCATTAAAAATTCCAGTCGCTCTGACTCATTCAATATCTTAGTACAGAGGAGAAAGTTTGTTTTTCAACATTATGTCATGGGTGTTGCAATGCTATGCACAATAGCATTTTTCCAGCACTTTCAAGTCTGCAGGCCCATCTCCTCAACAAAGCCCCCCCAAAATATACCACAAATCTCAAATTTCAATAAAGCACTGATTGTATAATTTTTCCAAATGGTGTTCGCATGTCTAAATTTTATAATGTTGTCAATGTTTTTAAATATTAAATGTAATAAGTATGGAAGGACGTCCTGGAGGTGTTAAATTGTGCCACCCTAATCAAAGCATCTCAACACCACCCCTGGAAACAGCACAATAGAACACACACCCGTGCCCTATCCTCCATTCTGCTCATTCTCAATGAATCTCTGCTTTGCAATCAAACTCTCATTAAGCTATGTAGGGGCATATTTATTAAAGGGTTGCATCACCCTTGCACCACGCAACGGGGCTCAAGAGCAACACAACTCTTAAGTTAGATATATCAAGCCATGCAAGGCCACCTTGTGTGGCTTGATAAATCTAGAATAACGCAAGTCATTGCAAATCGCTGTGCTGCGTTACTCTGCCCCAGGGATGCATTTGATGGGTGGGGCGTGGGTGTGCCCAAGCATCCAGCCATCGATTATGGCGGATTCTTAGATTCACCATTTAGACCAGGAAATGTGTCAAAATATTATTCCTCCCAGGTTAGGCTTAAAAAGGAGAAACATGTTTATTTCTCCTTGTTACTTCCTCTTTCATTCTGCAGTACACATAGAAAGAGGAAGATGCCTTAGAGGATTATTTTTTAGCATGAAGGGTTACTTTCCTGCTCAAAAGCAATCCTGATTACAAGGCAGGCGCCCTTGCACCGTGGTGCAAGGGTGCCTGCGCTATTGCTAGGCAGCACATTTTGATCCACTGCAGGGAAAAGACAGGAATGTGCTGTATTATGTGAAATACAGTGCATTCCTGCCCTTTACCTATCATGTTGCGTAGCAAGGTGACTTGCTGCACTGCGGTGTGTGATTGTTTCATAAATATGCCCTGTTGTTTTTTGGTAGCATGATTTCAGGTATTGATCAAAATGGTTTCTTGGAAGGGATCTAAATCGAATTGATTGACGAATGAAACAGTATGGTATCTGCAGCACATCATGCAACACCATCAGAAGTGAAACCCCACCTTTTCCACTGACATTGCACCCTTAAACCAAGAAATGGGCAATAATCGCAAATGGGCACAAACGGCACGTCGGTGTCCAAACCACCGACATATGACAGTGCTATCTGCCTGCCACATTATGATGCTGCGGGCGGACGTGTACACCATAATCCGTTGAATGACAGTGGCGCCATGCTTGGCTTATCCATCGGGGTTATGATGGCACTTTTTGACAGCCTTTTCATGTCGGGCTTTCTGACATGAAAATGCTGATAGAAAGTGTCTCTGGGGGACCCCTTGCAGGGTCCCCTTCCCAACCTGAAAATCTGCTATTGGGCCTGGTGGGAACTATGCTGCTTTCCTAAACATCCCTGCACCATGTGGCAGGCACCACTAGGTGCTTGCCACATGGTACAGGGATGTTTACAAACATCCATTTATCAATGGAAGCTTGTGCTGCGGGAATTTTCCTCCCGCTTCACAAGATTTCATTAACAAATGGATGTTTACAACTTAAATTGATTGCTTAATATGTTGCTTAATATGTTGTAATCTAATAAAGCCAATGTTCCTGTTGACCCAACCGAAGATGACGTCCTAGAGTTTGTATTAGGCCCAGATCTCACACACTATGCACAAAATAAGATCACAGCCTCCTTTTTTGCCGATGACCCAACAACTAAAAGGCTTTTAGAAGGTCTTCCAGAACCTCCCACACTTGGCCCTTTGTGACACATTCAGAGTAATCCTCCTAAGAATAAGTCAACCCGTGCTAAGCATGCCGCCTGGGGGAACCTCAAACAGGCATACCTGCATACTCTGGTTCATGAACTAGATAAGGAAGATATTTCTGAAAGTGTAGCTTCCTTACCCAACATGGAGGAGGCAGAAATGGAATTTGGTGCCTCTGGCTCCGGGTCCCCAAAAGAATGAAACACAATGACTCTGACTGGGAAAAGTCAATCAGGGTCTGGCTCGAGACTCCTGAGAGGCACTTTTGGCCCTGACAATATCATTTATCCTTAGTCCTCAAGTGGACCCTGTCCCGATCACCAAACCTTGTCTCCAAATCCAGTTGTGCAATCCGTTCCCCAACGTGGTGCTCAACAAACTAAGAGTGGCAGGCCCTCACCATTACTTACTGGGGACCATGACATTGACCTCTGATATCAACACTAAATTGACAACATTTTTAGGCAAATTCATCATTGACAGGTCTTGAAAGGCTTGTCAAAAAAAGTTATTGGACCTCTCTGGTCCCCTAGCAACATTTTTACACCTAGCTTTTGCATCAAAAGATTAGAACTCCGCAATGATCCTTGTGTTTTGGTGGGATGGGTAAAATGTGCTATCTGCCTATTAGGTAATGCCAATTATGCATTATCTTCCAAATGCCACACATCCAATCTACTCTGTTTGGACCCTTAACTTTTCAACCTGGTGATCAATGAGGCAGGCCCGTCAGCCAGCGGCCTTTTGTTTATCGACTCCTCTGTAAAAGAAGTGACCCAATTCATAATCACCCGCTTAGACAAAGCCTAGGATGTTCTTTTTTTTGTGCTTAAAATATTTTCCTTAAATGTACTTTTATCAAACAATAAACACAATACAAAAAATAATACCAAACTGTTAAAGAAGAAATAAAATACAATTACAAGGAAAAATAAAGCATCAATTTGGATCCAAGTATGAGATTATATCAATAAATATCAGAAAAAAACGAAAAAACAAAAAGAGCTACAGTGAAAATATAAGAATGAGTGAGAACTATAATACATGTTTCAAATTAAGGAACAAGCAGTAGTAAATGAATCCAGTCTAGACCACATGTAAGATCTGGAAGTAGATGATTCATTACGAGCACGTAAACATGAGGATTGCCCACGTCTTCAAAAAATAATCCATTCCCACCAAACATTAACCGAAAGTAAATTAGCATTTTTCCAATTTTTATTTATTTATTTAGGGCCAGATGTAGGAAGGCAAATTCCGGTCGGTAACGGCCGATTTCGGCCGTTACCGACTGGTATTTGGAGTTTGGGATGTAGGGGCTTGTTAAAATACAGATTCGGTAATTTTACCGAATCGGTAAAATACCGAATCGGTATAGTTACCGAATCTGTATTTTGACATGTAAGTAGTACTGTAATCAGTGCTACAGGGGTTTAAGAATTCTTAATTTACCACCAACTAGAAGTTGGTGGTAAATATTGAAAACCCTTTAAAAAGCATTTCTTTTGCTTTTTAAACAGTGCCATGTTGCAGACATACATGCCCTAAGGGCATGTATGTCTGCAACATGTGCACCCATGCAACATGTGCACCCATGCACAATTGAGGGGTGGAACAGGGTGTCAAAGTGACACCCTGCCACCCTTCAATGTTTCCCCCAATTACCGAATCAGTATTTACCGATTCAGTAATTGACATTCATTTCTAGGCCCATAGGAATGAATGGCAATTACCGAATTGGTAAATACCGATTTGGTAATTACCGAATCATACCGATTTGGTAATTAAATCGGTAAAATTACCTACATCCCGATTGCCAGTTCTTAAATACCGAATTGGTATGATTCGGTATTTAAGAATCGGTAATCTGGGATTAAATACATCTGGCCCTACGTGTTTTGTATAGCGCAAACGTGACCCATAAGGGTATCAGAGTGCTTTACATCGATAGTAGTTATTTACAAGATTCAGCAATAACAAGTTAAATACAGGATTGGAGCAGGTGATCAAACAAGTACTGTGCATAGCTAACAAGCAATTTACAAGGAGTAGGAGTGGCAAACAAGAGTACAGTTGGGGGAGTTAAAACAAAACGATGGCAGGAGCAGAGGAAGACTGCACAACACCAGCCTTAGCCCCTTATAATGACAGTAAGGCAAAAATGATGCAGCGTGGTAAGCAACGACAATGAAATAAGAATGGCGTGGGTTACATATATGAAAACAAGATCGTCTAGCCCTGGTAGAGCTTAAGTACAGAACAGTAGCATAACGCTGGGCTGCTGAAATTGTAAATGCACTGAGAGAGTTTATGGTAGGAATTTGCACATTAGGAAAGTCTTTGCTTTCTTTTTGAATGTTGACGGAGATGGTATTCTTCTGATGTTGGGCGGCAGCGAGTTCCAGATTCTTGGTGCAGCCCCTGAGAAGGCTCTGTTGTATGTTTTTTCTTCCGGAAGAGGGGTGGTCTCAGCACAAGATCCCTGGCACACCGGGAGTGCCTGCCTTCTCCGGAAACCATGATTTTCAGAGCAAGATACGCAGGATACATATAGTGTACCCTTTTGTGAGTGATAGAGGCCAGTTTGAGTTGGATTCTGGCTTTGTACGGAAGCCAGTCCAGTGCCTTCAGGTGCAGTGAAATATGGTCGAATTTTTTGGAGCCCATTAGGAGTCTTGCGGCTGCATTAAGACTTGCCTTTAGAGGAGGTGTTGAGATCTTGGGGAGGCCAGATAAGGTTGAGCATTCATATTCGATCCTAGAGATAACTAATACCTGAACTTGCATTTTAAGGTCCGTTGTATCTAGGAATGGTTTAAGATTTCTCAGGTAGCTCAGGTGAAACCTGGCCTTTCTGGCCAGTGTGTTGATGTGGGCTCGCATATTCAGGTTTTTATCCAGAGTGATTCCTAATGATTGGGCTGAATCCACTATGGTCGGGGTGCAGTTCAGTGCCGTGATCCAGACGGTCCATTCAAGTATGTCAGGGGAGCTTTTTGGAGGGGAAATTAGTAGGAATTCTGGTTTTTTTGCACATTAAGGGGCACATTACGATAGAGGATTTTCCGCATCTTGCGGGCCGGCGGAAGTCACCGCCGGCCCGGCGGATGCGGAAAACCCTCTGCAGACCCACTAAAGACCCACCGCCACATTAGGATGGCTGGTGGGTCCTGGTTTCAGTCCGCTGCGTTTCCGCCGCGGTTGGCTTACAACCACGGCGGAAAAGGCCTAATATGGTGGCGGTGTCTCTCAGACACCGTAAGCCATATTAGGATGTCTGCAGTTCTATGCCTTTACACGGCGGCATTTCCGCCGTGCAAAGGCATGCGGATTTTTGTTTGGGGGCCCGTTGCGGGCCCCCAGGGGTGAAGGGGGGGGTGGGGGGTGCACATGGGGGGTACATATGGTACCCCCCTGCATTTGCGTGCACAGAGCGGCAGGCACCGCGTGGTGCCTGCCGCTTTGTGCATGCAAATGCACAGCTTTTCACATCCTCTATTTTTAACATTGCGGCGGGTGCTGCTTGAAGCAGCACCCGCCACAATGTTAAAAATAGAGGATGTGACCGCCAGGGTGGCGGTCACATCCTAATTGCACATGAGGGAACGCCGCAGCACATGCGGACGTTCCCTCCTGCTCAGGGCTCGCGGACGGACGCAAGTCCGTCCGCGATCGTAATGGGCCCCTAAGTTTGAGCTGGTTGCTAGCAAGCCATTGAACAGTCATCTTTAGAGCTTCATTCATTGTTTTGATCTCTTCTAGTGATGACATTTTGATATAGATCTGAGTGTCGTGTGCGTACATGTGGAAAGAGATGTTGGTGATACGTAGAATTTCAGCTAATGTTCCAAATAGAGGTTAAAAAGAGTTAGGGAGAGCGTTGAGCCTTGGGGGACACCAATCGTAATCGGCGAAGGGGAGGATAAATTACCATTAACAAAGAATCTCTGGGGCCGGTTCTGTAGGTAGGATGTGAACCATTCCAGAACGGTTCCCCTTAGTCCCATCCTATTTTTCAGACGCTCTAATAGCTTGTCATGATTAACTGTGTTAAACGCCGATGATAGATTCAAAAGTAGGGCTGGGTGTAGTTCGTGAAGTAGCACTACGCGAAGCTACGCAAAGTGCACGTCGCACTACGCGAGTTACGCACAGCACTACGCGAACTGCGCAGTAGCCTGTTCGCACTGTGCAAGATGCCGTTTTCAATGATTGCACAGTGCGGACAAGCATCCAGCAATGTGCAATCATTGAAAACGGCATTTTGCCCAGTGCGAGCAGTAGTTTTCTGCCGCTTGAGTAGATTTTTACTTGAGCTGCAACTTTCTCAACGCGGACTGGTAGTTTCTCATCACGAGCGGTCTCGAGCATACGCGACCATTCGCAATGAGAAACCTGACCTCCCCGCGTTGAGAATCTCGCCGGGAGGTTTATTTTCCACGCTCCCGATCGGCAACTTGATCTTGCTGATCGCGAACGAGGAAAAAGTCTCACCGGGTTGTCATTTTGCTTGCTCTCGGTCGCCAACTTGACGTTGAGGAGCGCGAGCAAGCAAAAAATTACCGCGGCACTACGCTACGTGTGTTTGCACTGTTCTATGTGCAATTCACGTAGTGCGAAGTAGCGGAAACTTCGCAAACTACACAAACTTAGTGTAGTGCTTTGCCCAGGGTTATCCAAAAGTATTAAGAGACATGTTTTGCCTTTGTCTAGAGCTTGGAGGGAGTCATCTACTAAATGGAGAATAGTTGTTGCAGTACTGTGATCTGGCCTGAAACCAGAATGGCATTTATCTAGCAGGTTGAGTGTGACAATGTGTTGGCTGAGTTGTTGTCCGGTTCAGCAGGATTCAGTGGGGGTTTCTTTGCAATGGGGATGACTTGACCAGCTTTTAGGGAGAATGGTATGGATGCTTGCATTAGGGAAGCATTGATGATTGTGGTCCAGATGGGTATGATAAATTGGTTGGCTGTGGTAAGCAGTTGGATGGGAACGGGTCATTAAAGTGGTTGTTCGGTTTTATGTACAAAAGAGTTTTCGATATGGTATGGTTCTTATATAAGTTGAAGGGAGTCCAGTGGGCTTGGTTTTTGGGTACCGCCTGTAGGGAGTGTGTAGCAACATTTGGGGGTGTCACCGTAGGATGTGAGTGGATGCTAGCAGCAGAATTCAACTTGTTTCCCAGAGAGTTGATTTTGGCCAAAAAGAAGGAGGAGAACTCATCCCAGTTTATTAGGGATTTCATTGTTTCTTTAGAGGTTTTTGCCAGTTTGTTTGATTGATGTTTGACCATTTGAAAGCGCTTACCAGGTCTGTTCTTAGTGTTCTCCAGTTCCAGCCTAAAGAATTCTTTTTTTGATTTGAGAATGCTCTGTTTGTGCACATTTCTGGTCTTTCTAAGAAGTTTTAGCTGGGGGGAGGAGGAGTGTTGTCTCCAATTCCTTTCTGTTAGTTGAGGATTAATTGAATTAAGAACTATGTTAGAGTACATTCTCCATCTTTTATTGTAAATATGAGAATCAGAAAGATTTAAGGAAAAGGAGATTAAGGCATGATCAGAAAGTGTAATATGGTGTATAACAGATTCATTAATCACAAGACAAAGATTATGTAAAGTCAATAGGTAATCGATCCTAGAGAAAGAAGAATGGCATTCGAATAAAAAGTAACAGCCAGATTCATCGAGCCGAAATCGGCTCGCAAAGGGCCAGATTCTGAGAATCTGGCCCTTTGCGAGCGCTATTTTTGCATTTGGGATTCATCATCCCAAATGCACAAATCGCAATTTTAGAAATAGCTAAATTGCGAATAATTGCATTTAAGGAATCTCAATTTGAGATTCCTTAAATGCAATTCATGAACCATTTTAAAATTGCGAGTTCGCAATCCGGGGCCACTATTTACCGTGAAGTCTAACTACGTGGTAAATAACGAAAACTTAGAAAAATGCACTTTCTAAGTTGTATGTAGTTGTATAAGTTGTATATAAGTTGTATGTAGTGAGCACGGGACGCACGTCTGAACTGGGGTGGCTTGGTGAGCAAAATAACGATGGAGTAAACCCAGATCAGTCACTGGAGGTGAATGTTTTGCCATTGTGCAACATTCCGTCCATCATCTTGTTTGTTTTGCTGTTCACCCTATGTGGGAAGGGTATGCCCAGACATGGGTTCTGTGCTCACTGCGCCACTGGAGTCAAGCTATCCTGGCTGAAGACAGCTGATAGCCAGAAACTGGTCCTAAGATGCTTGATTCCAATCCAGGGTTAGACATTGCTTGGCAGTTCGGGCTGGACTGTTCCCATGAGGCACAGGGTCAAGACTGATGTGCATATGGCAATGTCTGAACTGGGGTGGCTTGGTGAGCAAAATAACGATGGACTAAACCCAGATCTGTTACTGGGGGTGTATGTTTTGCCATTGTGCAACATTCCGTCCATCATCTTGTTTGTTAAGGAATATTAGGTATCGTCAGCATACAATGATACCTTGTGAAATGTCACCCCCAGCGGTATCCCCCAGTGGCCTATCCTACTTCTCAGGGAGGCGCCAAGGGCCCCATTGCAAGAGAGAAAAGAAGCGGCGACAGAGGGCAACCCTGCCAAGGAACCCCTCTGGAGCTCCAAACTTTCTGACACCTGGTTGCGAAGGCGGACTCGGGCCGTTGGCTTATTATGTAATAGTTTTAACCATTTCAGATATCTCTCTCCCAACCCCATCCGCCCAAACACCATCCCCATATATTCCCATTCAGCAGAGTCAAAGACCTGTCGGATATCTAAGAGACATAAAGTCAAATCCTCATCCCGCAAGTATGGCGCATGCCAGACATGTGCTCGGCTGCGCAGGTTGTATGTCGTTTTGTGACCAGGAACAAACCCAGCTTGTTCCAAGTGGCTCAATCATGTCATATGGCAAGAGATGCGCCGCAAACAACCAGCTCAGAATTTTGTCATCTATATTTAGCAGAGAGATGGGCCTGTAAGAGCCTGGGGAGAGGGGGTCCCTATCTGGTTTTAAAATAACAGTCACTATTGATTCCATCATAGTGGCAGGAAGGGTCCCCATATCAAGAGCCTCGCTTTACACCACCAGCAAATGGTCCACCATCTGTGGGGCAAACTTCTTATAAAATTCAACTGGGAGGCCATCACTCCCTGGGAATTTTACAGGTTTTAATTTTTGGATTACAGCTGAGATTTTCTCCTTTTGAGTGGTGCCCCCAAACCTGTAGCGTCGTCCTCCTCTAGGATGTGAAATGTTATAGCCCCTAAAAAGCCCTGCAATGTCTGAGTCACAGTAGAACATGTTTGGCGTAAATGAGTAGCAAATTCCTTTATCATCGCATCCTGGGTGTACACCTCATGCCCCAAAGTATTACGAAGCTTCAACACCGGAGTCTGCACTGTCTCTGTGCGAATGAGTCATGCTAGGAGCGCCCCGACCTGTTCCCCTCCATGTACAGTTGTTGCCTGTACGTGGTATAGTTCTTGTTCTCCAGTCTCAACCAGGCCTCTAGAAGGGCACGCAGGAGGCGTGACTCAGTACATCATGTCAGCGGGAGTCTTATATAGTGTATGTTCTAGGGACTGTATAAGTTTTTTTAAAGTGTCGATATCAGCACTGAGCTGCTGACGGACTCCATAAGTAGTCCGCATAAAAACCCCTCTAATAATGACCTTCATTGACTCCGATTCCGTGGATAAAGAGTTTGTGGATCCCCAGTTTTCCTCAAAGTAATGACATAGGGCCTCATTCATGGTCTGCACATATGGGGGGGTCCGAAAGGGCCTCCACCTGAAATCGCCACAACTGAATAGGTAGACATCTGGGTCCACTGGACAAGGTCCACAATAACAGCGTGTGGTCAGAGAAATAGCATGGTAAGTATGAAACGGTTTGTGTGGTAGTGGCAGGCCCTCAGAAAGATAACAATGGTCAATGTGGGAAAAGGTCTGGGCAGCGGGGTTATAACAGGAGAACTCCCTCTTTCTGGGGTTGCGTGATTGCCATCCGTCCCGATGTTGCATACCATGCAGGATACCTGTGAGAGATCTCAGCATGCGAGGCTTGGTGGGATCCCTAGGAGGTTCCCTGTCTAAGTCCCCGTCAAATAGACAATTAAAATCCCCAAACAGAAGGACCTCAGCCCCCAAGTACGGAGTAGCCGCCTTCAGGACAGTCAGGAAGAAATCAGACAATCCACATTGGGGGCATAGACATTAATCACACATATTTCTCTCCCTTCCCATCTCCCAAATAGAATAACATAGCACCCTTCCGGGTCCAGAACATGGTGAAGGGGCTGGAAAGAGATCTCCGTCGCCACCCATATAAATACCCCAGTGCAAAACCCGAATATGATGTGGCGTAGATCTGTCCTCTATATTGCCTCCGTAGGCTCTGTATTGTGGCCTCCCATATATGTGTTTTCTGCAGGCCTGCTATGGCTACCCTATATCTTTGCAGAAAGGTATGAATCTGTCTGCGCTTATCTAGGCCCACTATCCCACTGACGTTCCAGCTAAGGACCTTCAGCGTTTGCACGGTCATGGCAGTAAAAAAATAAGCACCTCCCTCATATTCCCTCAGGGGTCAGTACGCCCACCTAGATAGTTCCCCAGCCTGTATAACCAAGTGTAATCCTGTTGGTTCCCTTATAACAACAACAACTTGTAAAAAATGAACACACTTTAACCCCCCTCCTCCCATGGGCAGTAGTATGAATTGGTACTCACATCTCCTTTTCTCCACACCAAGTGATAGTTACTGCTCCAAGCCACCCATTACCCCCTTTCCATCAGACGTTCCAAAAACAGCATGCTTCGCTTAAGGCATGGACTCAAGTCTTCTTTATCCAATATACCAGAAAGTGTGTCTAGTGAACGCTGTGCAAGAGAGTTGGTGACATCGGGCGAGATTCCTCTCAAGCTTCCCCGACGACCCTAGTCTCAAGTGGGAGCGTCGCTGCTCCTGTCGCCGCCTGGACAAAAACGCTGCCTGACCCCCAATCCATATCTATTAGACACTGAAAGATAGGCCCCAGAGGAGGGACTTAATAGAGCAGACAGGGGAATTGTTTCTCTCATTGGGAGATATAAACCTCCCAAGGACCCCTAATACAACCGTTCCAATTGGAAATGTCAACCTGTTACATTATCTGTAATATACACAGGACTTATCTCTACATCACAATAGGTAGTGTTCAGTACATGTAGTACATGATGTTCATTCACAACCACTGCCCGGACTGTTGGCCCCCGCTCAACATCCCGAAATGTGTCCATCGAGTCTGGAACCAACTCCGAATCGGTGGCTTGCAGCGTGCCATCATGTCTGACTAATATCCGACCCAGGCTCACCGACCTTTTTTGTAGTTTTTGATGTGTAGATTGTCTCTGGCCTCTCGAGGAGGACAGTGAAGACGGTGTCTCACTAGATCTCGGAGAAGGGACCAGGCGTCTTCCATCCGGGGCTCTGGCATCCAGCCAGTCACTCGCCTCTCCTTCAGAGAAGAAGAATAATGTTCGTCCCTCATTCTCCACCCTTAGCTTTGCTGGCAACATGAGGCTGTATTTTAGATTTAAGTCTCTCATTCACCTTTTTACACTGATGAAGGTTTTCCAGCTGTTCCTGAACCCTTTGTGTATAATCTGGGAATATTGTTATGGTATGTCCCTCAAAGTAATAGTGTTTGCCGGTACGTGAAAGCTGAAGTAAAAGGTCCTTATCTCGGAAGTTGAATAGTTTTGCAGTTATGGCTCGAGGAGGCGCTCCAGGTCTAGGAGGGGCAGCCAGTGCTCTGTGCACCTGTTCCACACTGAAGAACATTGACAAGTGTTGGTAGCCTTTTCTTGAATGATCCACTCCTCCAAGAACAAGCCCACATCTGGCCCTTCTGCTTTCTCCGCAAACCCAACAAATCGTAGATTCCTCCTTCTAGAGTGACCTTCTGCGTCTTCCGCTTGATCATCAAGCTTGAATACTGATGCTTCAGTTCCACCAGTGTTTCACTAAGATCTTTGACCTCTTTCTTGAGGGCTTCCGTGTTTTTCTCGATGGTCGTCACCCTATCAGAGACCTTCCTAAGATCACATCGTAATAGATTAACAGCTAAGGCTACTGTGCTGATCTTCTTATTCATATTGTCCCTAGTGGATTCGAAGGCCTTAATAGCATCCAGCAGCGTTAAAGTGTTCTCGTCAGGTTCCTCCAGTGTTCCTCTTTCCATTATGGGGTCTTCACTTCTGTTCTCCGGACAATGGAAGATAGATTGTGATTTCACTGTTTTATCTTTCCCCATAATGGTCCTCAAGTTGTAGCAGGGCAGTCCGCTTGCTTTACCCCCGTGAGAGGCGGAACCAATCTATAACACACCTTACCGAGATGTACCACAGGGAAGGTTCTACGCCTCCTCACGCATAGCACCACTCTCCCTAACTCATGCTGGCAGGACACCAGGCAGAAGCAAACTATTCAACTAGATCTAGTTCCGTGACGGGAATCTCCCAGCCGCCTCACCTCCCCTTCGTCATTCAAGGTGGCGAGCCCAAACAAGTTGTCCGTCACTGCTTACGTAGGGTTCCATCGAGGATCTCATCAGAAACCTCCGTCTCATTTCCATGCCACAGGGGTGGGACCCCGAACCATTGCTTCTATTAGCCCGACCTTCTTCCACCAGACATGACATGATTCAGAATGCTCCCCTCTTTTTCATCATAGCACCACTATCGTCCACCGCCCTGGGATTGCACTATTCTAGGTTGTATCAAACCTCCAGGTCACGTCTCAGAGTTCTCACCTTTGGTACCGCCTCCCAAGCCGGGCTTCAGTTATTCCAGGAACATCCCCTCATTGGACTGTATAGGTCATAATATCACAAATGCACTCAGAGGTAGCCCCTTGCCCCAGATGCCACTTGCCCTCACTGTGAAGATTTATTTTGCCCCTTAAGTCCTGACAAAACCGCAAAATGCGAGGTATCTTCAGTTCCCCAGTGCAACCAGGCTAAATCCACTGCAGAGTGTTATCATGGGAGTGCCATTAGTGTTAACACATTGGCTGCTTGGCAGATTTTTCCCCTGTGCTGGGACTCATTGTAAATGGGTGTGGTCATGACGAGCTCAGCTCGTCATGAGCACCCTAGAGGTATACCTCATGACGAGCTGAGCTCGTCATGAGCATGGAAGAAGTTAAGTTCTGCCCACCGGTATTCAGTGCTGCGCCTAGAATGCTGCTGTCGGGGGACCGGCCTGTTCCCAGCTGTACCTCCGCACCACGATCCCCTCAGCTCCTGCTCAGGGGGTCTAATCACCAGCCAGTAGTATCCGATGCCCGGACAGCATCATCTCTCCGTCTGGACCTTCTAAATGGGGCCCACCACCACCCAGGTCTGTGTGGGAGGGGTACTCACTGGGAGTGTACGCTGGGGCATCCACAGAAGGTTCCGGTCTTCAGGAACAGCATCACCCTCAGCAGCTCAGCACAGGGGCATGAACAGGAGGGCTCCTTCATATCCCGGCACAGGGCTCTGCCCCAAGCCCCGGGGACCCTCCGATACCACGGTCTCCTGCTCCGCTCAGCCCCGGGATCAGGATCACAGCCGCGGAGCCCCAAACTCACACTCCTCTGCGACTCACTGGGGCAGATCGCAGGGTGGTTCGGCTCACGACCATTCTTGTTAGGAAGCACTGCGTACTCGATTCCTTCAGGGCAAGATGGCACCTCCACGTACTCCGAGGAACCCTGCAGCTCCTGAAAATTATCGATGCCCTCACCTATGCAACCTTCAGCGGTAGTTGTGCGGGGTCTACATTAGGCAGGATACCGTCCGGGATTGTTCAGTAGCCAGGATAATGCAGGCTTCTTAAGTCAGAACGGGTAGCAGCACAGAGCTTGCCTAAAACACATCTAGGCAGCCATGATGTCAGGCCACGCCCCTATCATCTGAGTCATGATGGTGAATCAATATTTGTATTTGTGCCTTACGGGAGAAAAGTATAGCTACACCATTTTTACGTTTTGCGGCTGGAGGTAAAACTATATTTCCCACCCATCCCTTAGACATAGTATGTAATATTTTTATCATCCACATGTGTTTCCGGCAAAAAACAAATATCTGCATGAAACTTTTTTAAATATTCAAAAATGTCACTCCTTTTAACAGGATGCTTCAAACCCTTAACATTTAAAGAAACAACATCTAACTTATGTGGTGTAACCATAACACATTATGAGGGACAGAAAAATAGGTAGAGAAAAGGGGGAAAAAGGAAAGTAGCCTATATAAAAAAGACAAAACAAGACATACAACATATAAAGAGGTCAACCTCCAAGACCTCATATCAAATGGAGCAGTAGAGACAGAGATACAAAGCAAGAGTAACCACCTTGTCTGTACCATGCATCAAGAGCTCGGCCGATGGCTCGAACAGATGGATGAGCTGTATGGGAAGGCCATATTTGGATTTGTTCAAAACATGGTGAACGAACAGATGTAAGCCACCTCAGCTGGGGTCCTCACTGTTAACAGCTCTCCGAAGACAAAATCTTTCTACATGTTAATTGTTTAGAGCTTTTAGTGGGCTCCTTTGCGATGCAAACTTCCTCAACTCATCAGAGCAGCTGCTGTATTCTGTTGAAGACGGACGACATCTAATTGGTATCAATATGTCAATCGGTTAGTAGGAATAAAGTCTCTCGTCTTTGCAGGGATTGCCAGCCTTTTCTGCATTTCTGCTTTTCGAACAACCTTCAGTCGCAGTGGCGGCTGGCACAGATTGGGGTGGATTGGGGGTGGTGGGTGGGGTAGAAAGAAAAAAATACACTTACCTTTTCACTGAGTCTCTTCTCCGTCGCCTCTTTACATCTCTTCATCCTGGAACAGAATCAGGAAGCACTCAGGCTGCCCTAAACCAATCACAACACTGCTGCCAGTGGAGGAGAACTGACAGTGAGAGTTTGGGCAGCGATAGGTTGGAAGGGACCTTCTGTAAGCAATACATTTATTTGATGAACTTATTTATGATTGATACTTGATCCCAACAGCTGCCCACCCATAAACGTGAAGGAAAATTTCAATGTGAATGAAGTGGATATGTATGGTATGACAGGTGATGCATCTGTAATAAGATTGGAAGCAAGTTTTCTCTGGTGTTCAAAGACAAGCTTGGTTGTCATCACCACTACATACATTGGTGGATGGAGCCAAGCTATTGTGTGGGAAGGTTTGAAATGTTTCAGTATGAGTATGTGAGGAGAGGAGGTTGAAGCAGGAAAAGCTTAAGAATGAGGGTATAATTGAAGAAGTGGAAGGTACAGATTGGCTAGCTCCAGTAGATGCAGTCAGGAAAGCCAATGGAAGTTTGCGCTTGTTCATCGATCTAAAAGAATTGAACAAACATGTAGTTTTAGTCAGGTATCTGTTGCTGATGTTAATGCAGGGAGCTAAAGTTTTTTCCACCATTGACTCAGCATCAGCATATCATCCGATCAGTCTTAACAAAGAGTCAGAGACCTTATGGCTTTAATTACGCACTTTGGAACATTTAGATATGCTAGTTTTTATTTTATTTTAATATCTGCAGCCTCGCTGTTCCAAAAGGCCTTAGAAAAGGTGTTGAAGGGTCTAGGACGATATTCTGGTCTCAAACTCATCTTCAAGAGAGGAATGCAAGATGTCGCAGTGTGGATGACCAACAGCTGTCTGAAACTCAACGGCAAGAAGACAGAAGTCCTCATCCTTGGAACCAACCCTTCAGCAAGGGACCACACCTGGTGGACGACCACCCTCGAAAGCCCACCTACCCCCTCAGAACATGCCAAGAACCTGGTCATCATGCTCGACTTTTCATTCACCATGAACTGACAGGTCAACGCCATCACATCCAGCTGTTTCAACACCCTCCGTATACTTCGCAAGACCTTCAAATGGATCCCCCCTGAGTACAGGAAGACAGTCACCCACGCACTCATCACAAGTAGACTGGACTATGGAAACGCAGTCTACACGGGCATCAACAAGTCCCTACACCGAAAAATCCAGACTATACAGAACACTGCAGCCAGACTCGACTTCGGCATTCCCCGTTAAGAACACATCAGCCAACAGCTACGAAAACTCCACTGGCTCCCCGGGGAGAAAATAGTCACCTTCAAAGTCCTCGCCCACGCCTGCAAATGCCTACACAACAACGGACCCAAATACCTCAATGACAGAATCAACTTCCACGTACCCAAAAAAACCCTCCGATCTTTCAACCTCGCACTGGCCGAAACCCCTTGCATCCACAGAGCCAGAGCAGGCGGAAGATCTGTCTCTCACATTGCATCCAAGATCTGGAACACGCTACCGGCTGACATCTGACGTGCCCCCTCCCTGAGAACCTTCAGGAAGACTCTCAAGACCTGGCTCTTTGGCCAACAGACCTGCCGCCCCCTCCCTCCCTCTGCACCTTGAGACCCTCACAGGTGAGTTGCGCGCTTACAATTCCCCTGATTGATTGATTAATTGATTGATTGGAAAAGCTGAGTGAAACCTGACTATCAAAGTCCAGAAATGCAAATTTTGTAGGAACTCTGTAGATTATCTAGGCCACACGTCGGGGGGAGGGTATCATCCACAAAGATGATCTCAGTGACTCCATACAGAAGCTAAAGTTTTTATCCAATAAGGAAGAATTAATAGGGTTTATTGGTATGGCGGACTACTACAAAACATTTGTAAAAGGATTTGCGGAGATCTGTGTTAATATCAGAAATTTGCTTGCTTTGCAAAGGAGTGAATTTGTGTGCAGTGATGCACGTGAAGGGGAGTTTAGAAAAATAAAGGGAAGGTTGAACAAACGCTTCCAAGATTAAAATGTTTGACCCTAGCTGCAAGTCTATACTTACAACCAATGCCAGCATGGAAGTCTTAATTGTGGTTCTGCAGCAAGGTGGATACAATTCTGAAAAAGTCATCTAATGCTTGTCACTGGCTCTTAAAGGTGCTGAACTACGCTACTCAGCCATAAAGAGGGAAGCCTTAGCAGTACTTTGGGCCGTCAAAAAACTGAAGAGTCTCTCAGGTGGAGGCACATTTCAAGTTTGTATGGATCAATCGCCTCTCTGCGTCTGTGAGATTTTAAAAAGAAAGGAATTGGCACGGTTTCAAGCAGCATAACAAAGTGGTTGTTTGCTCGATAAGAATTTGACTTTGAGGGGAAATACATACCAGAACAGAGTAGCTGACACTGTGTACAGGTACCTGAAGGTGATCAAGCAGTGATGAATCATGATGATTATGATGAAACGGTCTACGGGATTGAGGAGAGTGCCATTACAGAAAGTAAATGGTGAACCGGGTTAACAATGACAATGTCATGTCAGAGGTTTTGTCTTTGATCAAGGAAGGATGGAATGTCAGAAAGAACGGGAGGAAATAAAGTGAGAAGTACTGGCACGTCAAAGATGAATTGTCAGAGAAATATTTGTTGTTCAGAGGAGCAAGATTGGCATCACCAGCTGTTTTGAGAGAAGAGTTTATATCTCTTGCACACTGTGGCCATCAAGGCATGTTGAAAAAAAAAGGCATAGATTGACATGCTGGTGGCCAGGTATAGACAGTCAAGTGGAAAGGATGATACAGGAATGCATGCATTGTGCCATGAGTGAGAAGGCTGTCTAGGCCAAAGTGCAACCAACGGCACTTAGCGATCGCCCCACGCACCCTTGATAAGAGGTTGGTCTAGGTGGTCAGAGATTATGTTCGCTAGAGAAATTGAAACAAAACATGCCATAGGTTTTCTAAGAGAATTGTCTGGCAGAGAAGGCATACCTGGTGTAATACTCACTGACAATGGGATACAAGTGGTCTTCAGGGAGATGGAAATGCTTTTGAAAGAATGTGCAATACAGCATAACAATTTCACCTTGTGCCACCTTGAAACCAATGGCTTGGTGGAACACTTTAACAGGTTTTTAAAGGTAACTATAGCCATGGCCAAGAACAACAGGTTGGATTGGAAGAAGAAAGTGGTCAAGAGGGTTGAGGCGTACGGGGTTTCTGCCCACTCAATCAGAGGGAAAACTCCTTTTGAATTGTTCAGAGGTAGACAGCCCAACAATCTGGTGACACCCACATGAGTATATAATATGGAATTGAGGTCTGACAAGGACTGGAAACTGAGAGAGGCAAAGAAACGTTTTATGTAACAAATCTGTTAAGAAAACAGAAATCAAAGAAGAAGATTAAGTTCTGATAAGAAAAAGTGGGGTGTTTAGGATTGTAAAAAATCTCTGAGGGTTCTCAAGGTATCTACCAATAAATTTAAGACAGGGGATTCTTGTATTTGGAATCTTAACAGAGTAGCAGTGATCAAAGAAAATCTGGTTCCTGGTGAGTCTGAGAAAAGTGAACTGGCTGACAAGCATAAGACACTCATACAAGTCAGGAAGTTTAACAAAAATGTGTCCTTTCCAACTTATTTAAAAGATTATGTTAAGTAAGTCTTAGCATCCTGTACATTTGAGTAGGTACCCGATTGTTACATGTATATTATCCATATTCCCAAAAATGTGTCTCTTTTTGCTAGTGTGTAATATCCATGATTACTATTATAAGACAAGCTGTTCTATGTGTGAGCAGGCAAAAGTTCTGCCAAAGACAGTAGGCCTGTTGTATCTATTTTGTTTAGGAAAATAGGCCTTTCGGGGTGGATGTTTATCACCCAGTGTTCACACTGTACACAGGTATTTTGTTACATTAAATCTTACCGTTACCATAGTAGGAAAGTTGTTTGGTTTTACCCACTTTGAGAAACCTTGTGGGTAGAAGATTTTAACTGTAGTAATTTTTGTTTGACCCTCTTAAGATGGTATTTTGTTTTGCTGACTCTAATTTTATATATGTGCAGCTTTATGACTGAATGCCTGCTCGTTGCCTAATACTCAATACAGTAGGTCTGAGTTGGTTATACTCTCTCCAAAAACATTTTGTGTGTGAGGCACTTAGTCCTCCTGGGTTTTGCCCTCGGCCCAGTTACATCAAAAGAATTTGTGCAAACCAGTACCAGGCAATCTCAAGTTTACTAATCAAGGTTAATACCTTTATTTGAGTACTGTAAAAAAGACAGGGATTTGTACACTGAAGAACAGTATAGGAAAAACAAATGTTTCTGGACTTCTGCTGTTTTTGTACATATTTTTATATATAATTGCACTGGTTAGCATTCACCCAGCAAAATGTCAAGCTATATGTATTCCTTCTGTAAATTAATCATCCACATTTGAAGAGGACATGTATTTTACCCTTTATATCTTGTAAATGTAAAGACTATCCCATGGCTGGAATAAAATGTTAAAACCTATCTTTAAAATCACAAAATATTTAAATTACTAAGGACCTGATTACAAATTAAAGCAGTATTTATTGCCTCTGATAAATAATGATACCACAGGGTACGCTATTTACTTAGTGCGATAATTAACACCTATTTTATTAGTGAATGGGAAATAACATGCAGATGTTTGTGTTTAATACACCAAAATCTGTATTATTAGGTAATTTCCGAATGTTCTCTATACTCAAATATAGATATTAGGGTAGTGGCCTTAATATATAACTTTGAGATGACTAGCTACTGCGCCCGTCTCAGTTGGTTGTGGCGATAAGACCATAGTAAAGGCTAGAGGCCTCATTGCTTTGCAAAAGTTATGTTAAATATGCCATAGATATGATTTGTTATGAAAAGTTATGACAAAAGCAATAGGCCTGACTTATTTATTATGAAAGAATGTGTTTAAGCCAACATGTCTTAATAATGGATTATTATAATACAAATTGAAGCTTGTAGATTGGTATTTTGGTACATGGAATATCACTGATTACCATGGTAGGTAAAGAGTTTGGTGTTCATTACCCCATATAACAAAACACTGTGGTAGAAGATTTTCTATATAATAATCCTTGCTAGACTTTCTTAGTAGGAACTCAAATAATTGTCTGTTAGGCCTTTGTAATACAAATAAATCAATAAAAAAGCATACATACATATAAATACATATCTTTGGATCAGCCCTCTACTTATTTATTTAGAAAGTTTTATATAGCGCGAACATGACCCACGAGGGTATCAGAGCGCTTTACAATATGCAGTTGTTGAGCATTAGATGTTGAGGTAGTATACATAGATTCGCTATTCGCCATTCAGTACAAAAGAGGTAGATAGGAGTTTATGGGTGGCATAGGAGACTAGTAGTTATTAAAGAATGATCCACGAGGGAATCAGAGCGCTTTACAATACACATATTATTACATATTAGGAGGTTGAGGTAGTATACCTTTATTAGATAATCGTCATTTAGTACAAAAGAGGTAGACAGTAGTATAAGGGTAGCATAGGAGCAGGGCCGTTTCTGCCATTAGGCAAGACTAGGCGGCCGCCTAGGGCGGCAAAAGGGGGAGGGGGGCAAAAACATGAGTTTGGGAATCCCCTTGTACTGGGTAGCGCCTTCTACAATTTTACGTCACGTCACGTTCGTTGCCATGGGCGGGGGCCTTGCGCGCCACTACCTCTCCCCACGCCCCAACAGTACACTGTTTCCTGTACTCCAGGCGGTCTGCCTTCTCCGCCTTTCGGTATGAACATCCTGCTGGAGCTGCTGCTGGTCACCCAGAAAATGCTCTGGGCCTTCAGGCAGTCGGCAGGTCGCAGGTTGGTGCGGCCCGGGAGAAGAGCGTGGCGGGCTAGTTGTGCCTGGTGACGGGTGCCGGAAGCAGCCTGGGCCAGCTCTTAGCCTTGGAGCTGGATCGGTGCCGGGCTGTGCCGGGGGACATCAACAGCCAGAGAGAGTAATGTGGAGATGGCCGAGCTGGTGCGGGCCGTGTACCGTGACATCCAGGCCAGCGATGCTGAGTCAGCGGCAAGGTAATGGAAGGGGTTGTGCTCTGACCTGTGCACCTGGCATAAGTTACTCTGAAGCCGCTTGGGACTCTTTCCCTAAGGCACTCTACACCATGCACTGACAATAAAAGTGTGCCGCACGACACACCGCGTGCCACAGGGAGCACAAGTAATTCTGCCAGTCTTATCAGACGGCACCCCCCTAACATAATGCATGCACGAACCACACCGCTTTGTACACAGGACGCTTCGCACTAAACTAGATGCTCTGCCTTGCACATTCCAAGAATGTCACAAAACACATGCATGGCCACATGGCATATTGACACGCACAGGCCAACCTTCACTCACACTACATTGTTCCAGCAGACTAACACACCACCTGCTGCAGCAATGCTGACTGCTATGCTTAGGTATTCGTTTAAACATAGCAGGTACACAAGGCACCTCTCAATGGGCTGTCGCACTGCCTACCAGAAAACACAGCATCTGGCACGGGTCACACGAGTAACTGCAACCGCTGGAAACTCTGTACCCAAACTGCACTCTTGCAGTCACTTACTTGAGCATTGCATAGCGCAACAAAACCGTGATTATAACAGACAACACAAAGGCACTGATGCCTTCATGCCACACTGCAGCGCTGCCAGGCCTGTCGCACTCTGTATTGAAAGAACACTGGCCTGCAATAATAAACTGCATGCTGCATTGCGCAATGCCGGCACATGGTGCAAAAATTGCTTGCTAGTTACCCAACGATCTAAAATCCACAGGTGTTCTGACACCCCAAGGGTGCCCTTCACTGACCGGGCTCTTTGCTTTGCACTAGCACACGAGCTGCACGAAATCACACCGGAAGCAGGAGGGTTTGTTCCATGGCAGTCTGCGCCCACTGTAAAAATGTGCCAGGCGTTGTGTGCGATATTTACCACAACTTGCTCTACCAATCAGAGGGTACGCTGTGAAGAAGTCACGTTCATTGACATTTGGCACAGACTGACCACTTGAAGTTTGGAGTGATCTATCCAGAACAGAGCACCTCTAAACCAAGTTTCTGTGTTCCATTTAGTATCATCTAGGTCGTTCGGTACTGGTCATTACCACGATTTGGCGCAGCCATGTCCTTTTGTCCAACTCAGGTGCCGCACTGTATTCACTAACTACACTGAACCATGCCGTGCATATTATACACTGAGTCTAGTAACACTCTCAGGCAGGGCTGGAGGCATCCACTAGTCACAATGGCCTACGCTGACTCATGATACATGTCATGCTGCACAAAGCGCCCTTTACTCTGTACTGCAAGTATCAGAGTATGATCAGGGAGACTTGAAAGGTGCTACCTTCTGTGCCAGAGCGGGTAATGTTTGATTATGCCATCAAGCGCAATGTTTGGTTCTACAGTGGCTGCTGCTCGGAGGACACACATGTCCGAAATCATCTATACAGTCACTTAGTTATGTTCCATGAACTCTTTCATTTTACGTCACTTCATGCAGCGTTACACCAAATGACGTAGATTCAAAGATAAATGAACGCGCACATTTTCATTGCCGTGGTAGTAGGCAATGGTGAACAAGTGAACGTTTGCACAATTTGTGAAATTACTTTCACGACATGCTAGGAACTCCTTTAAATTGTGTTTAACAGGAGCTTCTTTTAACTGCTCTGACTACATCCACAGCTCTGTTGTAGGAAGCTCTTTGATCCACAAGGCAGCCTGCCCTGTTTAGATGCACAGGGCTTCATGCTGCTTCCATCTGTAAGTCAAATGGCACATAAATCAACTTGGCACTGCCTTCATCAAGTTACGGTTGCCTTGCACTGGCACATAAACCATCTTTGCTCTCCACTGTCTTCCACCAGCTGTGTTGTGCTTTTGCTGCTTTGCATTGTGTCCCATCCCTGAGCTGCATTGCGCATGGTACCACTTATAAGCGCTTTGCCTTACAAATCCACTCAGCATGCATGCTGGCCCTGCTTACATTGCTGCCCACAAACCACAATACCGCCAATTGAGTGTTATACCACCACCCACAAGCCTGCATTCTGCCACACATTGTCTGCCCATGAAACAATTAGCACAATGCTGTCCAGCCTATTGCATAACCGTGCATCACATGCATACCCGAAGATTGTCATTGGAAAAAGGGACACTTCTTGCTTTGATGGGTAATCCATCTTATAAATTCTTGTATATTTAATGCATTCATTCTTTTAGCCTGGATGACGGGGGAGTGAGTGATGGTAGTAAAAGGGAGGGGGGGGGGAGCAATTTTCAATTTTCGCCTAGGGCGGCAAAACACCTAGAAACGGCCCTGCATAGGAGACTGGTAGTCATCATAGAGTTAAAGTCTTAGGATGTGAATTTGTCTATTAGGAGCAGTTTTACTTCTTTTTTGAAGGAGGTAAAGGAAGTGATTCCACGAACCACTGAAGGTAGGGAGTTCCAGATCTTCGGAGCGATCCCTGAGAATACTCTGCAACCCGTTCTCTTTTTGTGGAGGGATTGTAGTTTCGGTAGTAATGAACTCGCACTACGCAATAGTCTGCATCCTCCTGATATCTCAAGCTTTCGTGCTAAGTTGCTGGGGGTATTGCTATCCAGGGCTTTATGAGTCATGCAGGTGATCTTAAGGTGTATTCTTTCTCCGTAGGGTAGCCAGTCCAAAGCTTTCAAGGTTGGAGAAATGTGGTTATTTCTTTTAGTTCCTGAGACCAGTATGGCTCCAGCGTTAAATGAAGCCCTCAGTGGGGCAAGCTTGTATTTGGCAAGACTGCATAGAGTGGTGCTTCAATGGTCCAATCTTTGTAGCACTAGGGCTTGTAAGTCTTCCTGTGGGAAGAAAAGGCTTAAGTTTCCTTAGTATGCTCATTTGATGATTAGCTCCCTTTGTGGCAATATTGATTTGCGCCTGCATGTTCAATTGTTTGTCTAAGGTGACTCCCAAGGATTTCGCAGAGTCAATGATGTGGGGAGCACGGTCAAAGGAGGTAAGATGCTTCAGCCATAAGTCCATTGATGATTGCCTTATGAGTGATGCCATTTTATCTAATATTATGTACTTCTGAAAATGAGGGTGCATCAGTGCCAAGGCTGGGGACCAGTCCTTTAGCATTCTGTGCTCCTACTACTACTTGCCGTTATGTTTTTTTCTGTATTTATTCTTCTAATTTATCCCTGTTGATTTTTTGTATGTTAATGTGGTTGGCTTAGTGACTGAATGTAAGAATGTCAGTCAGTTCATGAATGAATATATGATTGTAAGGATGAGTGTCAGAGTCCATTCAATGCCTAAAACTCATCAGTGACTGAAGAGCAACTTTTAATTGGACCTATGCGCCTTGCCAATTCTTCTTTAGAAATATGACTCAATATTTCCACAACAGACCTACCTCTTTCCTGAAATCACTAAACTGAAGCACTGACTGTTGCGAACAGTGGATTTAACATAGACGTAATGGGGAAAAATAATGTTTCCCAAAGGTTGTTTATTTCTATTTGGCTTATGCTGCTTATTATCACTATTTATTGTTTAATCTCTATCAGCGCTGTTTATCTTCTGAAGTAATTATTCAGATCGTAGTTTCCTAAATATTTTAATCCCATTTATCCCTAGTGAGATAAAAATGTTTTCATTGATCACCTTGACAAATGTTTGTTTATATTGTTTGTATAGTGCAAAAGAGTTGCCACAAGGGCAAAGCTGTGTTTAAGTGGAAAACAGGCAGCTTTTAAAAAGCTTCCAGGAGAGAAGAATGTTGGTGCAGGTCCTGGTTTTGAATTGGGTCCTAATTGATTTGCACTGAATTGAATTAGATACTTGTTCAGAACTCTGTGACTCCCACAGCAGTTCTTGAATCAAACAAGAAAAAACAAAAGAAAAAGAATATTAAATCAGAGAAATAAGGGGGCACTGGTGCGAAAAGACAGGTCTTCAACTGTTTTCTAAATATTACTTGTGATTCAATGAATCTTAAATGACTGGGAAGTTGGTTAAATTCCTTAGTGCCCAGAACAGAGAAAGATTTACCTCCTCGAGTTCTGAGTCTAAAGGAGCAGGGTTTCAGAGGATTCTTTTGGGAAGATCTCAGGGTCCTTTTGCTATTCTGGTGTGTGAATCTGGCCATTAGAGATCTTGGGCCAGTAGATCTGTAGGCTCTAAACGTGAATAAAATAATTGTATAAGGACCTTTTTGTGAACTGCCAGCCACAGTAAGGCTTTCAAAGCTGCCGAGGCATTTGATTGTTGAGGAAGTTTCAGAACTAATTTGGTCGCCTCATGTTGCACAATCTGACGTTTCTGGATAGTTTCTTTAGATGATCCTTTAAACAAATTGTTGCAATAATCCCATCTAGACGTTATCAATGCAGGCAACTGCCTTTTTTGCCACCAATGGGAGGTTGACAAATACATTTTTCAGTGATTTTCTAAGATCAAAATGCATACCTGCTTCTACAAGAGCTTGTGGACGAAAGCAGGGCCGGACTGGCAATTCCGGGCACCGGGCGATCCCCCGGTAGGCCGGATAATGTGGGGGCTGGTTTTCTCAGAGGGGGCCGGTTTTGCTGGGGCCGACCGACGTGACTCTGTGAGTCCGTCGGTGGAAAAAGGAAGCACAACAGCATTGGCTTTCGGGCGGGCGCAATAGTGCGTTCTGTCAGCTAGGGGGACAATTAGCATGTGGAGCTGTAAACGGGTTGAACGCTACCAACCAGAATATAAGGTTCTTAAGTATTGCCCGGCGGTGTCGCCTCTTGAACCCACAAGATATTTAACAAATGAAGAGGCAGGCGCTGGAGACTGGAAGGCAGGAAACAAGGTTTTATTTTCTCCGGAGGAGAAACACGTCAGTTGGACAGCAGGTATCGTTCTGAGGTGCTCTAACTTACGTTTGAGGCCTGGCCCCTTATATACAGTGTTTGTGGTTTTTATTACAGTTTACATACATATGATAAAGCTTTGATGTACGGAAAGACATTCCCGGAATCCCCCTTCGGGCCCGTTCCCACACATATCTACAGTAGAAGTCCCCACCCTGGTCACAGCAGGTGATGACTATCGTGCAGCTGGATATTCCGCCAATTCATGGAATGCGGGGTTCGATCGGATCTCATGGGGTGGGGGCTTTGATCAACTCGGGGGTCCTTTGATGAAGGAAGCTTTCTATTGCACGGGGAGGGGCAAGGGATAGTATCGGCAGAGCTGGGTGTCGGCCTGGGAACGGGGAAGACAAACGGGCACACGGGGAAAAGGGGGTTTGCATCTAAGGGCCGGGGATCATGAAAGGGAAGAAGGGAGGTGTCGCGCTGGGAACAGGATGAGGGCCTGGGGCAGAGCAGCGCCGAAGAGGGGTTTATGACTCAAGGCAGGTGCAAGCAGGGGGTTGTCGGCATGTGGGGGCTGCCTGCGAGGCTAGGAGAGGGAGAGACGCGCTGGTTATCAGAAAAGGGCAGGGAAGCCATGGTGTTCAAAATGGCGGCTGTTTACGTGCACGAAAGGGTTCGAGAAGAGCAAGAGGGCGCCGATAATGTTGACGGTTTCAGCCTAACTTTCAACAGTCCTCCCTTTTCAACATATCTAGCCAACTTGCTTACTCAATGTCAATTTTCATCAAATTCCTAACCTCGGTATCATACAATGCCCTCACGCGTTCGCTTCCAAAGTCCGTAGTTTTGGGGAAAATACAACTTGCACATAAAGAACACAGAGGTGGCAGACATTGAATTCCTAAGCATAGACCACATATTACAACTACAGGAATCAGGATAATGGTGAGCAGTCTCCAGCCCCAGTTCTTAACGGTGTCCCAGAACCAACCACCAAGCGACCATTCTTCTTGTTCTTGGTGGACTTCCGAAGAGAGTCTGTGAAGGTGTTCGATGGCTTTGTACACTGAGGGTGAGTTGTCCGGTATGTATGTACAACAGCTGGACCCAATAATGCGGCATGCTCCTCCACGGTCCGCCAGAACCACATCTAGAACCAGGCGGTTCTGAAGAGCCACCAGACGGACCGCTTGGAGCTCGGCAGTGTTGTTAGCAAAGATACCAGCTGTGATGTTCATGGTTGTTTCAACTGCCTGAGTTAGATGTCGGATGGCGCGGCTGTTCGCCATCGGGCCCCAGAGGGGGACGAGTCCTTTCATAGCATCGAGGAACTGCGCTACTGTTGAGTCGGCTTGCTCAATGTCTTTGGCTCGTTTTTGTCTATGGTGATCCGCTGGGGCCACATAAGTCGGGGGAAGGACGAAGGAGATGAAACAAGTGCCCCCCCAGCCTCTGGGGAGCCAGGTGTAGGCCTTTGTGCCGCAGACGAAGTACATGTTTGGGGATGACACAAAGGATGGTGGATCCGTGGAATCCAAAGTTCTGGTGAAGCGGCAGGCGCTGTGGCCCACCAGCTGTGTCCCAAGTCCTTCTACACACATGTGGCCTGTGACGTTGATGACCGACAGGGCTACAGTCAGAGTGGCAGCCGTTCGTTTCCGCAGATAAGAGAAGGTGGGTCTGGATGGATTGTTAAACACCTGCATTTCGATTCGTTCCTTTTCAGGGATGTCCACGTGGATTGAGTCGTGGGGGGTCAGCGGGCAGAAGTGTGTCTTTGTTTTGTTCCGCCCGACCCCGTGAGAAAAATGCGCTGCGGTTCTGCTGGAGGTGGCATTGTCCTTATAGCTTTCTTGCAGGAGGATCAGCCAAGCAAGGCAGGAGCCGTGAACAGAGAAAGGTGAAGGGATGAATGGTATCGAGTGTCCAGTGGCGTGGGGTAGCAACCCACAGATCCAGCAGTTGGTGGCATTGGTGGCAAGATTGTGTTGGTGAAGTAGCTGCACGAAAGAGTTATTCCAAAACTCCTTTCGCCTTTCTCTTAGTTGAGGAGAGAGCGAAATCAGATAATGTTCCTTCATGGTGGTAGGCTGAGCAGTGGTTAGGAATGCTTCGTGAGCAGGTGCATGTTCCTCCATAATCCAGAGCGTGGTCATGAGGAGAAAGCAGAAGAGGATTGTGATGAAGAGTACAATTGTCTTTGAGCTGTGAAGTTTGTCTGTTCTTGGGTTTCTGTAGCGGGTATTTCCTGTTGCTTCCATCATCTTCTTATCTGGCGCTTCCATCATCTTCGAGGTGCTCGGTAGCGGGCAGAACCACAGACTTTGTTTAGTTCTCTCCCGGTGACCCTTGGTTGTGTCTAGGTCACCGTTCTGAGATTTTAACTCGGTCCGTGGCCTACTTAGCCGAAGCTCCCTCCTTTCGACGCAGGAAATACCCTTCTCTAGATGGCACAGTGGGATCAGAGAATTTTGAAAGTTCAAGCGCTTCAGTATCCGGATAGCAGGCCAGTGACGGTCGGTCCTTGTTCAGGAGCTCTTCTTGGTTGTCGATGTTTTCCGTCGTGGCTAGGGTCGGAGAGACCTTCTTGCAGTGGTGTGCATGCAGCCAGTGCCGTTTCCCCTCCACACGAAGAGCCGTCCGGGTGGTGATTAACACTTGCCAGGGGCCCGTCCACCGGGGTTCCAAACTCTTCGATCGCTGAAAATTTCGGATCAGCACGAAATCCCCAGGCTGGATGGTGTGGCCCGGACCCCTGGAAGCATCGGGGATGGCCTGCTGCACCTGCTGATGAATGACAGACAGAGTTTCAGTCAATTTATACAGGTAATCAGACATTAGGACGTCCGGGACGTCATGAATGGAGGTAGGTTTTGGGGCAGACCAGACACTCATGGGTCGACCGAAGACAACTTCATAAGGAGTTAAGTGATGTCGGGTGGGAGTAGAGCGCATCGATAGTAATGCCAGTGGGAGGGCGTCTGGCCATTTCAGACCCGTGGTAGCCACTATCTTGGCCAGTTTAAGCTTTAGTGTGGCATTGTGTCGCTCAACAAGTCCGGCAGATTGGGGGTGGAAGACTGCATGAAATTTTTGTTTTATGCCCAATCCCTTTAAGATGAGCTGGATAACTTTGGCTATGAAGTGGGGGCCATTATCACTCCATAAGATACGACAGAGGCCGTAACGGGGAAAAAATTCCTTTAACAGTACCTTTGCAGTGGCCATAGCGGTGTTGTCACGGGTTGGATATGCTTCCACCCACTTGCTAAATGCGCACACCACAACAAGTACATATTTTAGGCCCTGGCACCTGTCTAGCTGGATGTAGTCCATCTGCAGGACTTCAAATGGGTGGTTTGGGACCCCAAATCCCCCCCGGGGTACTACAGTTCCTTTCCCGGGGTTGTGTTGCAGGCATATTAAGCATTGTTGGACCAGGCGTTTGGCGGAATCTGGGATTTTATCATTGTGCCAAACTCTGGAGACAAGTTCGATCATGGGGGCTGACCCTATGTGGGCAGGGGAGTGTGCCATGGTCAGTATGGGAATCAGGTATGAGTCAGGTAGCAACCACTTGTTTGTGGCTTTTGTCCGCCAGCAGCCTTCGTCATCTTTCACTCCCACCCGTGTCCATTCAGTCAGTTCGTGTTGTGTGCTAGCCGTTTGAATGTCTCTGATAGTGTCCTTAGCGTCAGTCCAGTTTTCTGCTTGTGACCTGGTCACGTACATACGCGTGGTCGTCCTATTTTCAGCTGTCGTTCGGGCAGTGATGTCGGCTAGCGCGTTTCCCTGTCCAATAATGTCCGTCACCCTTTTGTGTGCCTGGCATTTGATGACCGCAAGCTTTTTGGGGAGAAGGACAGCTTCGATCAAGGCGGAGACTAGATCCCCGTGTAGAATGGGTGTGCCGTGTGAGGTCAAGAATCCCCTCTCCCTCCAAAGGAGTCCGAAATGGTGAACCACCCCGAAGGCATACTGGCTGTCGGTGTAGATGTTAGCTGTGATTCCTGCTGCTAGGATGCAAGCTCGTGTTAGGGCAATTAGTTCCGCTGCCTGAGCAGATCGTTGCGTGATGCGGGCTGTCTCGATTACAGCTCGAGCCGTGGTGACTGCATAGGCAGCGGAAGTGGTGCCATCGGGGAGTTTGATGCAAGAACCGTCCACCCACAGCTCCCCGTCGGGGTCAGGGAAAGCCGTGTCTCTGAGGTCAACCCTACTTCTAGTCTGTTCGTCTGTGAGAGTCACGCAGTCATGTATAGGGTGAACATTGGGATCGTTCTCTGGTAAGGGTAACAGAGTTGCCGGGTTCAGTGTGGTGCATCTTTTCAGGGTGATATGGGGTGCAAGCAAAGTCAGTTCGTATCCGGTCAGTCGTGCGCTCGTCAGGTGTTGCGTCTTGGTTTGGTTCAGGAGGGTGTCGACTGCGTGGGGTACCAATACCGTGAGGGAATTCGAGAGTACGATCCCCTCACTCTGTCGGATAGAGATTGCAGCAGCAGCCACGGCTCGAAGGCAGGCAGGTAAGGCCCTGGCTACAGGGTCAAGAGTGGCAGAGAAGTAAGCGCACGGTCGTTGTCTCGGGCCAGTGGCCTGGGTCAGGACGGACAAAGCGCACCCCTCCCTTTCGTGAGTGTAAAGGGAGAAGGGCTTTCTGTAATCTGGGGTACCCAGGACAGGGGCCGAACAAAGGGCATCTCGTAGTTCAGTGAAGGAGGTCTGACACTCAGGGGTCCAAGGGAGAGGGAAGGGGATGTCTTTACTTAGCAGAGAAAGCAGCGGTTTCACAATGAGGCTAAAGTTTGGTAACCACTGTCGACAGAAGGAGGTGAGGCCCAATAGGGAGCGAACCTGTTTCTGGGTCTTAGGGACAGGAGTTTCAAGAATGGTTCGGATCCGGTCGGGAGTGAGTTTCCTTCCTTCTTTGGACAAAAGGTGGCCTAGGTAAGTGACTTGGGGTTGGCAGAATTGCAACTTCTTCTTGGAGACCTTGTGACCACTTTCCGCAAGGAAGTGTAGGAGTTGAATGGTGGCGGTAACCGCTAATGGGGTAGTGTCAGCTGCCAAAAGGATGTCATCGACATATTGTACCAACACCACTCCATCGGGTAACTGGACTTGATCCAGTTGTCGTTTTAGGGCCTGGCTGTAGATGCTAGGGCTTTCTGTGTAGCCCTGGGGTGCTCGGCAAAACCTATATGAGCGGGCTTTTAGGGTAAAGCCGAAGAGATATCGGCTGTCTGGGTGGATGGGGATGGAAAAGAATGCATTTTTGAGGTCGATGACAGTGAAGGTGGTGGCAGTAGGAGGAATCAAAGTCAGGATGGTGGTGATGTCTGAGACCACAGGGTACTGGGGTACCACCACTTTGTTGATCTCTCGGAGGTCGATGATAAAACGGTATGCTCTCTCATCTCCCTCTCCCTGTTTCTTGATGATGGGCAAGATAGGGCTGTTGCAAATGTTGCTAACCACTTCCTCTACCACTCCTGCGTCTATCAGTGACTGGATAATCTTTACCAATGCCTTCTCGCCCTCGGGCGATATCCGATATTGTGGAAGTTTTGGGAGTGTTGCGTCTGGTCGGACAGTAATGTGCACTGGGTCAATCAACATACGTCCTACGTCCGAATCCGTTTTGGCCCACAGATACGGAGGCAGAGTGTCAAGCAGGGATGCGTCAGTGTCGGTGATGGAAAACATGTGTTGGGGAGAGCAATGTCTAAGCAGAACGGGGTTGTCGTAAAGAAACACTCGAACTCCATCTTGAGAACATCTGATCGTCGCTCGGAAGTGTTTTAGTAAGTCAAGTCCCATAATGGCGTCAGGGCTATTGGAGGAGAGCAAAAACGTGGTGTCAGTGGTGTTGTTTTCTACGTCAAAGAGAATCGGGGCAGACAAAGGGTTAGTTGAGGGCGTTCCGTCGAAACCTGTCGATGTTATGAGTGAGCCAGACAAGGGTGCCCTTGGAATCAGTCGTTTAGATAACGCGCTACGGGTTGCGCCAGTGTCTACCAGAAACGGAGACTTGGTACCCAGGACCTTAGCAGTGACGTAAGGGCCCTGCTGGTCAACATAGAGCTCGACTGGATCCCTCCCTTGCCCTTGGCTGTCCCTTGCGAAGTCGTGGGCGTCCTCATAGTCGGATTGCTGATATTGGTTCTGCCTGGGTCGATCAAACGTATTTGGTCTGCCTTATCTGTCATTAGTCGTGTCATTTGGGGGCCCTCGCTGTTGTCCCTTATTTCTCAGTCCATTTGCTATGTCCCTGGGGTCTCTGTTTTTGATTATTTCCAAAAGAACTGGGCACTGGGATTTCCAATGGCCAGTTCTTTTGCAGAAAGCACACTGGTTCTCTCTAAGGTCTGTGCGTCCACTGTAGGAAGTCAGAGTGCGGTCCTGGGGAAATGTAGTCTTAGGGACGTTCGTCTGGTAATTTCCCCGATATTGGTCTCGTCCTATAGTCACCCCTTGCAGTTTGGCAATCATCACCCTCTCTTTCAGGTCCATTTTCTTTTTCTCTGTTGCCCTATCGTTTTCATTTTTCTGATGTTCATAATATTGGGCCATTTGGAGAATAGCTGTAGGTTTGGAGGCTGCCCAACTACTCTCGCTGGCCTGTAGTTTCTGGGAGATCTCCGATGACAGACCCTTAACATAATTCTGGACAAACAGATGGTGTCCGGTTGCAGTGGTCATGTCCTGGCCGCTGTAATCAGAGAACACCGTTTCAAACCGGGAGAAGTATTCCGATACATCCTCCTGGGGTTTCTGGCGACAGGCTGTTACTATCGACCAGTCCACTTTCTTTTCTGGAATCAGGGTTTTTAATTTCTCTACGATTCTATCCGGAAGGTCTAGAATGGATTTCAAAGGCTTTTGTCCTGGTCCCCGTTGTTTATCCAGATCATCGAGTTGTGACCAGGTATGTCCAAACAGCTCAAGGTGGTCGACTTTCCGGATTTGCTTCCATACATCAGCTGGTAGACATAACCCAAAGAACAAGTCGATGTCAGCTAGGGTCATAATCGTTGAACCCAGGGCTGTACCCAATTCAGTATAAAAGGCAGTGGGGTTTTTACGTAGGTCGGGCAGAGATTTCCGGAATGTCAGAATCTCTTGCCGGTCCCAGGGCTGGTAGACCCAGTTGTACACTACCCTTCCTTTTGCATCCTGGTGGTTTGCATCATCGTTAGTCCCTGAACCTCGGGGTGGTACCCAGTAAGGGGCAGCCTCTCGTATTGGCATCATGGTGTTAGGTTGTTCAGTTTGAGGTTCGGTTGCTACGGGTGTCGCGGGTTTAGTCCCCGATTCTCGTTCAGTGAGGTGGCGGAAAACCTCAAGCGTACGCGTAAGGAGGTCCGACACATCACACTCGCCCTCTTCCCCGATATCGACCTTCCGGTACAGAGCCGTTAGGTTCTCGGGACCTTTGTCTCGATATCGGTCCTCGTATGCATTCAAGATATGGTAACACAGTCGTACGGTAAAATGTCGTCTGTGACTCCCAGTATATGAGTTAAACACATCCGTGATGTGCTCCTCACCTTCCTTCCTTCCTATCAGTGCTTTTGCTATCCGGTCGATCCCTGCTCGCTCATCTTTGCTTAGTCTGTTTGTTCTTGCAGGGCCAGCCCCTCGAGTCTCAGGGTCGCCTAACGTTGTCGTTGATGCAGTATTTAACACAAAGGGTTCGGCAGGCACAGAGGCAATGGGGGCCGAAGCTGTGGCGGTACTTTCGTTTGCACCTGGGGGTGGTGCGTGCTGCGCTAGGGGTTGGGAAGGGGCATATGGAGGGGGCATGTAGATGATAGGAGGACCTAACAGCAGATCCTCGTTGGCTCGTTGTTTCGAGGGTAAATCAGGGTAGAGCGTGGAGGAAGTTCTAACCGGACACTGGCTCGATGTTTCCATTTCTAGTTTCTGTTTAGCTTTCTCTCTTTCTTTTATCTCTTTTTCCAGTTTCTGGGCGGCTAGGTGGGCTGCTTTTCGCAGCTCTTTTCCCAACCTACTCTCAGTTTTCTTTTTACGTTGTTCAGTTTCTTTGCGCCACATGCCGAAACTATCAAGCATAGTGGGTGTTGTCTTGCTTTTACCAAGGGCTGTTTCTAGCGCTTTTATTTTATCATCATCGAAGGATCCTATCAGTGGCCACTGGCTTTCTCGATCCTTTTTCGTGTATTTATGCCATAGTTTGCTATAGGCTATAGAGATCAATCCATGCTTCGTGAACATGTCCTTATTAGGGGTGCCTTCCAGTGGGGCTGGATGGTCCATCTCTAATAGGCGGTCCGGGCTAAACAGGCTACTAATCAGTGGGGAGAAGACAGACATGACGGCTCGTAACGAGGGACAAAAAGTCAGCACTGCCTATCTTATCACTGTGTGCAAAGACTGGACAGAATATTTCTATTCTACGTTGTTTGCAGGCAGTGAATACCTCATGAATCAAATAACAAAAAGACCAATAAATATTCAATGGGGAGAATGAGTAGGTCCGCAAAGATCTGCGTTACCTACCCCTTTCACTATCTGCAAAAAGGGAGGTCTCTTCCCTGTTTGCAGACAGAGAATCTCCAGAAAACAATAGTTTTGCGAACAACAGTTCAGTTTCAAGTAATTATTCAGTGGGGGAGAAAAAAATAGGCACGACGGCTGCCTTACCTATCCTCCACTGTTTGCAAAGAGAGAGCCTGTTGTTTCTCCGTTTGCGGACAGCGAATCTCCAAATAAATAAAAAAGAGCAATACTAGTATTTCCTAAACAGTCAAGCAATTATTTCGCAACTTGTCGTGTTTACACGACCTTACCCGGACCGCATGGACAGTTTCTTGTCTTCCGAATCCAGCGCCCGATCGTCCTCTCTTCTCCGTTATCCTCGCGGCACTCCTGATGGTTCCCAGTCAGGACCGTAGATCACTCGAGAGAGGTCTGTTCGGAACCAGTGAAGTTCGGATGATCGGCTGTCAGACGAGGGTCTATCGGACAGGCGCGCTCCCGATCGTTGCAGTCGTTCACTCTGTCGTCAGGACCTCTCCCACTGGATCCACGAGTCGCTGATGGGCCCCACGCTTGGGACGCCAATTGTAAACGGGTTGAACGCTACCAACCAGAATATAAGGTTCTTAAGTATTGCCCGGCGGTGTCGCCTCTTGAACCCACAAGATATTTAACAAATGAAGAGGCAGGCGCTGGAGACTGGAAGGCAGGAAACAAGGTTTTATTTTCTCCGGAGGAGAAACACGTCAGTTGGACAGCAGGTATCGTTCTGAGGTGCTCTAACTTACGTTTGAGGCCTGGCCCCTTATATACAGTGTTTGTGGTTTTTATTACAGTTTACATACATATGATAAAGCTTTGATGTACGGAAAGACATTCCCGGAATCCCCCTTCGGGCCCGTTCCCACACATATCTACAGTAGAAGTCCCCACCCTGGTCACAGCAGGTGATGACTATCGCGCAGCTGGATATTCCGCCAATTCATGGAATGCGGGGTTCGATCGGATCTCATGGGGTGGGGGCTTTGATCAACTCGGGGGTCCTTTGATGAGGGAAGCTTTCTATTGCACGGGGAGGGGCAAGGGATAGTATCGGCAGAGCTGGGTGTCGGCCTGGGAACGGGGAAGACAAACGGGCACACGGGGAAAAGGGGGTTTGCATCTAAGGGCCGGGGATCATGAAAGGGAAGAAGGGAGGTGTCGCGCTGGGAACAGGATGAGGGCCTGGGGCAGAGCAGCGCCGAAGAGGGGTTTATGACTCAAGGCAGGTGCAAGCAGGGGGTTGTCGGCATGTGGGGGCTGCCTGCGAGGCTAGGAGAGGGAGAGACGCGCTGGTTATCAGAAAAGGGCAGGGAAGCCATGGTGTTCAAAATGGCGGCTGTTTACGTGCACGAAAGGGTTCGAGAAGAGCAAGAGGGCGCAGATAATGTTGACGGTTTCAGCCTAACTTTCAACAGAGCCTTCCCGTTTGTTGAATTCGCAACACCCTCTTCCCTCTTTCACCAAAAGGAAGTGTTGTTTCCAAGCACTGAATGTGAAAATGGTGTGCATTCACTCGCTCTACGAAATAAAATATTAAGAACATTCGTTTTATTTTCAAAATTACTGTAGCTATCCGGACGTAATCAAAATTAGTTAAAGTACCTCGCTTTATGGATAATCGGCCAGATGAAGTAAATAATACTGGTTCCAGGAAATTTGGCATCTGACATTTTTCATTTTGCTCTGCCATTTATTTGCAACAAACATGCAACCATGGGTCTGAGAGAGCGCAAACTGACCTAAATGTATGAGTGCATCACACTTACCCGTAGTAAGCACAAATCATGAGGAGAAATGCCATGAGTGCTAGTAGTATCTGCAATTATATTCTGAATGTATAGCTAATGTAGAGATTTAAGTAGAAATGGAACTAATACAGAAATGTGTGACACTATATGATTTTATTAGATGTGATTATTCCTGAATCCATGTCGTGTAGCTGCTAAAATGTAAGATGGCATGTGGTTAAACGCAGAATGTGGTAGGCCTCAGGGCCAGAGCTAGAAGGGAAGGGGAAGGTGTTTCTTTTCACGACATAGATTGAACTAATGTTTTGGTCATTGCATTAATGGGTCATGATTTATAGATGTGTTTACTGAATAATAGAATAAGAGTATTAACATGCTTTAATTAATGAAGAAGTTGAATGCTATAATCATTATGAGAAATGCTGTAGGCCTGAAATGTTTTAACATTGATTTACACGTATTGGTCTGGGCCGAGAAATGTTGCGAACCTTTTTGGAAGTCTATGAGAGTTGGGTTCTTGGCTGCAGATGTCTGTCTGCAAGAGAAAAGGGAGGATCCGATTATAAATAATATGAATAGAGGTCTGTTCAGTAGACGGCCCAGACATGGAGGAGGGTTCCGGAATGTTTTAAGGGGTATCAGCGGGCCGGAGAAGAGTCTGAGAAGCAAGGTCAACTCCAACGTATGAGGCCCAATACAAAGCAGCATGGAAAAAGCCAGAAGCTACACCACGTGAGGGGCGTCTCACGAGGGGCGTCTCAAATGTTGTTGACTGTTTTGTATTAGGGACAGCACCCCTGGGTGGAGTTAGAGCAGATGCCTGAGGACCCTTTAGAGAGCGGATGGGTAGGCAGAGAGGGGTCATGACTGGAGAACTATAGGTTTTCACCAAGAGACTAAGAGTGAGTGACTTCCCTTGGGGGTCATTCACTGCTGACACCTTTTGTTAGGTTGAGACTTGGTTAAGTAGGGATACCATCTAGAGCAGGGTAGGGACAGCCTAACCTGTGTGTTTTCCTCCAACTTAAATGAAGGAGAGATCTCAATATGCGTCAATGCTGATAGCTTTATTATTCTTAGAACTTGTGCTGGTAATTTCCGTTGCTCGTCTGAGGGCTTTCAGAGAGCACATGTATGTAGTTGGACCTGTGTATCTCGTGAATCTCATTCTGAGATGCCTGTATTTGCAGCTTATCCTAACCTTACAATAAACTTTTGAAAGCTAGAAGTTGTTTGTGATCTTTTGGAGCGGAGTCCTTTATTGGGTGAACTAACTTGGTAAGAGAGGCACTTTCTTCCTTCAATGACAGGCAACAAAGGTTCAGTCGACCAGATCGGGGTTTAGATCTATAGTGATAAGGTATCGATCAAAATCTCGCCCTTCCAGTTGGTAGCTATAGAGGATGGTTGCCTTCTTGAGGACGGTGACCTAGGCCAGGTTAGCTTACCCCAAGGCCCCTAGAGATCGATGATCGGAAGAACCGCCCGCCGAAGAAGATCCGGATGACGTGAGACAGAAAAAGCAGCAGTATCGGTCGAGAGTGAGTATAAAGGGTCATGCGTGTTAGATTGCGGTGTTTTTGTATTGTATCTATGTTGTAATGTCTGGCGGAGTTGAATGTCTGTAGAGTGACTGTGGAACAGGTTGTGAGCGCGCGCAACCGGTGGAAATCTTAAGTGCAAGGAGAGCTTAAGTGGTTCGGGTGTATCGGACACCCAGAGTAATTGTCAAATAGTGTGAAGGGGGTCATGAGGTACCATTGATCACCCGAAAGACCGAGATAGGGGGAACGTAAGAGTGAGTGCGTGAGTAACGGACGCTGGTCGGAGGTTACTGTGTGTGTAAGCAACCTATCAGAGAGACGATAGACATTTCGTCAGTTGTGTTGACAATTACATATAGACTGTGGACGTACAGTCGAGGGAAGTGACCGCTTGGTCGGAAGTAGTCATTTTTCGGTGTATGAATGGGACGCATGCATGACCGGGAGACGAGTTGAGAAAGGAGGGGTGCTGCTGCGAAGCGGAGAAAAGTGACGTCAGGAAGTGTCGCGCAGTGATTGGCTGACCGGAGAAAGACCGCGCTGTGATAGGCCAGCTAGCAAAGACGTCAGAAAGTGTCGAGCTGGGATTGGCCGACCGGAGAAAGACCGCGCTGCGATAGGCCAAGTTAGCAAAGCCGCGTTAGGATTGGTGGATTGTCATCAGGAAGTAAACAGAGTAGCGAGGCTGGATATTGTGCGCATAATTATGAAGTGTTTTAAATGGCTGAGAGCGGCGTTTAAAAAAGAGAAGCGGGGATCGGATGAAGGGGAAGAAGCCCCGCCGGAGGGTACGCCGGCTCGTTACATGGCAGTGAATGTTGGGCTGCATACGATCCTTTGGATATCAGAGTGGAGTAAGATTACGGAAGGAAATGAGGAACTGACGTTCCCGAAGTACGGGACGTTCAGATTAGAGGTGTTACATCGATTAAAATCAGTCATGACCTCAATGAGACCCTTGCCTAGACCGACCCAGTTTGAAGCCCTTGATGCATGGATTAGGGCAGCGCATGAAAAAAATATGAACAGACGACAAGAAAGGGTGAAACGATCGGTAAGGGCAGTGCAGGATGCCAGGTGGGATGCGGATGCTAAAAGATGGAGAGTGCATAACATGGAAGTAAATAAACTGTACCCGGTGTTAGAGGTGCCCGGAAATAAAAGCCCCCTAGAAGAAGATGATGAGAGCGAAACAGAGGACAGCCTGATAAACAGATTATTGACAGACAGGCCACCCCCGTATAATAGAGCAGGGGGAGAGGTCGAGCATAGTGAAAGAGAAAAGGGGGGCAATGCAGGGGAGCATGGACCGCTTCCCAGTTCAGAGTGGGATCCTGAGGCAAAGAAAGAGCTGTCCCAGCCTAGTCAGGTGCAACAGGTAGTCGGGAGGTTTGTGGTACAAAGAGCGCCGGAAACGGAGTGCGCCACATCCTACGGATTACCAGCTGCACTACAGGTACCTGTTACCATAGGTCCTATAGTATCGATATATGACCCAGAGAGAGCAAGAGGGGAAGAACGGGTACGGAAGGACGGAGAAAGAGCAGAGACGGCAAGGAGGAACGATACAATCAATTCCCCAAGTCAGATGCCGATACCCAGAGAGTGGAGCACCCCGATGCACACAGCAGGGGATCCAGGAGGGGATCCTGGGGGCCCTAGATGGCCAGTGGATCTGAGGGGATCTGGACGAAAATCCTTTCAAGAGCTAAATGAGTACATGAAGAAGTGGGATGAGGCAGTGGAGGCTCACAAGAGCATCATAGCTGCAGAAGCTGAAAGGGAAAGTCAGGACAGCAGAGCTCGGACTCACTGCGGGGCTGGGGAGAGCAGCCCGGAGTGGGACTGGAGAGAGAGAGATAGTAGGGGAGTCACCCATTGGGCCCGGAGTGGAGATAGAACGGACCTGGAAAACGGGGGCCCCGGGAGTGGAGGGGTGGCGCGCCCAATACTCAGTGAAGGGGAGAGGAGAACGCAAGAGTATAGAAACAGCTTTAAGTGTACCCACTGTGTGCCCGGCACCAGAGAACTGAATGGGAGTTGTGAGAGGTCGCACCATAGTCCCTGTGATGACGGAAACGAGCGCAGCCCAGGGAATATGGGGAACCAGGAAGGATCGTATCGGATACTGAGCGATACTAGGCAAAGGGAGAGTAGCGACCAGAGGGAAAATAACAGAGAGGAGTACGGTGAAAGGAGAGAAGCAGGAGAGAGTGGGCAGAGCAAGAGTGGGGGTAACAGGCCCGTGTTCCATCACCTTCCAAGATCGGATGGCCGAGCATGGGACCTGGAGAGATGGGAGCAAGGGAGAGCACTCATTAACTCTCCCGAGCCCAAACGTAGAGCTCGGAGTTGGGATGGTAGGGAGACCAGTGAGCCCCCTTCGAAAGACATATTGCGAGCTGAGATAAAAGCTAAGAGACTCGATGTCGCCAGCTTAAGGTCAGACCTGGATGACATGATAGATGGTACCCTGCCTTTAGAAAGAATGGAAATGTATGAGCAGGATGAAATACTGTATATGGCAAAGGACATCACTCGAAAAGCGAGAGCAATCCATGAGAAGTTAGTCGAACTAGCAGGCAAATATATGGTGGACCTGTCAAGAACCAAAGCATTACAGGGTAACCACAGGCTACATTATACAGATCGAGACCTAGATGAGAGGAGAACGATCGGGCTGAAAACGCACATAAGGGAACTGATCACTGGAATAAGGACATGGAGGGCACTAGATAAGTGGGAAGAGAGGTGGTCCAAGAAAGGGACCGTCAGGAGAAGCACGCTTGGTACGACACCAGGAAGGCTGCAGGGAATAGAAGCATACCCTTTGCGTGAAGTCGCAAATGGGAATTATGTACATGTCCCTTGGAGTAGGGGAGATTTAGCTGCTTTTACCACCTCCTTCCCCAAATTGCGGGAAAGCCCAGTGGAGTGGTACAAGCAAGTTGAGAGATTTGTAAAAATCTCAAAGGTCCTATGGATAGATCTGAACACGCTGTTTGACATTGTAGTACCAGGAGATCTGTGGACAGCATGCAAGGTTAGCGCTGAGTGGCCCACAACGGAGCCGGAGAGAGATGCTAAGACTAATGGGCCGTCCGAGATTGTGATGGCAAAATTCGAGAGAGTGATGACTTGGCTGAAAGAGAAAGTGCCAATGCAAGACATAGATTGGGTCAAAATAGACCGAACCAGACAGGAACCCAAAGAGACAGTTCACGAATATTATGAGAGATTGCTGAAGGCGTTTAAACAGTATAGCGGCTTGGATGTAATGGATCCAAAAGACATAGGGCAATTTGTGTCCAAGTTCGTCCTGGGACTGAGACCGGATATTAGTTTAATGATTCAGCAACACTTGATTTGTTGGCAAAATAGACCCCTAGACGAAATACTGAGATATGCCAGGTACTGCTGTGATGAGATAGACTCCAAGGCTAAGAAACTAAAAGAAAAATTGATGGTGGTACAGATGCAGGCAGCAGGGAAGGGGGGACAGCAGCAACAGCAGCAAGGAACAGGTACAGGAGGAAAGAAGCAGTACAGTCAGAACAGGGGCAATGAGGAGAGTTCCACCTTTAGACCCAGAATAGACATAGCTGCCTTGAAGAAAACGACTAGGTGCCACCAGTGTAACGAGGTGGGGCATTGGAAACGCGAGTGTCCCTACAATGTAGAGATAGGAGAACAAGAGGAAGAGGAGGAAGAGGTCCAGAGCGCGCCTACGAGAGGGGTGACGCCATACCAGGGAAAGGTGCTCAAAGGGGGGGGGGCTCCTCCCCGAGCCCAGTTCCCGCAACCTCCCCGAGTAGGGAATATGGGTAAGACCTATAGACAGATGCCCCTGTTTGTAGAAGGAGAAGAGTGCTATTATGTGGACCCATTAACCGGACAGAGAGTGGAAAGAGAAGACTGCACCCTCGGGGCAGCCTTGGAGGTGGACCAGAGGGGACCCTATGTCGAAGCAGAAGTAGCAGGGTGCCCCACGACATTTCTGGTGGACACAGGAGCCACTAGGTCCACGATCAGATCAGCTGCAGTTCCAGACCTGCCCATGTCTGGAGAGACCATACAAGTGGTGGGGGTCGCAAACAGGAGAATAACCAGCCAATTGACAGAACCGGTACAGGTGAAAATAGGGAAGTACAGCGATGAGCACCAGTTTGTGGTTTGCGATTCAAGTCCTGTGTGTCTGCTAGGCAGAGACCTGTTGTGTAAATTGAATTGTACAATATACTGTACACCTCAGGGAGTGGAGGTATTGACCAATGATGATGACGCAGACTTCAAAGTTGCAAACTCAAGAATATGCGTGGAGCTGTACCCTACTTTGACAGTAGATGAGCTCCCCTGGGACTTGAGAGAGACAGTGGCACCAGAAGTATGGGACTTCACTGGGGAAGAGATTGGATTGGTCAAAGGGGTGGACCCAGTGAAAATTGTAGTGAAACCGCATGCTGAGTTCCCAAGAACACCCCAATATAAATTGACTCCAGAAACGATTGCAGGCATAAAACCCGTGATCGAGTCCATGATTAAACAGGGAATACTGAAAGAAATCGTGGGTAGTCCATGCAACTCCCCGATTATGGGTCTGCAGAAACCAAATGGGAAATTCCGGATAGTACAGGACCTTCGAAAGATTAATAACATAGTCGTTTCGTGTTGTCCAGTGGTACCGAATCCATCAGTGATACTGTTTCAGATTCCATTCCAAGCTGAGTGGTTCACTGTGATTGATCTTTGTCAGGCTTTCTTTTCGATCCCTCTGGACGAAGAAAGCCATTTTCTTTTCGCATTTAAGCTGGAAGGTCGCGTCCTAACATGGTGTCGTATTCCTCAGGGGTATACAGAGAGCCCATCGATCTTTAACCAGCTTTTGAAGAAAAATCTTGAAAGTCTAGTGCTGCCCCAGAAGTCAGTTCTGGTCCAGTACATAGACGACCTCCTCGTGGCGTCAGAAACAGAAGAAGCTTGCAGGGAGGACTCCATTGCTTTGTTAAATCACCTAGCTGCCAATGGGCACAAGGTGTCCCCGGGAAAGTTGCAGTACTGCCTGACAGAAGTGCAGTACTTGGGACACAGAATAGAGAAAGGCAAACGAAAGGTGTCACCAGACAGGATAGAGGCGATCATGAAAATGAATGCGCCTAAGACACAGAGAGAGGTCAGGATGTTCCTAGGGATGGTGGGTTATTGCCGACAGTGGATCGCGAACTTTTCACTGAAAGCAAAGCCCCTTGCAAAAACTGACGCATAAGGAGGTGAGCGATCCGGTACCATGGGACAAAGACTGTTTGATGGCATTCCTACAGCTGCGAGAGGACCTGTGTCGTGCTCCGGCATTGGGAATGCCTGATTACAATAAACCATTTTTGCTTTACTGTTGTGAGAAAGAAGGTTGCGCGTTGTCTGTGTTAGTCCAAATCCATGGGAATGCCCGTAGACCAGTTGCTTATTTCTCGGCTACTTTAGACCCAGTAGCCGCAGCGTTGCCCGGATGTCTCAAATCCGTTGCTGCAACGGGTGTCAGCATTGAGAGATGTGAAAATATCGTCATGGGGCACCCGTTAGAGGTGTGCATGCCCCATTCTGTTGAACTGTTGATGACCAGGACCAAAACACAGCATCTGACCAACAGCAGGCTCACGCGCTATGAGCAAGTTATTCTTGCTGCAGAGAATGTGACCCTCAGGAGATGCTCTGTTTTGAACCCTGCCACCTTGATGCCACTCCCAAATGATATCGAGGATGATGATGAATGTACAGACCATGACTGCCTCGATGTGACTGAACTATGCACCAAACCCAGACCCGACATCGTAGATGAGCCACTGACCGACCCAGACGAAATTTTCTTTGTCGATGGCTCATGTGTAAGAGACGAAGTCGGGCAGTTGAGAGCAGCTTACGCTGTTTGTACAATTACTGGAGTGGTGGAAGCTGGGTGCCTGGAAGGAGTACACTCCGCTCAGGTAGCCGAGATTATTGCCTTGACACGTGCTTGCTTGGCAAGCAATCAAATTCGAGTCACCATATACACCGACAGCCAATATGGTTATGGGGTGGTTCATGATTACGGGCAGTTATGGTCTCAAAGAGGGTTCATGACCTCTTCAGGCTCTCCCATTCGCAATGGAGAGTTTGTGCGCCTGTTGTTAGAGGCGTTGCAATGTCCAGCAGGTATCGCAGTTGTAAAGTGCACCGCACATACCAGAAATGAGGACTTCGTCTCGAAAGGCAATAGATATGCCGACGAAGTCGCGCGGTATTGCGCAGAACAAGGGTACTCTTTCACAGAGGTGGAAGTGGGTGGAATAAATGTAAGGACTGAATTAGCCATGATATTGGAAACTGTTGATACTTGGGACGAACTGGCAAACATGCAAGAAAATGCTCCTGATTTTGAAAAAGAAACATGGGAAAAGGCAGGATGTGTAGTGGGTGAGTCCCATTTTTGGGTCTCAGCAGACGGCAGAGCAGTGTTGCCCAATGAGATGGTGAGCCCAATGGCCAGACACATACATGGTCCCGTACACCTAGGGAGAGACGCTATGCTGAGAGTGTTTAGACAGACCTGGTACAATCCTAAGTTTAGAATAGCAGCAGAAGCAGTGTGCCAGCGTTGTGTGACCTGTCAGCAGCTGAACGTAGGGAAAAGAACACCAGTTGCACTGAGTCACATAGGAAGGTCTGGAGGTCCATTCAATCGAATGCAGATAGATTTCATTGAAATGCCGAGGTGCAACCGCCTCCGCTATGTCCTGGTGGTTGTTTGTGTATTCTCCAGATGGGTTGAGGCATACCCTACACGTAGGTGCGACACCCTCACAGTGGCCAAGTTACTGCTTAGGGAACTCATTCCGCGCTTCGGGGTGCCGGCCTCTTTGGAATCAGATAGGGGAACGCATTTCAACAGCGAGCTTGTGAAGATGATTTGTGCGGCTCTGAACATAGATCAGAAATTGCATTGCAGTTACCGACCAGAAGCCTCAGGAATTGTGGAGCAGATCAATGGCACGATCAAAGCCAGAATTGCAAAAGTGTGTTCCTCAACGACCCTGAGTTGGCCTGACGCCCTGCCATTGGTCCTCATGAGCCTTCGTAGTACCCCAGACAGAAGAACGGGGTTGTCACCACATGAGGTGTTAATGGGGAGAACAATGAGGCTGCCATCTGTCCCAACTACTGCACTGTTAAATATCACAGATGATATGATCCTGGACTATTGTAAGGGGCTGTCTGACGCCATTCATTCTGTGTCCCTTCAGGTGCAGGCTGCCGAGGTTCCATCGTGCCAGGGCCCGTGCCATGACCTGTACCCTGGGGACTGGGTCCTGGTGAAAAAACATGTGAGAAGAAGCTGCTTGGATGTTCGTTGGCGTGGGCCCTTCCAGATCATCCTGATCGCGAATACGGCTGTAAAGGTGGGAGGCCTGCCCAATTGGATCCACGCGTCACATACGCGAAGGGTTCCAGCACCTCGGGAAGAAACAGCTCCTCTCTCGGATAGACGTCCAGCAGAGGACCGAGAAGCCATAGAGGGGGCTAGCCAAGCTGTAGAGGTGCCAGCGGAAGCAGGGAACGAGTCTGACCAAGCTGAGGACGGTCAGTACAACAGCGAAACAGACGACGCTACAGAAGGAGAAAGTAGCTGGGAGTACGAGTCAGACACTGACAGGTCTGACAGAGAGCGAGAACAGACAAGAAGGAGAGGGAGTAGAAGGGCACGTGGAGAAGCTAATTGGCCGCAAAGAAGGAGCTCTAGCCTGAGGTCAACTCCAGAGATAACCCTCCCTCCGATATCAGAAGACTCAGACCCGGAAGAAAGTGCTCAGGGCGCGGAAGCACCGGACCGAAGAAGGTCAAGAAGAGTGCGTGTGCCTAGCAGAAGATACTCCACACCTGAGTGGACATATCTGGCGACAAATGTCTTTGAAACAGGAGACAGGGAGGATTCGAGCGGTGGTGGTGTCCAGTTCTGAGCCCATCGTCACCGTGGAAATACGACTGTTGGTACCCGGAGTCGAACAAGAAGGGTCACTAACATTCATGCTCCCCAGACCTCCCCGCCTCAGCAAGTTAAAACACATGTTTCTCTCAGAATTGCAATTCCCCGACTTTGGTACAACGATAACAGCTCATGAAGAGCACAATCTTCGTTTGGAAATACTGAACTTTGCTATCGAAGCTGCAGGCACAAACCTGATAGTAGATGCTTAAAGGACTTTGTAAATAAAGCGAGCAGAAAAAGAAGATTACCTAGCGCCCAGGAAGCAGAGAATATTAGGGAACTTCCCTTGAGTTGATGGAGAAGGGCTAGGGTTGTCTGTATTGAACTGTTAAAGGACCTTTGCGAAGAAGGTTGTCAGCTTCCAGTTGTGTGGATTCTAAAGACAAAAAGAGTAAAAAGAGACTGTAAAGGAACGAGAAGAAAAGTTGTGCCAAGATAAGAGAGAGCCGTATTGTCTGACGAAATGGAAGCCGGCACCCAGAACCGCAGAGCTAAATGTATAATAGGTACACTAATAGTAGGAGTGATAATATTAATAGCTTTAGTGGTAACAATTTCTTATGTAAAGGGACATGAGGAAGAGGCGAAGGTAACTGATGTGAAATCTGTAGAAACGCTTACACCCACTGTTGCTGGTGAGAAAAGGGAAAACACTCAAGAGAAAGCGTTATTAGCTGCAGAAGCCCGCAGGTTACACGTAGATGAGTCCCAAGGAGACTTTAGGTCAAATGCTTATGCTAAACCCTTATATGAATACGTGGATGCCATGGAGGTTAAGGACTGTTACGTCTGCATGCAGTTGCCGGCGTCTGTAGATGAAGGCATTAGATATCATCACCTCCCGCTGACATATGGCATTACATGTAGCTTATTGCTTAGTATATTTTATGGGAGAGATAGTTTTGAATACTATTTCTCCAACTATGATTCAGTGTTGCCAGAAGTCCCAAATTATAAGCAGATGAACAAATGGGACTACTGGAAGAGTGAAGACAGATTGGCCAAGTTCTTCATTCCTTGGATTACCTTAGATACTTCACATGCCCGTAGAAATAACCTGACATGCAAAGTGTCAGAAGTCGAGAAGAAGTTCATAGGGCAGGTGGATGATCGTTACAGGAGACAAAAGATTTTGAAAAAATCAGGACAATGGAAAACAGATTGGACCGAGGAAGAGAAGGCACACAAGAGAAAGGGTAGTAGTGGTCCAATAGCTTTAGATAAGACGCAGAAAGGAAAGCTATGTCTTCACCGAGCCAAAACGTATTACGAAAATGTATACGTGGGAGAAGTCAGTTGTGAACATGCTTTCAATATAGAGTACTATACTAAAGATTTCCTGAAGGGAATGCAAGTGATTCCAAATGTGTATTTTGTATGTGGAAGAAATGCCTACGTGAGACTACCTGACAACTGGTATGGATCATGTTACCTAGCAATTGTCTTCCCCAAAATATATCATGCACAAGACTTAGAGATCATCGAGGGCAAGACATCATCGAGGGGAAGGAGAGATATAGGAGATGCAGAAATGGTTGGAGATGTCTTTGGAGCTATGTTCCCTCTTTTGGGACTAATCCTTAATGATGTTAAGATTAGACGACTGGCAACAGTCGTCGACAGGTTGTCTGCCAGCACTGCTCAGTCCTTAATGCTGGTAGAAGGAGAGATGCAATCGATAAGGGCTATGGTTCTTCAGAACCGTCTTGCGTTAGACGTCCTACTAGCAAAAGAGGGCGGAGTCTGTAAGGCTTTGAAGGTCCAGGAATGTTGTACTTACATTCCAGACAATTCAAAGCCCCTTGAGAAAGTTATTAGGAACATAACTGATATTCACAAGGAGATCGAAGACTTGAGTAGAGAAAATGTCTGGGAAAAGGTGGGCCACGGAATGAGTGAAGTTGGAGGGTGGATCTCCACCTTAGGCAAAAGCTTTGTGTGGTATATACTAAAACCTATCATCATAATATTGATCTGTGGGATCATATTGTGGGGATTGGTGAGGGTATTCAAATGGTACAGAGCAAGAAGGTCAGAAAGGGCCCAAAGAGAGCAGCTGCAGAGATTGGCTGCCATACAAGATAATCAGTACAGGAGTCTGAGGGCTCTGGAAACGCAGAGACAAGTTATGCTAGCAATAACTGCAGTTTAAATGTTAGTGATGACCCCGAGAGGTCATCAAAGGGGGGAACTGAGAGAGCGCAAACTGACCTAAATGTATGAGTGCATCACACTTACCCGTAGTAAGCACAAATCATGAGGAGAAATGCCATGAGTGCTAGTAGTATCTGCAATTATATTCTGAATGTATAGCTAATGTAGAGATTTAAGTAGAAATGGAACTAATACAGAAATGTGTGACACTATATGATTTTATTAGATGTGATTATTCCTGAATCCATGTCGTGTAGCTGCTAAAATGTAAGATGGCATGTGGTTAAACGCAGAATGTGGTAGGCCTCAGGGCCAGAGCTAGAAGGGAAGGGGAAGGTGTTTCTTTTCACGACATAGATTGAACTAATGTTTTGGTCATTGCATTAATGGGTCATGATTTATAGATGTGTTTACTGAATAATAGAATAAGAGTATTAACATGCTTTAATTAATGAAGAAGTTGAATGCTATAATCATTATGAGAAATGCTGTAGGCCTGAAATGTTTTAACATTGATTTACACGTATTGGTCTGGGCCGAGAAATGTTGCGAACCTTTTTGGAAGTCTATGAGAGTTGGGTTCTTGGCTGCAGATGTCTGTCTGCAAGAGAAAAGGGAGGATCCGATTATAAATAATATGAATAGAGGTCTGTTCAGTAGACGGCCCAGACATGGAGGAGGGTTCCGGAATGTTTTAAGGGGTATCAGCGGGCCGGAGAAGAGTCTGAGAAGCAAGGTCAACTCCAACGTATGAGGCCCAATACAAAGCAGCATGGAAAAAGCCAGAAGCTACACCACGTGAGGGGCGTCTCACGAGGGGCGTCTCAAATGTTGTTGACTGTTTTGTATTAGGGACAGCACCCCTGGGTGGAGTTAGAGCAGATGCCTGAGGACCCTTTAGAGAGCGGATGGGTAGGCAGAGAGGGGTCATGACTGGAGAACTATAGGTTTTCACCAAGAGACTAAGAGTGAGTGACTTCCCTTGGGGGTCATTCACTGCTGACACCTTTTGTTAGGTTGAGACTTGGTTAAGTAGGGATACCATCTAGAGCAGGGTAGGGACAGCCTAACCTGTGTGTTTTCCTCCAACTTAAATGAAGGAGAGATCTCAATATGCGTCAATGCTGATAGCTTTATTATTCTTAGAACTTGTGCTGGTAATTTCCGTTGCTCGTCTGAGGGCTTTCAGAGAGCACATGTATGTAGTTGGACCTGTGTATCTCGTGAATCTCATTCTGAGATGCCTGTATTTGCAGCTTATCCTAACCTTACAATAAACTTTTGAAAGCTAGAAGTTGTTTGTGATCTTTTGGAGCGGAGTCCTTTATTGGGTGAACTAACTTGGTAAGAGAGGCACTTTCTTCCTTCAATGACAGGCAACAAAGGTTCAGTCGACCAGATCGGGGTTTAGATCTATAGTGATAAGGTATCGATCAAAATCTCGCCCTTCCAGGTCTGTCTCCACACCCCCAAGTCACGGGCAGAACGCTGGTTGGGCACACTTTCAGTTGCTGGGAAGTCAGGCTTACTTTGCCCAAGGCCACGTGGGGGCTCCGACACTCTTCAAGGGAGGCTCAACATCCTGGGATTCCAGCGGCTATTTGTGTTTTGCTGAACGCACAAGTAACATCATCATTTTAACGCAAACTGTCCAGACAGATTAGCAATTACTTAACGACTTCCAAAAACAGGTTTGTTTTGGCTCTGGGAAATCCCTCTTTGGATGCGCAGCAAAGAGAAACGTCTTGCCAATTGTTCTTTGTAATTAGCTCTCAGCTTATTGGGGTTTTCAGAAAGTGACCTTAAAAGTAAATAGAGAAATGTTCAAATTCGTGTTAAATCAAAATACAGGCTGGCGGTTTCATCGCCTAAAGCGTTCACTTAAACGAAACTTGACCCCTGAGCGCAAAGTACACATATATTGCTTGTTCTGAATGCATCTTCCAGGGAGCGTTTTAATGCTTCCCAACAAGACAGTGTTTTTGATTCTGCTATTAATTTCGGCGTCTTGGTGCAGCTGAAATTACACTGCGCATTATCATAATTGCAGACTATGCAGGTAGGCGGCAGCAGGCGGCTGATTTAGGCACTTTACTTCCTCTGTTGTGTCTGTGCAGAAATACAGGCGACACGGAGTCACTGACCCTGCTTCTGAATCCTGCCCCCTGCACAAAACCAATTGGCAGCTTTGCTCCGAGACACGCTGACTAGTAGTGTGACGATGGGTCATGGCCGTTGGCCTCGGTTTTTGGTGCGGTGGCAGTAATTGCTAAGATTACCTTTCATGGGATGCGCACAAATCTTCATCCACAAATATACTTACTAGGGAATCCCTGCCCTTCCCCCCCGAGAATTTCCTGGGATTCCCATACATAGAAGTGCACAGGAGCGGGAGACACAACCAGGGGATTTTCTAAAGCTAGGGAAATAGAATGCCTGAACTCAGAGTTTTGCCAGACGGAACAGGGCATTGCCTTAACATAGCCTATCTCCTGTCTCTCGCTAGCAGGGGTGGTGGTAGGTAGAGCAGATTAGGTTATAGTGCACCATGAGGTTGATGCGAAGAATGTTTTGTGATGTTGGGTTGGATGCACTGATTGGCTATAAATATATGACTGCCACTTTAGGACCGTCATCGCCAATTGATTCATAAGCAAAGGCAATATGGGCGTATAGGCCTCTTCAGGAATGCATTAGTGCCCAGTGCCTTAGACTATTGTGTTCGCATCTTTCCTCGTGAAGGTCATTCGGCAGGCGGCAGCAGGCCGGTTCAAGCACTTTACTGTCTACCTACTGTGCAGATATGCAGGTGACACCGACTCTGCTTTCTCCCCCCTGCAAAAAAAAACAATGGGCGCCACAGGCGCAGCGTTGTTCCCGGTGACAGTTACTAGTGATGATGGGCGTTTTGGCTTTTGGGGCGGTAAGGTGACATGACGTCAGTGCGGCCTTCGAGTTCCGACCAGGCCTCATGGCTGGTTCCGGCCTGAAGTCTGGTGGTGCGTGCAGGCCTTGGTGGGTAAGGCAGGTGCAGGAGGACTCGTTGGACCTGGTGTCTGCCAAGTGCCGCAGCCTCTGTCGGACTCAGGTGAGTGCAGGCTGGTGACTCAAACTTCGGGGGGGCTGGGGCATGGTGGTGGTGGTATGTATTTTCAATTTAAGGCTGTTGCTGGCTAGGCATTGAGACCTGTTTCTGCATGCCAATGCATTCATTACAGATGCCATCCTTTCACCTAAGTCCGCAGTGTTGAGATGCAGTACTAAGTGAATACTCTTAGATGTGGATACCAGGGCCAGCCTTCTCGACCAGCCCTCTCTGGTAGACTTAAGCAGCTGTAGAGCGCCCGATACACCTACACCAATTTGTACAACATGCTTCAACAGCCTTGCATTCTGCGCCCATGTATAAAAGTGTGCAACAACACACCTGCTGGTGTTCATAATGTTCCTGCTGGAGAGAGATCAGAGTTTGGGCTAGTGACAGTTTTGACTCATCATAAAGTAGCACAAAGGGTTAATATGTTTGCTGCCAAGAACATGTACCATGCAAATCACATAACTATATTATATGTGCATAGCTCAGTGGGATACTGTTTTTTCAACAGACATGTTTTTGTAACCAGCAGTTCCTACATTACAATCCTAATATAGCGCAGTGACCAATACATTGTCATCAAAGAGCAGAAGGCAAACTTCATGCTATACGCTAGAACATTATTTTTTCCCCAGTTTTTCATTATCCAATTGCTGTTAAAAAAGCTTTTTTTGAGGTGGAAATATATTCATCATAGTAAAGCCAACCCCAACCACTGAGGTACATTTTAAATCATGACTTTGTGCTTCTCCAGAACACACATTCTTTACATTTACTGCCTACTGGTATGGATGATATGTGATTCCTACACCTTGCAATTCACATTGTCTAAAGTATTATTTCCTATAGACTGCATTTACACACATATAATTCATTGTCTCTCTATATATAATGTATGTTATGTTATGTTATGTTATGTTAATATATATTTGTTAAGCGCTCGTACGCCCAGGGGCTTCATGGCGCTATTGAAAGGAACACAACACAGATAAAAGCAAAATACAGCTCAGCAGTAAGCCTGCATGAACAACCAGGTTTTAAGAGAGTGTCTGAAGCTGAGGAGGTCTCCACTTAATTTCAAATGCAAAGGAAGCGAATTCCAGAAGGTGGCTGCAAGATGGTCAAAACAGCAGCCACCGAGACGTTTGTGTGTGTGTTGTAATGTGTTCACACAACCTACACTGCCTAGTGTGAGTAGCACTATAAAACAAATGAAATGCATGTGAGAGTGGCTATGCAGAGAAGAAGGGCACTGTTGGAGGGTGTTGGCGAGGGATTCCACGGAGAAGGAGATGATGGGATGTGCATGTGTCAAAAAAGACTGTTGCCCCTGGCGCCACCCGCGCTAAAGACGGCTCTGCCTTATTGTCAGAGTTTACTATTTGTACTCCTTTTCACAGGGATTAAAGACTGGGCCACTGGAATTCAAACCCTTGACCCACTTTGGTGCTTATTTACATGTCACCACACGCGCAAGCCCTGTCCATAAGGCAGGGTGCAGGGTGCAGTGTGTTTAAATGGTTTGGCATATACTTTTAAGTTTTATATGTCCCAGAATAGGCAAGACTCAATTTCTACCCTTGTTCTTTGTGTGATTCTTGAACTTTTCACAATCCTATGACTTCAGTGATGTACAGGCAACATTGATGGCAGCACCCAGACTCTGAAAAGTGTTCCAGTTGCACTGGCCTGGGTGCCTTTGTGTGAATTGCTCATGCTTTCTGGCCAGGGTGCCGTGTGAGACATTTCCATGCTTTTTGGCTGCCTCTGTGCTTATGTGTGACGTAACTTTTCCATGCTTTCTGGCCTGGGTGCTGCTTATGTCTGATATGTCCATGCTTTCTGGCCTGGGTGCTTATGTGTGCTATTTCCATAGCTTACTCAGTGACCTTGAGGCTCATGTGAGGCATTTCAATGCTTACAGGCCTGGGTGCTTATGTGATATAAGCACCCAGGCCAGTTATGTGTAACGTTTCCATGCTTTCTGGCCTTGTGTGACCAGGCATGGGTGTGACGTTTTCTGGCCTCTGTGCCCTAAGTGCTAGTTATCAGATGCTTATGTGTAACATTTCTATAGTTTCTGCCCTCAGTGGCCTAGGTGCTTCTGTGTGGCATTTCCACAGTTTCTGGCCTCAGTGGCCTGTGTGCTCATGTGTGACATCACATGTCAGTGCTTAATGTGTGACAAAACTCAGGATATAAAAATCATTTAATGTTTGCCCATTGTCTTGTACATTTTTTACTCTAATCCTTTGAACAATTGTTTGAAGTTAAGTGCGTTTTTAAATGTCTTCATGCTTTTTTATATGAAGAATAAATTAGTTATATTTAAATTCATAGTTAGTGCTCGACATTTTATGTTTTAGTATTCTCTGTAGGAATTATGACTGGGTATCCAGGTGCTCCATAAGGTAATCATTTACTATGCTTTAAAAGTTAATACAATCTAATATGTAATGAAAAATGTATTGAAAAATGCTTTGTTTTGGCCTTTCTGTCTCCAACTCCAAAATGTTCTTGGGGGACAATCCCCCAAACTCCCCCTAGTAGTGGTTGCTCAGTGTGCTTGCTCGCTAAACACCATGCTGGTGCTGGTCTCACTTTTACTTTGTTCTCTCTGATTCACTACTTGTGTCTATTTTTGGTGTTCTCTGAAAGAATGTCTATGGATACATATGACTGGGTGGGTAACCTGGTACTCTTTAAGGTTATCCTCTACTATTTACTTTGCTTTGAAAGTTGATACAAATGAATATGTAATGAAAAATATGCTGTAAAATTCACCATTTTGGTCTGTCTTTTTCCAAAATTTTCGTGGGGGGATAACTCCCCCAAAATCCCCCTAGTATCTGATGGCTCGCTCGCTGAGCTCGCTATGCGCCGGATGGGGGCTGGTCGGGCAAAACTTGCCTGGGCTGCTTTCAGTTCCCAGTCCAGCCCTGGACGAAAGGACAAGGAAGCATCAAATTTAACTCTGTTGTTTCTTACAACCTCTTGGTCTTCTCCGTATTACATTTAAAAAGATCGGATTGCATCCAACAAATGAATGCAGTGAGGCAGTTTTTAAAATTTAGCTCCGAGCAACAAGATGCTTTATTTAGTGACAAGATCAGATGCGTATCGTCCGCATTTGAGGTGGTTTCTATTCCAAAGGATGTAATCAACTAAATTAGGTGTTCCATGTAAATGTTGAATAATGCAAGGCTGAGCTGAGGTGGCAATCCTTTCAAGGGATGAAAACGGACCTACTGCAACAGTTTGTCCCCACTCTTCAAGTACCGATTTGATCTAAGACAGTCCAAGCTGAGAAATCCCACAGTCCTTAATAAGTTGGAGCAAGATATCATGATAGATGATGTCAAATGCAGTGGATACATCTAATAAAATGAACACTGCATTGTTCCCAGAATCCAGAATTAATTTCAACGTACATGCGGCTTCCAACAGGGCTGACTCAGTCAAATGTTGTGGGTGAAAACTAGACTGCTGAGGATGAAGTATATTAGCATCTTCCAGAAAAGCAGTTAATTGGCCATTGATCAGTTGTTTAATGATTTTACTTAATGCAGGAAGTAGTGAATTAGGACAGAAATGAAGAAAGTATGGTGGGATCAGCTAGTTGTTTTGTCTGCAAAGGTTTGACAACTGCCAATTTCCAGCCAGTTGGAACCTCTGCCAAGGCCAATGAAGTATTCAAAATATCATTTATCACTGGATTTCCTATGTCATCAACTTTATGAATAATACAAGAGGGTCAAGGATTATTAGGGTATTCAGATTTGCAGGTCAATATAGCTTGCCATGACTGAGCTAAAGTAATTTTCTTAAAGTTTGTCAGGGATTCAGTCACTACTTTCAGAGGGGTATTTTCCACCATATCATCCAACAAGGATGTACTAGTTAATTAAATCACTTGGATGCCTCGTATTTTCTACTTAAAAAAATGAAGAGATTTGGTTGCATAAAATTTTAAAGGGCAGGACATCCCTAGCTAGAGCCTTCCGTTGTAAAAATGATTTTGAAATCTTGAAAATAGTTTATGGATTAAATTGGCCTTCATCAATCTGAGTGGAAAAGTAAACTTTTTTGGAAGCCTTAATCTGTCCATGGTAGAAAGCCAATTTAAAGTGAAAAGGCACCCTTGTCTACCGATCCCCCGGACCCTGCCCCCAGTTCAGCGACTCCATCGCCGACATGATCAGCATGCACGCCCTGACCTCCACCAACTACATCCTCCTCGGAGACCTGAACTTTCACCTTGAGAACAACAACGAGAACAACTGCACAACCCTGATTGATAACCTCGCCAACCTTGGACTGAAGCAACTCGTCACAACGCCTTCCCACTCCGCCGGCCACACGCTCGACCCCGTCTTCCCCTCAAGCCCGCACGTCTTCGTCAGCCACACCACCAAACTCCTCTGGACCGACCACCGCTGCATCCACTTCGCCTTCCAGAAGCCCACAACACACGACCGCACCCAACAGATCTCCGGCCGCTGCTGGAGCAAAATCACCGAAGAACAACTGCACGGAAACCTCGCCCTCAGCCCACCCACCGAACCCTCCAACACCGACAACGCTGCCCACAGCCTCAGACGCTGGATCGAGGACTGTGCCAACACCCTCGCCCCGCTGAAGAAACCCCCCCACAGAGACACCAGCAAAAGGGTCTGCTGGTTCACCCCAGAGCTCCTAGCCTCCAAGCAAGCCTGCCGGAAACTAGAGAAGAAATGGCACAGTGAACAAACTCCGGACAGCCACGCAGCACATAAGTACGCCATCCGCAACCACCATCACCTCATCAGGGCGGCCAAGAGGACCTCCTTCAAAGAAATCCTCGACAACAACGCGCACAATAGCAAGGACCTATTCAACATCGTGAAGGAACTCTCCAACCCCAGCTCCAACACCAATGACATCCCGCCATAGCATGTCCTGTGCGACTCCCTCGCCACCTTCTTCCACCGCAAGATAGCAGACATCCACGACAGCTTCAACACCCAGACAGCCCCAACAGACAGCAACACAACAGACTCTCCGCACACCATTGACCACGACCCCCTGCTGGCCTGGGCCAGCGTGAGCATCCATGACACCATCAAGACCATGCGCACAATCCACTCCGGCTCTCCATCAGACCCATTCCCGCACCACGTCTTCAACAGAGCAAGCAGCTCCATCGCACCCCACCTGCGCAAGGTCATCAATCTCTCCCTCGAGACCGCGACCTTCCCAGAGATCTGGAAACACGCCAAGATCAACGCCCTACTTAAAACACCTAAGGCAGACCCAAGAGACCTCAAGAACTTCCGGCCCATCTCCCTGCTCTCCTTCCCGGTCAGGGTCATAGAGAAAACCATCAACAGACAGCTAACCCGATACTCGAAGAAAACAGAATCCTGGACCCTTCCCAGTCAGGGTTCCGCAGCAACCACAGCACCGAGACTGCCCTCATCGCCATCACCGATGACATCAGGACCCTGCCAGACAACAGTAAGATCGCAGCACTCATCCTTCTAGACCTCTCTGCCGCCTTCGACACCGTCTGCCACCGCACATTACGCGCACGCCTCCACACTGCAGGGATCCAAGATAAGGCTCTGGACTGGACCACCTTCTTCCTCTCCAGCAGAACCCAGAGCGCCTGCCTCCCCCATTCCATTCCAAAGCCTCTGAGATCATCTGCGGTGTACCCCAGGGATCCTCCCTCAGCCCGACGCTGTTCAACATTTACATTGCCCCGCTCGCACACATAGCCCGACAGCACGACCTCAACATAATCTCCTACGCCAACGACACTCAGCTGATCCTCACCAAGGACCCCATCACCGCCAAAGCGAACCTCCACGAAGGAATGAAGGCCGTCGCCGACTGGATGAAGACCAGCCATCTGAAGCTGAACTTGGACAAGACGGAGGTCCTCATCCTCGGCTCCAACCCTTCAGCCTGGGACGACTCCTGGTGGCCGACAGCACTGGGGGCAGCCCGACACCCACCAACCACGCACGCAACCTGGGAATCATCCTCGACTCAAGGCTCTCAATGACCAAGCAAGTCAACACCGTCTCCTCCTCCTGCTTCAACACCCTCCGCAAGATCTACAGATGGATCCCGACAGATACAAGAAAGACAGTCACCCAGGCCCTCGTCAGCAGCAAACTCGACTACGGAAACGCGCTCTATGCGGGAGCCCGGACCAAGCTCATCAAAAGACCACAAAGCATCCAAAACGCATCGGCACGACTGATCCTCATTGTACCATGCCACGGCCACATCACCCCTTACCTGAGAAATCTGCACTGGCTCCCCGTCAACAAGAGGATATCCTTCAAGCTCCTCACCCATGCACACAAGGCACTCCACAAGACCGGCCCAGCCTACCTCAACAGACGGCTCTCCTTCTACATCCCCAACCGCCAGCTACGCTCCGCCGACACCTCACTCGCCACCGTCCCGCGCATCCGAAGAACAACCACCGGTGGGAGATCCTTCTCCCACCTCGCCGCCAAGACATGGAACACCCTCCCACTAAGCCTACGACAGACCCAATACCTGCTGACCTTCAGGAGGATACTCAAGACCTGGGTGTTCGATCAGTAGCGCCCCCCCCAGGGCCTTGAGACCCTCGCGGGTACGTAGTGCGCATTACAAATGATTGATTGATTGATTGAAGTAAATCCTCTGCATTATGTATGCCTTCCGCCACTCCATTCTAATTGTTTACTACGCAGATGTTGTTCTGCTAAGGCCTGGGTAAACCATGGCGCTGAAGCCTGGGAACGGTGCTCTTCTTAGAAAAGATTACAGGGGCTAATTAGTTGATTGTGTTGGTAATCCAGTTATTAAAGGATAACACATCTTCTGCTATATTACCCGTCACAGTGGGTGTAAAAATAGCTAGGCGCATAGAGAAATTGGGGTCAGACATCAATTTGCCACATTTATGTATGGTGTGGGCCCCTGATTGATGAAGTTGAGGGGAAACAGTCTTGTTCAAGCCGTATTCTAAAAAGAATGAGCACATGATGAGCTCCAACTCAATCAAATGGGGGTCTTTGATAAGCTAATTGGGGTTATAAGAGCAGACCCCATCAAGGGTGTGCCCTGCAATGTGGGTCCGAGAAGTAACCGATTGGTAGAGGCTCAAGATGCTTCAAATATCTGTAACATCGGCCACCTCAGGAACTTTACCGCACTCAAAGTGGAACCTGAAATCTCACAAAATTGTAAAGTTTGCATAATGAAGTGCAAGAGAAGCTAGTGAATCTGCCAGAGTTGTTAAAAAAGCTGGACCTTGGGGACGATATATTAGGCTATCTACGAAAGACAAAGAAGGCCTAATTTTGGCACAAAAACCCCAGCTTTCGGCCCCTTTCAAGGGACCTAAATCAACAGTTTCACATTGAAGATCGCCACGATTCCACTTAATGCTTCTATCGCTCCCTGCTCTACACGTCATTATTTCACTTATGCAGGATGTTTCAGCCATGTTTGGTCCCTTTGTAAATATTTACTATCTTTCTTTTGATCCTGTTTATTCCCTGTGCTGTCTTTCTATTGCTTTTGGTGAAGGTGTGTCGATGAAAAATATGTCCCGGTCTTAGGAAAAGATTGCCGATTCCAAGGCTTTACTGAAGTGGTTGCGCTTAAAATAAATGGATGTTGACTTTTGCAGTATCATTCACCAGGACACAATGAAACCAATCAAGAGGGGGGTATTCTCAGTGCTTAATTTGAGCCGGTGGTTTCCCATGCTCGGCACCGGCACTTAATTGTCAACATTGGCACTGGTGACAGTCTGCCACCAACTGGCGCTGCCTGGCTAATTTAGAGATGATCACAACAGCAGTCAATTATTAATTCAATATACATTGAAAATGACTATTATCTGCCAACCAAGCGATTCTGGAATATTTGCGGGCCTAGACGAGTGTGAATTGTCTCGCTTGTAGGGGTGTGATGCTAAGTAGTTGTGTTGGTACTATCATTTGTATCATGGCAGGAGCAATGAGTGATGCAAGTTGATGTGACCTCCTGATGAGAGCCCTGGCACTTTTATGTTTTACAAACCAAGCACTGGGTACTCTTCAGGCTGGAGGGCCATTGTAGAGAAAGAGATGGAAGGTGGGTGGGAACAAGAGAGATGCTGTGCCTTTCTTCTGTAACCTTATTTTCAATGTATGGCCCCAATGAAGGAAGCGGAAGATTTCACTAAAATCGGTTCCCAACTTTAATTGATTTCACTAGCAGCTACCTATTGATGAGATGTTACTTGAATGTACTCCTTCACCCTGCCGAACGTAGGCATATTGCTCAGGATAATTTACAACATGGACTTCAGTCTCTTACATAGGGAATAGAGAACCTAGATTTGATTGATGTGAAAAATACAACACCCTGTTAAGAGAGACTATTCTTATATCTCCAACCTACATAGGACTTATACTCTGATTGATGTGGCTTTCATGATTAATTAGAAGCTGATGCTTACACTAAGCTTAGCTCCACATGCATCAGCTACACCTACATAATGGTATCTCAGATATACAGCGTTTAGAGATACAGCACTAAAGGTCTCATTGCCCTTAGTGCAACACTGCTCGGCAAAGACATAGCCTCAAGGACCAGTCTTTACCCCCTCATGACGTGGAGGTAAAGTTAGCCTCGGGCGCTACAGGCTGAAGCCATGTAGCATCAGGGGCTTCACGTCAATCAGGAAGTGGAGAGCATGGTCACCATACCCTTTTCAAACTCGTCACAGGGTGGGGTGTGTCCCACCCTGTGACATGGTGGGAAGGGGAGAGGTAGAGGCTGCATACAAGAAGCAGAGAAATCGAGTCTGGGCAGTTTATCATTATGACTTTTTAAAGACACAGGGGCTTATTTACAAGCGTCTTGCGCCACTTTTGCGTCATTTTTAACATGGGGAAAGTGACGCACCGGTGGCACAAGGGGCTTGTAAATAAGCCCCACACTGTGCAGACTCCCGGTGTCTGCTTCACGCCCTGCAATTAGTGTGAGATGCCATTTTGCTCGAGTGAGCCAGTTCCACTGTCCCTAGAGTCATGGAGCGAAGTTGCACACTGCAGGGGGCATTTGTGCTGATCTGAATAACAAAGCTAACTTCCCACCGTACTGTGCTGGCCTGGCCAATCCTGGAGTTGGCCAGGCATTTTTTTTAAATGCAGCGTTTGTGGTTCACCTGTTAAGAGCACTGCTACTGCTAACAGGTGCCACAGATGAACCGTGCAATATGTGGCTTAGAGTTTTTTCTTTTCATTTTATTTTCTAAATTAATTTTGGCATCCTGCCTATTTCACAGACACATACAGGATAGGACACCACTTTGAGCCTGTTTGCAAGTGTCTAATGAAACCATCTATATATGCAAGCAGACTTGCATAACCTAAACCCAGCTGATAAAGAAGGGATAACTGTAGTGAACACAATAGGAGAGTGCGGTGACTCAGGATCGTGCACAAAGTGGAGGGGAGAGGAGGCGGTGTAGCTTTAATTTCTCATTAAGACCCAGGAGGTGGGGGGACTCAATGGTCCTCATCTAACCGACAGTGCACTACTTTTGAAAGGAAGCACATTGCAACCACAGGTCATTCATAAATAGAGCTGCTCACTTTGGCACTGGGGATCCAGGTTCGAATCCCAGCATCCGTGCAGCATCCTGTGATTCTGGGCACATCATTTAACTTCCAATTGCTAATAAAAAATTATGACGTGAAATGTAATTAGTGCTCATATAAAGCACTCCAATACTATTCTGATCGATTCCGTGCCATATAAAACTTACAAAAAATGGTGCCCAACATCTGACAACATTTGATAGTGAACGCACTCTCTTACTGATAACAGACACAGGTCTAAGTGAAGTTAGCTGTCAATGCTGCCGTTCAAGTCACCTCTTATTTGCAGGCCTCAGCACACAGAATGTGCTTCATAAACTTCCACATGCAAAGGATCAAGACATTTGAATGTGCCTGCCATTTCCAATTTCCGTCGTCCCTTCAACCTAGCGTATCCATAATGTCAGAGAAGGTAAAACAGAAACTGCAATCAATAGGTGAGCAGAGCTCCCTGCCCTCACCAGTGCAGTGAATGGAAGGGCTGCTGGCAAGGAACAGACAGAGGGCCATATGTATCAAGCCTTTTGCGAATCGCAAATGGCCTTTTTGCATGTTTTGGGATGTATGAAATATTCGCAAAATAAGGAATAGCAAAGATTTGCGATTCCTCATTTTGCCATAGCATTGAAGGAATCGCAATTTTGCGATTCCTTAAATGCTATGTATGTAGCAATTTTGGGTTGCGAATTATGGTTAAGAATTCACAAATTACCACCAACTTGTAGTTGATGGTAACTTGCGAATTCTTCAAAAAATGCACAATTTGGCATTTTTGAAGGTGGCATGTGATGGACACACATGCCCATAGGGCATGTATGTGTGCCATATGCACACACATGTACATTTAAGGGGTGCAGCAGGATGTCTGTGAGACACCCCTGCACCCTTGAAATATTTCTCAAATTGCGATTAGCAAATTGCGAATTCGCAATTTGAGAATTATTTCGCAATCATTCCTATGGGCCTATGGGCCTTCATGGCCCATAGGAATGCATTGGAAATTATTCCTTAATTGCGAATTCGCAAATTGCGAATTCGCAAATAAGGAAGATTAAGGAATCGCTAAAAAATAGCGAATTTCTTCATAGATACCATTTTGCGATTCCTAAATAGCGATTCCTTAAAAATCGCTATTTAGGAATCGCAAAAGGGTTTGTGACTACATATGGCCCTAAGATCTTTATCAGAAAAGCAGCAGGATTGGAGAGTTATGGGGTTAACCTAAGGGCAATGACCTGTGGAGGTCACACCATGAGAGAAATTATAGATCCGTCAGTTGAGTTAAAGATCTTTACAGGAGGGTGTTGGCACAGCCATAAGGGGGCAGGAAGAGAGGAAAAGTAGCCTGCTAACATGAGGGAAATGCGAGTATTATTGGTAGACTGTGGGTCCTTTATTTTCAAAGCCTTCAACCCTATGTGTTCTTGCAGAAGTGCGGCCTGGTTTGAATTCACGACTTTCCTAGCATGGCTGAATGACTCCTCTTCCAACACCTGTTTTCTAACGACAGGAGGCATGTCCAGACCACTTCTTACTGCTGTTCTGCCGGGACACCTGTCCGCTCTTCTCCGGATGCTCCCGCTGCAGGCCCTGCTCTGTGCCCTTCTTTATTGCAGAGCCACGTACCTAGAAGTCACAGATGTTTTATCATGATTTTGGAGTGAAAGGCAGACAGGCGCATTTATTTTGCATTAATCTTCACTTGGCCATGCCGATCTACTTCGAGGTCGCAGTGTGAGCTTCTGAGGGTGACTTTGGACCATAGCCAGGCATCAGCAGGCTCCAGATAGCTTTGTCATCCAGGTAGGCTATCAGTTTTGCTCGGGTGTCAGTTCAATATGCAGGATAATGTAGAATAATGTTAGCTACTTCAGGGATGTTGATTCTGTACTTTTTCATGTAGCACATTACCCTTGTACAGTGCATAGTTTGAACTGAGTGGTACGACTTATGTGCACAATTCAGAGCTCTGGGGATGTGGTTGAAGGCACTGCGAGTTTCTTACAGGGTCTGTCAGTGGGTCAAAACGGGCATTGGCCTCTCTGCAGAGTGCACAGGGCAGTGGTCACATATTTGAGTTGTAATTGTGATTCTGTGCAAAGGAGTGTGATGGGGCTCCCATCATCCGGGTACATACTTTTCAAAATAATGACAAGGCAAAAGGAAAAGGAAAAGCAGTGGTTCCTCGCTACTTAAAACTCATCTCTAACTTTCTGCCCCACCACTTTCAAATGTCATCAGCCCCCACTGCACCTAAATACTCAATTTAGGAGTGTTAAGGGGAGTGACATGTAGTAGTCAATGGACTACTTACCTTTAGGGTGTCTGCACTCTCTATATGACCACTTCCTGCAGGAAATGGGCATAACTCTGACCCAGAGAGCCGAATTCCACCAAAACCAAGATGATGGGATTCTAAAAGTTCTGTCCACTTCAGGTAGCCCACCTAAGGGGTGAAATTAGCCTGAGCGAGAAACACACCTCCTGACTAGCGACATTTCCAGCCTGTCCTTGTGCCAAATGGGCCCGGGGCAGAGAATGGCATTTCCCCTGGCTGGGGAAGCCTTGAGTTGTATATCAAAGGCGACAATGGCCTTTGAATCCAACTGCCTTGATATGCTGATTACTCATCTATCCTGCTTGGAGTTGGTGACAATACCTCAGGCAGGAGCAAGAATTGCTTCTGCCCTCAGAGAGCTCAGGCTCTCACCTGCAGTGGGTCAGAAACCTGTCTGGGGAGGCAGGCTCATCTGCATCAGCACAGCCAGCCCACGAGTAGTCTGTAGGTTTTCAGGGGGCACCTCTAAGGTGCACTCTGGCGTCGATGTATCACTACATACATCACTGGAATCAGTGTGGGTTTATTAATATGGGTTATTTGATACCAAACATCTTTAGTTTCTGTGAAACCATCATGTAGCTGAGGAACTCGAAAATACCAGTGTCTAGCACACGTTCTCAAAATGGCTTCCCTGATCTAAGAATCGCCTTTGACATCACAGGGTCATATCTGCCCATGCAGATATGTCCACACAGTAGTACAGTGCACCCTGCCATAGAGCTGTAAGGTCTGCTGTAGAGGTGACTTACTTATACTGCTTGCAGTGTCTGCAGGCATGGCACAAAGGTGGTGTGCCATGTCGTGTATTGGCTTTCTCTGCACGATAGCATGCAGCATGCACTGGAAGTTTGCATGTTGGGTCCCTTAAGGTGGCATAATACATGCTTCAGCCCAAAGGGACCTTCTTTAGCCTCCTTGCCTTAGGTACTAGAGGTACCATTTACTAGGAACTTACAAGGGGTGCTAAAGGTATTGCCAATTGGGGAAACACTTGTACAGTTTTTAGGATAGAGATCTGGCACTGGGGACCTGGATAGGAGGAGCCCAGTGCACTTCTGTCAAAATTGCATCAGATATGAAGCAAGATGTGGGGGTGACCCTGTCAAAAGGGTTACTTTCCTACACATCCCAACTCTTTTGGACAGATTAAATTAGAACCTACATATATGAGGTATGCTTGTGAACTTGTGGCTTGGTAAAATTGCAAATATAAAGATGAGCTTCTTTCAACACCTCAATAGGGAGCCATAACGTTTTCCCTTTGGTTCCCCAAGGCAACAATACAACTGATATCAAATAAAATGTTGGCCTCTGAAACGGCACATAAGGGTCTCCAAATGTTTGCTTTATAAATGCCTGCTCGAGGGTGGCCTAGATAGTTAGATATATGCCACACAGTTGTAACCATTGTTAGATTTGGTTAGACTCACCACCGCAAAGCCTTGTATATTGCTGGCACAAGATATGACAATAATCCCAATATGTGTACTGTAATGAATGCCTAGTAGACATAGGTTTTTCCATAGTAGGTCCTGACTCTCTCTGGTGATAGTGCCTGAATACTGGGACATACTCACAAAAAAAGGTGCCTTGTATTTCCCTCTCTCATGACACCAATAACTTATAATACACTCTTCTCTCCTGGAGTGTCAGATATGGGATTCAGAAAATGGCTGCTTGGTGATCTGGGGAGAGGTGTTGGGTAAACAGGTCTGTACACAAGAGTTTGGTCTTTCTATGAATGATGGAACTAGCCCAATTGTTCCAGAGATTAAACACTGCTATAAACACTCCTTTCTCATGCTAGAACAAGGATGGGAATTTCTATTCTATACATTGATTACTAATCTGTGCCTTACCAGGAAGCAACTATTAGTAATCTATTCTAACTGTTTAGGAGTAATACCTAGATGTTGAGATATCAGAGGAGACATTCATCAAAATATGGTCTAGAGCAGCAAAATCATCAAGTTCCTCTGAATATAGGGAGAAGACATATATGGCAATCGCCGATTGGTATTCACCCTTGCAAGGTTGAAGGTAGTATTTGGTGGCTGGGGGCCATGTTGGAGAAGTTGAGGGGAGAGGAAACTATACATATATACAAGGTGGCCATTTATTGATGTAAAAACTAGAAAAGACAGGTATTGTCCCAGATTAAATAAATCACTGGTATTGATCTCCCAGTGGATCCTGTTGTGATCCTCTTGGGAGTTTCAAAGGATGAAAGAGTCTCCCCCCCTCTTTATCCTGGGAGGTAAATTATTAACAGACCTACTCTTAGCTCATGTATGGAAGTCACATCATTGTGCTGGAGAAAAATTGGATCACCTTCAAGACATATAATAAGAGGGACTATTTGGGTACAGGGAGGGTGAAGGGCCACTTTCAAGCCAACTACATTACGAAAAGTTATTCAAGGAATATTAACCTCTACCCAAGAGGCTTTATTATGTAACAGGTCCATAGCCCTGGTCACCGCTGTGGCTCACCTATAACAGGACCTACTAGTCAGAGACTTCATCAGTGCACCCTATCAAGGTTAATATGCTGTCCCCAGGCAGCCACAAAGTCGCACCTAGGTTGCAGGCACAGAGGACACTTGTATCCTCATGTGCATGCAGGTGTTGTAGATTCTTGCTTGTGCAAGGGTCTGCAGCTCCTGTTGTCATAGCACATTCTACTATGGGTTCAGAAAGCAGTCGCACAGAACAAACTTGAAGATAATGATAGGTGAAATATCCGGATTCGAGCTTGGCATCCGTTTTGGATGTAATAACCCCCTGGAATTCCAGGGCTAGATGATGTTTCTTAACTTTTTGTACAGTGGTATTCCGTTATAGTATTTAAAGTGGGATAAACTGAGATGATATTCGAATCTGTGCTGCATATATTTGTCTGGAAAGATGTTTTTCAGGATGCATTTCTCAGAAATTAATCACCAGTCTCATAGGAATTGATTACTTTCAATTCTGGACGTAACCTGTGATACGTGGGTGATTTTACAGCTATTTGTTTTGCAATCATTATTCTTAGAAGTGAGAAATATTCCTTCTAGCCAAGGGAAGATGAACTCAGACAGTTTCTAACAAACAACAGCTTGTTAAATGCTGCAAAATGCTAATATCGCTAAAACATAATAATAATCTCGTTTTTGTCAGAATATACTTATGCTTTATTTTATCAGGTGATTCTTTGTGATTGTCCTAATAATTACTAATGTTAAGTTAACACTGAATTTAGTGATTTGTGTAGGATTCACAGGTAACTATGGCGTTTGCAGAACATTCGCTTTTTGCTAATAGAATCCTTTTCATCATCTACACAAGTATATCTGGAGATAAAATATTACTTTGGGTTATAAAAATATGATCGTCTATAAATAACGTGATAACTGCGTGGACAAGTATTAAAGGCCCGCTAGCAAATTCTAAAACCCATTACTCTGTAATTACTTGAGTTCTTGGTGACCACACATAACCCAACACTTCCCATGTTCCCGTAATTAATATCCTGTAGTACAGTGGGGCTTTTGCATTGAGAATCCCTCGGCAGGGACCGCAGTGAATGTAACCCCAAGCATTGTATTCTTAGAGGGCCATTGTTTCCCTTGTCTTTGAGCCTTCTTAAAACCGCCTGCATTTTGCCAGATGATGGAGATATTTTTAATAATACAACTGGACTTACGGTGTGTGGAATTGAACATTTTCCAACTTATTTGCAAAAAAATTCACAAAACCTATGGAAAATGTAGCTAGGTTAATATAATAGTATCTTGCATGAACGCTGACCACAAGGGAATAATTTGCATTCAAAATAAAAAAATCGACTAATTTTGTTAATTTCTAAATGGAATGTTTTAGGTGTTACATCTTTAATTCAATCAAAATGCCTTCAGGTGTGACACAAGTTTGCTGCTGCTGTTGTTCTAAGTACCTGTTTTACTCAGAATCTCAGATTTTGTGACAGGACTGGAAGCTTCAGATAATGCATTCTTTTCTTTGCTTTATTAACATAGCTGCCATGTAAACAAAGCACTAGAAATCAACGTTGTAGTAGAGAATCTACAAAACACAGAGGGGCATATTACCAACCAATAGAGATAATTTTTGTCTCTAACTTGTTTAGAGACAAAAATTATCGCCGCAAATCGGCGATTTTTATTGCAGATAAACCTTTCTATTAGCAAGGTTTATCGCAAATGCGATAAAAAACGTCCGCAATGCATCACTATGGCTGAAAAGTCAGCGATATTCATGCATTATCGAGCAAATGCTCTTAGCCATGTTATCCACCTCCCATTGGATAACATGGCTAAGAACTGCTCAGGGAAGGTGTTAGCTTTTGGAGATATTCGCGCTTAGCGCGAATATCTCCAAAAGTTGGTAATAGGAGATAGCGATGTTAGCGACTGTTTCCAGTCGCTAACATCTTGGCACGCCCACTTTGCATGTCATTAGTGATAAATATCACTGACATGCAAAGCGGGGCCCAAGATGGCCGCTATCTCCTATTAGCTGTCGCTAACTGGTGTTAGCGACAGCTTGGTAATAGGGAGATAATTTTATCTCCGCTTTCTTGGCTTTTAAAGCCAAAAAAGCGGAGATAAACCCCCTTGATAATATGCCCCAGAGTTCCAAACTTAAAACTACCAAATCCCAGCAATTGTCTGTTAACAAACTAGAGCCTGTAAATAGGATGATCAACATAAGACCCACCTCTTATTTGCTGCTCGGCGGCCATGTTAAGTACCTTAGGGTTTTTTTCATAAATGTAGAATAGTTATAGTGTTGGTATATGTCTCACATTATAATTTCCTGTTATTCATTGTTGTTTGTTGTTGTTTACTTTGAATATCTGTGTTTCCCCCACTCGAACCTTTGTTAGCTGTTTGTCTCTTTGACTCCTGTCTCCAATTGGTCAGGTATCTTCAGCTGCCTCCTGCGCCATTTAGATTTTATTCAACTAATTGAGCTGAGACGGCAGTTGCTAGGGTGCCCCACCAAGCATTACACTCATATTCCCAGCTTTCTTCTTCCGATAGCCCTTCAGAAGCCAATCCTTTACCCCTGTCTTGAGCGCGCTCCGGTCAATTGGCCTGCCTTGCTCCTTAGGCCAGCCCTGAGCCAACCCTCATCCTCCCATGTAAGAGTTGCCTTTGAAGGCCAACACACTGGTGAGATGTCCAGCTTTTAGGGTTGCAAACATTTTAACTATTTGACACTTTTATACAAATGAGGCTGTAAAAGTAATTGAAAACAGCCAGTTGCCTGTGGGTTTCTAATTTTTCCCTTCACTCTGTTGACTGGACCAGCACACGTAATCAATATAAAGCATATATATATGCAGATTAATTATTTAATTTATGTCTCACTCAACCCTCCCTTGATTGAAACAGAATATCTTTGGCAGATGCGGGTAATACTCTATCGAACACTAGGGTGAACACTTTGTGAGGACCTCAATTGAATCTGGCATATACTGAGCGATCACAACGTCCCAGTCTAATTACACTAATATACCTGTTGATTTGACACTTGACAGGGTCTCAAAATTTGTGCAGGCTTCTGACAAATCTGCACTAAACGAAATCAGGCAATACAGAAATACATCCATAAGGCTATTACAGCATCACTGTCCCCTATGGGGAAACATCTTCAAACCTTTATTTTGCCGGTTTGCCTCAGTCTACTTCTCAATTACGTTTGGGATCCCTGTACTTTCTAGCTGCCATTCTGGAGGTAGACAATGACGGTGGAGGCTTTGGAGAGTATAGTTTCCCTGCAGGATATGCAGAACTCTAATGGGGATATGGACACTTCTGAAAATCAGGACATTGGATTCTTGCTCCCATAGGCCCAAAAAAAGAGCTGAAAGGAAGAGCTTTACACGGGGAAAGTCCCTTCTGGTTCACAATCACATTCTTCCCTGTTGCATCATACTTGTTTTGAGCTGTTTCCTAAAGTGCAGCGTATATCCACAGTAGATTGCATGTCTCAAAGAGATCCAGAATTGATTGCGAGTGAAATGCCCCAAACCTTTCCTACATGGCAAGGTAGCTCTGACCCCCGACATAGATCACAAATAGCCCACTTTTCTAAGAAAACTTATGAAGGACCTTAAAAGAGAATAAGTGAATTAATTGTCCATTCAGACTTTAAAGATGCCTATTTGACAGTTCTGATTATTTAGCCTCATCACCGCTTCTTGAGGTTTCAGGGCTCTCCACAGCTCCTTGGTGCTTTACCAAGTTTCTCAAACCTGTAGTGGAGCACTTGAGAGCCAGAGGTATTCTAATAACCATCTACTTGGGTGACTTTCAGCTGATGTCACAAAATCCAAACTCACTCAAACAATACTTAGACTTTACAATTTCTTTTCTGAACCCACTGGGGTTCATCATCAACTACAACAAATCTGATCTGCTCCCATCACAGCAAATGATCCATCTTGGTTTCACCATAGATTCAGCCTCAGCCACCTTAGCTCTTCCAGTCCAGTAGAACAGGACTATAAGGAAGGAGAGTTGCAAAACCTTCCCATAAACAAATCCTTATTTTCCGCTGGCTGGCTAGACTGCTTGGGCTCCTGGCATCATCCATTTAGGAATTCCTACTGTGCCCCCTTTATTATCATGTTCCTCAATGCCTTAAAATCTCCTAGTTACAGAAAGGCCTTTATTATTCAGATCAAGTACATCTAACTCTGGAAGTGAGTCAAGAACAACAATGGTGGCTTGATTACATGGAAACATAGAATGGGAAGGCCATTTTTGGTCACATTTTGGACATGGTGATAGAATCCCATGCCGGTCTGTAAGGACGGGGCGCTCACCGAGGTTTTGACTACTGGAGGCAGATGGTCCAAAGCTGTGCTTTCTTTACTTATCAATTGTTTGGTTCCTACGCAATTTGTTCCTTTTCTACCCAATGGGCTTATTGTTGCATCTTATTGAAAATCGAGGGCATGTTGGCAGTCCAGCATGTCAACCGCCTGGGGAAGGTGAGATCGCATCTTCTAGTGTAGATCGCAAAAGAATTTGGGCATTATTGCCTCCAGCATTAGATCTCAGTAATAGCTCTCCATCTCCCAGGCAAGCAAATTGCAATGGCTGACTGAAACTCTCAGTATCTCAGGGATTACAGCGAATGGAAGCTGGATCCATGCTTTTTTTTCCAATAGCATGAATTGGGGTTTGTCTCAAATAGATCTTTTTGCACCTTGGCTGACATACCACTGATTATCCTTCTTTAGTTGGAGACTGGATCCTATGGCACAAGCAACAATTGCCTACTTGAAGAAGTGGGCTGGACTGAATAACTCCTTTCCCCCCTTTTCAATGCTGTTGAGCGTAGCCCTCCCAATCAGGAAGCAATTAGCAGAGTTGATACTGATCTCTCTACTGTGGAGAACACAATTTTACTGGAACGTTCTTGCAACTCTGAAGAAAATGGCTCCCTCCACCTGGGTTTGAGTTCCTATAGGCAGGGAAATGCAATAGGCAAACAGAAACCTGAGGCAACTTTCATATATTTGTACTGACCTAAGTTCCAAAATACAATCATCACAAAAGTCAGAAGGGCAACATAAAATATCCACAAAAAACTAATATTTATTTGAATGTCAGTAAAATTATAATCATGAAATTCAAAGTAACAGAATACAAATTTGTAATTTCACATGCACGCTACATTCGGATCTGCAGTCACACTAATCACATTCAACTTCTGTAAGCAAGGTACACAGAATGCACTATAAAATCTGATGCTGCTGGGTATTGTATACAGTGATGTTCCACTGAGGAAGATGATGTGTGGCTTGACAATATTTATTTTCATTAATCATCTACATGCGTTTTGGTTCAGGCCCGCCTTTCTCAGGAAAGCCACTAGAAAATAATTGGATGGTACCTTCCTCAGACCTCCAAAGATTAAAGGAGAGCGATCAGTAGTAATCATCCTGATTTGAATAGGAGGGTCCGTAGCATACTAAAGCCACTCTGTGATGTTGTGTATCAATGTCCCCAAAGCCTGAAATAAAACGGAGCAGTATGCCTGCAGCGTTCCGGCAGAACGTCGCGACCCAAAAGGTGGCAGCTGCAAATAGCACTAGGTATTGGTAAATAGCCATGTCTGAAACACCAAGTTGAATATAAAACAGAATGCCAGTAAAAGGGCAAGCTCAACAATGTTGAAGCCAATTTTTTATGTACAAATATTCGTAGAGCAACAGCAATGTGTATGCATCAATTGTGTTCAAATGTAACTGATGAAGAACCTCTTCGCATTGTTGCTGTATGAATATTGAAAGGGCAGATGCTGAGAAGAGACATTGAAAGAAAAATAGAAATTGCAGGAAATTATGAAAACTGAGAGAAAAGGAAAGAGTGGAGAGGGAATGTGAGAAGCTGAGTTAAAAGAAGACAGAGAGAAAGGGGCAGTGAGGAGCAACACTGAGAGGAAGAAGAGAAACCAGGAAAAGAAAAAAAGGGGCACCCAAAGATCCAATTTTTGAGGAAGTTTTTGACCACCAAGCACATTATGGATGATGAGCTATTTCGTAGGATAGCAGATATGATCGAGTGTAAAATCAAAGCTATTATTAAACCAATGGTGGCCAAAATTGATAAGCTCACTGCTGAGGTGAAAAAACTGGGTGGGATTCAGAATAAGGTAAATGGGGAGGTTGGTAATATAGCAACTCTGGTCTCAAATCTAACAGGTACACCTGGGGAGAATGGTGTGACTGTGGTAGAGGTAGAGATGAGTACGACAGCAATCATCCCCTCTGGTCAGGTACCAGCAAATGTAGATATTCACCCTGTAGTAAGAGAGGAGGTTTTGCCAACACCAACCGTACAACCTGTATTTTGTCATGAAACAGACTCTCCTCAATTTATAGTAGAAGCTTCACCTCTGGTGTTGGTACTGGCAAATGTTCCACCTCTGGTACCTGGGCAACCAGAATCCCCAACATCTCTCTCTAGTAAGGCGCTGCACTTGCTGTCAGGTAACATGCAGATGGCCCCTGGAGGGAAACAGCAGTTAGCAGGGGAGATTACGTCGACTAGAAGGGCAGCCTGGATAGGGAACAGACCGAAAAAGTTTAAAGGAGATTGCGTAGTGGTGAACTTCTCCCATTCGGCTGTGCTCCCTAATGTTTTGTCAAATATACTCCCCCCTCAACGCAGGAGTGGCACTATTGTTCCCCTCACCTTAAAGTTCTTTTACGGTGAGCGGCAAAATGTGACGTATCCTAAGACTCCAGGGCCAAGGTGGGACACCATGATGAATAGGTGGGGAGCGGGTGCTCCATCTAATGAATGGGGGATTAGCCTAGGAAATAGGTTTGGGATTCTGTCAGGCCTAAATGACTGTGACTGACTACTGGGGGATCGCAACACGGAATGCTTTAGATTATCTCAGGCCTGTGGAATGGACGACACTTTAGCTCATAGCGCTGCCCTTACAAGTGACATTCGCTCACCCCGGACCAACATAATGGGCAAATGTAATACCTCAGTGGATCTGGAAGGGACTAATGGCCCAAATCAACCACATGATCGTATGGTTGACAATATAGCTCAAAACAAAATTGATTTCAATCAGGAGGCATTAGGTACTAGTCTATGCGGGGGTTTATCACCCAAAGAAGGCAGGGTTAGCGCTGACCCACACACCAAAGTTGACCTACGAGTTCTCTTGCCTTATCAACTCTGGTGTCATGGAATGTGGCAGGGCTGAGAAGTAAGGTAACATCTCTGGACTGGCTAGCCTTTCTGGATAATAAGGATATAATCCTCCTTCAGGAAACATGGCAGGTAACTCCGGAATTTAAGCAAGGATATTTAATTTTTTATACTTCTGCCATCCCTAGCTTACGGGGAAGACCGAAGGGAGGCTTGCTGACATGGGTTAAGCAGGACAGTAGATATTCTGTTACTCAGCTGGTCACAAATAGCCCAGATATTTTGCTAATCAAATTTAAAAGCTTAGACTTTAAGGACTTCCTTGTCTTTAATATTTATTCCAGGGGGCTCTCAGGTGGTAAACCTACCGAAGCAGTTGATCAGTTAGATAGTCTCCTTGAGCGATACCGCTCAAAAGGTAATATTATTGTGGCAGGAGATTTTAATTGCTGTTTTGAACCCCTAGACAACTATGATATGGATCTTACAGTGGAAGAGGACTACATTTGGAAGATCCCTCAGCTGACAATACCACCTATTAAAAAATGGTCAGAGGCAGCATTACAACTCAAAGTCCTTTGTGTGGAGCATGGTCTACGTGCCACAAATGGAAGAATGGGTTCCGACAAACAGGGTGCCTCTACCTTTAACAACGGTATATCTCATAGCCGCATAGATTATATCCTTACGAATAAGGAAAATTGGTCTATTATGGATGATATGCGGATAGAAGAACGGGTAGAGAGTGATCATAACCCATTAGTCCTCTCATTCAGGCTATTTGATTTATTAAAACGCGAGGGCCTGGGTGATTGTGTGGAAATAGCCCTCTCAAATAACCATAGACGAATCAGATGGGCAAACTGTGTAATGAACGAAGAGGGTGTTGCTGCCATGAGGGATCTGACTGTTCAGGCTATAGTAGAATTAAGGAACAATTCCACTGTGGAGGCAATCGTGTCAAATGCTAGTCGGATTCACGATAGTTTCTTTACTCAATTAAGATCTTTCTTTGTCAAAAAGGTGACCAAAAAACAGAGTAGGCCAGCGAGAAAGGAGGATCAATGGTATGGAAAATCCTGTAGGGTTGCATACATGGCCCTATCAGATGCAGTAAAAACCAAAGATATAGTTAAGATCAAGACCGCCCGAGTCACGTACAAAAAAAACACAACTTAAGGCAAAAAGTGACTGGGACAATGAATACTGGAGGGAGCTCCTGAGTGCTAGTAAAGAAAGATCTATGTGCTCCTTTTGGGATATGGTCAAATGGGGTAGGGGGATTAAAAGGGGTGAACCAACCAATTATGTTTCACCAAATGCTTGGGTCTCTCACTATGCGTCCCAGTTTGCCGCTGTGGACGAGGTGGGAGAAGAGAGCGAGGCTCTTTTAAAAGCAATTGAGGGCACAAATCACCTTTCCTTTACCAAAGCTGACACCATCAAAATTTTGAACAATATCCCTAAAGCTAGGGCACCAGGCCTGGACTCCGTTCCAGCAGACCTTTTTATGCATGATAAGGACCTTTGGGCCTCTTATATCCATCTGTTAGCTAATGGCATTGCGATGGGCTCACCAATACCTGAGTCCTGGAAGGGTGCCGAGATCATTCCAATTTTTAAAAAGGGGGAGTGCTCGGACCCAGGAAATTACAGGCCAATTAGCTTGATTGCTTGCATACAAAAGGTAGTGGCAAGGCTCTTACTGCAGTGTATTCAGGGCTGGATAGAGGAAAAGGATATTCTGTCGCCCCTACAGGCAGGGTTTGGTAGTCATACCAGTACCATTGACCAAGTTTTTAGATTTGTTTTATTATATTGGCGTGTAGTGCTACTAGGGGGGGTATGCTTTTTGCAGTCTTCGTTGATCTTAAATCAGCGTTTGACTTGGTGCCTCGTACTAAGTTGTGGGCAGCCTTACAAGAGCAGGGCATCCCACTTGATATTTTGTCACTTTTAATCAGACTGCATGAAAATAATTATGCCCGGGTCCACTGGAACCAGCAGGGAAGTGTAACTGATAAATTCCCTATCGCCAGGGGGGTTCGCCAAGGGTGTGTACTTGCCCCTACACTCTTCTCACTATAGATCAACAGGGTGATCGGCTATTTTGAACAGCAACCAACTGATGCGCCTAAGTTGGATGGCAAGCTGATCCCCCTGTTGATGTTTGCTGACGATACGCTATTATTTTCGAGGACACAGCAGGGCCTCCAAAAGGCTGTTGAAGTCTTTGAAGTTTTCTGCAAAGACCATGGTCTTGTCATTAATACATCAAAGACAAAGTTCATGATCCTACATAAAAATAAACTCGTCAGAGGGAAGATGGTTATGGATGGGGTTCAACTGGAGCAGACCCAAGTATTTAATTATCTGGGCATAACCTTATCATCCAAATTAGATTGGAAACAGCACACTAACCATCTGGTCACAAAACACGCACAATTGACAGGAGCACTCACTAAGGAATTTTATTTATCTCACACTAGGCCAATCACCCCGGTTCTAAAGATTTATGACGCTAAAGTAGGAGCAGCAGTTCTCTATGGGGCGGAACTGTGGGGGCTCAGTAATTTGAAAAGGCTGACTGGAGCGAAAAATAAATTTTTGCGCAACATCACAGGCTTACCGGCCTCCACTCCACTGATCCCTCTCCATTACGACCTAGGGTCTCATAGCCTCGAGGATATGGCCAGATATAGATCGGTTGCCTACTGGAGGAGATTATGGGTTACTCCAGAACTCTCCCAGTATGCACGGGCCTGCCTCGAGGTAAGAGACTTTGATAAGGCCCATAAAATAGTATGGTTGAGGGAGGTAAAGGCAATTTACAAGGCTATGGGATTATCTCCATTGTGGGATGACCCAGTAGGGAATCTTTTTCCACCTAGAAAAACATTTCGAGACCTGTACTGGAATATGCTTGATGCAAAGAGATTTGGCCGCTGTATTGAACCATTTCTTACGGCATATTTCCTAGAACTTAAGCATTCTCCGGCCTTTGAGGCATATTGGGATTGGATTACCATCCCAGGGGACAGGAAGAAATACCATCAGCTTAGGGTGGGGACATTACCATTAAATGCTTTCACTGCAAAATGGCGAGGCGGACAAGGATCGGCCTGTCCCTTTTGTCCTGATCAGCGGGAAGTCATTGGGCATGTTCTCTTTGCCTGTCCTGAATATAAGGTTCCTAGGAGATCTTGGCTAAAACCTATTTGTGTCCAGTTAGGTCTCAAAACGGGTTGTGAGTCAGTCAGGATCCTACGTACTGACAACTCCCAAGCCGTAGTTATAGCCATAGCTAAATTTCTCCACTGGATGTGGATAATTCGGGCCCGTAAAATGAGCCTACAGTAATTCTGGCCTAATGATACTTGAAACTGTAAAATGTATCTAGTGAGTAATGTTCCTGGTGATGAATTTTGAAAAATTTTAAAATATTTATGTCTTCTTTTTAACATAACTTATTCAATGATTGTAATCTATGGATTTTATGTTTGGTGGCTGGCCAATAATAATTGTTAATTGAGAGACAAAGTGATGAATTGTGGATTCTACTAGCTGTTAATGAAGGGTAATTTAAAAAATGTTCCTTCTCTCTTAAATTGTTAAATTTTTGAAAATGTTTAAGTTATTGTCTTTTATGATTGAAAAAAATCGAAATAAAGACTTTTTGATTTGATTTGAGTTAAAAGAAGACAGAGAGAAAGGGGCAGTGAGGAGCAACACTGAGAGGAAGAAGAGAAACCAGGAAAAGAATAAAAGGGGCACCCAAAGATCCAATTTTTGAGGAAGTTTTTGACCACCAACAGGTGACACCGGGGTGTACAGGAGGGTGGGGTAGATCTCTGCATCCCACTCCCAGCCTGTCTCCGTCCTGTGTGCTTTGTGCCTACATGCCCAACCCCCTTTGTGCTTACATGCCCAACCCCCAGCCCTTAAATAGTCATGAAGCCCTCACCACCTTCACGGATGTCTCTCTTCCCCCTGAGCCCCCTTCCTTGCACTGAGACCCCTCCAGGTACGCTGCACACCTGGCCCACAATGGTCCACCAATCCTTTCCACCCCTGCAGAACTCACACTGCCTCAGAATGTCCAACTGTGCCACAAAATGTAACCCTCTCACCCCTGGGCACAGGCACACAGGCACAAATTCATCGGCTTCTGTAAAATAGCTGAAAAGTCTAGTCCAATATGGCCTTAAATAATAACTCTCAATTTTTCTAGTTGTAAAAATACTTCATGGCTGAAAGCTGCTGGTAGAAAATGGGAAACACTTAACTGAAACAATGTGTATTATTGTTTACACTATAGGGAAGATGCAGGCTAAACAGTTTTGTCCTATAGAATTTTAGACACTCTCCACCCGATCCGCTGAATGGAATTACACTAAATTAGGCAGAAAGCTGGATCATGGTCCAGAAAAAGTGATTTTTGTAATTTGGTGGAAACAGATCAGAATATTACTCCTGCCCAGAGGGAGCTGCATTTTTAGCTTGCTAGGGTTGTGGGGGCCTTGGGGCTCATCTGTGGCTCCTAACAAGGATATGGTGGGTGCTACCACACTTTGTTGGCTGTGCCTCAGAAATGGGGTCCCCGGGCCCAACACCAGCCCTGGGGGGGGGCTGGGGGACCCCCTCCACAATAAATATAATGGTGGGCTCCAGGCTATGGGGTACCTGGGGCCTGAAATGACCCAAAGAGGGGGTCATGTACCCTCCTCCCCTAGGAAAATGCACCGGGCTCTGGGGGATTCGGTCATGGAGACCAAATTCAGCCCAGGGAAAGGGACATTTGCCCTCCTCCCCCACAAAATATGCCAGGCCCCAGGGGTGGGATCCCTGGGGCCAAAGTCGGCCCAGGGATGAGGGCACATGCCCTTCTGCCCGACAAAATGTGCTCGGCCCAGGGGATGGGGGCTGGTTACACTCTTCCGCTATACAATACCCCCTCCTCCACACAAATGCGCTGGGATGGAGTTCCCAGGTCCAAAACCTGCTCAGATAGGAGGGACCAGTACCCCCTTCCCCATAGAATGTGCTGGGCAGATATCGGCCCGGGTAGGGAGGGGACGAGCGTGCCCCATCTCCTACAATATATAATGGTGGGCAGCAAGTGATGGGGGCCCCAGGGCCAAATATGGCCTGGGGTGGCCCGTACTCCCCTCCCCATGAAAAATGCACCAGGGGATGGGGTCCCTAATGCCAAAATCAGCATATGAAGTAGACACCTGCTCCCCATCTCCACTAAATATGCTGTGCCCGGGGGGATGGAATCCTAGGGCCGAAACAGGGCCCGAGGAGGGGACCAGCGTACCCCCTCCCCAGTTACCATATGGCCAGGCCCTGTGAAATGGGCTCACTGAGGCCACAAATGGCACAGGAATGTGGGGCCATGTGCCCCGCTCCCCAAGAAAAATGCGCTGTGCCCCCGGGGATGGAGTTCCCAGGACAAACGACCGCCAGGGAGAGAGGGACGTGTGCCCCACTTCCCCACAAAATGTACCAGATCCTGGGGGATGGGGTCACTGGGGCTGAAATCAGCCCAGGTAGGGTGGTTGCCTTTGGGGGGTTGGCCACAGGGGGTTGCCACAGGGCAGACCTTGTGACCGACCCAAAACTATACACAGCCAAAGGGCCTCCATGGTGTGGGGTTTATTGCATGCGGGTGTTGACAGCAGAACCTTACAATAAAGGCTTTTTTATGTGTTTAAATGACACTCATGTCTTTAGTGCAAGACATTTGTCTTTGCACAGGTGCCCTGCACAGCTGGCAAGTGAATAAAAATAGGAAGCAGTAGTTAAGGAATATTGTTCTACCAATTAAAAAATATAAACTTGGTAGGTTAAAATGCATAAAATGCATATTTTCCTGGTAATCTATGCACGAGGAGCTAATTATGTGATGCTATATTTACTTTGTGGATTTTGGTTGGAAAATGTCATCAGAACCAGAGTTTGAGCATGCAGGTAAATTTGACTGAACTTGAGATTAAGTTAAATTCCCAATATTCTGATTAAAGAAGCACTTGTGACCCATATTATTGATACTCAAATGACAAAGATTTCTGTCTTTCAGCAGCCTTCTGTCATCCTTGATATTTGCTCTGCTTTCCAACAGGGGGGGGGGCAGTAGACCTTTACCAAGTGACATGACTCAAACTGTTCATTCAGGCAGATCTTAAACGTCAACTAATTTTTGACTTTTGGTTTTCATCAGGCTATTTTAAGCAATGTTTCCCATTTTTCCCTGCTGTTTGAATCAATCTCTTTTAGCACATATTTATCTTTTCAACTATCTTGGTTTGAGCCTTTACATTATTTATGTATTAACTGCATTGCTGATGACTAGTTGTTACATACACACCACAAAACTTTCTATAAGGAATGAATTGCTCCTCAGACAAAGCCACAGCAGGCAAACAAAGGTTAATCATAGGAACCAGGTTTAAGCTGTGGGCTACAATGCTTGAGCTTTGTGGAGCTGAGGTTCAATTTAAATTAGGATGGTGGCCTCATTTCATAACCCAGTAAACCAATTCCCTGCGTGTGCTTAGAGTGCTAGATATTTCAAGGAAGTTTCCCACAGCACCCTATTAATGAGCTGAAGAGTACTCTCTCATAATTAATTTGCCTCCTGATGATGGGTAGCTGTTGAAATTTAATGGTCACTATTGTGTCGACCACTAACAACCAGATTTGGCCGTTCTAGTCATTGCTGCCTCCGTATTTATCATATTGTAGTGTTCTCTTTCATTATGATGGACAACTGGCACCATGCTTGACAAGACTGCAACCCCCCTTTTAAAATTGATGCTTAAAAATAATAATAATAAAACCATTTATTAAGCGCCTGGTTACACTGACCAGTGTGTCCCCGCGCTAAAGAACCCCATCATTAAAACATCAGACCAGCCAAACCAGTAGAATCTCTAACCAAACACAGACCGCTAGTCTTTAGGGAAGAGATGCGTCTTAAGTTTCAAGCGGAATCTCCTCTCGGAGGGTTCCATCCGTAATTCAAGGGGTAGTTTATTCCAGTAGAAGGCTGCTAAATAACAAAAAGAACGGCCGCCCATTTTGGCTTTAAAAATGCGAGGAACTGAAAACAACATACTGCCCATTGACCTTAAATGACGTTTTGGGCGGTGGATGCTGAGGAGCTTGTTCAGATAAGGAGGTCCTTTCCCTTGTGCAATTCGATGGGAAATGCACATGGCCTTGAAAAGTATACGCTCCTTTATAGGAAGCCAGTGCAATTTAGATAGTGCATCTTTTCCTGAAGCTCTGCGTGGGAGGTTGAGAACTAGGCGGGCAGCCATATTCTGGACTCTTTGTAATTGTTTCAGACCTTTTTGGCTCAGCCCTATAAGTAGGGCATTGCCATAGTCAAGATGTGGGGTGACTAAGGCATGGACAAGGGATTTCCTTGTATTCATCGGTACTAGGTCCAGGACCTTGCGCAGGATTTTGAGAACTGCGTAACATTTGCCAGTAACCTTTTCGATATGCTTCGTATACGAGAGTTTGGTATCTAGTATCATTCCCAAATTCTTGGCTGAATCCGTTGGGACAGGGGTCTGACCAAGTTCTGCTGGCCACCAGTCTGATGACCACGCTGAAGGAGCCTTACCAATGAGCAACACCTCAGTTTTGTCTCCATTCAGACGCAGACAGTTGTTGTTCATCCAACTCGCTACAGCTGAGAGACAAGCTGAAAAGTTGATAGCTGTCTCTTCTCCATCTTGACTGAGTGTGATCATTAGTTGCGTATCATCGGCGTAAGTTATAATATTAACACCGAAGGACTCAACTATACGTGCAAGGGGTTCCATATACAGGTTGAACAAGGTAGGGCTCAGGCTTGAGCCCTGTGGAACCCTGTGCTTCAGCTGTCTGGGAGTGGACTTGAATGGAGGACAATGAATTTGGAAACTTCTATTTTCCAGAAATGACTTTAGCCACTCATATGCATCTCCTTCAACTCCAGTCTCTGATAGACGTGACAGCAGCGTGGAGTGTGACACAGTATCAAAAGCAGCGCTTAAGTCAAGTAACACAAGCGCTGCTGTCTGGCCTTTATCAGCTATTTGCCTCATCAGTTCTGTTGAGTAAAGGACTGCCGATTCGGTAGAGTATTGAGCTCTAAAGCCAGATTGAGTAGGGTGAAGGAATCGCCCTTGCTCCAGATGTTCCATGAGCTGTATATTTACAATTTTTTCTGCCACTTTCATACAGAAGGGTAACAGAGAGATTGGGCGGAGATTCTGAAGTTGAGACACGTGCAAGTTAGCTTTCTTTTTTAATGGAATAACCTGAGCTCTTTTCCAAGGTTCAGGTACCTGCTTTTCAAGGAAAGAGAGGGAGATGAGATGACTTATGTGATTTAATAAAACATCTGTGATGTCAGTGAAGCATTTAGGTGGAACAGCATCGTTAGGTGAGCCCGATTTCACACTTTTAATAATGCAAAGCATTGACTGACGGTCTGGCATCACAAAACTGTTTAAGGGCATAGTTCTGTCCGGGCAGCTATCTGTCATCTTCACCTGCGTAGGAATCGCAGGTATTTTAGTAAATGAAGCGTGTATTGTGTCCACTTTGTTTATAAAGTGATCTGCTATGGAGTTGCATAGTTCATTGGACAGCGTATCCTGAGCCAATAATCTGTTGGGGACCGTTATTTCTTTATATATGGCAAAGAGTTCTTTGGCAGGATTGTTTGCATTCGAAATTCTGTCATTAAAACATTTACTCTTTGCTGCTCTGATCATTTTAGAATATTTGCTTAGTTCAGTTTTGTAAAGTTGTTTACTCCCTGTATTATAATCTCTTCTCCATAAGCGTTCCAATCTTTTGCATGTGGCTTTAGCCCTTTTTAATTCGTCAGTGAACCAAGGAGCCGTTTTATTACTTCTTACTGGGATTTTAGTAGTCCACGGTGCGATTTTATCCAATGCTTGTTTTCAGAAACATACGAGCACTATCGATCAAACCTTCAGCCAGAATAATTGGTTTATAAAGTACACAATGTTGCTGAAGGATACATTAGTCCAGACTCTGAGTGGGCCCAATTTATGTGTGAGGATACATTGTGGCGGAAAATGATTCAACCAAATAGGAGCAGGGGGGTCAGGGCTTGACGTGGCGTTAAAGGGCGTGACGGGGCAGAAGAGGGAGTGCTCAATGGTTTCCTGTGCCACATGAGAGGCTAGGGCAGAGCTGCACTTCCAGTCGTTCCTTACAAGAGTTGATGGATTTTCTGGATGGTAAAATCTGGGCTGGTCTTCCAGGGTACTAAGATTGTTATTACATGGAGCATTATACCATTCATGAACACGTAATTGGGCCCATTTTATGGTTTCTTTGAGAACTTGAAAACATATACTACATTAAAGTGCATCCCACAAGCTTTGCGCAGCAGTCGCGTCGCCGGCGTGCCAAAGGCAAGCCCGTCTGCGCCTGTCCGCATCCGGTCGGGCCGCAAGAGACAATATGAGCTACTCACAGAAACAGCTATACGAACTCCATTCAATCCTCCATAATGATTGTAGTATACTTAATCTGGATACTCCTGATTCTAACTGCTCCTGCTGTGACTATGCATTTGATATGCAGCCGAGTAAAGTACACACCACAATAGCTACTAGCTCTACCAACAATATTACACAGAAGCTATTACCCGCTGCTAGTAAGGTCACGCTTCCCAAAGAATTCACCTTTTTATTATACATCAATTGCAGGCCGCTTCCTAAACATAAGAATGACATCTTTGACCTCTTGTGGAATAAACAATCCAATGCTATTTTCCTTATGGAAACGTGCTTACAGGAGAGCTCTGGCCAGATGTCGCTGCGGCTCTGCCCCCTAAGTGTACGATAATTAGGAAGGACTAAGGCGCCAAAATAGGATGCGGCATTGCGGTAATTTTCAAAAACTCATACACCTCTTAAATGGGAGGACTTGCCCTCTAAGGGCTGTGAGGGCAGCTTATTCAAACTCTCTCTAACACCCAAATTTACAGTCTCTGGAATCTTGATTTACCGCCCACCTGGGCCAGCAGAGCCATGGGCTGTAGCCTTTCCTGAACTTATTGCACCCTTCTGTTGGACGCTGCCAATTTGACCATTTTGGGAGACATGAATATTAGCCATGGGCTGTGGCCTTTCCTGAACTTATTGCACCCTTCTGTTGGACGCTGCCAATTTGACCATTTTGGGAGACATGAATATTCATTTCAATGACCCAACATGCACAAGAAGCACGTCTCTGACAGCAGATCTGGCTGCTATGAACATCCTACTCTGCAACTCAGGCCCAACCCATGTGAGGGGCCATCTACTGGACCCCATTTTTTCTAACCTAGCTAATATTTCATGCCAGGCAGCTCATCCAGTTCTTCGGTCCGATCATTTTTTGGTCAAGCCTGGTGTCAGGCATGATCTACATTGTGCCATCATGCCCATCTCCGCCATAAAGTCTAGGACTGGAAAATGGAAGAAACTAGACATTAATACTTTCTACCAACACCTCTCCAATACCACCCCTACCATTACTTCAGTTAATCTAGCAGATTCGGACACCATCCATACCTGGATTTTATCATCCATTGATGTGTGTCTTCCATCATCCTTTAAGAAGTAAACAATCACCTACCGCCTGCCCTGTGGTTTACTGAAAGACTAAAAACAGAAAAAACTAAATGTTAAGCGCTATAAAGACGCAGGAGGAAGCACTATGCGCCTGAACTTAAACTTGCATACAAATTAGGAATAAGGGACTACCACTCCCTCTGCAACGCTGCCTGAGCTGAATATGTGAATAACACCATCACGTTGGCACAAAACAGCTGCAAGACCCTGTTTAAACTAGTCAAAGACCTTTCGTGCGCAGCTTGCCAACCCACCCCCCTGTGCTCACCGAAGTCCAATGTGAGGACATAGCCAATTTCTTCACCAATAAAGTGGAGACAATTTACTCAGCACTGAACGTAAGTCCAACCAATGTGGTGCCGCAAACTCAGAACCTCCCCCCCTACATCAGGTAGCTCCGCTCCACTGGTTATTCAGACCACTATACCCTCCAACATTTTAGAAAACTGGTCGCCCCTGGATACCTTCTCTTTTGAACGTATCTTAGACAACCTTAAATCCAGCTCTCCTTGAGATCCTCTTCCCATCCCCATACTTAAGAAGCTGGAGCCATCGTCATTAAAGCTAATCATGGAGCTGCTTAATGCATCCCTGCAGTAAGCAGTTGTTCCATCTGAATGGAAGCATGCCATGGTTCTCTCACTCCTGAAAAAAGCTAATGCTGATCCGGCGGAACCATCCAATTTCGGGCTCTATCTCTCTACTTCCAGCCTTTTCTAAAATTTTAGAAAAACATATTAACCAACAACATATGTAAATGTAAATGTAAATGTATTTCGACTTATATAGCGCACGATTCACCCAGGGGTCTCAAGGCGCTTGCTTAGGGAACCCGTCCTGGTATTCCCCTGTGAGAGATACCCCGGCAGGGTATTCACAAGGTGAAAGCCAGGCATCCCGCCGCGAGGGGCCATAGTGGAGATTAAGCAAGCTATTGCCCAGAGTCGCAGAGTGTGACCCCGTGAGTCGAGTAGGCACCGGAGCGAGAATTGTCGAGTCCGTGGAATTTTTGAGCCCGAGACCCGCCGAGGCGGGGAATCGAACCCTGGTCCACGGCTGATCTCAGCTTCCGGGTCTGCCGCCTCTAACCACTGAGCCACACTTCACATACCCACTTTGTTGACTCCCAAAAGTTTTTACATTCATCCCAGTCTGGTTTCAGAGCTGGTTTCTCTACGGAAACCACTCTTTTGGGAGTCATGGAAGCACGGCGCCACCGTCTCGATATGGGTGAAACTGTGACACTCATACTGCTTGACTTGAGTGTCGCCTTTGATACTGTGTTACACACCACCCTACTACAAGCTCTACAATCATTGAGCGTTCAAATGGCTCACTGATTTCCTGACAAACTGTACTTTCCAGGTCTTTTCTCCGTCAGCCAGTTCTAAGTCCCATGCTTCTCCTTACAGAGTTGTCAGCCCATTACTGTTCAATGTCTATGTCAGGCCTCTGGCTACGATTGCTTAAGACACTGGATTGTCTATTTTCTTCTACGCCGATGACATCCAGCTTATCTTCTCCCTTTCAAACAGAGACATCCAGGTCATCTTCTCTCAAGACAGGGCTACATAATATAGCAGGTTGGATGCAAGCCAATCTGCTAAAACTTAATGGCGAAAAAACTGAAGTATTAATTTTTGGGCCCCCAGCACTGGCCTCCTCAAATTATGCTCTTCCCAAACCTGTGTGACAGGTCTGCAATCTAGGTGTAATCAGGATGCTTTGTCAGATGGCTTGCAATGGAAGAAGATCCTTTGGATCACCACTGTACATTTGGTGCTCATTGAAATTGCCCTAAAGCATATTTGGTCTTCATCACTTCAGAGGATATTCAAATTGCAAAAGGTAAATAATGGCAATATATTATAATTGTACAAATGTCTACTCCGCAAAAGAGTTCACTTATGCAAATATATTGAGTATTAAAATGTAATTTATTATTTAAACATTCTTGGATTGTATCGAATGATTTCTGTCAAATGTCTTGGCTATTTAGGCCCAGATTTACTAACATTTAGTGCCAGGTTTATGTCAAAAAAATGACACAAACTAATTAAACGTGTTGTTTTGGTGTTTAATTTCCAGAACAAAACAGGTTTTGCTCTGTAAAGTAGCCCTAAAGTAACTCAATATACTATGTTATAGTGTATGGTACTTTGTAACAAGCAGGCATACCATGGCTGGTACACGGGTGTTCCCTTGCAACTTCCCATGTGGTTTTATGCAAATGCCAATCTACTAAGAAAGGTAACAGGGATTTTCATAACATATCATGCCTCCCTGAGACACAGGTAATCAGTGAGAAAAGATTTCTTGTCTCAAATCTTTTTTAACTTTGCATGTGAGCTATACTGTACAGTACACGTACAAAGATATAACAGTGTAAAACTATGTCTATGCATAGTATTTTATACTAGTAGAGTCACATTCCAGTACAAAAAATATGCTTGGCACCACACACACACACTCTGAGCTGTGGTGCAAGGGTGTGTGTATGGGGCATGGCACACTAAAATATGTCTTCTGAGGGGCAGAGAGTAATAGTGTCATATCTTAGTAGATGTTGTGCTGTCCTGCTCCCACTTGTTGATGCAAAGCAGCACATCAACTTTGAGTGCTGCACTACATGAAATCTGCCCCGTGATCTTAATTAGGCATTCTCCCTATGCAAATACATACTAATCATTTGTGAGATGAAAGGGTGATAGACACATTATAAAATTGCTCATATAAGAAAGAAATCCTACCTTATAATTATGTAGGATTTTTATACATTTCTTTACAGAAAATATATTGAGAATATCACCGTATAACATTATTTCCTAGATCTTCATGCAGTACATCCCAGAGCATGTAGTGTTAAGAAAGAGGAATAGAGAATGGGAGGGATTAGAGGGAAAGGTTCAGGATGAATCAGGAAAAGATTCAAGGGCCAGTTGTACTAAGAATTGAAAAAAGTTATTGCTAATTGCACATTATTTTTTTGCAAATCAATCCTGATTTTGCAAACAGACATCTACTATTGGTTCACAAATTACCATTTGGAGTGGGTTTCCTAGTCATGAGGTAGGTTGCAAATTGTGACTCACTATAAACGGATGCCATCACAGGGATAGTTGTCTGCTCGGGTCAGCCAACAGTCATGCCTGAAACTGGATAAAATTTTTTTTTTTTTTTTAATGTAGCCCATTTGTTGGGCTGAATTGGAAGAAAAGTTTTTTTTTTTCTAAAGTTTGTTTTAGAGTTGTCAGTAGCACCTTGGACCACTGCCCACTCATGAATACATTTTTAAGCGCAAAAATGGGTAAGAGTTTCTCTTGCGAATGTGTTACCATCTCATTTGATGATAAGTATGCAACCGAAATTGCAGTTGCCAACCACTAATACATAGAATTCATAATCACAATTTGGAAGTAGGGTCTGATTGGCCACTAGCACCTCATACAGTGTCCGAAGGGCTGGTCTGACAGGTCAGTGTGTGGGCTGGATTGTTGGCTTTTTGTGGGCCTGTTTTATAGTCTGCTTGGCCAGTTTTTACTATTGATTTTCCTGATATTAAAACAAATACTATGGGCAGCAATCGCAAAACCATGCAGCCTTCCATACTTTGTTAAATATATTTACAGTGTGTCTTTATAAGTAAAAAAACTGCCCTAATTTGCAAACATGGGCCGCCTTTTTATCTTTCTAATTCAATAATGATTTAGTTTAGCTCTCTGGTCTATGTTCTGTTCTAGTTTGAGTGTGTTTGGAAGGGATGCCCTAAATATTCCCGTCACTTGCAATTTGGTTTGCATTTAGAAATCCATTTTGCGATCTCTTTAGGGCTTAACTAATCATAAAATCTATTTAGTACATACTAAAATATTGCTTAGCAATCGCAAACTGTAATTTAATGAAAAACATGGTTTGAAACGTTAAATGGCTTCATACATCTTGACCTAATGCTGGTGTATTTGGGTTCAAACAGATATTTAGAAAGCCTGGGTGAAAAGATAGGTCCTGAGTTTTCTCAAATTTCATCAAGCGTGTGAGGTCCACAGAGTAGGTGCTTCCATCAAGAAACTGCGAGAACTTAAGCATTTTCATTGGCAACTAGTGTGTGAATGTTTAAAATGCTGCAATCTTCATTCACCTCTGCTGTAAAAAGATGACAGCGCTGAGGTACTGGAGTGAAGTATCAAACTTCGGTGGTCTATTATGCTTAAACCTGTTATTGCTTTTTTTCTGAACATTCTCTAGGAATATCACCAGCCTCCAGTTACACGTCTGATATAGTGTTTATTTCAGAACTTTGGCAAGCACGTTGGTGTATCTGCAGCTGTCTATACTCCCCTGACCCAATTACAGATTGCTGGTGGTATCTTAAAAGATGGTTTGATTTCAACCCCTTTGCAAAAACAGCGATAGCCTGTAATCTCTTACTATTAATCAATGAATGCTGATTTCTCTCTGGGGCCCCTGCTGCTTCTGTTCCTTAGCCACGACATAGAGGGAGATATGAAGGTTTGACTTGTGATATGAATGTTGCAATATTTCCAAGTGGCCTTAGTGTAAAAATGCAGGTTATCTAATACACGCGATCCTGCAAAATCTGTTCACAAATAATCTCTAATTTCCTAATTAAATATGACTTAGGACACACCTTATCACTTGCAATAAAGAAATGATGTATCTGCACAACGGTAATAATGTATTACAGTTGAGTTCTGCCATCACAAAGCCTTTTGCCAGAAGCAGCTGTCAAGGTGAAATGCAAGACATGCAGCATGATTAAAGCTGTAGTTTAAAAATATGGCTTTTCTTTCATCTGATCAGTTTTTCTAGATGAGCAGTGATAAGCAAATAGGAGATATTTACGGCAACCTGTTTATTTGTTACCTTTGGTAATTATAGAAGGTAGAATCTCTTTGGGCGTTTCTACATATTCTAACCTATAGCGCTTTTAAATCCGACTTATAAACAGATTCTAATATATTTTTGCAACAAGTATCTTACTGCAGTTTTGGTGTGTTTAAATTTGCCCTAAATATTCTGCTTTTATTCTTCAACTTTACAGATATGCTATCTCTTTGATATTAAAGAGTAACACACCAAGGATTTAGGTAATTTGTGGAAAGGTGAAGAAGTGACAGTGTATTATGAGGAATAAAGTACCCCTCTCGTATATTATAACAAGTTACCTTAGGGTTCCATGACTTTATGAATCAACCGTCGGCCTTGTTACTCTATACGGTCACAGAACTCCTCGTTGACTTACAATATACTTATAATATATGTCAGGTAGTGCTTTATTCCATTATTCCGAAGGCTGGTGTTTAAAGGATATGCATTTTTTTCATGCCACCCAGAAGATACATTTTAGTGGTAAGTAACTTAATTTATGAATGTTTAATCAAAAAGTGGTAGGCTTGGTATCTGGCTGGGCTGACTCTGCCTTTCCTTCTACTGAGCTCAATGAAAATGATTATGACTGATTTTGGGATTAGTAGAGCATGGGACCTTAATAAATATTTGGTGCGTGATTCAGAATGTGTGTCTCAGCATACAAGGAAATAATGTCCCTGCTTTTACTGGGCACTAAGGCTATGGATCTTTGATATAGGTAAGGAATTAATCAAGAGCTTCAAATCAACATTCAAATTACACCTCACAATTGAAATGCAATTATTGAGAGTCAAAAATTTGATTTTGGTATGAATGTAAAGGGTTTTATTAATGGTTTTAGTACGTTTTTTCTTTATTTCTCATCAATGAGTGATCAATTAATCAGTAATACAATACAGAACAGTTGCATAAAGCGTGTTCCATAAAGGCAAATCCCTATTCTACCTTCTAGAAATGAGGGAAAGGTATCTTTTAGAACCCAAAAAGAGTTCTAGTTCGAGAGGTGAAAGCATAAAGCTTTACGCAATTTATGAAGCACTTCTCATGATGAAAAGTTCAGGAAATTCAGTGAGATCTCGAAAATTTGGATAGATTCTGGCAAGGGAAATGAGTGGACCTCAGTTTATAGCTCAGAAAGAAGCTTAGGAAAGTCTGCTCAGAGCACAGACCTTCAGAGTGTCTGGGTAGCTGTGCGAAGGACAAGCTATATTCGAGTCTGGGAACACACACTGATATAACATTTCGATATCTACAACTAAAACAAAATTTTACAGCTGGCTGTCTTTTTGGCCATTTGAATCACAATGTCTTCATGGGAATGGACATTTTTCACCATCTACGCCGTCTTGAAACAAAGACTTATAAATATACAGGGCCTTATTACTAGTTTGGCAGTTCGACTGCCAAAGGACCGCATCTGCTAGGAGCCGCTGCACCTCAGGTATCTGACCAGGGTCTTGTGGCGGTGGGTAATATACTTTAATATATTTTGATGCCTGTGTGTATATGCCGACTGCATATGTGCCGAGTGCACACATTTGCATGACGCGTTCAGCTTGTGAGAAAGTCAACTTGTAATACTGACATCGGTATTGAGCCTTTGCACTGCCCAATGGAGACTGCCTTCCCCTGAGCACGACCCCAGCGTTTGGCGGATGGTTCACTGCAGTCGGACCACCACTGCGAGGACGGCGGTTCATGGACTGCTAAACTCATAATAAGGTCCTAAGTGTTACATGTAACATTACTAACAACATTGTACAAGTCATGGTTTGGTTCCCGCTGGCTTTTCTTCTACAAAATAAAACAGATCACGGTTAGGTCTGTCATTCCATATTCTAAATTACAAATATTATTCATGAATAAACATTTAAGTGAAGTGTTACTACATTATTTAAGACACTATTGCATTCTATGAGGAATGTCTCTATGGGAAGGTCAAAAACAATTTTTTACTTTTAGATCATATTGGTTTAGCAAACTTTATCATTGAACTCCTCACTAATTCACGTTGCTAAGAATATTGACTAAAGATCCGTAAGAATGAAAAAATTTAGTGTGTTCATAAGCATTTCTAACGTAATTTGAGCAGACATAGTAGCCTGGTGCCCCATTTGCCTTTTTAAAAATATGACTTCTCGTTTTAGACCTTCCCTTTATTTCTACACATTAATTGCATTAATTTACGTTTCTTAAATCACTCTCTCAGATTAAACAACAATTATAAAGTGCTCAGAGAAGAGTGTGCTACAACAACGGCCGATATCATTACTAATGCGCAGCATGCCGCTTCTTACCTTGCCCTTAGTTGGTTCTAAAGAAGATGGGAATGAATAAAATGACTTGCCTTCCAGTCTTATAATCTTCAATTCTCCCCGGCCCTTTAGTAAGCTGTCTTTTAATGTGGCACCATTGTTCCAGTACATTTATCAGGCAGATCTTTTGTGGCTGATCCACTAAAATCAATGAGCCAAAGGCCAGAGTTTCACCTCACATACACTGCAATCCATTTTAATGGGCGAATTGAGCATCTGTTCGTGTTTGCGAGCTCTAGTTATCCATCTCTTCTGTGGCCAGCTGCTTTGTCTCAGTCAGTTGTTTGTGGTAACAGTGCTGTCAGCACTTTCCAGTGAGGCCATCGTGGAAAATATCCAACATCAGTCTGGCCAGTAAAGGCTTGACCATTGATCCAATGGTCTATTTCTAGTGTCTATTTCTAACCCCTTACTCTGCCTAAGGGGTAATGTAATTTTAGTTGCCGCTCACTCATCGTCCTAATTATAACAACACTTGTGAATTTGTTTCGAATTGCTCACTATAAACATGTCTTGATATTGTTGCTTAATCCATTGTTAATGCAGAAGAATCACCAAATAAAGACTTTTAGGGGCATATGTATGAAACGGATTTTTAGTCGCAAGCGCTGCGATTCGCAAAAAAGCACACACATGCTCATTTCAGGGGTGCATCAGGGTGTCCTTATGACACCCTTGCACCCTTGAAATTATTCTCAATATGCGATTCTCAAATTGCGAATCGCAAATTGAGAATGATTTCCCATTCATTCATATGGGCCTCCTGGCCCCTAGGAATGAAAGGGAAGGTATTCCTTAATTGTGATTTCGCAATTTGCTAATCACAATTAAGAAATAGAAATCGCTAAATATTTGCGATTTTTTTAATACATCCCGTTTTGCAATTCTCAAATAGCGATTCCCCAAAAATCGCTATTTGAGAATCGCAAACACAGATGTTGATACATATGCCCCTAAGTGTTTTAGTTTCAATTGGGCACTCTCTCTCATTTTCTTGATTTCAGTTATCAAACTTGCCTAGATAGCCATTACAGATGTTATGGTGATGTTTTATGTTAAGGAAGTAATGAAGTAATAGTTTATTGCTTAGCATGTGGCATTAATTAAGGGTCTGATGTACTATTATGCCATTCTCAAAAAGTGGTTGCAATTTGCGCACTGACTTTTGGTGACTAGGATAATAATATTTGCAAACCAACCTATGTACTAATAGGTCAGTAGAGAAAATAGTGGGTGACAAAATAACCTGCCTAATTAATATTCAGTATCCAGGTTGCATTTTGTGACCGCCTGTGATTACCTACCATAACAGTGATGGTGGCCTGTAAGGGACAGTTGACCACCATCTTACATATTGCATTCCAAAACGGAACACTTTCATTTGAAAGGAACCAGTACTGTTTTTATTATGGAAAACGTCAGCGGGAAGTGGTCTCTTGGACGACTGCCTACTCCCCCATAGGCTTCCAAAACGATTCTCAGACGGAAAGAGGTTCTAGGCTGTCTAACGGGACCCTAAGGGGACCCCTTCCCCTTTGAGGATAATTTACCACCCCAACTCGGGGCTGGAAACTTGTCAATGGATTCCAATGGCAATTACGGATATAAACCATTGATAAGTAGTTTTAATAGGAGGGGGATGTCCCTTTCATTCCCCCTACTATCTGCAAATCAGGAGAGATTGAAAAAGTAATTGTATAAGTCCCCAAAAAAATCCTTACTTCTAAAAAGGCTTTTGTACATAAAGTAAAGGTTTTTCAATACAAACCCAGTGATTTTGTGAATTACACGGTTTGCAATCGCAAATGGGCTTTGTAGATCAGGCCTGTAATTACTTCTAGGTGCTCAATAGCTGAAAGCAGAAAATCAAATTTGAGAGGTGGGAGTGGTTGCTAGGTTAGAAACGGCAGGACTTGAGCACTCAGTTAAGAGGCCCTCTCATATCTTAAGTGTCTTTTAATAGTGTGCAGTCACCTTTGCTTGAGATAGTTTAGCACTGAAATATATTCAATATTTGTTAATATTCTAGAACCTGGTGTTAAATTACTTTCATGCCTTCAGAGCCAATATAAATGGCCCAAAATCTTAAAGACCAATTGCTACAATAGATGTGGTCTTTAGGCCTAAATATCCGACTTAGCCTGTGAAAATACAACTATCTCTTGAACAATCATTTAAGTTAAAGCCATTCTTTAACTACCATAAAAGATGGAGGAAAAAGAGACTTGCATACAATTGCAACTTATCTTTATTGTAATGGTCCACCGGTCAACTGGAATAGCACTATATGAAACGTAGGCTCCCCGTTGCCTAAATACCACACTGGAATTGCTATGTATGTGAGCTGGGAGAACAATAATATTCACGCAGGAAACTCTGGGGCATATTTACAAGCCCCTAGTGCCACCGAGGTGCCACTTGTTTGATGCTCCAGTGGCGCTGTGTGCTGGCATATATTTACAAGGCTAGGCAAATCCACTTTGCATGGCTTTGCTCAGCCTTATTAATATGGCCTTCTTTCACACAGTACTCTGTGTCAAATGGGCGTGTCATGGGTGTTACTATGCAACACCCATTGCCTTTTGACACTGCCCCACATTTACCAGGATTTGTAAATCTGAGACAGCAGCAAAAACTAACGTCTTTCGAGGGGAGACATTAAAGTGCCACGATGAGGACAAATACTTTTATTTCTCTCCATTTTTTGCTCTTTGTATGTCTGCTGCATTTTGCAGCACACATAAAAGGAGCAAAATGCGATTAAGATTGTTTGTGCAGGAAAGGACACCTTCATGGACAAAACAACCATCTCTGCAATACAGACAGTTACCCTTACACCATGAAGCAAGGATGCCTGCGTTGGCCCACAACTGCTGTTTGTGCGCCACAATGGGGGGAGCACAGGGGTGTGCCGTATTCTTGTAAATACGGCACATCCCTGCGTTTTTGAAATATCGCAGCTCTGCGCAGCAAAATTGCTTGCGGTGCCACGATGAGCCATTGGTTGTGAATATGCCCCTCTGTTTATCACATCAAATTATAAATGGGAACAACAAAAGAATCAGAAGTAGACATCGCTGTAGCTGATATCCACACTTATTACTGCTTGGGTTAAAAGATTTACACATAACACATATTTACAACTTGCTTCTATTCTCCTTTTCACATTTGCACTGACATCTTTCTTATATGAATTAAGGTCATTGTTTACATCATGGATCATTGAATCCACGTTTCACCCTGGGAGGTTGTTACATACAGCACTTTAGCAGGGATTAAATTGTTTTATGAAAATAGTGATTAATATTAGCACAGGCTTGGAAAATATTGAGAATAATTTCTCATTTCAGTAACAGAAATATATTGCTTAAATGTATGACACTGGTAATGAATGGCAAATATGAAACACAGGAAAGGTGACAAAGTAACCAGTGCTCATTTTCTCATGAAGATCTGTATATAAGTGTGTACATTTATGGTATGTTAAAGAAAGACAAGTACAAAATTTCAACTTGAAAGAATATATTTGGGTCAATCGAGCAGTGATGAAAAAAGAGAGCAAAAACAAAAGTGCAAGTGTTAGACCTGACATCCTTGGTGTGGTATTCCCCAAGCCTTTTCACTTTATTGCTCCTGCTTTGCTGAGCTTGTTTTTGTTGGCATTAAAACTGTGCTAAAGTGCCTGTGCTTTCTTTTCCAAACATGGTAAAATTGGCTAATCCTTAATTGCCATGTACCCAGGACCAGTACGTTAATTGCTACTAGTGGGCCTGCAGAACGCCTTGTGCCACAGATGCAGTAGCCTTTTAAAACATGCCTCAGGCCTACCACTGCAGCCTGTAGTGAATATTCAAACTGCCATATTGACTTGACAAAATAAGTCCTTTTGCCAAGCCTAAGCCAACCTTTTTAACACATATGACACCCCTAAGGTAGGCCCTAAAGTCTCACAGGGCAGAGAGCATTGTATTTAAAAGGTAGGACATGAGTGCTTATGTTTTATGTGTCCTGGTAATAAAAAACTCCTTTAGTTTACCTTATTACATTTAACAAGTGATAACCTGTGATTGAGAGCAGATAGAACTAGGGTACTTACACTCAAATGAATTGCAATTTAAAATCCACTTTAATGGTGAACTTGGATTCTAAGTCACAATTCTGAAAATACCACTTTTAGAAAGTGTCATTTTCTTCTGCTAACCATTGGTGCCTTCTATTAGTGTCCTGGTTCACTTGAATGGGAATGGCTCTGCTGTTGGGTTTGTGTATTCCTCTCAGACAGTGATACAAAAGGGGACTAGTTGTGGGAAGGAAGGAAAGCTGTGCCTTGCAACGCTTACACTTCAAAAGACTTGCCTCAAGCACACACAACAGCACCTGCTACTAGTATTTTGTCACCCCAGACTTCTTGGAGCCTTGACAGAGTAAGGGAGAAACTTTACAGAGCCAGATATGAGGGGAAGAATAAGGAATCCCCCCATTTTGAAGACTGACACCTATTATAAATATCGGACCTCCAGAGCCACTCATCAGTACACTCCTTAACCAGTGGACAATACAGAAGAAGGACTGCCTTGCTCCTCAGAGCACTGCTCTGCTGCTACTGGAGGTCTGCCCTATTGCCTAAGATCTGTCTTGTTCTCTGAGAGGGAAGACTAGACCTGCTTACTTCATCCCATGCTAACCTGAGTGACTCCAAGGGCCAGTTGGCTGACCTCTTGTTCTGAGCTACGAGGACACAACAAGCTCCAGATGCCTTCCTGCAAATGCTCAGCTGCCCTGCAGCGCTGGACCTGCCTGGACCTGCAACTAGACCTGCTTGAGCCCTGCTGGCCTCTGCTAGAGTGAGTTCCTGATCCCCAGGAGGTGCCTCCCCATGTCCTAAAGCCTTAGCTTGCATCTGTTGAGCTCCTCCAATGAAGAAAGATGAAATCTGGAAGTTTAGGGCTCTCCATTACTGTGAAAGGACACGTTCGCACTGAGACTCTGTTGACCACGAAGACCGCCAATGCGAAGTTCCAATGAGCACAACTTTTTGCACTACAGCAACCTCCAACAGCGACCGGCAACACAAGATCAGCATTTTGTGCTACAGCAATGACAGGCCACAACGACCGTTGTCAGCTTGACTTTGTGACATTCCTCCTCTCTAGCATGACCAAATGACTGCCAATGGCACTTTGTGCTGTTAAGTGCTATTCTTCAAAATGTAATTCATTATCTCTGGTTCTACTTAGGGGTGGGCGGGAATTTGCATAGTCGCGCTACGCAAAGCCCCACAAAACGGTAAAAAATCTCCGCGAGCATGCAGAGTTCCGTGAACACGCGGAATTGCTTGTTCTGCCCGTTAGCAATGCTTTTTTCCTGTTTGCGAACACTGTTTGTGTGCACCCGGGGAAATATCTTGCAAACACGCATTTTGAAAGCGCGAACAAGCAAAAAAATCCACAAAGCCGCTGATTGTTTGGCAATTCCGCGTTCTTCACTGAACACAAAATTACACAAATTCCGCGAGCGGAACGGAATTTACCGCCAAGGCCTAGTTCTACTGACTGGATTTTTGTTGTTATACCCTCATTGTATTGGTTACAATTGACTCTGTTGCTCTAAATTTGATTGATAATTATCTTGTGTTGTACTCTCACTCTATTACTGTTTGTGTGCCGCATAAATACTTTACACTGTGCCTTTAAGGTAAGCCTGACTGCTTTAAGCCAAGCAATCAGAGGGTCAAGTGCAGGTTAATTTAGTGACTTTTGTGGATCATCTTGACAAGGATTGTGGTTGTTGCCTCGTTAGGATGTTGAACACACAATTTCTTACAGCAACTAAGCATGTGTGGAAACTTGTACAAGACCAAAGATCATGGCCAAGATGAAGGATGAAGAAATAATCTGTAATCTCTAGAAAGGAGAGGCTATTTTAATAAGGACAACAGTGGGTCCATAGGTATCCTGCAGGAGAGGCACATTTTAAGCTTACTGGCGAGAGTCTGTGTTACGTTCTGCAAGTAAACCTCAGAATCCATGGACCATAAACCTTGGAATGCCATCAAATCTTTCATAGAAAATTGAAAACCTAATTTTCTGATTTGTCTCTGTATCTCTCCCTTTTTATATATCTCTCTTTGTGCTCTTCTCTGATTCTCCTCAGTATGTTGTACCGTCTGATGCTGGTGCTCTAGTTTTCTTTCTTTGTTGTTTTGTTTCTCTTCAGTTCTAGCACCAGGATGTCTCCTCTTCCTAAGTAACCCATAGTAGGCAAAACATTTTTGGAATTCAATCCACACTGACTGAAAATGTATGTCATTTGAGTGAGTGAAGATAAGATTCAGTAAATATTTTTGCAAGCAAGGAGGAACATGATGTGGCCTCAGCATAAAAGAAGGGGAATGGATTAGAGTAAGTGGCCTTTGGTTAACAAAGAGATCAGAATAGTGGCCGAACGTGAGTTTACCCACAATAATATACTAGGCCACCCTACTCTCACCAACCACCCCCAGACTGAAGAAGTACCTAACGATTATTAAATTAAAACTGCCCCAACTTCCCCCCGAAGCGTCGACTGCTTAGGACCGCAACACAGTCATGCCCATGCAAAGGGGAGACCTGACCTTTTGAGGACTCCTCTTAGGCCGGTGCCTTCCAATACTCCCCTTCCTTGTCTGTCCAAGCATTGGCACACTGGCAACTGATCTACCCCCTACACACACTTGCAATTTGCAATAGCACCACTCCTATCTTTCTTGCACACTTCTGCGTGTAATATTTAGTTTCAAGAAAGGTGTTTTAGGCACGTCAAATACAATTCTATGTTTGTGAGATTTTGTTACTCAATGTACCCTCAGGGCCAGATGTAGGTAGGCATTTACCGGTCGGTAACGGCCGAATTCGGCCGTTACCGACCGGTAAATGCAATTTGAGATGTAGGGCCCTGTATTTTACAGACTCGGTAAATTTACCGATAGGTAAATTTACCGATTATGTAAAATACCGAGTCGGTATTTGTAAGGAATTGGGACAATTGATATGTAGATGGGACTCTTCAGAGTCCCACAAGCATTAAGAAATCGGTATTTTACCATCAAATACTATTTGATGGTAAAATACCGATTCTGGTGTGCATGCACATGTGTGCATGCACACCTGTGCCATATGACAGGCAGACCTGCCCTTAGGGCAGGTATGCCTGCCACATGGCACCCAAACCCGTTTTGGGGGTGCTAGAGGGTGTCAAAGTGACACCCCCTGCACCCTTGTGTAAATCGGTATTTACCGATGCGGTAAATACCGACCGGTAAATGCCCAATCATTCCTATGGGCTTCAAAGCCCATAGGAATGCATGGGCATTTACCGGTCGGTATTTACCGCATCGGTAAATACCGATTGTTTCCGATTCGGTAAATGCACATCTGCATTTACCTACATCTCGGTACTTTTATTTTACCACTTCTTAAATACCGAGTCGGTATGATGCGGTATTTAAGAGGTGGTAAAATAAAATTTACCTACATCTGGCCCTTAATTTTTAGGTATTCATACTCAATGGGGTTTTCCTGATCAAGGCGCCAATTTCGCCGAAATACGCATTGATACTTTGAAGAACCAACATTGTATAATTTTATTTATGTCCCTTTGTTTCTTAAACCCCACAACTCATTGGCTCGGTATATGTTTTGTATTGTTTATTGTCGGTATACATTGAGATGTTATATTAATTTCTGTAACATTTCAGACTTTAATGTGTGAAATATTATCCAAGCACCAATTTCATAGTAGCATAGTATATTGTTATTTTAGTTTGTAATTGTGTTATTTATTGATTGGTGAATTTTTAGCCTCTTTTTAAAAAACTGTTTGTATTAATAAAATTAAGCTTTTTATAATCAATAATGGTACATTGAGTCTTGTGCTATCATTGTTATGACCAACCAGTTGCCTAGGGATTTCTCTTAATAATAATCACACTAGCAATTAGAACACACTCTCCCACCGATACATAGATAGTCAGATATCACGTAATCTGTAATAAACCCTTCCCTTTCAATTGAGAGTGCTTCCAAGAATGTAATCTAGACACTGTTATACTGTTTTGTTACTTAAAGGGAACCGAATAATGGTGGGGATTGCAGTAATATTGTACCCCTATTAATGTTTCTTTGTATAATTACCATGAATCTCTTTACACAATGCTATGGTGGGGCAAAATGTGTAACTCCCACTGTCTTCCGATGTTGTACATGTTTCGCTGAAACGCAATAAAGAATATTTTGTAAAAAAACAAAGAGAGTGGAATGGTGAATATTTGAGAATTTGTTACAGTTAGAAAAGCAGAAATTGATAGAAACAGTGAATTCAAAATCTGTTTAATAGAGTTATCCGTTTGGTAAAAGGTTCTGTAAACTTGGTTAACATCTCATGGTGGAGATTGAGGCATGTGTGTAACATTTAATAAAATTAGATTTGATTCTAAAAATGATAGCAAAAGCTCTGGGAGAGAGTTCTGTTACTGTAGCACATTAGAGTAATGTGAGTGAATGTAGTAGTCGAATGTTTCATCTTATGACTTTTGTTTGGAAAAGAATGGTGTGTAGTATGGCCTAGAGCCTGGTTTGCGTGCATGTTATGTTAGCATGGCTTATTAGAAGCTTAAACGCCATTTTACCTTTTGCACACAACACTGCATAGCTGTTTTTGTAGTTAGCCATCACAAAGGTCTACACATGAGAAAAGGTTTGTTTTCAACATCTCTAGACTTACATCGTGCCACTAGTCTGCACAGTGAGTGCTAAAGCCATCAAGGTTATCAAAACATGTTAGTTGTTTTTCGACATGTTCGGGTAACGTTTTGTAGACACAACATTTTGGCAGCTGTGAGCCAAGTAATATTCTGGCGTCATTATTATCACACACTAGCCATGATTTCAGAGACTTGGAAGATTTCCGTTTCCATGGATGCAGAGAGTCTATGCTTATCCAGATGTAATTTACTCTTACTAAGCGGAAAGGTAATAAGGTACCCAGAACCAAGCCTTAGAGACCTTCTGCAGTTTATAATACATAGTTCCTATATCGGGAGGGTGTTAAAACTAGGCGCTATAGGACCTGTTTTCACCATCATTGTAATACGATTCCTCCTTTTGTATTTTATGGACCATGCTGACCATATTATTTTTAATCATATGTCTGCTTATGTTAGCTAAAATACTGCACATGAGATCACGTCGTTAAAATAAATATTGTAGCCTTACCGTGTCTCTTATTTACTCCTGTTGTGGACTGGTATGAGAGTATAACAAAAGAGTGTTCTCACATCCCACCATTCCTGAGATGGTCCTAAGTCGCATGTTCTAGGTTGTTTAATCATTGGTTACTTTGCTATAGGACGAAGAGCTAATGTGACACTGATGCTCGCTGGTTGGGGTTTTTCTAGGTACGGAGGTGAGTTTCTGATACACCACAATTCACTGACGTCCTAGGTGTCTGTGCACAGTTCTGTGTATGAGCAGGATCCTTGCAACAGGTGAAGTTGGAAATGGATTCGAAATCCTGATGTGATTCATCACACTTCTAGTGTCAGGTGTATTCCTACAAAGTTTAAACACTGTGGGCCCGATTCACAAATAGACTTACATTTTGTATAGTTACGAGTGCGGAGTATCCGCACTGGTGGCGGAATCTCCACAGTCTGGCAGGAATCTCTGCACACTGCACTGTCTGTAGCGTGCTGTACAGAGATTCCACTCCAAGTGGGAAGATTCTGCCACTAGTGTGGAAACTCTACCACGAGTGTGGAGACTCCACAGTCTTAACTTTACACACGGAAGTCGCATGGAATCAGGCCCTGTGTTGGCTAACTGCCTTCAGTTACTATCCATTCAATCGCATTATATTTTTATTGTGTTATATTATCTGTGTAATACCACTTACTTTTAGTATTATTATTATCATTATTCAACATTTATGATTTTTTTTAATTACTAGAACAAAAGTTGTGAGATGCTTTGAGCATAGTACCCATGAATGCTTATGTGTACATAATATCTTATTTTTCACCCACCCAGAACGCTTCCTTATTGTATGCTCTTTTAGCTATTTGTTACCCCACCTCATATCCATAGAGTTGTGGCTGAAGCCCAGTAACATATATGCCTGAAGGTTCAGGAGACCGGTGCTTTTGTTGGGGACGGATGGCCCCGTCAAAAGGGGTGTAGAAGTGAAGCCCTGGCATTAGGCCTCCTGCAGTGGCCGAGGGGACACTGTACAACATGGAAGCTGCTGCCATAGGTGCTTGGGGCAAATGTCAGTGGAGCACCATACAAGGGATTTATCTGCCAATCTGTTCCACAACCTATTATCTAATGAGGATCAGCGCATGGTGACCTGCAAGAACATTATATTTTCAATCTACCTGCCACTTAATTGTGCACTTTACAATAATATCGAAAACCACCTTTTGTTGTATATGCTTTACAGGATAAGGAGGACACATTTTTCACAGCAGTTGTTTTTTCTACACTACCTTGCTTTGATTAAGGGGTATTTTATAAATGAAAGGAAATGTTGAAACAAATCAGTTTAAGATATCTTTTTGAGTATCCGGTAAAAAATATATACATATTCGAATGGTGCCTAATACAGTGCTTAATTTGTGCCAGTGTTTTCCAGTGCTCGCAACTGGCACTAATTTTTGAACACTGACACCTTTTTATGATAATACACCATATTTTCACACTACCAGACTATTTTGTTAGCACTTCACATGTGTTTAGCAACTAAATGTATTACAAAATAATACAACCTGCACTTCCAGGCCATCCCTGCAGATGCCATCCCTGCATCAGTCAAAATGTCACACTTGTTCAGAGGTAGGTAATTCTAGCACTGCCAACCGACAGTTGTGGAATACCTTGGACCCTGGCACTTATATTTTCACAAATGAAGCATTGGTCTAATATCACTAGAATACCCCCTACACAGGGGCACATGCAGCTTAAACTGATGTAAAAATCCGTTTCTAAACTACTTTTCTTGATTTATCTAAACCTGTCTATACTTAAAGATGTGGAAAAATAAGAAATACAAATATCACATTCAGTTATGTAGGCACAATGAAACTGCTATGATAAATCAGTGTGGCAACTTTCTTGTCTACTCTTTCCTATAGGACCTCCAGAATTATGCTTTCTCAACTCTAATGCGTCTCTGGTTATGATTTACACTTTTCTCCTCAATTGCACAGGAACAAAGCACATTCCACTCTTGGGAAAATTCACAATGAAATGTGGGAGATGCTCCGAGGTTCTACAAACTAAATATGCATCAAACATCGCTACTAGGGATGAGGGGTTAGTAGACACAGGGGGCTTCTCTGAAACTGCTACTGCTGCACTTCTCATTCCTCTGTGAGAGTCCTATTCTAGGCCTGTGGTGGAATAGGGGAGAGGTGTGGGGGGGGGTGACAGAATGTCTACTACCAACACAGTAGCTCACATAATCCACCCCTTCCTAAAATGCATGATTACGTGCAATCTTGTGCATTTACATGTATATTTGGTTCAGGGACCGGAAACTTCAGACATCAACAGTTCTCTGTCACCATACCCATGTTGCTCATGGGACGCCAGGGCATAACACTTACCCACATTGCTCATGGGAAAGGGTATTTGCCTAGTGCCACAATCTATAAAGAGTGCCCGGGTAACCTGCAAGTATAGCACCTGAGTTTGCTGTCCTGCCCTTCTAGTAGGGCTTAATTGTGAATAGGGACCTCCATGTCCTAAGACCACAATCGGATGTTTCTGTAGAGTAATATGTAGAAGGAGCAAACCTGGGAACACATTTTTGGGAAATACAGCTTTCAGAATATGAGCAGGACTCACCACTATTGCTCATAAATCCATGCTTGTAGGCAGGCAGACAGAAAGCAAGGTCTAAAACATAACATAACAAATGTATTTGTAAATTGCAAGTTTCTTGGTGCAGAATACCAGATGTTTATTGTTACCCAACTCAATGGCACTCTTTTTATCGACCTCAGAAGGATGAACGGCTGAGCGGACTCGCCGGGATTTGAAACTGTGACTAAAATGTCAAACATAGGCCTCTACAGTGGCCACATTAGACCACTAATCCATGAAACCCGGCATAAATAACGGTCCAAGGAACTCTAGGACCTAGATAACACTACTAAAGTACTAAAAATGCTATTCACAAACATCTATGAGTGCAAATCTCCACCTCTGGTATCTTAATAAGGTTTAAAGAGCACATTGCTGCCTCAGCAATAGAGCTTCCCAGCACTAACCACAGTAAACCAGACATTGTACTGCGAGACCACAAGAGGCCTACGTAGCAAATAGACATACTTTCATTTTTTTCTGAAACTAAGATTACTTATTTCTTAAAAGCAAAGGGCATGCTTTTCCAGGGGGTAAGAGCCAAAACCTGGATTGTGCGACCTCCCAGTTTCTTCCTATTGAATTGGGGGATCATTGCCAGATTTAGTTCTGCTGTGTGAAGTGCTCTAGCAGGAAAATAGGGTAGCATGAGTTCTGAAAGAATGGGCGTTCCTGAAGGATTCATAAAATTTTGAGCAGTGCCAAGAACTTTAAATTGAATATGCTTTTTGATGGTCAGCCAGTTAAGTTTCTGAAGGAGCCCAGAGGAGGAGCAGAACTTAGGAAGGGAGAACAGTAGTCTGGCCACCGCACTCTCGACAGATTCAGGGCCGGACTGTCTACCGGGTGTTTTGGAATTCTGCCGAGCTGGGGGCTGATTTCACTGTGGAGGGGGCTGATTTTGTTCATGGAGACCTGCGTGTACTTCGAAATTATTAAAGCAAACCGAATTTCGTTGAGTACACGCAGGTCCCCATCAACGAAATTAGCCCCCAGCTCAGCAGCATTCCATAACGCCCGGTAGCCAGTCCAGCCCTGGACAGATTGCAACCTCTTTAACCTTGATTTCTTGCAACCCAAATGCAAAATATTACAGTAGTCGAGGCGAGACAGGATAAGAGATTGAGGGCCAAATGTATCAAAGCATTTCCCCATAGACACAGAATGAGCAAAACCCTTTGATACATCTGGCCCTGAATGTTAATTGTGGAATGTGGGGTTCAAGAAGCTGATAATAGGTCTAAGGCCTCTCAGAAGGCCAAAACATGTGCCTGCTAAAGTTTTCACTTGAGTCTCATAGAAGAGGGAATCGTCTAGCCGGATACCTAGATTTTTTATAGAAGGCATTGGTAACGGAGGGGACCCCAGGCCTTCTTGACACCAGTGTCCTTCCCACATGTGGATGTGCTTTCCGAACAACGTTATCTCAGCATTGTTATAGTTGAATTTAAGACAATTATCATCCATCCAGCTCGCCACTGCCAGCGTGCAGTCCTGAAACTTGGTAATGTCTTGAGAGGTGCTAGCAGAAAAAGAGACAATATAATGAGTATCTTCTGCATATGATACTTTGGAGAACCAAAGGCATTTAGCAATTTCCTATATTTTCTATGGGAAGATCCTCACACATGCACGTTTACTACTTAGCTGTAATGTGGGAGGGACAGGGAAAGCGGAGGATAAATAGGGGGTACTTACCACAAATTAAGTGGGGTTTATGAGGACCAAGGAGAGGCTAGGGAAGTATTAGAGAGGGGTTTATGGAGGAATGGGCAGACACCGGGAAAGGGGTAAGCTCTGTTCTATTCAGAAACACTAGTAAATTACCTCAGCTCAGAGTTGAAGTAAGTCCAGCACCAGGCAAGTCCAGCTACCGCTCCCACAACACTCCCATGGAAAATAATGGAGGTAGGAACATAAAATACAACCTCATAGGAAGAATGTTTTATTTTAAGTCACTATATGTCCCTTTAAATATAGCGTTGGTTATGGTCACTTCACTGGGGTCGCAATTGTCACTGTGTTTCTCATTTTTATAAATAACAAATCTATGAACCACTGTTTTTTGTATTGTATTTATAATAAACTTGTGTGATATGATATGTCTGAAACTAATGAATACACGTATTACTATTTTTTCTGAATTGAGTACAAAACAAAATTATCATATTCCTTGGACAAACTTCTTCTCAAAATATATAATCAAAATGTATTGCTGCAATTGATTAAGGGCAGATGGACTCTAGTTTATTGTTAATTCAATATTCTTTCTTGTCTATGACTAAACCTACGCAAAGTAAGGGCTTGTGGAAAAAAGAATTTCACTTAAAAATGAGTTCCATTTGAACAATTGTTGCTATGTAATATACTTTGTAAAAGTGACATTTTGAAGTACAATTTAAAAATCATCTTTACTAACCAAAGTGTTATTAAATTCTGACTTTAGAGAGCCTACATTTTATTTCTTTATCTTGTCATAATGGGACATTATACTTGTGCGATGTTACAAAGTATCTCCCATTTATCCTATGGGGCAGATAGCCTTTTCATAGTGAAAAACGAAATTGGCAGTATTTAACTATCAGGACATGTCACACACACCAGTACATATCCTCCCTTTCACATACACTACACACTGCCCAAGGGTACCTTAGGCCTACAATAGGGGCGCCTCACAAGTAGGAAAAGGGAAGGTTAGGGCCTGGCAAGTGGGTGCACTTGCCAGGTCGACATGGCAGGTAAGAACTGCACTCAGACACTGCAGTGGCAGGTCTGAGATACCTTTTTTAGGGCTACTCCTGTGGGTGGCACAATCAGTGCTGCAGGCCCACCTGTAGCATAAGATTTACAGGCCCTGGCACACTCAGTGCATTTTACTAGGGACTTACCAGTAAATCAAATATACCAATCAGGGAGAACCAATAACAATTTCCACAGGGAGCTCTCTCCCCTTGACATCAGCAGTGGAAAAGTGCCTAAAGCATCTAAGCCAGCAAAAACGAAATCCAGCACAGCATCAAAATTATAGGGGGTAAAGGCAAAAAGTCAGGGGCAATCATGCCAAAGATGCAAAGTCTAACCTTTACTTTTCCCTTGCAGATAAAATAATCAGATGGGGAAAATCCGTAAGTCATATCTTCACTGCTCTTAGGCACACCTTAGCCCGTGTGCTTGAATTTACAACAGCTCGGGCAAAATTTACCCAGAACCAGTGGTTCTGAAGAAAGCCAACAAATTTGAAATGATTGGCTGAAAGATATAGACCATTTTACTCTGTTCACTGTCACTGGACCTGTGAGATCATTTGTACTCACACACGTCCAAGAAGTCTTTTTCCATGGAGGCAGTTGGGAACATCCCTCGTAGCATTTAGGCTTGTGCTGCGGCCCAAGAAAAGGGCTGCAGAACAAGGCTCACTGCCAGAAGGCATGTTTGTAAAAATCCCTGCACCATGTGACAGGCACCATGCTGTGCCTGCCACATGGTGCAGCGATGTTGTGGAGTGGTGTGGCTCACTGGTTAGAGGCGGCAGACCCGTAAGCAGAGGACGGCCCGGGACCAGGGTTCGATTCCCGACGCGGCAGGGTCGTGGACCAGGGTCAGCGGGCTCGATAATTCTCGCCTCGGTGCCTACTCCAGTCAGGGACCACACTCGGCAACTCTGGGCATTAGCTTGCCTCATCTTCACAACGGCCCCCCAGACCGCCGGGGATGCTTGGTTGCACCTTAGAGATACCCATTAGGGGCCATCTCTCAGGGTGAGCTAGGACGGGTTCCCCAGCGGTCGAAGCGCGGAGATACTCCTCCGGGAGTTGATTCTAGCGCTATATAAAACCCACAATTAAATTAAATGTTAAGGGGTCACCATGGGTGCCCCCCGGGCCCATATTGGAGGGGAATCAATGACATAATATCGACAGACAGAATATAGACATACAAAAATATCGACATCAAAAATATCGGAATTCTATCTACATAAAGTTAAGTACAAAAATATCGAAGAAAAAATATCATAGTACAAAAATATCGAAGTTAAACATATCGTTTTTTTAAATGTATTAATAATAATGTAAAAATATTTTAAAAATACACATCATTTAACAAATTATAAATATAAACATTAAAACATATTTAAAAAATAATAACTAATACATATACATTTAAAATAAATTTAAATCTCTACATATAAATTAATATATATACTTACTCCACATATTGCAACAGTAGGAAAGCGCTGGATAGCGTAGGGGTAAAAATTACTATTCCCACTCCAGAGGGTGCAACAGTAGAGAAAACGTTGGATAGCGTAGGGGTAAAAATTACTATTCCCACTCCAGAGGGTGCAACAGTAGGGAAAGTGTTGGATAGCGTAGGCGTAAAAATTACTATTCCCACTCCAGAGGGTGCAACAGTAGGGAAAGTGTTGGATAGCGTAGGGGTAAAAATTACTATTCCCACTCCAGAGAGTGCAACAGTAGGGAAAGCGTTGGATAGCGTAGGGGTAAAAATGAATATTTCCACTCCAGAGGGTGCAACAGTAGGGAAAGCGTTGGATAGCGTAGGGGTAAAAATTACTATTCCCACTCCAGAGGGTGCAACAGTAGAGAAAGCGTTGGATAGCGTAGGGGTAAAAATTACTATTCCCACTCCAGAGGGTGCAACAGTAGGGAAAGCGTTGGATGCGTAGGGGTAAAAATTACTATTCCCACTCCAGAGGGTGCAACAGTAGGGAAAGCGTTGGATAGCGTAGGGGTAAAAATTACTATTCCCACTCCAGAGGGTGCAACAGTAGGGAAAGCGTTGGATAGCGTAGGGGTAAAAATTACTATTCCCACTCCAGAGGGTGCAACAGTAGGGAAAGCGTTGAATGCGTAGGGGTAAAAATTACTATTCCCACTCCAGAGGGTGCAACAGTAGGGAAAGCGTTGGATAGCGTAGGGGTAAAAATTACTATTCCCACTCCAGAGGGTGCAACAGTAGGGAAAGCGTTGGATAGCGTAGGGGTAAAAATTACTATTCCCACTCCAGAGAGTGCAACAGTAGGGAAAGCGTTGGATAGCGTAGGGGTAAAAATTACTATTCCCACTCCAGAGGGTGCAACAGTAGGGAAAGCGTTGGATAGCATGGAGGTAAAAATTACTTTCCACACAACTCCCCCTTTAACACACAACACACTACACATACAAAAAAACACAATTAATATAAATATCAATTAATCAATTAATAACAATTAATATTATTAAATTGATGTAATTATAAATTAGCTAATTAACACATATTAATTACCAATTAACAATAAATACCAATAAATAAATACAATCTCTTTAATTAATTTAATTTAATTATGTCACACCCTATTCCCCTATAAACACACAACCCACTACACATAAATAAATCACATAAAAAATGTAATTGTCATTTAATCACTTAATAATAATTAATTACCAATTATTTATTAATTAACAATAACAAAAAATTTAAAATATTAGCACATTAACTCTAATTAATTTAATTAACTAATCAATAAAAATTAATTACCTATTAATTATTATTTAACAATAACAACAAATAATAAAGATTACTCGTTTCTTTTCCCCCTCAGCCCTAAAAATTGTTATGTTAGCCATGGTACTGTCCCGTATAGACTATGGAAACATAGTCTATAACGGAGCCCCGCATACCTGATCCACCGTTTACAACTGGTGCAGAACCAGGCGGCCCGCCTGATCCATGGCTTACCCAGATATCATCGGGTCACCCCATTACTCAAAACATTGCACTGGCTCCCTGTCAGAGAACGTGCCCTGTTTAAACTCGGCTGCCTCACGTACCAGGCCAGATCGGGCACTGCCCCCGAGTTTATCTGCTCTCTCATTCAGCCATATTGTCCAGGCAGAGAACTTCGCTCAGCCCATTTGGCCCTTCTTACCACCCCCCGCTTTAAAAAGCAGAGATCAGGCGGAGCAAGATTCGCCGTCCTGGCTCCAACTTTTTGGAATTCCCTCCCTGTCACTCTACGTACTTCACCCTCCTACCCTTTGTTTCGGAAAAACCTGAAAACCTTCCTTTTCACTCTAGCCTACCTGACCTAATTTCCTAGTTGCTGCCGTCCACTGATCAACACTAGCGCCATGAAACCGCTGGGTATGCGAGCGCTGTACAAATGTTTTTAAATTCAAATTCAAATACTACATTAACTCTAATTAATTTAATTAACTAATTAATAATAATTAATTACCAATTAATTATTAATTAACAATAACATAAAATAGTAAATACTACTACATTAACTCTAATTAATACAATTAACTAATTAATAATAATTAATTACTAATTCATTATTAATTAATAATTATTTATTAATCAAACATATTTATAAAAAAATATTTATTCATTAATTATAATTAAATTACTTCCCACCCTATTCCCCTATAAACCCACAACCCGCTCTGATACTAAAACGCAAAATTACTAATTTCTAAACATACATTAAAAAACATGTTTAACAAACATATAAACAACATAATAAAATACATAACACTAAACAAAATTTCGATACTAGTAACATACATACCTTAATATCGATATTCTGTCTATCGATATTATTGCACATTGATATTCTATACCATCGAAATGAAAACATCGATATTATTGTATATCGATATTTTAATTTCGATATTTTGTCTCTCTACCATTGCTCGAGGAATTCACCCCCCTCGACTGTCTGAAGGTTCAATCGCTTTTGGGTAACTTGAAATCAGGCTCACTGGCTGATGCAGCACCACCAACTGTCCTTAATATGGTCTCAGGCACGGTGGCCCCGGTGATTCAGGAGGTGATTAATACCTCCCTGGCAGCTAGGTTAGTTCCTCCCTCTTGGAAACAGGCAAGAGTAAAGGCGTTACTGAAGAAACCCAGTCTTAACCCTGATGATTGGGCCAACTACCGCCCTATCTCCTTGCTGCCCACTATCAGTAAGCTCGCCGAAAAACATGTAAACTCCTTGTTATCCACTTTTATCGAAAATAACAACTTACTACATCCTACCCAGACTGGGTTTAGGTGCAAACAGGGCACTGAAACCGCCCTTATTGCAGTAGTAGAGGAAACAAGGAAGATTGTAGATGGAGGTAGCTGTGCTGCCATACTGTTATTAGACCTCAGTGCGGCCTTTGATACTGTTAACCATTCTATTTGGATTCAAAGGATGAGTGATATAGGTATCACTGGGACCGCACTGAGGTGGCTACAGTCCTTCCTCTCCGAACGAACCTTTTCGGTGTTCGAGGATGACATCTCATCCCCCCTATGCATCTACATTGTGGCGTACCCCAGGGTTCATCCCTCAGCCCAACCTTATTTAACATCTATATGAGGCCATTGGCTGAGGTGGTGTTACCCTGAGGGGTGCAATTGGTGACCTATGCTGATGATACTCAGCTCATCATCACTCTTTCTGGGCTGGAGTCGACCCATGACAAGCTTTCCTCCTGTCTCAGCAGAGTCCGCGAGTGGATGGATGATTCCTTCCTGAAACTCAATGGAGCAAAAACGGAGGTCATGATGCTGGGACATAATGCACCCTCCTCGGTGGAGGGATGGTGACCGAATATTCTGGGCCAGCCCCCTCCTCCAAAAGAGTGAATTAAGAGTCTGGGAGTTTGGCTGGACCCTGCTCTTAATTTTTTGGTGCAAGCTCGAAGGTAGCAGCTACTTGCTATGCCCTGATTAGATCACTTAGGAAAATCATTGGGCTACTTCCGTTTGAGGCTAGGCGGATACTAGTACAGGCTCTGATTTTAACTCGCCTTGACTACTCCAACGCAGTCTACCTAGGGGCCCCACAGGGGACACTTAGGGTCCTACAGACTGTTCAGAACTGTGCAGCCCGGATGCTACTAGACATTCCACGAAGAACCTCAGCCAAACCAGCGCTTCGGCAACTACACTGGCTGCCAGTACAATAAAGGATTGAATTTAAGGCCATGACTATTGTTCATAAAGCCCTGACCAAGACAGGGCCCGATCTCATTCAACCTTTGTTCCACCCCTATCAAACCAGCGGGACTCTAAGATCCAGTAATAAGAATTTACTGGCAATCCCAAGGATAAGCCGTATGGGCGGCAGGCGTTTTGCTTTACAGTCGGCAAAACTCTGGAGCAACCTCCCCGATGTTATTCGTCTGGAGGAGAACCAGCTCAGGTTTAGGAATATGCTGAAAACATTTCTGTTCCCCTAAACCATCGGGGATGAATGGACCACCGAAGCGCTGGGATGCCTCCGGGTAACCATGCGCTAAACAAATGTGTAGTCATTCATTCATTAATTCAAGGAGGGTTTTCTACATGCCCCTTAAAGTCACTTTCTGCCTACCTTTTCTTTATGGGTTAACCGCCCTGAAACTGCCGGCAGAAAGGGACATTGTAATCCCTACGGTGGTGCCTGAGCAGGCAGTGCCACTATTGTAGGGATTGCAGTCCCTCCGACGGGCTCCCTGAGCCTGTCGGATGCATGGCGTGCGGTCTCTCCACCTGCCCACCATCCGCCCGTCATCGTAGTGGGCTGACCTGTAGACGCAGATGGTGGTGGGACTACCCCCTTTGGCCTGACAGTGGTGGTCCCACTGCCATCACAATCAGGCCCATAGTGTCCAACTTGGAAATGTCCCCATTGGGGGAAATAAAGGCCCCAAATCCATAATCTTTTAGCAACTTTTTGCTGCACCCCAAATTGTCCTACAGGTTCTTTGACAAGGACCATGCATAGCAGCTGCCCGTAGCATCGGCAGGCACAGCACAAGGGTCTGGGTCTGGTGTATTCAGGCCCGCGATTAACACGCCTGTAATTTTGAACCCGGTAATCTGGAAGCGCTGGGCATTTCACAATAAAATCACCCCAGTGACACCACGATTGGCCATTTGTAAGCAGGCCTTTGTAGGAGGGTGAAAGACAGAAATCCAGATGGCATGGGTGAAGTGTGATAAACCCAAAAATTGTGCTATCCCAAAACCCAGTGGCATGTTTAACTTAGTCTCTCACGTATTTATGCCAAGCAAATCAGTTAGAAGTGGAGTTATGAGTCAATTTTACAACAAAGCGTTGTATAGTCCCCTATTTTTTTATGTAAATGAGGTTTCTCCACCCCACCATTGTGTTTAGTCCCTGTCGGACTTGGCCCTCTGCAGGGTCATCCCTAAACTTTTTGTCTTCAACCTCCAATTTTCTGAGCCTGTATTTATTAGCTTTTTAGATTTTGCATACTTTACCACTGCTAACCCAAGCTAAACTGCTTGCGCTCTCTCCTATTAACATGGTTAACATGGTTAAACATGGTTAAGATGGTTAAAAGCTGACACCGAATTGACACATTTAATTTACCTGTAAGGCCCTAGTAAAGTGGTACCACATGTATCCAGTGGCGTAACGAAACTTGAGGGGGCCCCCCTGCAAAACACATGGAGGGGGCCCCCCGCCCAGGCGGCCCGACCCACCACCCACTACCTTGCCCTTCCGCTCAAAAAATTGGCATATTTTGATTTGAAACCTCCAACATTTAAATTAAATGCCTCTATATTGTCTTTCTCAAAGTTCTAATGAGAAAGAGGGCAACCCTCCTACCATATAAGCTACACCATTTGTAACAATGTCAAAAACAGATTATTTAACTGAGGCAGCAATCGGAACAATGCCAAAGAGCGGTCCGATTGTCTCAGGAACTGCCTATGGCTGAAGAATAACTATGAAGAGTCTGAATTAGAATTGACATTAATGGACAATAACATGAAACTTTGAAAGACAGACCCAAAGCTGCAAATCCATAAAAACTAGACTGACAATCAGTGGTAGGTGGTGACATTTGAAAGAGGTGTAGCGTAAACGTTCTGTAGGACAGCACCATGGCAAGCGAGTACAGCTCGCAAGCCCGAAGAATTAAAGGAGGGTTCGGGGGGTTCTCCTCCTGAGAATATTTTGGGAAAAAAGAGTGGGTAAATTGTGCATTTTCAAGAAAATGTGAAAAGCAAGAAGGTTAATAAAGCAATTGTGAAAGTGCAGTTATTACATTAATAAAGGGATTTCATATAACAACAACATGATATCTGCTTATTCAGTATAACCACAGAGCTTCATAACAGACTTCAAGATACAATGCTGAGAACCTCACAGATTTTTTTATTTAAACTGCAACTAATCAGGTCACAAACAAGCAGCATTCAAGAAGAAATGTTATGATTAACGTATTGTTCACTTTCTGTAGACCAAATCTAGAGAAATAGTCACTCTGCACTTCAAAAAGTGTTAATGTTTATATAGCAGGAACGCAATCCGAAAGTACTAGAGCGGCTGGCTTTACAGGAGCGGGCCAGTCAGTACACACAGATGACACAATCGGTATGAGTCAGTGTCCTCCCTCCAGTCCTCATACACACAAAGTGAAGCACGGACTGGCGCGCTCATGTAAAGCCAAGTAGCGCTAATACTTTCGGGTCGCATTCCCGCTATATAAACATTAACACTTTTTATAGCACTTCAAAGAGTGTGTTAACAAAAAAGTATGTTGTTTGTTTCATCATGGACTTTGCAAACTCACTAACAGTGTTAACAGATGGAACAAACTACAAAGGGACTCACTGGAAAGAACTACATACTTTTTTGTTAGGCACTGGAGATTAATGATTTTCCCCAGTCCCTAGTATCACAGGATGTTGAGCCAATGGCGCCACGCCGACCTGCTCGATTCACACATCACCAATATTGAAAAAAAGCAAAGGAAAGTTGTATTTTAAACAATCTGTTCAAGAATCATTTAATGCCATCAGGGCAAGACTCTACAGAAAAGAGCTGGTTCTTATCACGGGGGCCCTTGAAAGTCTTGGGCCCTGGGTCGGAGCCCACTTTGCCCATGCCTCTAAGTCTCTGGATGGCATCTGACAGTCTTTTTCGGCGCGCCCTCCCCCATTTCTTCCTTTTCCACTAACTCCCTCACTACCACTCACCAACAATGCACCTCATCTCTCTATAGCACCCTTCTGACAAACATTTCATTTTTTTTATAGCGCTACTCATAGTTTACTCACACTCAGTTCTGTGATGTGCATGGTACTCGTTCTTTGTAGCAGGCACATTAACCCTCTGCACTTTGTGGGTGGTAGGAGTACCCATATGAGTGCACAGTGAGTGATGCCACAGTGTGAGAGTAGGGTAAGAGGAGTGACTGCAGGGTGAGTGAGGTGACCATATGAATTTGGGTGCAGATGTAAGTGCAGAGTGGGACGGAAGAATGCATGGTTAGTGATGGGCTTGTTTAAGTGAGATTGCAGATTGAGCAGTGAGGGGGATAGGTGAGTGAAGTGTGACATAAGTGCAGGTGGAGTAGTGTGCTTGTGTGACGGTAGGATGAGGTACAAGGTGAACAGTGTAAGTGCATTGTGAGTGCAGGGTGATGACTGCGAGTGCAGGGTTAGCAGGTGAATGGTGGGAGTACATGGTGATTAGTGTAAGTGCATTGTGATTGCTGTGAGTGCAGGGTGAGCGCAAAAGTGAAGGGCAAGAATGAGGAGTGAGTTGTCTGAATGCCGGGTGCCTTCCCAAACACATGAAGTAACTCAGTGTGTTATTGACGGCGGCGTAGGGTTTTCAGATATAAGTCAAACTATTGCTATTATGGCGCTATTCAGGGATCGAGGGTGGAGGAAATAAATAATGTGCTGATCCTGCAACAAACTTCCCGTCTTATGATTAGGGTTGCCAGCTCATTATTTTGATGTCCCAGAAGGGACAAAAATAAGCATCACATAAAGCCGTATTTTCAGCACTTATCTGTGCACACTTTGAACAACAAATATAAATAGAAATCACTTTTAATTGTGTGCTAGGGCTGACTGAATGATCCATGACTGATAATTAAAGTCAAGAAAGACAAAAAAGTCACATTACAAATCAATACATACTTTATTTATAACCCTATTTGGTGCCAAGACTTTAAACAACACATTGCTGGCATTTTTCTTTTGGCAACCCTAATTTATATTCCTTTTCATAAAATGCATTCTCACACTACAGCAGTAATTGTAAATTTCAAATGTAAGGAATAGGCAGAGTGGCGGCCCAGGGGGCACTGGCACCAGAAAAGAACTAAGCCTCAGTAACCAGTTTACAAAGGTATGTAAATATACAAATGGTCTCTGGCATCAAGGCAGTTGCCTTCAACCCTCTTGCTACTGGGCCTGGAAGCTGAGTTCACCTGCACCCACCGCACACATTTTTTACATTTAAAATTTGAATTTCAGTATCTAAGAACATTTAGCTGAATTGCTGAATAATGGCTCTGTTTCTAAAGATAGACTTATCCCAAATATCTGATAGATGAGTTAATAATTAACAGCCCTACCAAGTTGCACTCAACAGGGGGTAAACTAAAACAAATGCATTACTATCAGCACCTTCCCACAATAAAATAAATTGTCATGCAGTTCAGAGCATCAGCAGTTGATCAATGTACTCTTCCCATACACATTTTTTGCCAGTGTTACAGTGAACATGCAGACCGGTTCAGTCTCTGTTCATCCAGTGTTCATCTTCCACTGCAGTACTGTGAATATACCCAGGATAGTGCAAGTAAATTCAGGGTTGTCAGGCTTACCAGTTTGCCGCCGAACTACTGACAACACATGTCCAGGTGAGGTACATAAAGTTGTGGCGGATGCTTGGGGTGGGGTGTAGTGAGCCACCCAGCTTGTACACAAGGGACCTTCACCCCCTACAGATGGGCGCGGACAAGGGGTCAAATAAACAGGAGGGAACCGCTTGTGGTTCTTCACTCAGACCAGGGCAAATATCCATTTATTGCTGTGCTGTTCACGCTAGGGGGGAACATTACAATGCAGACTAGGATGGGTCATGGCGACTAGTGCCCAAAATCACTGGAGTACCAGCCCCTCTCCCAACTCACCCGCGCAGCAAACCATGGTGCAAGACACAAATCTCTCCCTTCTCGGTGGCCACACCAGTGCGATGCACTGCCACATGCACTTTTAATTGTGCCGCGTGCGATGCGCATGACAATCGTCACCAGGCCAGCCCTACCCTAAGGGTGAAGACCGTGCAGCTGCAGAGATGGTGGAGACATCTGCGCACCGATATGAAGAGGCCACAGTGAGGTGCTGTCAGCTGGTGCAATGAATGACAGCGATGCGCGTAAGCTGCAGCCTTTTAATTATCAAATAAATACCTGACAAATCTGTAGTGTCACTGCTTGCAGGCCCCTCTGAGGGGGCCCCTGGGGCATGGGGGGCTCCCACAATGCAGGAGCCTGTGTTACGCCCCTTCATTCCATCCTCCCCTTCATTCCATCTAGCCCAACCCTAACTGCATCTTACCTTCCTGCCCAAGACCAGTCTTTATTTCTTCCTTCCTTACCATCTACTCTGCCTTCCTTCCCTCCTACTTTCCTCCCTTCCTCTCTCCCTCCCTCCCTCCCTCCCTCTCCGTCAGTGCTCCATCCCTTTGTCAGTCCTCATTCCCAGAAGTCAATCCTCCTCGCTTCCCTTCTTTTTTGTAGACAGCCTTCTCATCAAGTCCTTTATTTTTAGCCCTTTGTTTGTTCACTTGTTTATTTGCTCCTTCCTTTCTTGTTTTCTTCCTTTACCGAGTCCTCATTCCTCCAATAGCCCAGTTTTCCTCTGCCCTTTGCTAGGTCAGTCATCCTTCCTATAGTCCAGTCCTCCATTTCTCCTTAATTCGTCTAAACATACCTCCCTCAATCCTTCTTTGCATTGCAGTGCTCAATGTCATTGCACCAGTCACTGAAGCATTATGCTGCAGGAATAGTAAACTACAAACCATCACCGCTGAACAATTCTGTTGCAAAGCATAAAAACGCTCTGTTCTTGCTTAACAACTTCCCCTTTAGAAGTGTCCCCAGAAGTTTAAAAAAAATTTAAAAAACGTAGGCTGAGCACGAGACTGGCTTAAAATAATTAATACGCTTGGGCACGGATTATTTGGTATAATACCACCCTTTTAACCGAGAATATTCACTGCACACCAGATTAGCTGCCAAGGTTTGGCTGGCTTATGTGTGACATTCCCATGTGTGCAGTGGGTTTATGTGGGACATTTCAAGGCTTATGAGTGACACTGCGAGTGAATTACACCCTTTAGTTACAGGTGGTTTAAAGGGGACTTGAAGGAACCGCAATAGACTAAAACCATCAAACAGTTGATGTTGGTAGTTGCCTATTAGACCTGTGCCTATGAACCACAGAGTATTCATAAGTTGAACCTGGGAGCCTTCACTGTACGTACCGAGTCTTGCACTCTTATAGTCTCCCTCTTCCTGCCACTAACTCCTCTCATTCCTTGTTTTCTTTTGCTCTCCTTCTCATATCCACACTCCGTTGTCTCATTCTTTACTCCCCTCGAACTCCTCCTCCCTTTCTGTCTCAAGAGAAACCAATGTGATTATGGAAGTGTGTGAACCCTGTACTTCTCCGGTTTTAATGCTTAATTGTACACAATCATTTTTACATTGTAGTAGTGGTTGAGCACAGCTGTGACCTTGAAGATTGTCACCACTTCTATGCAAAGGATGAGCCACCAGAACTTGATATTTTGTATTTTATGCAAATACGTTGTTATGGTTCTAAACAATATTTACTTTTTAAAATTCACATGCAGCTCGAAAAAAACACGTATTTTCAGATGGCTGTAAACATGAGCAGCTTACCCAAGGGTGGAAATGCAAGCACACACTCAGTGGTGTCTAAACACGCACGGTCGTGACGAGTCTCCGGCAGCCAGATCCCAAACACTGTCAGCTCAGCCTGAGGAGAGTGAGATACATACAGGCTGACGCTATAAACGTAAACATTTATTTCTAAAAAGGTCGGATATTACTGGGAGTTACTGTGAGCTACGACAACGAGTCTCCAGCAGCCTTGCCGTGAGGCATCATGACCAGAGGGAAGGCAACACTTGTGGAGGTGCGAGCAGCGGTGGATTGACAAACTTTAACTTAAAAAACATAACTGCCAGTTTGTCTACCGCTCGCCCCCTCTCCAAATGGACACAATGCTGTATCACGTGAATGCCCCCACTGCTGCAGCCAGCGAGGCAAGCGCAGGGAGCAGAAATCAGCCTGGCAGTTAAACTTTTAATTATAATCTCAACACGTATTTAACACCACGGCAGCAGTGAACTGTACAGTGTGCTGTAATGCGGTCCGTAACACACACACTTAGTGAGCCCACTGCAGTCCTCCAGCAGTCCAGGCCAGAATGAATAGAGGAAAGCTTTGTACCTGAGTTGCTTCTTGCAGGCTGCCTGCTTCGGTAGCATCCATGGGGGGCAGGCTCAGACGGCTGGTACCCTTGCATGTGCAGTTTACACTACGTGCGCTGCATTACTTACCCTGCCCCACCCTGCTGCAGACCACGGCTGATGGCGCGCAAAATGTGAACGTGCGTGCGTCACTACAGCTGCGCATGCCTAGCCTCGGTGTCTGAGGCGGAGCCGAGGGCCCGTTTTAATAATGGCCTGTCGCCCGTTCAGAGAGCCAGCAATTGGAGTGCATGGGCGGCAGGCCATTCTCATTATTATAACACTCCCCTGCTGAGGGGGCCCCCAGGACCACGAGGCCCCCCCGCACTGCGGGGCCTGCGGGGGCCTGTGTTACGCCCCTGCATGTATCCAGGGCCTGTAAGCTAAATGCTACTAGTGCACCTGCAGCACTGACAGTGCTACCTACTTCGGTAGCCTGTAAAGCATGTGTCAGGCCTACCATTGCAGCCTGGGGGCACAGTTTTAAAATGCCATTTCAACCTGTCAAAATAAACCTTTTGCTAAGGGCAAACCTTCCTTTTAATACTTATCAGTCCCCGCTAGGATACGCCCGAAAAATACCAAAGTGCAGGGTGCAGAGTATTTAAAAATGTGGACATGTACTTTTAACTTTTACATGTCCTGGTGGTGAAAAACTCTTACATTCATTTTTCACTACTGTAAGACCTACCTCTCCCGTAAGACAACCATGGGTTATCTTATTACATTTAATAAGTGATAATTATCATTTGGGAGTAGGTTGGTTTGGCATCCAAATAATTGTTATTCAAAACCCTCCATAATGGTAAAGTTGGATTTGGGGGTCACAGTTCTGGAAATGCTACTTTTATAAACAGACTTAGACCATTCTTAGACCATTCACTGATTTTATTGGTCTATAGTATTTATTTACTCATCATTCTCTATTTTTGACGTGAGTCATTTACTTGTTATGTCATTGTGTCAGAACAAAGGAACACATGATTATTCACACATCGAACATACATTTAAATCATAATCTTACAAGAAAAACATTACAGTGAAATCAGTGAATGATCTAAGTCTGTTTAAGTAAAAAAAAAACAGCAGTTAATGTGACGGCTAGATAATATGTTTCTTTAATTATGTTAGGCCCTATCTAGTCATCTCTATTTGGGCCAACCCCCTCCATTCTACGAAACATTTACAAAGTTGGCATTTTCTTGCCCCAGCTATCTGGTGCCTGTATCCTGGGTCACATGACTAGGTGTAGCTGGAAGTTGGTCTTTGTGTATTGCTCCTAGACAATGATAACAAGGGGGAATAGATGTTGGCGGGATGAGCTATCTCCGACTTGACAGGGGAGAAGCTGTCACCTATCAAACTTGAAAATCACAAAGGATCTGCCTCAGCACACTCACAAATGATTTCACATTAGTCTTTTGTGTTCCCATACAAGATTGGGAAAGGGCAGGAAGGAAAACAATTCTAAACACTTCTGTGAGCGGAAGCTTCCAGAACCTTTTCCTACTTCAAAGCTGGCATCAAGTCTAAATACTGAACCCTCATGTCCAAGTCTCCAGTACATCTCAGGACCTACGGAAGACTCTGAAGGACTGCTGTGCTACTCTGCTGCCAGAAGGACTGCTTCTAAGCAGCCCTGTTACTGGCCTGATCTGTATCTTGAACCTATGACCACCAGAGCGATACTAAGGGCTAGTTGGCTGGCCTCCTGATGAGAGCCTCAGGGACAGAAAAGGTTACAACCTCCTTGCACTCAGCACCTGGACCCTGTCTGCAGTAAGTATTGTCCTCCAAGTTGTTGCAACCCCAGTCCTGGACCCATGGAAATGGGTTTGAAGGTGCTCTGCCAGTCCAGGTGTGGTCCAAGCAGAACAGACGCAGCATGACACATCATCTCACAGCCTCACATCAAAACCACTGCTGCACAATGCATTCCAAAGGCAGGGCCCCCAGCGTCCTTAGAACCACTCGTACAGGATGCATCTCCGATGCAGGACTTGGCGACTCAACCCTGCAGTTACTTGGAACTGCTTCTGCATGACGTATACTCGACGTAGGACCTCGCATTGCAGCTTTTAGCTCCTCATAACCAACCAAGCGTGACGCATGCTCAACGTAGCACCTCGAATCACAGCCCTGATTCACTGCTGCACAACACATCCTCAATGCGGTACCTCGAAATGCTGTGCAACTAGGATGTTAGGTACTTTGCTCAGCTGGCCTAACATGGTTACTGTAACTAGCCCAAAACTTGTGACTTTGCCCTGGTCTGGCGCAACCCGATAACCACAGGAGGATCTTGGTACTTTTAGAAACTATTTTCACTTAAATATTTACAATTGTATATTTCTGGTTCTACTGATTGGATTTTTGTTTTTTTGGGTGTCAAATATTTATTTTATTTTGCTTTATTTTCCTAAATTGATATATTTTTCTTGTGTGGTGTTTTCACTGTATTACTCTTTACAGAGCTGCATAATACTTTACACATTTCCTCTATGTAAAGCCTGACTCATTTTGTGCCAAACTACCAGAGGGTTAAGCTAATTTACAGAGCTACATAATACTTTACACATTTCCTCTAAATTAAGCCTGACTGATTTTTTGCCAAACTAACAGAGAGTTAAGCACAGATTAATTTTGGGTTTGCTTGTGCTTCACCCAGGCAAGAATTGTGATTTGTGCTTGAGTGGGTTTCACTCCTCCCCTAACCAGTAACCCAATTTTCTACTGTCCCATTGAAATGGAGTTGCATCTGTTAATCCCTTCAGGCCTTCAACCTAAACTGGTAGGCAGGCAAGTCACAAGTGGTATTTCTGTCCCCTTTTATCTCAGCCACAAAATCACTTGAGCTTGGGGTGGCTAAGGCTGTGTCTTAAGTCTACCCTTTTTAATGTTTAGCTGGAGCCTTTGACAAACTTTGTGGAATCTTGGTGCCACCAGGTGATTTCCCGTGCTGATGATACCGAGCGCCTCAGTCCTTTTAGGATAACGATTTAGAGTCTTTCAATTCTTTTAACCTGTATTTAAAATCTGTCTATGAGTGAATGAATCACACTAACCATAAATAGAACTCTGACAAAACAGAAATTCTCTTTTTTGGAACTATATATTATCCAGACTTCCAGAACTAGTGGCCTTCGGAGTTCGGTGCCCCTCCTGTTCCATCCTCAAGTGTGAGAAACTTAGGTTTGAAATTGGACGTCAACATGTCGTTTGAACTGCAGGTTACAGTGGTACCTGCGACTTGCTTGGCAACTCTGAGATCACTCAGGAGGATGATACATCTGATAACGGAATTCGCCCAGAAGACCATTGTCCACTCTTTGGTTACTTCAAAGTTAGACTGCGCAAACAGTTTATATCTGGGCCTGGCATCCTACTTGTGGTATCGTCTGCAGATCATACACAATGCCGCAGCTCATCCTAATTTGAAATTGCCAGCGATCCTGTTAGAGTCTGCCTACTTGTGCTAACTGCACTGGCTTCCTATTGCTAACCATATCAAATTCAAGGGACTAATTTATGCCTATCGACCCTTTGAGCAGAAAGGCCCCTTGTATCTAAGAAGAAGGCGCAAGGCCTACTTTTTTTTTTTGCAGAGTTTTATATAGCGCGAACTAGACCCGAACTGAATCAGGTATCAGAGCGCTTTACATAGCACCAGTTACGTTACATGAGGACACACATTCATTTTTAGGCACGGGGAGATTACGTGATTTGCCCAGAATCACAGGAGGTTTTAGGCGTTGTTACAGAGACTCAAACCCAGATCCCCAGGTCGAGCGCCCTAGCCGTTAGGCCAACTCCTGTCAGTCTAGTTCCTTGAGATCTAACACTTCTGCAAATTCCTACGGTTGGCAAGGCCAGAAGAGGGAAAAGATTGTTTGTGCTTCTAACTGAAAAGCGTTTTAACTCTCTTCCGGTTACACTTGGTTGTTCCCACCTCAGAATCAATTTTTCAGAAAAGCTTGAAGCCATTTCTTTTCAACACTTACGTTGTGTGTCTTGTGATCTGGATGTTGTTCTAGGTCTTTCGGCACCTTGCTGCTAGCACCAGGACACTTCCTCAGCAGCAGCTGTGCACTTAATAAATCCTCTAGTATAGTATCGCATTGTATACAGAGTAAGTATGGTCTCTTAATCCTCACCCTTCGTGCTCCTATTCTTACTCTTTGGTGTCGGCATGAAAAGTAGTGTCACTGTGATCTGCTCCAGCTCTTTATGGATTATTTGCTCTTTTGGATGCGATTACCTACACCTGAGACTTTACGTATCCTGTGACTTCTCTACACTTAGGTAATTGTTTACCACATACAATAGCTTATAGTGTTTCCGGGCTCATAAACGCTAAATAATGAAACCCTGTCTTTATCATTGTCTCTCATTAGGTGTCCCTCACCTTATGATGTCTTAAAGAGAATTCCATATTACAGCCGAGTTCAAAACATTGTCAACCGTTTTTGCACACAATTTAATTTTGGTTCAGTATCTGAAAAGTTGATGGATGAGGCTATAATCCAATGATTTAAATGTACTCCTTGACTCATAGTTTGAAAGAATTCTCCACGATTTGGGATTTTTCACAATTAAATGTTTTTTTATTTTGGGACACTGCGTACAATCTGTTTGTCCGTTATATTCATATGCACGCTGTATGTTTACAGGCATATGATTTGTTTTGTTAATTGTTTATGTTTTATGGGTTTCATTAAAAGGACAACTTCCCGCACACAAACAATCTTTAAAGGCGAATTGCTCTTCCTATGTGTGCTGCAGAGCAGAGCAGCACACATAGAAAGAGCAGGGTAAGAGTAGAAATTCATAATTTCTCCTTGTATTGACATTCTAAGACTAGGTACCTGGTCTTAGTTTTTGGAGCACTTTGTAAATATGCGACAGCATCAAAAAACAATGGGTGTTGCGGTGGAATGCCCACTGCAACACCCATTGCCGTCCCCTTTGCCACAGCGGTAAGGGGCATATTTATAAGGTGTTTCGGAATATCTGATGTTACAACGCGATCAAAATGATCACGGTATGTAACATCGCAGTTTTTACAACGCAAGTCATTACAACGACTAGCGCTAGAGGGCGCTGGACTTAGGAGCAGTAAGATTTACTATTCCAACCCCAGTCTATGTGCAGTAGGGAATGTGTTGGAATAGTTGGAATAGTAAATCGTACTATTCCTTAGGTTATAGCGCCCTCCAGTGGAATTCGATGTAGCTCTTCCGTTGTAATGCCAACGTTCTAAATGCATCGCGGTGTAATCACCGCAATGTAAAGGATGTTTCCCGTGTTTAGTGGCTTAACACCACCTGGTAAATATGAGGTCGGAAGCAATGCCATTGGAGTGTCAGAAAAAGTGACGCTCCGATGGCGTTAGGGGGTAAATATGCCCATTAGTGTTTGCCAAAGATTTTGTTTGGCTAGTCAAAAATCTGTGCCTAAATTAAATCCAATTGGCCCACTGTCTTTACTTTAGTATTTTTATGAAAAGTGCAATTTTCAGAATTGTGTCTTTAATCCAACTTTGTCATCAAAGAGGGTTTTGTATTACAATTTATTTTAGTGTAAACAGCATACCTACAACGGCTCCCAATTCAATAATATCACTTATTACATGTGGTAAGGTAACCCAATGTTGTTAATTTACAAGATAGGCTTTACAGCAGTGAAAAATGACTAAAATGTTTTGGCTGTCAGGAAATGTAAAATGTAAGTACTCATGTCTGACTTTTTAAATACCAATGAACCGTAGGAGCTGTGAGGGCCTAAATTAGAGGTGACCCATAAGCATTACAAAGGAAGAATTAGGCTTTGCAAAAGGCATATTTTTTCAGGTCGAAATGGCTGTTTAAAACCGTACTTTAGGCAGTAGTGGATAGCAAGTGTCATGTTTTTAAAGAATACTTCCCTGTGTTGTACAATAAGTGCGGCATGCCCACTAGTGTCATTCTATTTACAGGCCTGAGTTCACACAGTCACATTTTCTAGAGACATACAAGTACATTAATTGTGCCCTTTAAGGGATCCTTCAGAAACTATTTTGAATTTTCCAAGGCATTATGTACTGCTACAAAAGCCATTTACAGTGTAGGAAGTTGCACTGGATAATATATTGTCTTGATGAAGCCATTCTACCTGTTCTAAAATGTTTATTAAAATATTTGAGCAGGGTTGGGACATAGATATCCTTATTACTTCTTTTTTTACTTTTGTTCTTCTTTTTCGCCAGTCTGATAGTGTGCTGGCTGTGAGTGTGCTGAGGGCCAGAGTTGTCTGTCAGTCGGGATGCCAGTTGGGATTGTGCAGTTGGTTCTGAGTCTGGAAGACCTGAGAGGGGAAGAGGGGTCACTCGGGGTCCAGCGGGGTGGGCCGATGTGGTCCTATTTCTTTTGGTGCTGCATGAGGCATGCTGGTGCACGTAGGAGTACTTTAAGTTGTGGGGAGCGGTAGTTTAGAGTCTTGGAGGCCATATAGCAGGGCATTGCTTCCATCCTGATGGGGAAAATATGATGCCTTGAATAGCAATTTTGAAGTCGTTTCTGGGAGAATGTTTTAACCTGCTATAATGACTTTCACCAGCTGCGTTGGCAGTTGCACAGGAAAAACATAGAGAGCTTTACTTATAAAATAGATATATTCACTACTTCGAGATGAATTTGTACAAAAACGCATTTTTAAATAGAATATAAAAAAATTATCCTAATAGGAGAAAAAGACTTAATAACTGTTAACATTTTCAATGCTGTCACTAATTAACTTTTTCTCTTTACATTTAGGATGAGAAAAACCAAGTATTGACAACGAATGTCTGGCTGCAAATGGTAATTTTAAATTACTCTTCTCTAATGTAGAACAGAATGACATTTAATAGGTATGAAACAGTCTTCCTTGATCAGTTCATGACGTATTATTCAAGTTAAGGGAGTGAATCATGTTTACTTTCTTATTATCATGTGGGAGTGTTTGTGCTGCAAATGTCAAATATTTTTGTTTTGGCTAAAGAAAGCTTTATTGGCAGACCTATTGTTTACAAAACAGAACATAAAAGTAGAGTGGGGTTTGAGTCAGCATCTTGCTCATGATTGAATGACTCTATCCCATGTTTCTTTTTTGACGGCCATTCTCCCTATTCAGTCTTACAGTGTTCTGACTGGAAGAGCAGTACTTTTCCACTGCTAACTTAAGGGGACTCATTTTAATTTTGTATTCAACACTCCACAGGAGTGCATGTGTTTCTTTGCTCTTTTCCCCCTTGTTCCTCTGGTGCCTTGCATGCTCTTTTGTCACTCTCCTCCCTGCTGCTCACTGCTCTTCTCACCATTCAACAATTTTAGGTCGAGCCTAGGCAGCGCTTGCACTGTCAGGTGATCTGTTGAATGTACTTTGTGGGGTCCAGTCATGGTTTTGGATTTGTCTATTTGGTTGTCTTTTAAAAATCTTGCCTTGCCAAGGGGTTATTGGGCTTCTTTTGCCTCCTCTTTTTGAAGTTGTTCACTCCCCAGAAGTATTCACTCATTGTTTCTCCCAGTCGTCCCTTCATTAATTCTATGCGAATCGCATCATGTCACAGAGCATACTCGCTCCCCCATGGGACATCCTTCTCCTCACATGACATTGTCAAGACCTATCAGAGACCACACTGGTTTGGCCTCTGTGGCAGCGAATGTGATGAATTTAGCACATACACGCACGTACAGTTCATGCCCTGCTCAACGTGATGGCCCAGTTGGAGGTTTTGATGTTATTTGGTTTCTGGCCTGTTTTTGAATTTTCAGCTCTTTTCCTGTAAGCTTTACACAATAAAATGAATTATTACACTCAGTCTGCTTTTGTAACTGGCTCAGGATTTTAAAGATTAACAAGGATGTTACCATTCTATAATGGGAGCAATGTTTGATGTCTATCTCCGCAGCATGCATCCATTAGGCGAACTGGTCGGCTTTTGTTGAAGTTACACTCGCATTGTGTGTTGGTTTCTGCTCACAGTTGCAAGTCCGAAAACAGCACCAAACATAAATCCTTAACTTGAAAGCACTACATTACTGCAGAGACTAAAAAGCAGCCTTACTGTCAACTCATTATCTAACTTTAAGTTCATTTTCAAGTTTAAAGGAAGTGCTACATTGTGGCAGAGACTGATAAGCACCCTTACCATTTTCCCATTGTTGTGGACATCAGCCTGTGGCTAAATATCCTGTTTTTGTGCTTTTAGGGAGCATTAACCTTGAGGAAACACAGATAAGTTATTATGTAGTGCGATTTTGCAGGCCACTAATTGTCAATTAGCTTAAAATCTGCTTTCTTAATAACTGCCTCTTCTCCTTAAATGAATGCTGTATAGAACCCAAAAAAATTTGAATGACCTACAACCATCTGATGTAATTGGCCCAAATGATTATTTTTGGAAGCACTCCATAAGGTTTCTGCTATGCTTTATTTGATAAATAAAGCTACCTTCACCTCAATAGGCTCCTTATTGGGGCCCCTTCCTCGCCAGTGCACAATCAGAATAGAGATAAGTCCCGACTCCTCAGGATCTAACACCTTCATTATCAATTACCCGTCTAACCTCTCCAAAAATGCCCTGTCGTATTGGACCAATTCCCTAGATCCCCGACTCAGATGGCGGTGGGCCTCTGGGGTCGCTCTGCTTACCGTTCTCCAGTCCAATAATGGTTGATTCTCGAGCTGAGAGGTTCCCTCTCACCCTACCGCCATTGCTCTCAATGAAATATGCCTCTTCCTTCATCCCTCTTTCTACGCCATCCGCTAGGCCGGAGACCTGGCAATTGCCCTCCATGATCCATGATCAGCCAAACCCATTCAACCCTGACTTGACCATCCCTGACTCACAGGTCAATATCCCTCCCACCCTCTCTCTTTTACCAACATCCCTATCCAAGCATCCTGGAACACCGCAAGTCCTCAATGACCAACTCCTCACGGAACTTCGCAACACCGCCTTAGACCTCCCTGGCATACATCGAGGCTTCTCCTTTCCACCAGAACTCCCCACAATACCTCTACCCCTCACCCAGCACTCAGACCTGGTTGCGCGGCTGGACGATATATCTCTCCAGTTGCACCTTCTCACTGTCGAACATCATGATTTGAAGTCCTTTCAATTGAACATTTCCCCTTGATCAGCTCCCTCCTCTCCTTTGTGAATTTGCCCAGAGCCTCCGCTAGCGATATAGTTCGCTTTGGGCAACTTTTCCCCCTCACTATCTCTAAAACCATACCCCTACCTAACACCCCCTCCCGCCACAGAAGATTGAAAGCCTATCTTGCGTCTATTGATATTGATGACCTACTCAACTTTTACTCGCCTACTTTAGACACCAACAAGAAACCTCTGGGGAAAATTCAAGTCATTCACTCTAAACCGAACAGAGAACCCCCTCACAATCTTAGAGTCATTAATAATCACAACCTCTTGAGAGTGAACATCATCCAGACTCCTTCCCCCCTTACACCGGTACATCTTAAATGCGTACTACTCAACTGCAGGTCAGCCAGTAAACACGCCTCTGATATCTTCAACCTCATCCAACACAATGAATTAGACATCATCATCCTCACTGAAACTTGGCTCAATCCCTCTACCACTCCTAATCTAGACCTCCTAGTGCCTCCTACCCACGACATAATTTGTCTAGACTTAGCTATGAAGCTGGATGGAGACCTAGCTTATATACATCGGAGCACTCTCATCATCACCAAAGGACACACCATCACTCTGAATACCATTACCCCTTGCGATTGGTCCAACCATCACAGCACCTTCTTCTATATTAACAGGGAGGTGTCTCTGAGGAAGGCTCAACCTATGAAATCGAAGATTTGGAAAAGGGACCTCAGATCTATCAATACAGATTTACTAGCAACCCATTCTAAATATGCCCTCTCCTCCCAAGATGACATGTCTGAGGTTCATGTACTCACTGACTTCTACCACTCTACTATCATTAGCATCATAGATTCCATTTCACCACTCCAACAAAAAAAAGCCTCAACAGAAATATCCAAACCGTGGTTCAACGACAACTTAAACTCGGAGCGCCGCAACCTTAGGGCAATTGAATGATCTTGGAGATCCAAACCCTCCTCGGATCAGCTAAAAGTCCTTAGAGCGGTTAGGAGTTCCTATAACTAAAAAATCAAGAGCGCTAAGGCTGACTAATTCAGATCCCCACTTAATCAAGCCTCTAATTGCCCCAAGAAACTTTTTGAACTGGTTAAGCAGCAATCGGTGGAAGTTCCAAACCACTCTGACTCTAAAGTCATCCCACCTTCATGTGACCAACTGGCTGCTTTCTTTAATGAGAAATCAAGACTCCTCAGTATTGAACTTGTTTCTAAGAAGGCTCTACTGCCAGCTTATGGGTCCGCGCTGCCTCCGGCCTTCTTAGAGAAGCCTGAGCACCAAGAACAATGCCTTACGGGGCACCTTCACTCCCCTCAGTGAAAGAGACATTAGTAAGATTCAACCCATCTAATCACTCCAGCGACCTGCTGCCACCTTCCATCTTCAAATAAATCAAGGATGTCATCATCCCCATTAGGAAAAAGACTGTCAATGCGTCACTGGCACAAGGCACGGTCACGGATTTTATTTTATTTTATTTATTTTATTTAGAGAGTTTTGTATAGCGCGAACTTGACCCTTGGGTATCAGAGCGCTTCACAGACAACTATACATTCTGTCGATATGTGATTCACATAACATAACATTATCATATAATATCATAGTGAGGTAGATCAGTGTTGAGTGGCTTAGTTCACATAACATAGTATTCCAATATTATAATGAGTGGTAGATAAGTGTCGAGTTATACAGTAAATATTTCCCATTGTCATGAGCTAGGTTAGGTGTTCGTCGATGTATAGCAAAGGAAAAACCTAGAATAAATAGTGCTGTTCTGTGGTAATGTACTTACATAACGTAGACATTGCCTCATAATATATTGAGTGCGGTAGAAGTGTCGAGGCTTAATTCCCTTAAAACATAACATTGCAACTTAATATATTGATTGAGGTAGATAAGTCTAAAGCTCTATAATAAGTCTTTCCCGCTGGGATGCGGAGGTATAGACCGAATAAATATCCTGGCATATATATATACTACGATTTGTAAGGGATAGTCTGTAATCCTGTTCAGAATGTTCTACTTTGTTCTTAAACAGTGTATTCTTCATCCCGGTTCCAGGACTCAATCACCTCCAGTTCTCGTGGTGTCTTCATTATGTCAGGAACTTACTCATTAGGAAGATCTTAGTTTCTCGTTTGAATTGGATTGCCTAAAAGCAGCTTAGGTATCACCTATACTAAAAAAAATGCAGATAGTGCTGACCTTAACAACTTCCGCCTTATCTCTAAGATCCCACTCTAGCCGAACTCCTAGAAAAATGCGTCCAATCACAACTCTGTGCACACAGAGAATTTCCAACTCCTGGACCAACATCAATCTGGCTTTTGGAGTGGGCACAGCACTGAATAGGCTCTCACTCACATTATGGATAACATTTTAAAAATGCTTGACCATAATGAATCTTGCCTCTTAACAAGCCTTGATCCTACCTCTGTGTTTGACACTGTCAATCACGACAACCTCCTATTCATTTTGGAGAACAGGATGGGCCTTTCTGGGCGGGTGTTGAAGTGGTTCTCATCCTTCCTCCACCACTGATCCCAAAGAGTCAGGGTGAACCACTCTCTCTCCAAGTCCTCTCCAGTATCCATGGGGGTCCCCCCAGAGTCCGCCCTATCTCCCATTCTCTACAACTTGTTCTTGGAACCATTAGCTAATGCACTAAATTCCACAACCATTCTCTTCCATATGTATGCGGATGATACACAAGTCTATCTGAAAATCTCCTCCCCAGATAATGTCATTTCACTCAACACTACTTTAACAAATACTAAAAGCTGGTTAACCGAGCACCACCTTCTGCTCATTTCTCCTCCGAATCACATCCCCAAGTTAGACCTCTGGATGAACCACCTCACTGCCTTCAACTGCTCCCCCCTCATTATTGACTCAGCCAAATCTCTTGGAATCACCCTGGACAAGCATCCGAACATGAAGAATAATATTAGCAATGTGTGTAAGGGAGTTAATCACCTGATGAGGATACTCAAGAATCTCAAACCATTCCTTCCACAAGCTGACTTCAAGCAGGTGGTCCAAGCTCTTGTTTTGCAGAGCAGACTATGGCAGTGCTACACTCTGTGGCCTCCCCAAATATACCTTGGCCCCACTAAGGACTTCATTGAACGCTGCTGCCACATTGGTTACAGGTTCCAAAAGAAATGCGTACATATCGCAGTCCTTAAAACTCTAAATTGGTTGCCCTACGAAGCAAGAATTCTTTAGGATTAGCTGCCTGTCTCATAAAGCTTTCATTTCAAAACCCCATGTTATCTAGTGCAAAAGCTAGTATTATCCAGAGGAGGTAGACCTTCTAGAAGTGCTAACTCTTTCCTCCTGAAACCACAGATCTTTCGCAAAATGAGAACGTGTCACCGAGCTTTCTCAGGCTCGGCCCCATAGATCTGGAACTCTCTCCCACCAGAAGTACACAGAATCTCCTACACGGTTGCTTTCAAATTGGAAGCTAAAAGATTCCTGATGAATAAGTTATTACCTTGAATGGGTTTGGATCCTCTGCTCTAATGGATTGGACTTACACCTCACTTGAATGTTACTTATATGTGAACTGAAATTGTTGTAAATATCACACCAAGGTCTGTTTTTAATATAAAATCAGGGTCTTCGGTGATCATATCACTAAAAATACAAGATTTGAAAAAAAATCTTACTGTCTATGGGTGCTTGTGGTAGACAATTTCTATGGACTGGAATTGAGAGGATTCTCAAGTGATTCTGGTATTTTACTGACCTCTGCTGGTCGTTTTCTATCAATAAAGTTAAATAGAGGCAGTTGTCAGAAAATTTAAAAAAAAGAAAGTCCCTCTGCTGAAAGCAATTCTGGTATTTTACTAACTTCTACTGGTCCTTTTTTATTAAGACAGTTAAATAGAGGCAGTTGAACAGAAAAAAAGTCCTTACGCGGAAGCAGACATGTACTAGGGCTGAGCTCCAGAGCCCACAAAGTACATACACATATAAGTATATACTAATACATGAGTAAATACTAAAGTATATACCAGAGGTTTCGAATGCTCAACCTAAAAATGGCATCGGTGTGGCAACACAGATATACACACATGCTTTAGTATACATGTGAATGCATGAGTCAGGACGTGTCATGACACGTAGGCATTGGCGTTCATCCTGACATGGATTTTATTTAGTAGAAAAAACCCATTGCAAGATTTTCGGCCATGCGGGCTCATACATCATGATGTATGTGTTTCCATGGGGATGGCAGTCAAAAAAGTATTGGCATTGCCAATAGTTTGTCCTTTTAGAGCAGAGACCTAATGGCTTTTCAAAGGCGTGTTTATGTAGTACTTTTTACTGGTGTTGAGCTTGATTTAAAGCACTTTCAGTTCTGACAAGTTAGTTACCCAGAGCTGTGGGGGTGGAGTGGGATTTACCTTTGTTCATCTAGCCAAGTTGTGAAACCAGTCATACATATAGGTCTTCTGAAGACACTGTTGACACTATAAGAATGTCACAATCTAATATTGGGATCTGTTGATGTAAGAGCAGCAATAGATTAAAAATGTGTAGCAATTGTTTCTTGTTTTTCTGTTTTGTAAAGCAACCTTTTTAAGTTCTTAATAAAAATCGAGGTTCGCACTTAATAGGGCATGTGCCAAAAAATGGTGGATCCCTGCTCACCAAACTCTTGGTTCTCCTGCATCGTTTATACAGTGCGCTTATAGCAGAGACAAAGGTTTGACTTCTTAGACCGCCACAGGGCAACTATAATGCAAATGTAAGGCAAAATACATGTAATGCTAGACCCAGATCCAGCAGTATTTCAACAACGGGTTGATTACTCAGTGAAATTACACTGTGAAATACTTGTGTATTTTACACCAGCATGACCAATAAAGCACAGATCTACAGCTGAAGTTGTCTTATGTTAGTTGTAGGGACTTGTCATCATATGTGCACACTATGTACTCTCACTTACTCCCTGTCTCTCCCAGCACGTGCTCACTGAATTCTCATTCACTGTTACTCCCCCGCCTGAAACAGCATGGGCGAACGTCGTCACTAAGTTTGGTGGGTGGGGGGTGAGATTCAGTTTTTCCAACCATCAGGTTGCCATATAATGTTAAAATACACGAGACGCCACGCAGGGTTCATTAGAGGAGCCTAAGGAGTTCTGGAAAGGGGAAGGGAAATGCGGATTGGGAGGAATACTAAGACAGAAAACACAATACTCCATAATAACCAAAATCTCTGAGGACTTTCAAAACAGAGAGGGAGAGCGTGTGTGTGTTTCTTTCTGTGTGTTTGTAAAAATTCCTGGTGAAATTCGACAGACATCTCCAGGGCCGGACTGGGAACCACAACCAGCCCCGCCGAGCTCTTTGCCGGGGCCGGTTTTCGGCCGATTTTGGTATAGAGCTGATTTTGCAGCTATGCTGCAAAAACGGCCCTGTAACAAACACGGCCCCAGGGGCCCAAAACCTGCCCCCACCCGTGCGGCGCACCGGGGGATTGCCCGGTGCCCGCTATGGCCAGTCCGGGCCTGGACATCTCACCATACCCGACTGAAAACGCCTGCACCCAACTATTATTTCAGCAAGTAAATTTATTGGTGGGGTGTAACACCCCAAAGACCCCCCCCCCCATCCCAAAGCTACGCCCCTGAGAAACAGCGGTGGAGTGATGGACCTCTCCTCTACATTCTCCAGTTACCATCATACTTCGTATTCCACCTGCCAAGCATACCACTTTCCCTTGCTCTACTACTATTTTGTCATGATTGCCAAACGGATGCATTGTCATGAGAACATGGCATCAGACTGGCAACAGTGGTGTCCACAGGCATACTGTTGAAGGGCCCGGATCTTCTGTGGTGTCATCATTCAGCAAAGTCTGATTACAGGAGCAGATGCTGCAACCGGAAAATAATGAGCTGGATGTATGCAACATGTACATCAGTCAAACAAGAGCACAAAAAGATGTTAATGAAAAACCATAGCAGCTTGACATGGGGCAAAGTAATATATGCTCAAGCAGTGTGGCAGCCATCATAACACAAGCTTTAGCAAAGTCAAAAGTTCTCGGTTCTAAAATTCCAAGCCGGTGCCATTAAAATGCTTTTTTCCCCGTCCCTCTCCTGTGTACACATTCATCAAGATGTGCATGTGCACATGTGTATACCTACCTAGCTATGTAGGAAAGGCTTTGCTATTGAAGAAACCCCATTCCAAGATGGCTGGAAATATGCACACATGCATCATGAAGCATGTGTGTGCAGACACGTGCAGTAGGGCGGGTGCATCGTGATAGGTGAATGCATAGGCCTAATTTGACGTGAATCCTAAAGCAATACATTAAAATGAAGACAAAAAAGCTGCTGCCGGGATGGGAAGTGGGGCGGGAAAAAATTAACGGGCAGTAGTGGGGGACGAGGGATGTAAGCACTGCAGCTGTCTGGTTCTCATAAAAAGATGAAAACAAAATATTAAAAGATAAAACAACACGGAGAGTGAGATAGGAAACAGGGACCGGACGGGATATTAGGGGATGGATGAGTAGGATTTGAAAGAGAGCGCACAGAAAACACATACACTTCTTTGAAGTGCTCATACTAAAATAAAAAACAATTTCTGCACTGGAAGCATACCAGCTAATCACTACACTGTGAGACAGAAATGACCCTGGCCGAGGCAGCCACACAACTAGGGGAAAAAGCCGTCCAATCAATCAATCATAAGCAGACAACTGAGGTAGTTAAAAAAAGTATACAATCATGAGAAAATGGGCTCTAGCCGAGCTGAAATGTCTGTTTCTGTGAAGGTACACGATGCAACAGCAGAAGGGCATTTAATGCTGTAATGTTCCTTGCCCCCACACTGTACACAGAGGCTCTGTAGGTGTATGAATTCTTTATTTTCATCTATAACAAAAGAATCTGAGCATAAGGGCGCCGAGCGTCTGCACAGCGACAGCTCCGGTCACCAACTGCCGTTCTCCCCGTTCGCGCCCTCACCGAACCACCTCCTGCGCATGCGCGCGTCTCGCGCTCCTGTCTATAGCGTGACGCGTCATCGCGTTCACGCTAATAGACTAGAGCGCATACTACATATCTCCCCTTTTCAACAATAAACAAAATAACTTTTTTTCCAACTCTACGGTGTGTCCATGATCCCCAATGTTCTCTGGCTGGCACACATGTCTAACACGCCTATGGTTAATGTCCACTCATTTCAAAGTCTCTATATCGAGAGGGCACAGTGACTGCCCTGCCACTACGGGTGTGTCTTACCGGCATGTTCTCTTCCACCTCTCTTTCTCCGCCTGATCTCGCTCCATCTCTCTGGTCTCCACTCTGGGTTACGCCGGTCGGTGTACCATCTCTGGCTGTAAACCCTGTGCTGGAATATTCCATCTCACTGTCCTCTCCTATTCCATCGGGAAGGACTTCATCACCTTGCTCTGGTTGAGGCCTGGATTCATGGGAGTCCACTTGTGTCTCTATCTCCTCCAGCTTGGGCCATACAACTATCTTGTTTACTCTGGCCATGCGGTCTTGGGACCACACCCTGCCGTCGCTGAGGAGGGCTGCCCTACCTCGCACCTCCTTGACCTGTAACGGCTGACTATACTTGCTGTCACCTTTCTTTTGTAGGGTAGGGAGTTTAACCCTGACCCACTCTCCTTCCTCCAGCTCTGTCTCTTTCACATTTCGACGTTTGTCATAGTTTGCGGCATAGATCTTCTGGGCCTTTTCCAAGTTGTGCTGAACCACCGCGGGGGACCATTTGCTAGTGATGGTCTTCTCCCTCCATACTACATTGTCCCGGGTGAATGGATGCCGTCCTCTCAGCACTTGGAATGGACTGTACCCCACAGCCGTGGGGGTGATCCTGTAGGCCCACAGCATACTCATCACCTCGGTCTCCCAATCCTTTCCCTGCGTGATGGCCGCCTGTATGGAGCCCATTAGCACGCGGTTGAACCGCTCCACTTGACCATTGCATGCAGGATGATATACTGCCGTGTGTTTAGACTCAATCCCATTCCTCCTCATAAACCTAATCCATTTGTCCGAGACAAACTGCGGGCCATTGTCACTGAGGATCGTTTTGGGAATGCCTTCTCTTAAGAATACCGTCGTCAGGAATTTCAGAATCGTGTCAGTATCCATGGATTCTTGAATGTCCACTTCAGGCCATTTGGAATACTTGTCTATTACCACACATAAATACTTGTTCACTCCATTTCCATCCAGGACAGGCCCTAGTATGTCGATGGCCACGTTCTCCCAGGGGCCCTGTGGCGTGTCAAACTTCCCCAAGGCCGGTCGGAGTGGTCTCAGCACTTTGTCAGCGCCTTGGCATTGGCCACACTCCCTTACTTGCCTTTCAATGTGGACATCCATGCCTGGCCACCAATACATTTGCTTGACACGTGCTTTGGTCTTTACAATACCTAGGTGTCCCTCGTGAAGTAGAGTTAGTAAACTGGGTATTAGTGACTCTGGCGGCACGACCCTCTCACCTCTGTAGATGAACACTCCCGAGTCACTCAGGGACAGCTCCTCTCTTATTTCATAGAACCTCCGTACTCCATCGGTGAGCTTCCTTTTGTCAGGCCAGCCCGACGTCAGATGTTTCTTTATCTCAACCTTTTCCACGTCCTGATCATAGGCGTCCGCCCATTCCTGGATACTTATTGACCTCTCATGGTCCTCCATGCTTGCCACCATCTCTTCCTTATCCAGGGCATCCTCCGGCGCCACTTCCATCGCCGCAGCTCTGCTGAGATAATCCGCGACCCTATTCTGCGTTCCTGGCAGGTATTCGACATCATAGGTGTAATCGAGCAGCTTCAGAGTCATTTTTGCTATTCTCGGGGTCGCCGTCTCATGACCCGAGGAAGTCAGGACTTTGATCAAGGGTTTATGATCAGTTTGAAGCTTGAATCTTGTGCCCCAAACGAACTGCCGGAACCTGCCCAAAGCCCAGGTGACTGCCAGCATCTCTTTCTCAATGACGCTGTACCTTTGCTCCGTCGGAGACAACGCACGTGAAGCAAAGCTGATCGTTTCAGTAGCTCCATCATCTCTCACTTGGGCTAGGACAGCCCCTAAGCCCTTATCACTGGCATCTGTTGTCACCACAGTCTTGCCCGAGGGGACATACCCTTGCAATGGAACGGCATGGCTGATGCAGTCTTTGATCATGTCAAATTCCAATTGCGCTTCTGAGTCCCACTCAAACTTTGTCTTGTCTCTGATGAGTTGCCTCATTCTGTATGTCCTGGTGGCGAAGTGTCTCACAAATTTGCTATAATACTCGGCCATCCCAAGGAATGACCGCACTTCCTCCTTGGAGCTGGGAGCCTTGGCATCCTTTATGGCCTTCACGTTTCGTTCCTTGGGTGAAATTCCACGTGTGCCGATCTCATGACCCAAGTATGTCACCGAGTGGGTCCCAATCTTGCATTTGCTCCATTCCGCCGTTAGCCCCTTGTTTTGTAGTACTTCCAGAACTCTATGCAACTTTCTGTCGTGATCTCCTTTGGAAGAGCCCATCACCAGGATGTCATCCTGAAAGTACTGTACCCCCGAAATGTCCTTGAACAGCCGATGCATCAGCTTCTGGAAGACAGCCGCTGCGGATGCCAGGCCAAAGGGCATCCTCCGGAACTGGTAGCACCCAAATGGTGTAATGAAGGCGGTGTACTTCCTACTCGATGGATGCAGCTCAATCTGATAGTAAGCAGACGTGAGATCTATGGTGGAGAAGTGAGTTACACCTTTCGTCTTGGCGAGCATCTCCTCGATTCTAGGCAGGGGAAATCTCTCCACAATGAGATTTTTGTTGAGCTCGCGGAGGTCAACGCAGAGACGAACCTGTCCATTGGGCATCTTGACCACTACCAAGGGGGATAGCCACTCCGCACTGTCCACCGGCTCTATGATGCCTTGCTCCTCCAGCCTCAGGAGTTCATGTTGTACCGCTCCGCTGGTGGATATGGGTATGTTCCTGACTTTGTGCACCACAGGTACTGCGCCCTCCTTGAGGACCATTCTGTGGACGAACTTGTCCAGTTTCCCGACTGAGCCATCAAAGACTTTGGGGTATGCAGACTTCCAATCTTCATCTCTCGTGAGGGGCCACTCGTCCGTCAAGAGAATCTGTTCTTTTCCACCCGGGTTGAGTATGATTCCTAGATCTCCTGCGTCTCTCCACCCCAGCACTGAAGGACCTCTCTCTGCTACATACAGGGTGCACGTGGCTGACCTCCCTCTGAATTCGAATGTGAAGTCTCGGCACCCCACCAGTGGAATGGCGTTCTCAGTATACGAGATGGGTCTGATGTCTGGCGGCCATAGGTCTGGTCCCACCACAGGCACAAAGTCTTCTTCCCATATGGATCTTTGCACGATGGTCCAAGGGGATCCTGAATCGATGGCCACATGTACCTTCACTCCCCCTATCAGCATGTCCGTGCGAGGCTTATCTCTCCGCTTCCCCGTCACTTCTAGCACTTGGTCCTCGATGCATAACACCAAATCGTCGTCTTCCAGGTCGTCCTCCTCGCTGACGTCCGCTGCGGCCGCATCGACGCACTTGACCGTGGATTTCTTCCCCTTCTTGCGGCATACTTTTTCAAAATGGCCGACCAGGCCACAAAACGAGCATCTGGCGCGGAACGCGGGACAGCGTTTATCCTGCGCCGAATGTGCCGTGCTGCCGCATCTGTAACACGCAAACTTGTTGTCTGGGCCAGGGCGGACCGTCTGTTTCCCTGTCCATCTCGAGTCCTTCCTCTGGTCTCCATACATCCCTCTGGGTGTGCTGGGCTGGGGTGCCTCATCTATCTTGTTAATCATCTGTCTCGGTGCGCTCTCACGTTTGGCTGCTTCAGCACCACGTTTTGACATCTCAGCCTTTTTGACCATTGCAACAACTTCCTTAAGCGATGTCTCGCTCTGCGCCCAAAGTTTGTCCTGGACAGCCCTGCATGTGGTGTGCATGACAATCTGGTCTTTGATATACTCCTCCTGAAGACCCCCGTACTGGCACGTGATGGCCAGGCGTCGGAGCGCCGCCACATAATCATCAATCGATTCGCCAGCCTCCTGCTTCCTCTGTTGGAAATTATACCTGTCTATGGAGACACAAACTGCTGGACGGTAATGGCTGTCCAAGTCATCCAGTGCATTTTTAAAGACGTCTGTTTCAGTCGCTCCCCTCTCCTTGGGCACCAGGTTCTTGAACACTCTCACCCCTTCCGGGCCCAGGTTGTGGAGTAACAGTCTCTTCTTCCTTTCCGGGGTGAATGCCCCTTCGTTTTCATCTTCAAGTGCTTCAATATAGTTTTGAAAGTATTCCTTCCAATCTTCCCATTTTAGCTGTGGTTCTCCCGGTCTAGGCAGGAATGGGACGGGGGCCATCAGAGCCGACGCTTGACTCGCCATCCTGGCCTCGCCTCTGGGGTCTACCACCTGGGCACTGTGTTGAATGGGTACACCGGATGCTCCTGCACTCCCTGCCGTGTTACCTTGCCCTCTGGGACTACCTGGGGTGCTGTCCCTTATAGCCTGCGTGGGGTTGTCGGTTTGTGCCCCTTCCTCTGTCTTGGGGGTGATGCCTTTGGCTGCCAGGGTGCTGGCTGTGCTCTCCTTCCCTAGCCCGGCACTGACCTGGTTGTTGGAGCTGTATTTGGTTATTTATCGCGCTGTTCCGCTACTGCCACACCCTCTGCTCGTCTTTGTTGCTGTTTGTCCTTCTGCTGGTTGGTGTGGGGCTGTTGTGGAGTGCCTACTCCTGACCACTGTACTCCCTGGTGTTCGTGGTCCCAGCCTCGTCGCCAATGTAATGTTCCTTGCCCCCACACTGTACACAGAGGCTCTGTAGGTGTATGAATTCTTTATTTTCATCTATAACAAAAGAATCTGAGCATAAGGGCGCCGAGCGTCTGCACAGCGACAGCTCCGGTCACCAACTGCCGTTCTCCCCGTTCGCGCCCTCACCGAACCACCTCCTGCGCATGCGCGCGTCTCGCGCTCCTGTCTATAGCGAGACGCGTCATCGCGTTCACGCTCATAGACTAGAGCGCATACTACAAATGCCATGTAAGGAAGCTAAAGCCTTCAGAAGCTGCGTGGTGCCTTTCAGCTGTGTAATTTATGAGAAATTATTTCCAACGTCCTGTTTTGTTTGGAACTCTTTAATAATGATTTTTAACATTTTAACAATGATTTAGAAAAAATATTTATTCAGGAAGCAGTTAAGCAAGTACATACAATTATGTTGGTAAAATTGTAAGAAATGTATTTGAAATACACATACTATTTCAAGAAATTACAAGGAAGAAGCAATGTTCTGTGCAATAAAGGTTCATCATTAAGTAACAAAACAGACTAAGATATTCCAAATCACAGGATGCTGAACTTCTAGTGCACCACCTCAAAGCGCAGACTGCCCATCCAATCCATATGTAAAACAAAATGAGACAAGAAAAAGACAACAATAAACGTGTTGACAAAGATCGGTAGGAGGATGGTATTAGGGCAAGAGACCGTGCGCTGTCCGGACTCTACTCCTGTATATGGGACCAAGTTAAATTAGGTGCCATTCAATGTAATTCAGTGTGATGTGACGCTCGGGAATCACTGAAGGACGCACGTGTATTTACAAAGAATATCATACTTTTGAAAACTCTCTAGAGAGGATTGCAGCCTCGTCCTAGAATTCAGACAGCAGCTGGTGCAAGTGAAAGGACCACCCTGCATGCAGTGGCCCCGATGCTGCTTTTCCCAGATGTCAGTAGTTTCAAAAGCGCTGTGATTTCTTGCATTATGTTTGTTTACAGGATGGACGCCATGTTAATGCAGCAGCAGCTTTGGCAAGGACAAGGTCGCAGGCCGGGCCTCCCAAACATGGAGGTTTAATGTCATACTCCTTCCAACTGTGTCTATTTGTAGATGCACTTTACTCTCTCTGCTCCCTACAAAGTATATAGTGTATCCTATCTAGTAGTTTTTCTCTCAATATATTCAACAAAGAGATGCTTTCAACCTATGAACATATATTTTAAAAATACAATCATTTTGATTTTTCAATATTCTCTACTGCTTCTTGTTCTTCTGTTTGTAATTATATAGGTGGGATAACTGCGATTGGTTCAGCACATAAAATATGCTAAAAGCAACATTAGCATTTTTCAAACTCCACCTAGCGTTATCGTTGAATACACGATGCAAAGCAATCATAGTACTTGCACCACTCTTAAATGCTTTTTTGACATGAAATAAAAGCACAACATAAGCCACCTAGCATAAAGTGCAGTTTCAAATAAAAGATGCATTATGCAGTGTAAAAACAAGAACATGAATATGATACGGAATTAATATAGGAATAAAAAGCATAGATTCATTTAGAAACACAAAACATCAAAACTCATGCAATCAAACACCAAAGGCGAAGATTCGAATTTTCTTTAGAAGTTTAAAAATCTTCTGGACAGGAGTTGGTCGATCCTCTTTTGTGTTCCGCATAGTGTTTCTCTGTTGAAAAGAGCTAGAATGTCTCCCTTCTGCTCTGTCTCCCCTGGCCTTTAAAAAAGCACAAGAGAAATTCATGGTACATAGCTCACTTTGATCATATATTATTAGGGGTAACATTTCTATGTGCCAGCACACCATTCAGTGGCAGCTGCCTCTGTGCGGAGATGGGAGGGCCAGATGGGGGAGGCATGATATAAAAATAAAACAATTACTTACCTTCTTCGTCCACACTGCAAGTCTCTCCCCGTAGTCCTCGCAGACCACTGAAAGCACCCAGTATACCAGACTCTAGCAGCCAATTATGACGCTCCAGGAGTAGTGTCCTGATTGGTCTGAGTGGCCGAAACGGACACTCAGGCCGTAACTGGGAGGCTGGGCATGTTTTCCACTGGGCTGTGCAACACAGCCCAATTGAGAACATGCCAAGTGGGCATGACTGTTTAGACTTAGGGAGGGAGTGTAAACCACTCCTGTTCCCTCTGACGCGGGGAAGCCCAGCCCCGCCCTGCCCGACCTGGCTGGAGTCCCACTAAGAAAAATAAAATGATAATACCTTCATTTTCTTTTTCTTTTGCACTGCTCAACGAGCAGTGGGGTGTCGCTCCTCCGCCTTAGCAGAAGAGCCGCCACTGAGACCCTCCCAAGTGCCAGCAAACCATTCGCCCCACAGACATTGTCAAATTTTATCCTAATATATGAAACAGATACAGTGAAGAAATTAACCACCCCACCCTGCTGCCCTGGAAGTTTCTAGATTCGACGTTTCGCATTCACAGTTCATTTCCTAAAATCTATCTCAGGGTTTGGTGAAACATTCTTTTAAACTATATTGTGGTTTGGTGAGGATTCCTTTAAATCTATTTTAGGGTTTGGTGAAGTGTGAAACTGGAATCATGACGTTATATACAGGCAGACGTGCAAAAACTAGACAGGAGAGCACAAAGAATATTGTGTATATCAAATACGTCTGTGGTCTTGGAATGGTAATAGAAATATATAAACTTATTAACGTATATAAGGTCCTGATTAGAAATAAATCCCTATTTCGGCTCTAAGTTGATCCATAAAGAATGTGAAAGCTTTATAAAGAGTAGCAGGATAAAATTGCAGTTAGTGAGACTCCAAGCGTCCAGGCTTGGTTCAAGGAAAGACAGGCCAGGCGCGTGGCATCTTTCAGAAAGAGCTGAAGCCTGACATTCCTCCGAAACCCTAGCAACCAGCCAGTTCCTGATCAAGGTACCTATTCTACATGTAGAATTTTACTCTGAAGCCAACTATAACCTCCTGTGCAAAAACACTATTTTATAAGCTAAGTAATGGCCTTTTGAAAACTCAATTATTCTGTTTGTTGTTACATAATTCTCTAGAGACAAGCTGGGAGAAAAGTGCTGATAACTCACTTTTTTTGTGCCAGTATTGGACAGATTACTATTTACAATGGGACGTGGCTGACTACCCTGGAGTGAAAAATGTACGTTTTCCAGATGGGCAGATATGGAAACCAGACATTCTCCTGTATAACAGGTATGTATTTTATGACTCGTTTTAGCAAATTAAAGGTAATGCTGATTGAGATGTTGCTGCAATTACGATCTACCCATTTTTTCAAGAGTTGGTGATGTTCGACTGCAGTTAAATTATTAATGTATTTATAATGTATTTATACAGAATTGTAGACTGGGGACCAGGAGCAATTGGATGTTAGAATGCAGTACAAGAAAGCGAGAATGCAATTTCAGGAAAATAAAGAGTGTAATACAAAGATACCCCATAGCAAAACTTTGTACTTTTACTTAAATTGAGCAAATGGTTCTCGGTCAGGCTCACCGGCAATCATTTTTTGGGACTGGTGCTTACTTTTCCCACATAAATTTGCTCCAAAAGCATTTGAAACAAAAACACAAAAGGAAAATTCAGAGAAAATGTGACTCAGCACTTACTTCCTAACAATGTTTTGGTTAATAGCACCCTTGTTGATCACAGCAGCAATTGGCCTGAAAATGCACAAGACTCTCGGAATCTTTTTTTTGGTATAAAAAAGGATTCTTTATTCAATAATTATTTTAAAACATATTCTTTTCTTCTTGGATTTTGGCTGTAACCAAGGTGTTTCATCCAATAGGACTTCTCTAGGGCTCGTCCAATGTATACCCTGGGGTTTTAACTGGAAATTCACCATCCAATTAGTCAAGAGCGCTTGCAGCAACCTGTATGAACACAGGAAGTTCCTGCAAACTGATCAAAAAGTGGAAGAAACTGGACGCCCAAAAGTTATCGAATATCAACCTCTAAGTTCCCAAATCAATATATAAAGAAAGGTTTAATATTCTGTTGATGAATGAGGTCTTGATGGTAACAAGCAACGTAGTCCAATGTCAGAACCTGTAAGTTGTGGAGTATGGTAACTTGCACCACCAAAGGGTTGACGAAAGAGTGGAGAAAGATGGAAAACCAATAACAAAGGGACTAAGCAGAGATGTAAAAGTACCTACAAGAGTGAGATAAATAGCCAGGGAGTGTCCGATGTTGGATTGAAGAGACATGACGTGAAATCAAGACTGCAAAGCCTTGGTAATCAGCACTATAACCTTCAATAGCAGACAGTTGTTGTGGTGAGTCCCCTTGGGAAGGGACCCTGCCAGGCCTGCTCTCTAGAGCTGAACAGCACCACTTAGGACACCTTCGCTCCCACCATGCTAAGTCTTTGGGCAGTGTGGGCCTTGAGTTGATTGACTTTGTAATTAAAAAAGTATATGAATGTACACTGCCAATCAAGGAATGACATTAACTTCACTTGCATGGGGCACACAGCATATGTCTAAGTTCTTTTAACGAAAGAATTATATGGCTCTTTGGCAGTAACATCCCGTTAGATGAGCACCCCACTTCCCTCATCTTGCCCTTGTTTAATGGATCACAGGCTGCAATAAACAGAAACTTTGAATCACCACAGGTGGGATTCTGTTGCTTTCAATATGATGAGAGCCAAGGAGTTTAGAACTTTACAGGTTTAGTTGGAATGTACTGGTAATTTTTGATAAAATCACATAATCTCTGAGACCAGAATGATTGCTCTAGACACAAGTTTCTTGGTAAATATTTCTTATCTGTGTTTCCTAAATTAACTATAGAGCAGGGTTTGAGGAGGTTGTAGGAAAGCTGCCTTTGCACGGTTACCTCAGATTTTTCACCTTTTTCTGGACCCTTCTTTTGCTGGCCTACGAACTTTTTGCACTGTTACCCCACTTAGCAGGAGTAAAGTTCCTGTTCCTCCCATTTTAAACATGTTAGAATTGGCTTAAACCTGATTGGTGCAATTAACCTTCTTATAAGGCTCTAGCACAGGGTAATGAGATAAATCTCTAGCACTGAAAGTTGAAAGTCACATTGGGACTACAGCACATGTTGTGTAATCAATCACAGTAGCAGTACAAATATGGCTTCAGACCTACCTTGTGTGGCCTAACAGCAGTAACTTTAGCTCTGCTGCACAGACCAATCAAAATCACCCTTTTGACAGGCAGGGAAACCTGATTCCAAATATTAAAGAAGTTACCTTTACGCACACCTAGCTACCCACCAGGTATGGTATATAATATTGAATAGTGGATCATGTGTGACTTTAGAAATGGCATGTTCCCTCAGTGACTAGACTCAAAACGACTGTAACTGCCTCATAAGAAAAGTAAAAATATAGAGTATACCCCTTAACCTATAATTTTTGACCCTCTACTGATTACATTCAGAGACTTATTTTTAAACTTGATGAAATTCCGCTCTAATGGTGAAGTTGCTGGAGGCTAGTTTGTATTAGGTCTCCAGCCACTGCCCAATCTGTCCTTAGCCTGATTGAGGTGTGAAAGAAGTGTGAAAACTGCTCCTAGTGTAGGGACAATTGCCTTGGTGTAGAAAGGTGTTTTCTCTCCCTTGCAGGAAAACCAGCTTGGGTGGTCCCGGGAACTTCATTAATTTCAAGGGAGTCTACTATGTCACAATTAAATGTTGGGTGCCCCCTGGAAAGGCCCGACATTTGTCCTCCTAGTCAGGCTAGAATCTAACCTAATTTGTGGATAGCAAACCGAAGAACAAAGAAGAGGAATGCTCATTATCATGGCCACACTTCTTGGTGGGCACACAGAATCTGGAGTTTTGGAGAAAGTTTTGCCTATCTCGGATTGTAGGTGTGAGGGACACTCTGGTATTTTTTACACAAGTGCAAACAGGAACTGCTGAAAAAGTGGGTATGGTTGTTCCTGTGCACTTTTACCCCAGTGGTTAGGCAGTGCTCAGGAGTAACCACCACCCACTAGCTGGTGCCTGGTATAAATGCAGCACCGAAGGCACTATCCTTGGAGAACTTTTCAGGACCTGTAGAAGATAAGAAGAGGACTGGGCCTGCTGTCTGTGACCTGAGAGGAGCCTGAAGGACTGGACCTGCTTCCTTCTGTGCCCATGATTAACAAGTGGACTACAAGGGTCAGTTGGCTGCCCTCCTCTGTGGCTACAGTGATGCAACAGACTGCAAATGCCCTTTCCCTGAAGTACGTAGCTGACTAGTGACAAGCGAACCTGGACTGGAGTTTGCGTTGGCCTTTGCCTGACACCGTGAGAGTCTTTGATTGCCCCCTCCTCCTGAGTATCTGGGTGCCTTAGACCTGTATTCAAGCGGTTGTTTGGGCACCAGAAGAATGTTTGGAAACATTTTCCCAAAGAGATCCCATGTGTCAGGCAGTTTCTTGGCGTCAGGTTGTAGTTCAGATTCATTCCTCTCAAGGCTCCCAGCACCTCTGAAAAACTGCCAAAGTCCCATTCAGCAGGAAATCTCCAGAGCTTCAGCAAGGTCATGCTTTTCCAGGCATCTGGCCATCCATTCCATTACAATGGCTACAATTTCAGCAGCAGACTTATAAGAATATGTGTTTCTTCAAAAAAGTGACAAAGTCCCTTTCTGAAGTGGAGCTTAAAAACTTTTTAGAACTTTTTAATATCCAGAATTCCCACTGGAACTAATCCACTTAGTGGTTCAGACCAGCGTTGCATTGCGGTCGGCCACAAAAGTGTGGTAGGTCTCCACTTCTTCTATAGACTACTTTAACTTTTTGCTACTATTATTATATAAAAAAATGAATTCATATCTCCAGTTACCTTAGTGCCACATTGTCAGTTTGGTGTCATTTTGTTAGTTTGATTGAGAGCGAGTGAGTGCTACGATTTGTGCGCGAAAGCGTTTGTTTATTTTAACTTCGTTTAAAAATACTTGCTGCTTATTTTAAAAAATTGCGTGTTTTGCACTGTGATATTTGCTACTTTGCACTGCACCTACCTTTCACCTAAACGCTCTGTTCTGCAGTGTCCTGAGGCGAAAAGCCGGGTCCTGCTCTTCTAAATCTACAAACTTTCCTATCTTTAGCTATCCCTGCTCCCGGGTCACTGACCTCGAGGTAGGACTTCTAGCGGCGGCCATATTAGGTGAGGAGAAGGCTTGGGGGCTGAGAAGCAAGCGCTTAACCACGCCCACCGCCCCGCCCTCGTGGGCATAAAAGAACAGATCCCTGCACTTTCCTCACTGATTGAGAGCGAGTGAGTGCTACGATTTGTGCGCGAAAGCGTTTGTTTATTTTAACTTCGTTTAAAAATACTTGCTGCTTATTTTAAAAAATTGCGTGTTTTGCACTGTGATATTTGCTACTTTGCACTGCACCTACCTTTCACCTAAACGCTCTGTTCTGCAGTGTCCTGAGGCGAAAAGCCGGGTCCTGCTCTTCTAAATCTACAAACTTTCCTATCTTTAGCTATCCCTGCTCCCGGGTCACTGACCTCGAGGTAGGACTTCTAGCGGCGGCCATATTAGGTGAGGAGAAGGCTTGGGGGCTGAGAAGCAAGCGCTTAGCCACGCCCACCCTCCCGCCCTCGTGGGCATAAAATGGAACCCTCATATAGGCAGCGCAGCGGACGGGCGCAGCGGGGGCGCCGGCGGGGCGCCGAAGGCGCGCCAAAGGCAAGCCCGTCTGCGCCCGTCCGCGACCGGCCGGGACCAGGGGCCAGGACCCTTGGCCCCACGCCGGATTATTCCAAGGAAAACCTAATTGCGCTTAATAGCGCGACCTACTCCATTAGCCAACATACACAACAGATTCTAAGGCAGGAGAACCTACTGAAATCCGTAGCTGAACCAGCCAAGAAAAAACCCAACCAGAGAAGAAGTAGAGCACCGGTAACATCACTGAGCGTCAGCTTGCTGAACACTCGTTCACTCCAAAAACACCATTTAGAGGTATTCTCCCTGCTCCAGGAGGGGAATATAGACATTCTAGGAGTCACGGAGACATGGTTGGATGACTCTTCCGCACCCGACCTAGTTGCGGCCCTCCCAGCCAATTTTGGTGCTATCTCTCATAATAGAAAAGATGGCAGAAAAGGGGGGGGAGTAGCACTGCTATATAAAAATGTCTTTAAAGCAGAAACTATCTGTGCTGAATGCATTGAGGGAGCAGACATCCTAGGTGTTAAGTTTTGCTCTCCCACCAATTGCCTCACGATAATCATTGTATATCGCCCACCTAAAACCCCCCCAACATTTCTAGAACCTTTCTTGGCATTGCTCCATGACCTCCGTACGAGATATGAGGGTCTCGTGGTAATGGGCGATTTTAACCTCCACTGGGAGGAGCCCATTAGAGACATCACGTCCAAACAGCTAGAAGATGCAATGACCACACTAGAACTAACCCAGATTGTGATAGGCCCAACCCACATAAAGGGCCATACACTGGACCTGATTTGGACCTCTGTTCCTGCCCTGTGCCCAGTCACTTCATTGCCCTGCATTTGGTCAGACCACTATCTTTTACAAGGTAGCTTAGCTTTCCCGAAACAAGAAAGCACCTCATCCGACAAATGGCGGGTTGTGAGAAGATGGAACGCCATTAACCCGGATACTCTGCTATCTACTCTACAGCAAGCCTCCCACTTAAACAGGCTACCGGAAGATGACCTAGAGAAGGCCAGTCAAAAGCTATCGCAAAAATTAGTATCTGCAGTTGAGGTGGTAGCCCCAGCACGTAAGATAAAAATCAGGGAAAAAGGTAAAGGCGCCCCATGGTTCAATGATGATCTGAGACTCCTAAAACGGTCCCTGCGACAGTGTGAAAGAGCCTGGCGAAAGGGGTATGATCTTAACTGCCAGACTTGTTATAAGGAAAAGCTTGCCTTGTATAAACAAGCCATCATAACCAGAAAAAGTGAGTTCTACGAGAACAGAATTGCCACAGCATCTAACCCCCAGAAGGAAGTTTTCCAAGTACTCACTGAACTGAGGAAAAAGAAGGACCAACCGCCTTCCTTTACGCAAGAGGACTGTCATAAATTCCAATCCTTCTTCACCTCCAAGATATTCGACCTTGTGAGAGAAATCAAAAGCACCCCTAGGCTTGACTGCCCGACTACTCCGCTAACTCCACCTCCCACAATCACTGAGCCTTTAACCTCCCTACCCCTACTTACCAAGGACTCCCTGACAAAAGTGATGAACCAAATTAAATCAGGTTCTCCGGCGGACCCGTGCCCCCCGCAGATATTTAAACAAGCCTGGCCAGTTCTGGAGGAGGATATTTTATCACTCCTAAATAGCTCCCTAACCTCGGGACTAGTCCCTTCTATTCTGAAAGAGGCGAGACTGATACCCCTGCTAAAAAAGGCCGGTGCCGACACCAAGATTCTAAAGAATTACAGGCCCATATCTCAATTGCCTTTTTTAGCAAAAATATTGGAACACCATGTGCTGTCTGCCTTCTCGCACCATCTCGAGAGCAACGCACTACTACAACCCAACCAAGCTGGGTTTAGAGCTCACAACAGCACAGAACTAGTCATGTTATCAGTGCTAGATGACCTACGTCTTAAATCAGATAATAAAGATCCCTGTGCCCTGGTGCTTCTCGACCTCTCCGCGGCATTCGATACGGTCAATCATGACCTTCTTCTGTCGCGGCTGGGGGAGTTTGGCATCAAGGGCACGGCCCACGCCTGGCTGACCTCGTTCCTAGGTGGACGGGTCCAGAAAGTACAACTGGATGATATGGTGTCAGAGGCTGCTGAAATCACATGCGGTGTCCCGCAGGGCTCCGCACTGTCCCCCTTGATGTTTAACGCCTATCTGCAGCCCCTCATTGCATCTCTGAATCAGATGGACTGTAATATATATAATTATGCTGACGACACCCAGATCATCATCCAGATAGGCGACTCCCCTTTGACTGATCAAAACTTGAAGAATATTTTAAAATTTACCGTCAACTGGATGACGGCAAACTTTTTAAAGATTAACCCTGACAAGACGGAGGTCCTTCCTATCACCACTTCATCCAGCCCCTGGTGCGACCTCCTTTGGCCTTTGGAGCTGGGTACCCCCCCAATACCGGCAACAGCAGTGAAAAGCCTGGGCATAATCATAGACACAAATCTTACGATGTCAGCCCAGGTCTCGACGGTGGTGGGCACCTGTGTAGGTCTCCTGAGACAACTGCGCAAGCTAGCTTCTATTCTAAAGGCAGATACTCTCAGAAGAGCAGTGTCAGCCTTAATTCTAGCCCGACTGGATTATGGTAATGCCATGTACTTCGGCATCACGAAAAAACTCTCCAGGAGACTGCAGATCGTCATGAATGACGCGGCTAGACTTATTTTTAATAAACCGAGAAGGACACCGGCCACCCCCCTCCTCCGGGAGCTACACTGGTTGCCAGTGAATCAACGAGCTAAGTTCAAGGGCCTATGCATCACGCAGAAAGCCTTATATGGGCAAGCCCCGGAATATATTAAAAAACGACTTGTCCCATATGCCCCTAACAGGAACCTACGCTCAGCTAACGCCGCCCTATTGATCTGCCCTAGGATCAAACGATCCACTATTGGTGGTCGGACATTCTCCCACACAATGCCCAAAGCCTGGAACGAACTGCCTGAAAATCTGCGCAAGGAAACCAGACTCCTGCCTTTCAGGAAAAAGCTAAAAACCGTGCTTTTCCAAGAGGCATGGGGTAATATCTAGTCTGCTTTACCCCTGCCAGTACTCACTCACCTGTCAAGCGCTTAGAGACCCCGGGGTGATAAGGCGCTCTACAAGTTGAAAATACAAATACAAATACAAATACAACTTTTACGCTATGGGGATAATTTGCTTTCAGGATTTTTATTTCCTTGTGTTTTGACTTTATTACTGTTTTGTTAGTGCATACATACTTCTCCTATTGCCGTAAATTAAGCCTCTCTCCTTTGTGCCATAGCTACTAGAGGTTGAGCTCAGGTTTGTTTTGACTTTGAGTGTTCTCCTTGACATGGAGTGTTAGGCAGTTACACATCCCAAATATTAACCCACTTTCTTACATATTGTTTTTTGAGGTCTTGTCAAGGGTACCATATCACACAAAAAGCACAACCTAATAGGGAGGTGTGATGTTATCTTACGATATAGGGGGCATATTATCAAGGGGGTTTATCTCCGCTTTTTTGGCTTTAAAAGCCAAGAAAGCGGAGATAAAATTATCTCCCTATTACCAAGCTGTCGCTAACACCAGTTAGTGACAGCTAATAGGAGATAGCGACCATCTTGGGCCCCGCTATGCATGTCAGTGATATTTATCACTAATGACATGCAAAGTGGGCGTGCCAAGATGTTAGCGACTGGAAACAGTCGCTAACATCGCTATCTCCTATTACCAACTTTTGGAGATATTCGCGCTAAGCGCGAATATCTCCAAAAGCTAACACCTGCCCTGAGCAGTTCTTAACCATGTTATCCAATGGGAGGTGGATAACATGGCTAAGAGCATTTGCTCGATAATGCATGAATATCGCTGACTTTTCAGCGATATAATCATGCATTGCGGCCGTTTTTTATCGCATTTGCGATAAACCTTGCTAATAGCAAGGTTTATCTGCGATAAAAATCGCCAATTTGCGGCGATAAGTTTTGTCTCTAAACAAGTTAGAGACAAAAATTATCGCTAGTTGTTGGTAATATGCCCCTTGGTTCTTCCTATAACAAAAATTGTAACTGGTGAAGTTTATAGAGGTATTTAAATGCACCTCTTATAATCATAGCAGCATCCTCCTGTGTTTGTTGTAGATTGGTTGATTTCATTTCTCAGTTTGAAACCAATACAATAGTTATACTGTAGCTTTGTTGAATTGGTCGATATGGGAATTGTTTTTTTATTATATTTTTGAATGTAGATAAAAGGGTGCCATCATCAAAATGAAAGGGTTGGTTTGATTTTTCAATACTATGAAGAATGTATATGGTACTTATAACTTGTGTTGAACGTTCCTAGACAAAGGACTAAGAAAGCAGGTTAACAATGTTATGTTTTCTCCCATTAGCTGTATCATTAAATGAGAGGATGGCCTCACATTACTATGTGTACATGAAATCCTCCTGTTCTAGTTCTTGGTTGAACTCTTATTTGTGATGTTGTTTCATTGATGAGCTTCAGAATTCTGTATCTCAAAACTAGATTTAAAATGTTTAATTGTCCCTCTCTAGATCTGTTTCTAAAGATTTGAAAAAAGTAATATCCATTAGTTATCACGTTTTCTATGTAATATAGTCATTCATGTTCATGTAAAACAGTACACCAGCTTTGCATGCTGGTTTTATGACACCCATTTTCTATTGAAGGTTGGGGAGCTTTTCATTTATCTTTGATATTCTATCATAAATCCTTTATTTGCAGCTATTTTTTTTCTTCAAATATTCTTTCTGCAGTGAGTAGTCCTTGACTTGGGATGGACTTCCTAGATTGGTCTGGAGTATCAGAGTTGTTCTGCCAGTATACTCACAATCTACGTCTTCTCTCAAAGTTATTTTCATTTCTTTCATCTTTGTGAAAGAATTATGGTTTGGAACTAAGTACAAATGGAAGTCCTTGCTCAATAGGTTTATTTCAGTTGGTGATGGTAACCCTGCAGTAAACACTGTAACTGTTCCTTGTGCATAGAAGGGCTGCAGCTCTGCAATGAGTGTAGTCTTCTCAGCCTTCTCTTTCATTTATGTTGGACTACATTTTCTGGTTAATTTATGATGCGTTGATATGAAAGAGAAGATATATGAAACTTTTAAATGTCTTTTTTTTACATCTGCAGATTACATTTTAAGAACATCCATGACTCTCATAATAATTACTTCTACAACCCTTTCTAGTTTCTATACCAGATCAAAGCCTCTTACAGGGCTATTCAAAATGTGTAGTTCTTTTTTAAAATTGGCCTTAAGTCCCTCTAATTTTTTATGTTTATTTAAGCCCGAGCTGGCCTAGGCAAAATTCTGATTGCCTCATTTATGAAAAGTGTTGCATCGCTGTGTGAAAGCAGCGATGGAACACTTTCACTGCACCTCCATTGTGACGCCATATTTATTTATAATGTAGCACAGGGGTTTACAGAGTGACGCATCTGCCTAGATGTGTCACTTCGCAAATTGGGTGCAATGTGGCGCATTATTTACGCCGCTGCTGCATCACAAAACGCAACAGCAAAAAACACAGATGATGGACAGAATGTAGAACAATGTCATACATTCACCCAAGTACAAGGATCTGGGCATAAATCCATCTTTTTTTGCACTCCACACCACCCTGGGTTAGACACTGGCTATATGCAAATCAGCTTTGACCCTGTGCCTCATGGGAACAGTCCAGTCCGAACTACCAAGCCATGTCTTTCCCAGACCGGAATCAAGATCCAGATGCTGGGAGTTACGTAACTTATGTTACGCTCGCCGTAGTTGCACGTGCGGCTGCTTCATCATAAATTAAATGATGTGCGGCTGTGTCTGCCCAGTCTTCACCCTTAGGGTTGAGCATACTATGGTGGGGCTGGTCATTCTCATGCGCATGCTACTTTGCGCCTCGTGAGGTGAGGCGGCTGAGACGGACCGTGCGGCCCAGGACTGACTGGTGCGGTCTTAATTTAATTATTGCCAATGCTAACCTCGCCCGGTCTTCTGCCACCCACTCACGCCTGCCACTGAAGCTGCAGGCCAGGGCCCAGGTGAGTTAGTCTGTTGCCTACACTTTCTCAAGTTTGAAACGTTGATTGTCTCACAAGGAATCATTTTCAACCTTCACTTCTTCAATGGAACCCATTTCCTCCACTACCATGAGCATGGGCTGGGAAACTTGACCGCCATAGCCTCGACAATGTAATGTTTAACAGATTAATTTTTTCTGAATTAAATTATTACTTGCAGTTTCAAAAGTCAACCCTGGAGATTTAACATTTTTATCTACAACATCTGAACTCTTAACAAATCTCTACCTCATTATGAAGTTCATACAGAAGCTAATGCTCAACCAATCGCTACACAGTCTTGAGGTCCCGTCCACCTCCCCTCCGCTCTTCCTGGATCCACCTCTAGGCATGTCACACACAGCACATGCTTCTGTGATAACACCTTGCCAATCGTGTATTGGGACAGTTTCAAAGTTAGCCTCTCAGCCTATTTGCAGCCTTAGCCTCTCAGCCTATTTGCAGCCTCTAACATAACACAACTGCAGCTAGCATTTTATTATTAAATCATTAATAAGTCAACTTGATCAAAAGTTATGTATTTTTGTATTCATTTAAAATCGTTAGACATGTTGTATTAAACGCTTACAAGTTTAATTGCATTACTTTTTTTAATTGGTTAAGTATTAATTTTAAAAATTACAAAATATTTGATGTTGAATTTAGTGCAATGTTTACACTAAAACACATTTATATATATATATATATATATAATTTTAAAAGTAAAAATAATTTAATGTGTTTAATATGATTTCCTATGATGTGTTAATTCCCTCATCCATTACTTTCCATGGGAGTGGGTGTCTATACCAGTGAAGGGCCATGTGTGATGCTATACTCGCTCCAAGACTGTGCTGGAGTGCATTTACTAGTGATTTGTAACCTTTTGAGTTATAGTAACTTTAGAAGTGAAGTTCGTGAATAGCAATGGGTCCGTTTGTGTTAGCAGACCCCACCCTTAGCCCATCCATACACCAATAAACTTCGTTTTACTGCTCCTTGTACCCCTCCCATTAGGAGTAACTGTTGCTCATTTCCTTGCATCTTTCCACTGTCCCTAAGACATTTACAGCTAAATTGTAGGTTTATGTGTGTAGAGACTTCCGACACATTTACAGAAATCTCAACATAGAAAAGGTAGGAGACAAGGAGGGCTCTGCTTGTAGGTTTGTGAATAGCATTTTATAGTAGATGAGAAGTACTACCTAGTACTACTTTATGTACTACAAAATGTAGTTTGGGAACAGATCCCTTTTTAATCTGTTTCAAAATCATAACCACACCCCATGCAAATACCTACAACAGACAGTGTGTTGTTTTATGGTCACTTATACAGGTGTCAAAACGACGCCTCCTCTGTGATCTGTAAAAAGGTCCAACCAGCTGTGCACAGCCTCCACTGAGGAATGGACATGGATTCTGACAGCTCTGCTCACAGGGTCATCTGAAGTCTGTAATTGTCCCTGCTAGATGTGTTCACAGCCTCCTCTAAGGTCTTAATGGGCCTTGCCAGCTGTACATAGTGTCCTCTGAGGCTGCAAATAGATCCTGCCAGCTTTGTACACCGGCTGTACAGAGGTCATTGTGGGTCCTGTCAGCCAGCTGTGCACAGTCTACTCTGAGGCATGTAAATGAAGCCTGCCAACTGTGTACACCTGCTGTTCAGAGGTCATAGTGGGTCCTACCAGCTAGCTGTGCACAGTCTCGTCTGAAGCCTCTACTGAGACTAGAAAATGGATGCTGACGGCTGGGTGCACTGCCTCCTCTTAGGTCCTAATGGGCCCTGCCAGCTGCGTACGCAGCTTCCTTTCAGGCCTTTACACGAATGCTGCCAGATGTGTGCAGAACCCCCTCTAAGGGAGTAAATGGATCCAGCCAGGTGTTTAAGCAGTCTCATTTGAGGCTTGTAAATGGATTCTGTTAGATGTTTGCACAGTCTCCTCTAAGGTGATAATGGATCCTGCCAGCTGTTTATGCAGCCTGCTTGGAGGCATGTAAGGGATGCAGTCGGATGTGTGCACAGCCTTTTCTGAGGCTATAAATGGAGCCTTCCAGTTGTTTACTCAGTGTGCTTTGAGGCCTGTAAATGGATGCTGTGATATATGTGCACAGCCTCCGATTGAACAGGAAAAGTTGCACTAACGTCTTTGTCAATTTGGCCTAATTTCCAGCAATCCCTTGGGTCATGTGTTGTGGAGGAGCACTAGTGTGCCTGACCTCTGACGAGAGCACAGGGCCAGCACAGGGCAAGCACCCAGGGTATGGTGAGGGAGCCTCAGCTTTGCAGAGCACTATGGGATATGTTTAGCGTGGGCGGTGTCACTTGCACTCTAGGTATGACCCATGTGCTGAGCATCTAGTTGGCCACTCTCCCAGCATATGTCTGGCCAGTTGGACAGTCCCCTTCTGCAATTCTAGTACTTATATCCAATCAGGGTTGCATATGTGCACAATCATTTCTGATCTGGAGCTGGCACTTCTAGCCCAGTACTAGTGCACCTCACTCACTGGTGCATCTCTACCCAAAATGCTAGAGCATCACATCAGATTGGTTCAGTGCAGAGTCCATCGTACATCTCTGGCAATGTACTGAAATCCTGACATGATATTGACTTCTGTTACAGTGTGACACCTTGCTCTTCCAATGTACCTCATTCTCGACCTGTACCATCATCAATTTCAATAATGTCATGAAAGGCAAGGTTCGGAAAGCTAAGGCAATTATTTTTGTTAAAGTAAAGAACAAACGTTCATATGCACAAAACTTGTTTGGAGGTTGCAAACGGCCCAATTAGCAGAATAAGGCTATTTGCGACTGCAACAAAGCATTTTCATATATACAAACATCAAATTGCTATTAATTAACTTGTTACAGAATCGCAGTGGTATGTTTTAATGTTTTGCAACTGAATTACGGTTACAACACTTAGATTTTGCACTTTCACTTCGAAGGAGGTGGTAACCATTCAAAAATAGGAAGGGGGCCGCGAGGGACCCATTGAAACCCTTCCCATTTGAACATGTTTCACAAAATATTTTTTTAGAACAGGCAGTGGTACCACTTACCACTGCTTACTCTTAAACAAGCCTTGACAAAGATAATAGGTCTCTGAAGTGCAAGAGCTATTGGTTTTGCCAATATGTTGTATCCCTGTTGTACACAAGCTTGGCAGCTGTACAGCATGGCTAAAAGATAGTTAGTGGCGTAAAGGAGACTGATGTGGCCATAGTGTCGTAAAGCAGAGTGTCGTGGAGTAGAGCGGGCTGTTATGGAGTGGTCTAGAGTCATGGAATGGTGTAGAGTAGAGTTGAATGGAGTGTCATGGAGTTGCATAGGGTGGACTGGCATAGTGTTGTGGAGTGGCATGAAGGTAGTAGAGTGTCCTAGATTGGAAGGGTGTTGAGTGAATTAGAGTGTCATATCATTGAGGAGTGTACAGTGAAGCAGAGTGTTATTGAGTGGAGTGGCATAGAGTGTTGTGGAGTGGTGTAGAGTAGAGGTGCATGGAGTGTGTTGCATAGAGTGGAGTACAGTGTTATTGAGTGGAGTGGTGTAGAGCAGAGTCGATTGTTGTAGAGTGGCATAGGGAGGAGTAGTGAGGTAGAATGAAATAGCATAGTGTGGAGTAGTGTCGTAGAGTGGAGTAGCATAGAGTGTCAGAGTGAAGTGCAATAGAGTGGCATGGAGTGTAGTGCCGTAGAGTGGAGTAGACTGGAGTGTATTTTAGAATATAGTGGAGTAAAATGGCATGAATTGGCGTAGAGGTAGTAGCATAGAGTGTCATAGAGTGGAGTAGTGTCACAGAGTGGCATATCGTGGATTAGAGTATCATAGAGTGGAGCGTTGTAGAGTGGATTAGAGTTGTCTAGAATGAAGTGGCATAAAGTACAGTGGTGAAGAGTATAATAGAAAGCAGTGGCTTAGAGTGCATTGGTTTAGAGTAAAGTGGCTTACAGTGCATTGGCATAGAGTGGTGTACAGTGGTGCAGTGTAGAGTGGTGCAGAATAAAGTAGAATGGAGTGGTGCAGAGTAGACTGCAGTGCGTAGAGTGGAATGGTGCAGGTTGTGTCGTAGAGTGACATAGAGTGGAGAAGAGCTACAAAGAGTGGAGTGTTGCAGAGTGGAGTAAAGTGGCCAATAGTAGAGTGGTGGCATTAAGTGCAGTGGTGCAGAGTAGATTGGCATAGAATGGACTGGTTTTGAATAAGGTGGTGTAGAATGCATTGATGGAAAGTGCATTGGTGCAGTGGTGTAGAGTAGACTGATGCAGATTAGAGTGGTGCGGAGTGGAGCGGAATGGCGCAGAGTAGACTGCAGTGGAGTAGAGTGCAGTGGGATAGAGTAGAGTGGCATAGAGTTTGGGCCATCAGCGCAATAGTTGTAGAGCGCAGCTGCAGCATGGGTGCACCAGTTGCCTCATATCAGTCCTGCAGCTAGCCTCATAAATGAAATGGTGCGCTTCTGAGCCTCTCAATAGTGAAGATGGGTTGGCCCTCTCTCCTGTTTACCAGCCCAGAATCATTGTCTTTGTTGTAGCACATTCTGACGACCATGTTATAGATACAGCTACACAACTATAGGGGTAGCAAATACATGTTATGTTGCATTATTTATGTGTATGTACTGCATTCTATGGAAAATATGGCCCACGGCCCAAATATCATGTCTGTGCTTAGTTAGATGTAAGCAAAATGTTGTATTTAATGTGTTGTGTTGGAAGTTTGTGTGTGTTCCATGCTTTTGAAAAGTGCTCCACGGGGCCCCATTGCAGCCAGCTGTATAGTATATCTACGCTCTGTGTGGTGTATGAAAGATCTGTCCAGTGGGTTCTGTTCGATGCTTGTGTGTGTTTTAAACTACTTACAATGCCTTGGGAGCTGCGTGCCATCCAGCTATATGGTATTTCTGAGCTATATAAATAAGCTCTGCCCAGTGTGCGCTATTACATGTCTGCGTGTGATCTACATTGTTAAAAAGTGCAGTTGGGTGCTACAGTGCACCACAGCAGTCAGCTGTCGCTCTATCCGATGTGCACAGTCAACATACCTTTGTAAACTGGTAACCAAGGCTTAGTTTATTTCTGGTTCCAATACCCCTTGGGCACCCACTCTTCCTATTCCTTGCATTTGAAATATACATTTACTGCTGTAGTGTGAGAATGCATTTAATGAAAAGGAATATAAAGTAGGGTTGCCAAAAGAAAAATGCCAGCCATGTATTTAAAGGGCCTGGAAAGACTCTTCTTGGCACTAAATAAGTTATAAATAAAAAAGTATGTATTCATTTGGAATGTGACTTTTCTGTCTTTGTTCCCTTTAATTATCAGTAATGGATCTCATCATTCAGATAGCCCTGGAACACAATTAAAGTGCATTCTATTTATATTTGCTGTTCGAATTATGCACTGATAAGTGCTGAAAATACGGCTTTAGGTAACTGCTTATTTTTGTTGGTGGGGCAAAGTGGTAGGTGGTTAGTTGGGCCACTGGGGGGAGGGCTCCATGTGCCTTGCAGGGGGGGCCTCCTCAAGTTTCGTTACGCCACTGAGTTACAAAGGATTTAAAGGGCAGATGTCCTAAAATTACATTAGCAAAAAGCAGTTAAAAATTCCTCACCATCATTTTGAGAATGTGATCTTATTTTGAGAACCACCTATTTACAAACATACTGAATCACAGGGGGTCATACATTGACCTGCCTGATTGAGGTTTATGAGGGAGGTCGCTATTTATGACCGCCTGTGATTGGCTACCATCATATGGATGGTGGTGTGCAAGGTGGAATAGCAGACCTCCATCACTGTGATTGATTTCCTCTACAACGTTTTTTAATGTACACTGAGGGGCCGATTAGGATGGCGGACGGACTTGCGTCCGTCCGCCACCCCAGAGGTGGAGGGACCGTCCGCAGGGGCAGCGGCGGTCCCTCCGTGCAAATTAGGATGTGACCGCCACCCTGACGGTCACAGCCTGGATATTTAACATTGCGGTGGGTGCAGCTTCAAGCAGCACCCGCCGCAATGTTAAAAGTGCATGTTTAACATTTACATGCACAAAGCGGCAGGCACCGCGTGGTGCCTGCCGCTTTGTGCATGTAAATACTGGGGGGTACCATAGGTACCCCCCATGTGCACCCCCCACCCGCCTACACCCTAGGGGCCCGCAACGGGCCCCCAAAATCAAAAGTACACATGCTTTTCCACGGCGGAAAAACCGCTGCGGAAAAGCATATTTACAAATGCTTCCTAATTTGGCTGACGGTGTCTGATAGACACTGCCAGCCAAATGAGAGCTTTTCCGCCGCGGTTGTAATCCGACTGTGGCGGAAAAGCTGCGGACAGAAACCAAGACCCACCAGCCATCGTAATGCGGCGGTGGGTCTTTGGTGACTCTGCAGAGGATTTTCCGCCTCCTCCGGGTCGGAGGTGGCTTCCGCCGGCCCGGAGGAGGCGGAAAATCCTCCATCATAATGAGGCCCTGAGTTTGGTAAATGAACTGGAACCGGGGCTCCTTTCAGAAAGAAAGTTTTCTGTTTCTGTATGAGGAAACTTGATTGACAGCAGGCAATGGTACCCTGGACCAATGCCACTCCTACTAAAGATGTAATCCTGATTCCAAAGAGGATCCTTTACCCTGTGGGAATCAGTTACCATCCCAATTTGAATTTTAGTTGCAAACTATTGATACATAGGATACATAATCAAAATTTGATTGTGACACCCTAAATATGTCACTTTCAAATTATATAATCAAAATTTGATAGTGACATCCTAAGTATACTGCTTCCAAATTGAATTTCAGTATTCGGTTCTAAACTGATTTAAGTAATTCCGAAATATTATGTCTTAGTGAGAAAAATATGAGTGCCTATTAATTACAATGAGGCGGTAGGTGAGATATAGCATTCTTAGCTGTGCATTTTAAAAATGATTTATCAAATGCTTGCTTGATGTTCAGACACAAAATCTTGCGAATTCTTTTTGTTTTTAGCTTACTTAAAGTATGCATTTATTGCTTCTGAGGAATGATTATCTTATATGTGAATATCTATTTCTTTTTAGATGAACTATATACATATGTATAAATATGTACATGTTCCCCTAAACACTTCTAGTTGAAATAATGGTATGATTAGGAAATGTTCTATTAAAGGTGAGTGATGTATCCATGACTCCTCCAATGCATTTCTCATCTCATCACAAATAATGTCACAGATTAGATAATCAATGGCATCAGTGTTGACATCACCTTTCATGTTATTGATGACAACACGCTAGTTTTCATAATATTTATGATAAACTATCCAGAAATATGGACACCTTTTATGAATGTTTTGAAAATGAATACATACGCGCAACTCTATAACATTTTAATTAAACTAAATGGACATAGTATTACAAAAGTATTAAGGTACAAAACTTGGAATATATGCAAAGCTGCCTCATGAAAATAACTTATTGAAGAGCTCTGCAAGACTTTGAGAATAACACCCACATTTTACCTCGGGATAATGTTCAAAATATTGGATTGCATTCAGAGTATAAGCTAATGTAGGTGGATTAAAGAAGGACATTTTAAATGTTGGTGACTATACAATAAAAATATAGCTTAATACAATGTCATAATGAAGATTCTTTTGTTATTGTTTTTTTAAGTGGATCATGAGACAGTACAACATACTGTCATGTTAACTCCCTTTATGAGTATATACAGTATCATTCATTTACACTAAACCAGGCAGAGAAAAGTGATATTGCAACATATATTCAAATAAAGCAAGCGCAAAACAAAGGAGCCCCAATATCAGTGACTTACAGATAAACATCTACTACTAATATGTGATGCTATTTTGCATATATGTGTGTTTAAGCAACCCATTTTTATATTAGATGGTGTTCTTTGGCATCATATAGCATCTATGTCATCTGAGATCACTCTATTCAAAATACATTCTGTACGGAGCTCAGATATTTCATGGTCTGGAATTCAAAGGTTACAGTCCGCTAAAAATGTCATCTGAGGTCACTCTATTCAAATACATTCTGTACGGAGCACAGATATTTAATGGTCTGGAATTCAAAGATTACAGTCCGCTAAAAAGTGAAGCATTTGTTTATTATGTAACTATGCTTCTGAGCTACATCATTATTGTCGGTGCTCTGCTCTTCCCCCAATGCAATACAAGTTACCATTTAATCGAGTAGTAGTAGTGATGTCAATTTATGCATATTTAGGGGATTATTTTTAACATATCTCAATTGGGCCACATTCAGGGCTCTCGCAACAGGTACCTCTACTATAAGTGTAATTGTACAAATACCTCCATGTTAGACCTGGTATCCTTGGCATGTTTCACCTGTCTTTTTGCCTCTACCTCCTGTATTTTGGTCTGTGTGCTTGACTTCGTTTTTGCTGATTTGTGTACTCTGAGAATTTTACCACTGCTTATCAGTGCTAAAGTGCAAGTGCTCCCTGTATAAACTGTGATTATGATGAGTTATCCATGATAGACATATTTAATTTACTGGCAATTCTCTGGTAAAGTGGACTGTGTGTGCCCTGGGCCTGCAAATCAAATACTACCAGTGGGCCTGCAGAACTGGTAGTGCCACCAACACAAATTGCCCTGGAAATATGTTCCAGGCCTGTAAATGCAGTGTCTATAAGGGCAGTTTTAATCTACCATGTTGACCTGGTAAGTGCAACCTCTTGCCAGACCCAAACCTTTGCTTTAACCACATGTATGGCACTCCAAATATAAGCCCAAGGTACCCCCATGGGCAGGGTGCAGTGTATGTGAAAGGTAGGACATGTACTGGTGTGTTTTACATGTCCTGATAGTAAAATACGGCCAATTCAATTTTTCGGTATTGCAAGGACTTGCTCTCCCATAGGTTATCATTGAAGATGCCTTGTAACATCTTACAAGTGTCACTTTCAATTGGGAAGAGCTAGAGATTTGGAGCTTGACTCCCTGAGCTCAGCATTTAAAAATACATCTTTTAGTAAAGGTGGTTTTTGAATTGTGTTTGAAAATGCCACATGTAGAAAGCGGGCATTTTCTTGCTTTACCATTCTGCCTGCCTGTAGAATCAACGTCTGATTTAGACAGACAGATGGGTTGTTTGTGCATTCACTTTAGAGAGTCACACAAAGGAAGCTAAGGTTTGTCCTGCATATCTCAATTGCCCTTTACCAGGCTGATGGGCCTTCCTGAACTAGAGTGACACCTGAAAATGGCTGTGGCTAGCCTCACCCACACCTCTCTCCACCCCCTAGCCCTCCCCCGTAGTGTGTCTGGAGCCAGAAAAGAATGAGGCAGGATCTGTGCACTTCAGAGACTTTTAAGTATGCCTACTTCAAAGGCCATAAGGATGATATGGATTGGACTTGTAACCCCAGACTTCGAGAACACTTCCGGATCAAGAGGAGACCCTGCCAAAAGGAAGAGCTGGAACTGCCCTTTGCTGTGTTGCTTTTCTGGGTTGGCTTGCAGTGGCTGCTTTTGCCTTGGAGAGGACAAAGACTGGACTTTGCTGGTTTGTATCCTGCTTGAGAAGATTCTCCAAAGGCTGGTATGTGCTTGCCTCCTGTTAAGAAGTCTCAAGGCCATCAAGACTTCACCTGCAGCATTCTTGAACTCAACTGCTGGGGGTTCTAACATGCCAAATGGTGCCAATTCCAGTTCCCGGGCCCATGGAGGTGGTTTTGAAAATTCATGCATCTTCCTTCAAGTGCTGTTTTTCCCACTCCAAGCTTGCAGTGTGGTTGAAAAGCCAACACATCATTGAAGTACGATTGAAAAATCAATGCAGCGCCTGTTCGTGGCCCGTAGAACCGCCACAGCCAAGTTCAGAGCACTGTGTCTCTGATGTCCAAGACCCCCACTCCGACTCTGAAGCAGGCCTTGCTGTGCAGCTGAAAGAATGGACTAAGCGCCTGTTACGCCGCCGCCTCTTTGACCCCAGCTCATCCAGATTTCCATGCATCTCACCTGTGCACCAAGCTTCCATCGCATTGCCCCGCTGAAAGGAGTTGCCTCTGGAAATTGACACATCGCTTCACTTCGCAGTAAGGGATTGACGGAACACTCCTCCTGCGTGCAGCAGAACTGATGCCTCCATTCCCCTGGGACTCAAGAACCGACGCATCGCTGTGTTTTCTGACACTTCCCTCCTTTGTGGCAGTCTTTCGTCTTGGATTTTGACTTATAAAAGGTACTTTGTGCTAAAATCAATGCTTCCATAGAGTTTTATGGACAGAATTACTTAAACCTTTTAAAAGTGATATTTTGAGTTATGTATGTTGGATTTTTGTTGTTTGGTTTAGATAAAGATTGTTTATTTTTCTAAACTGATGTGGTGTTCATTTGCATTGTTTTCACTGTGTTACTGTGTGTGTCATGTCCAAAAAGTTCACCCATTGCCTCTGAGGTAAGCCTGACTGCTCTGCCAAGCTACCAAGAGCGTGAGCAGGGGTTATCTGGGTGTGTAACTTCCTTACCCTGACTATAAGGAATGGCCTCTACTGGACAGGGTGCATGCCACTGCCAACTACAGATCCAAATGCCTAGCACTCCTCTTATGATTGCTTTATTCGGTAGCAGCTCCAGGCCAAGGAATGTAAGAAAGTCAGTAAGAAAGTAAGTAATTAAAGTGGACTCATTTGTGTCTGTACTTCATAGATATATTTTGCGGATGTGCACAACAATATAGTCATTTTTTATGACCCAAAGCTCTCCCAGTTACCCCTCCAAGACTCCCACGGCTGATATTTTCATCAGAGGTCTGAAATCATTAGATATGTTATACAAGCGTGAAATCCAACTCTTGTTATTTTCCTAGTCTCTCGACTTTCGAAAGGAGTTGGAAGTCCTGTGTTCCTGTGAGAACATTGGTTATTGGCCCTTTTCAGCCTTTCGTAACCTATGGTATGCAAACATATCAAGTGTGTTTGTGGGTCCCTTGTTTGTAAGTTGTGCAGATGTCATAAATATCCCATTTTCATGGAGTTACCCCATCATCGTCATTCCATGTCTACGGAGTAAGTCCCGTGCCCCCTGTTCAGCTGTTAAAAGGAGTGCCGAGTTGTCACACAGTGGGTCTTATTGCACATATATTATTAGTATCCCTGTGAGTTTACTGAAAACCCACCATGCTTTACTGGTTGCAACAGTATTTATATCATTCTTAGGGTGTCCGATTGGGTGTATTAAGTATGCCTGCTTTGGTCTTTTTTTTATTACCTCTGATTACAGCATTACAAGGGACAGGTGGTCGTTTGGAAAAGTATCAGCTTATAGCAAATAATGTTAGTGCAATCAGGTAATATCTCTTTGGACCGGGCACCCCAAACCCCCATTAGTTAGTGACTGTGTGTGTCATAATCACCCATCTCAGCCGGACCAGATTACCGGCCCGAATCCATCAGCATAATGGAGAATAATGAGAATCAAAGCAATTTCCTCAAGTATTATGAAAGAATTGCCTATTTAAAGAAACTTTCAGAGTCCCTCGGCAGATATGCAAAACTCTGTGCTGGACCTGTGCGTAGATGCTTTGAAGGCTTAGTTCTTGATGTCGGTTTATATAAATCTAGATAAAGTGGGCCTTTCTCCCTTTTAGGATGGCAAAAACCTGCTTTAGACTATGCTGACCTTGAAGTCACGAGCTTCCAGGTGTAGTAGACTGCACACAAAAATAAAATGACACTACAGTGATTCACTGTCTAACACAGGCGCTCACATGCGGTGGCCGCAACCTGAACCTTCATGATGAGAGAGGACAACAATATCCTTATTGGAAGCACACGAGTTAGCCCGAGGCGCCCTGAATATGTCATTCTTTCGAGCATCTTCAGATGGCAGCTTTATTTTATCATCCTTTCAACGCCTGATGTGCTCATTCATCCAGAGGGGCTGACGGTATTGCTTTTTAACACCTTTTATGCAGCCTAACTGACCTGTTTCTATTCATCACGAGTCCAGCAATCAACATGTCAAAAACATGTTTTGTTTGTCCATTGTATGGAATAAAACAGATTGCAGTGTCATCAAGTACCCCATGGATAGTGTCACTGCAAGCCTGCAAGTGACTTTCACATTTGTTTCAGTGACATAAGCATATGGTTCTGTCAATATGAAGCTGACACAGTCATTGATTAAGTGGTACACGAGAGTCAGAGCGATGCCCTCAGCTTTATTCTGAATATTCTGTTTCTGGAGTTTGTTCCACCCCGTTCCATTTATAGAATATTTTGTTTAGAAGATACAGCCGAAGGCTCAGTTGGAGCCACCACTGTAACACTCATTTGCATTATTCAACTAATGCAATGATTCTGTGCGGTACTGCAGGTTTCAGCACAGAGCCGGGATGCAGGTAAATAGCCTGTGTGAGACGGCGCAGGATTGACTTGCATTTTGAATTGACGGCGTCTATGACTCTAATATACGTCTAGGGATTTTACTTTTTTAAAGTTGATTTGCTGGTTTATACGGGGAGAGCTGTAATGTTTGTTCTCCCCACAGAGCACACTTGAGCAGAAGGTGAGTAACACTGGTTTATTATTTCACATCAAATATGAATACATAGAGCTAAGGGCGCCGAGCGTCTAACTGTCCCAAGCTCCGGTCGCCAACTGCCGTTATACTCCTTCGCGCCTCTTCTCTGATGCCTCCTGCGCATGCGCCGCCTCTCCGCTCTAGTCTAGTGCGCGCCGCGTCATCGCGTATGCGCGCATAGACTAGAGCGCACACCACATATCTCCCCCCTTTAATGAAAACCAGGTTGAAGCGTCCCCCCGCCCACCAGGTTGAATGTCCTTCAACTGTGAATAGTCTTGGTGGGGCACCCTGGGAGAGCAGCACCCAGCTATTGTCCTTCCATCTCAAAGTCTCTATAACGAGAGGGCACAATAACTGCCCTTCCGCTGCGGGTGTGTCTTACCGGCATGTTCTCTCCCACTTCTGTCTCTCCTCGGGCCACCCCAGCTTCTCTCGCATCTGCTCTCTGTTCTGCATTCGCCTGTGCATCACGGCCTTCGGAAATCCTGGCTCCCCGGGCTTCCGCTTCACTGTCGTCCCTTGCACTTTCTTCGTGGTTGTCCGTGCCCTGCTCCGAGAGGGCTCTGGCCTCCTGGTCATTCGTGCTACTTTCTTCCACCTCAACCTTGGGCCAGACTAATATTTTGTTGACTCTGGCCATGCGGTCTTGCGACCAGACCTTTCCGTCACTGAGGAGGGCCGCCCTACCACGCACTTCCTTGACTTGTAGTGGCTGGCTAAATTTACTTTCGCCTTTCTTTTGCAGAGTGGGGAGTTTGATCCTAACCCACTCCCCTTTTTCCAACGCCGTGTCCTTCGTGCTGCGTCGCTTGTCATAGTGGGCTGCATAGATCCTCTGGGCCTTCTCCAGATTGTGTTGCACCACCGCTGGGGACCATTTGCTGGTGATGGTCTTCTCCCTCCATGCTACATTGTCCCGGGTGAAGGGATGACGTCCCCTAAGCACTTGGAACGGACTGTACCCCACCACCGAGGGTGTTATCCGGTAGGCCCACAGCATGTTCATCACTTCCACCTCCCAGTCTTTTCCTTGCGAAATGGCCGCCTGAATGGAGCCCATGAGCACCCTGTTAAACCTTTCGACCTGGCCGTTGCAAGCCGGATGGTACACAGCCGTGTGTTTCACCTTGATCCCATTCCTCTTCATGTATCTCCCCCACTTGTCCGACACAAATTGCGGTCCATTGTCACTAAGAATGGATTTGGGTATTCCCTCTCTGAGGAACACCGAGGTTAGGAACTTAAGGATCGTTTCCGTGTCCATCGACTCTTGTATGTCCACTTCCGGCCATTTGGAATACTTGTCAATTATCACACAAATGTACTTATTCACTCCTCTGCTGTCCAGCACGGGCCCCAGTATGTCAATGGCCACTTCTTCCCACGGGCCTTGTGGGGTGTCGAACTTCCCCAGAGCTGGTCTGAGTGGGCGAAGCACCTTATCTGCTCCTTGGCACTGTTCGCACTCCCTCACTTGCCTCTCAATGTGATTATCCATTCCAGGCCACCAATACATCTGTTTAACCAGCGCCTTGGTTTTTACGATGCCCAAATGCCCCTCATGGAGCAATTTCAGCAGTCTTGGTATCAGTGTCACTGGGGGTACCACTTTCTCTCCTCTGTACAAGAATATTCCCGAGTCACTCAGGGACAATTCTTCCCTTATTTCATAGAATCGTCGCACACCCTCCTTGAGCTTCTTCTTGTCCGGCCAGCCCACGGTAAGGTGTTTCCTTACTTCCATCTTTTCCTCATCGAGCTCGTAAGCTGCCTGCCATTCCTGTGCACTGATTGACATTTCGTGATCCTCCATGCTGGCCACCATCTCTTCAGCGTCCGGGGTCTCACCCGGCGCCTCCTCCATTGCTGCTGCCCGGCTGAGGTAATCAGCTACCTTGTTCTGCGTTCCTGGGAGGTATTCTACATCATATGTATAGTCTAGCAACTTCAAGGTCATCTTCGCTATTCTCGGGGTGGCGGTGTCATGACCCGATGACGTCAACACTTTGATCAGTGGCTTGTGATCCGTTTGAAGTCTGAATCTCGTGCCCCATATGAACTGACGAAACTTGCTCAGCGCCCACGTGACCGCCAGCATCTCTTTTTCAATTACGCTGTACCTTTGTTCCGTCGGGGACAGCGCCCTGGATGCAAAACAGATCGTTTCCTTGGCACCATCTTCCCTTTCTTGCGCCAAGACAGCTCCCAAGCCCTTGTCGCTTGCGTCAGTTGTCACCACAGTTTTGCCGGTGGGGTCATACCCTTGCAGTGGGATGGCGTGGCTGATACAGTCTTTAATGGACTCGAATTCGGATTGGGCCTCCGCGTCCCATTCGAATTTTGCATTGTTTCTGATTAGTTGTCTCATCCTGTGCGTTCTAGTGGCAAAATGTCTGACAAACCGGCTGTAATACTCGGCCATTCTGAGGAATGACCGCACTTCCTCTTTGGTAGTTGGGGCCTTGGCGTCCTTTATTGCTTTCACATTTTGCTCCTTCGGTGATATGCCATGCGTCCCTATCTCGTGCCCCAGGTAGGTCACGCTGCGGGACCCTATCCTACACTTGCTCCATTCCGCCGTCAATCCCCTGCTTTGCAGCACTCCCAGCACTCAATGTAGTTTCTTATCGTGCTCGCTTTTGTCGGAGCCCATCACTAGGATGTCATCTTGGAAGTATTGCACTCCCGAGATGTCCTTAAACAATCTGTGCATAAGTTTCTGGAACACGGCCGCAGCGGATGCTAGGCCGAACGGCATTCTCCTGAATTGGTAGCATCCAAAGGGCGTTATGAAGGCTGTGTACTTCCTACTCGACGGATGCAGTTCTATCTGGTAATACGCCGACGTCAGGTCTATGGTGGAGAAGTGGGTGATCCCTTTTGTCCTAGCCAGCATCTCATCTATTCTGGGGAGCGGGAATCTCTCCACTATGAGGCTTTTGTTGAGCTCCCTTAGGTCCACGCAGAGTCTGACCTTGCCATTTGGCTTCTTGACCACTACCAAGGGCGATAGCCATTCCGCACTGTCCACTGGTTCAATGATGTCTTGCTCTTCTAGCTTCAGTAGTTCTTGGCGCACCGCCTCACTCGTGGACATCGGTATGTTCCGTACCTTATGCACCACTGGTACTGCTCCCTCCTTGAGGACCATCTTGTGCACGAATTTGTCCAGTTTTCCCACCGTGCCCTCAAAGACCTTGGGGTATGCTGCCTTCCAGTCCTCCTCCTTCGAGAGGGGCCATTCGTCTGTTAGCAAAATCTGTTCTTTCCCCCCAGGATTGAGTATAATACCGAGATCACCTGCATCTCTCCATCCCAGTACCGACGGGCCTTTTTCTGCTACATACAGGGTGCACATGGCTGACCGTCCTCTGAATTCGAACTCCAGGTCCCTGCACCCAACCAGGGGGATGGTGTTCTCGGTATACGAGATGGGTCTGATGTCCGGCGGCATTAGGTCAGGGCCTATGGCAGGCGCGAAGTCCTCTTCCCATATCGACCTTTGTACTATGGTCCAGGGGGATCCTGAATCCACAGCCACATGTACTTTGACGCCCCCAATGAGCATGTCGGTGCGGGGCTTGTCTCTTCGCTTGCCGGACACGTCCAAAACTTGATCCTCTATGCACAGGACCAGATCGTCATCATCCGCGTCGTCTTCCTCACTTACGTTGGCCGTGGCTGCATCGATACACTTGACGGTGGACTTCGTCCCTTTTTTCCGGCAGACTTTTTCGAAATGACCTGTCAACCCACAGAACGAGCACCTGGCGCGGAACGCGGGACAACGCCTGTCCTGGGCCGCGTGTGCTGCACTGCCACATCTGTAGCATGCGAATTTTGATCCCGGGCCAGAGCGAGCCATCTGTTTCCCAGACCCTCTTATATCCTTCCTCGGGTCCCCGTAATTGCTTTTGGGTTTACTGGATTGTGGTGCCTCATCGATCTTGTTGACCATCTGTCTTGGGCCACTTTCCCTTTTCGCCGCGTCTGCGCCTCTCTTCGACATTTCGGCCTTTTTGACCATCGCCACCACCTCTTTCAGGGTTGTCTCGTTCATTGCCCATAGCTTGTCTTGCACCGATCTGCTGGTGGTGTGCATTACAATTTGGTCCTTAATGTACTCATCCTGCAGGTTCCCATACCTACATGTGATTGCTAGTCGGCGAAGGGCTGCCACATAATCATCAATGGACTCTCCCGCCTCCTGTTTCCGCTGTTGGAAGTTATAGCGGTCTATCGAGACGCAGACCGCTGGGCGGTAATGGCTGTCCAGGTCATCCAGGGCATTCGCAAAAACATCCGTCTCCGCTGCACCCCTCTCCTTGGGCACCAGGTTCTTAAACACCCTCACCCCTTCCGGGCCTAAGTTGTGGAGCAACAGTCTCTTTTTTCTTTCCGGCGTGTATTCACCTTCACTCTCATCTCCCAGAGCCTCAATGTAATTTAGGAAATAATCCTTCCAGTCTTCCCATTTTAGTTGGGGTTCATCTGGTCTAGGTAGGAACGGGACTGGTGCCATCAGGGCTGACGCCTGATTCGCCATTCTCTCTTCGCCTCTAGGTTCGCCTTCCTGGGCCCTGCTTTGGGTGGGTTCACCAGACACTCCTGCGCTCTCTGACGTGTCCACTTGGCCCCTTGGGCTCCCTGGGGCGTTATCCCTCTCACTGTGCGCAGTCTGTGCACTCTCCCCCCTTTCCTCTGGCTTGGGGGAGTCACCCTTGGTTGCCAGGTTGCTGCTTGGGGGCTCCTGGAGTCTTGGGCCACACTAACCTGGCTTGTGTAGTTGGTGTTCAGCTTGGTGCCGTGTTGGTGCGCTGCTGCCACGCCCTTTGCTCTTCTTTGCCAGTGATTAGCCTTACTGACTGGTGAGGGTGGCTGTGGGGGTGTTTGCTGTCGTCCCTGCACCGGGTGGTGTCCGGGTCCCAGCCTCGTCGCCACTGTAATGTTTGTTCTCCCCACAGAGCACACTTGAGCAGAAGGTGAGTAACACTGGTTTATTATTTCACATCAAATATGAATACATAGAGCTAAGGGCGCCGAGCGTCTAACTGTCCCAAGCTCCGGTCGCCAACTGCCGTTATACTCCTTCGCGCCTCTTCTCTGATGCCTCCTGCGCATGCGCCGCCTCTCCGCTCTAGTCTAGTGCGCGCCGCGTCATCGCGTATGCGCGCATAGACTAGAGCGCACACCACAAGAGCTTGTATTTGTACATGACTTTGAGAACTCCTCCAATGTCCAAATGTGTAATTTAGGGAATTAGCTTAAATGTCTCTATCACCACATCAAGTCTCTCTGTCTTCTCGTCTGTAAAATTGTCGAACTCGTACAGATGAGTGTAAGTATTAAAACGCATAGGCTGAAAGTAGGAGTGCAGGGTGTGTGTGTGTGTGTTCCGGGGGAGGGGGCTGGGGAGTGGACGTGGGGGGCCTGAGGTGGGGGAGGGGTTCTGCAGCACCCCAAGAAATAATCAGGCAGGATTTCAGAAAGTGAATGAGCAATAAAGATGCTTCTAAATGTTGAGTTCATTCTGTCACATTTGCTGTACGTTCAAAGACAAAGGTCAAATGTCAAGCTACGACACAACACTGTAAACAAAGTTGCCTGTGAGGCTTCCAGGCAAAGTGGAGGGGTGGTGTATTTGTTATAGCTGGTTTCTAATAGCTCACAATGTTTATTTTTATCAAATGCATTCTTTATGTAGTGAATCCAACTTGGCACTAGGAGCCCCTAAGAACACTAGAATGATACACAGCCAGAACTGTTAGCCAGAAATTAGTTTAAAAAAGTGTGTTTTAATGACTATTGTTGGACTTAGCCCTTCCTGCAAGGTTAACCCTAAACACTTTGCCTTACTCCTCCTATTTTTGTTGATTTGTTTTTGTTGGTCTTAGGTCTCTGCACACTTTAAACACTCTTAAATTCATTTTTCACTACAGCAAAGCCTATCTCTGCCATAGGATAACGTTGGAGTTCCTCTATCACATTTTATAAGTGTCATTTTCAAACGGGAAGAGATATGCAGTTCATGTTTCCTGTCTCTGGAATCACAATTTTGATTATAGTAGAGTTGGATTTTAAATTATATTTCTGAAAATATCACTTTTAGAAAGTTATACAATCAAATAAAATATCTAGTTGCTTATTTTTGAGCTACTTTTATATTGAAAGGACAAATAATCACATTATAACTAGCCCTTATGATTTATTTCACATTACTTCAGTACTCGCTCAAGAACATTTGAGAGTGTCTTCTCACTTGTCTTTATGAAGGGCAAACTTCTTTGGGTAAAAAGGAAAATTCAAATATCAAACAATAAACATGACAGAACTGAGTGAACATATAATGACATAACACAACAATTATTAGAATCAATCAAATGAAATAGTGAGATTAAATGTTCTTAGACCAGTCCTTCATTTGAATAGAAAAACATACGACGGATTAGACAATTCTTATTTTTAGCAAAGTCTTTTCCTGCCGGTAAACACTACTGGGGAGCTTCTAATTTAGGTCATTTATACTGGTGGACAGGCGATCTGCCAATATTTCCAAGAAGATGAATAATTCAATGTGGATACTTTTCCCCAGGTGCTAGGTCAATGTGCTTTGGAACCCCTACTATTATGGGGCTCTCCTCAGGACTGGGACAAGGTCAGTTCTGTAAATAACAATGGGGCACAATGTATTCGTTTTTTTAAAACAATTGATCTCCTCTTTTTTTATTTTGTTCACAATGGAAAAACACCTCTATTTTTCTCATGTTTAATAAATGTAAGAGGCCGATTCTGTTTTGGATTCAGTTGGAGCCAAATTGCCGATACATTAGCTCACTGATTCTTGGGAGTATACCTAACACGAGAATGATGATTTTGAATATTAGAATTCAACATTTTATGATTAAGAGTGAGCACATTTCATAGGTGAACCCTAAGTGAAGCCCATATTGAGCATTTTGTAAGTTCGTTGAATTCACTTGGGAACACTGTTTGTAACACATTCTCGACTGTGGGGTAAAATGCATGCAAAATAATGCCGTAAAAAGTAACTAATGGTTTGCAATACTGAGTCCGGGTGCATTTGGTTCCCTTTTTCTTTTCTGTTGACAGTTTGCTAGTTGTAATCTGTTCGGGCGAGCCTGCGGAAATAATTGCTCCTTGGAACATAGTTGCCGACAATGGAATCTTTTGAAACAATGTAGATTAATGATGTCTCTTGTGTGTTTACTTGCCTCCCGGATCGACTGTGGTTCATCTTGGTAATTTTCAGGTAACAGTGTGGCTCTGGTCTGTTAGAGAGTCCACTGCAGTTCTTCTTTGTTTTGTTTGGCGGGAAACTGTTCAGGCATGACCAACTGAGTGCCATGGCTTGTCAATCTATTTAATCCACACCTTTTTTGAAGAGCTTAGAGTTGCATGCTGGATATTGTAGTGTGATCTTGAAAACTGTTTCGAAGATGAACTTATATATAAAGAATTGACATAATCCTCTTTTATAATCTATTAATCTCAGACATTTCATGAAGTCCTCGCAGTACTGTGTTGAACTTCGTGATTGGATAAGCTTATTTACTGATCAACAGAGTTTCTGTATCACCACCTCTAGGATTTGGTTTGATGACGCTATGGACTGTCCACTGAAATCCGTTTCTGTGTGGTCCATCTCAATGAAATGATTGACCATGGGTGCCGTTATGATTTTATTTTTCCATCTTGAATGGTGTTTGACAACACTTTGTTTTACTTTTTGGTTTGTTTTCCCTATAAACATTTTTTAACAGGGACAGAATACTGTATAAACAACAATATTTATTTTACAATCGCCGAATTTGTTATGTCTCCATTGTACTCCCCCTGCAGTGTACATAGACCCTTCAATTGTGGAACTGCAAGCTGTACAGTTTCCACAGTTGTGGTGACCTTAGATGGGTTTTAAATTCATGGGGTACCGTAAATTCTCCAATCTTCTCTGTGGGATATCACTTGCTCTGATTATTTGTCATCCTATACTGGTATTCAGCATCAGGGCGAATAAGGGCAAGTCAAAGTTTGCATTCCCTGCCACTGATCAGATCCCAATTATCATGTATGATCTTCTTGAAATCATTGGTTCAGTGACCATATGTTGATAGACACGCCATTCTAAATGTTGGTGGTTTGGGATTCTTTGTCAATAGGTGTTCTCTTGGTTAGTACCAAGCCTGCTTCATGGAATGTTTCAGCAATTTATGAGTATAGCCCATTTCCTTCAATTGATCTTTTAATGTATGGGCATGTATTTCATAATCTTCTTTGCGAGTGCAATTACGTCTAATTTGCAAAAATTGCCCAAAAGGTAGGTTGTCTTTTAAACTCCTTGGGTGGAAGCTTCTGTAGTGTAGAACATTGTTTGTGTCTGTAGATGTGGTGTACAGAGTAGAGATTAGTCAATCTTCAGAGGGTCTGACCTCTAAATCAAGAAAAGTAAGATTGCTTTTGCTGTGTGACAAACTGAATTGAATGTCATGATTTCTGTTATTCAGCCAAGTGTAGAATTCCTTAAGTTTGACCTCAGTCCCATTCCATATGCACCAGATGTCATCGATGTACCAATGCCACTGAGCTATGTGGTCTATGAATGGGTTGTTGTTGTAGATGTATTTGTCTTCATATTGTGCCATGTACAGTACTGTCATCTCTGGAGTGAAGGGACAGCCCATTGCTGTCCTTTTGATTTGAAAGAAAAAATCATCCTCAAATTTAAAGAAATTCTTTTTAAGTGCCAGCGAGGCCAAACCTTAAATGAATTTTGTAGGCACTTGATGGGGACGTGGTCTTCTCTCCAAGTATAGCTCAATGGCCTCCAAGGCTTCATCTTGTCGGATTTGCGTTTAGAGACATCCAATATAACCAGCCATTGTTTTCTGGGGTTTAATGGTATCCCTCAGTTCTGTTAATAAAATCCATTGTGTCTCGCAAATACAAGGTTACCTCTTGTAGGATAGGTTTTAGAAATATATTGACGTATTGAGAAATGGGTTCCAGAGTTGAATCGCATCCAGATACGATTGGACAACCTGGAGAGTTGTTAGCGTCCTTGTGAACTTTTGAAAAAAAATAGATTACCAGGGTCCTGGGTGTTTTTATTTAGATATTCGAATTCTTTAGGGCCTAGGATGCCTGTTGTTTGGCCTTTGTCTAGAACCAACTGGATATAATTCTGAATTTCTTGAGAAATCTGTTGACACCAAGTCTGATTGGAGACACGTTTTCTTCCTTCAATCAAGTAAGAATCTTTGGACCAAATGACGATCCCTTGTAGAAAGTTGTCATTTTCTTGGCTTAGCCATTTTGGTGCCTGCAGCCTGTCTCTGGTTACATGGCTGGGTGTAGTTGACTGCTGGAATTTGGGTATTCTTCCTAGACAGCCACCCTCAATGGGAGCTTAGGTGTCACTGGATGGGCCTTCACTGGCAGGATGGGAGGGGGAGCAGGACACCGCCTTACTTGCACCTTAATAGGCTGTGTACTGTCTCCACACAAAGGGCCCAATGACCTTGCATTGCGACTTCAGCCAGCTTGGAGCCAGGACAGGGAAGACACAGAATTCTTTGCACTTCAAAGCCACTGTCTAGAAGCTTCTCCTAGCTTCCAGAACCAGGGCACCAGGGTATAAAAGGTATAAATTCCACACATAGACAGAACCAGATCAGAAGGATGAGAATTGTCTTAGATTGCTCCTGGAATATGGAACAACCTCCCACTCCACATCAGAACCTCCTTCTCTCTTCTTGAATTCTGCAAGAAGCTAAAAACCTGGTGTTTTAATTAACCAACCAACCATAGGTAGGGCTTGGTGCCAGGATCCTCGGGGTGATGATGCACTTTCCAAATACAAATAACATACCATGGCGTAGCATACTGTAACATAACATATATGACTGTGATGTTTCCTCTAATGTCCAAATGTGTAACTTAAGGAATAAGCTCAAATGTTTCTATCACCACATCAAGTCTCTAGACAGCCAGGCCCGAGTCACAGTGAGGGAGAGAACCAGGTTGGACTTTGTCAGGTGGGAGAGGATCTCATCTAAATAAAAGAGTTGTTAAGGAGCAGAAGTTCGGCCTACCTGGTAGCAGAAGCTTTTTGGCATAATGAAAGAGGGGCTACCAGGTTATTTTATAGTTAAGTAAACTGGCACAAAAGGACATGTGGGAGCTGCAAGAAACTATTTAGGATTGTCAAACTGAATTTCTACAATGACTGGCTAGTGGTCAGGACACTTTGCCCCTCAATCACCACATCCTCCGAAGATTCTTGGACTTCGGAAGGCTCCACCTGGAGTGGCAGCCATGCTGGAAGAAACATCCTGTTTCCTGGCGCCTGTTGGAAGAGTAGGACTCACTCATGGTCTCAAGAACTCAATGACTCCTAAATCAAGGCACCCAGGAATTGGCATTGCCGCCAAGAGTCAGGTGGCTGGCCTCCTTTTTGCCTTCTTTAGGGACACAGAAAGAAGAAGGATTTCTGACTTCAAGAGGGTATAGCTGATTATCGGCAATTCGACACTTGAGAAGAGCTGATTGGAAGGACACCTGGTACCTAGAAGCCTGCCAGGAGGAACTAGGGACAGTAGGGCTTACCAAGAAGGAACTTTCCCAGCAGTTGCGAAAATTGTGACTTGTGCCATCTCTGAGGGACTTGGGCATGGGGCTGAGGATTTTTCCAGGGAGGTAGCACCCGAGGCAGGCAAGAAAACCCAGTTTTCCCTACATGGAGATATTGCCTCACTGGGAGTTTTTGCGGTACTGATAACTGGTTTAACTGGACTATAGAGTAAGGTTATCCTACCTAGTGGAGCCCTATCTGGCAACATCTTCCAGCCGTGTTCCGTGGAAGGATTTTCACTTCCAAAAAAGTGATTAAGCTCAAAGGCAAAACCTTGGACCGGGGAGAAGCATCACATTTGTTTACGTGGCAAAGTTACCTCAGTAGCTAGGAAATCCAGGTTTATCCCATTTGCAGCTTTTAAATCTAGAACCAATGGCTTTACTGAGAGCACTATGACAGTGTATCCAACGTTACAGACCCTTACTGGGCACAGCCTTGGACCTTGCCCCGAAGGAGCCTTTTGCTTTCCAATTCAAAATCTTAAGTCTGAATCTTTGACCGGGATGCCCTGCTTGGCATATTAGATCTCTGCTCCATCCCGGCTTGCCTGAAATCTCACCTAATTGCTAGTCACGTTTATGTTTCTGGGTGCTTTTTGACTTAAATATTAAAATTCATATCTCCAGTTTCAGTTTTAATGATCCTGGTGTGTTTTTGCTCATTAATTTTTTTTTATTTTTCTAAGTTACTTTGACTTTTTGTCCTTTTTTCTTGACTTTAATGGTGTTGGTAAGCTTAAACGGAACACACACTTCTCTAGAAATTGGCTGATTTGTTTGCCATAGCTGCCAGGGGTTGAGCATAGATTAAGTCAGAACGCTGTTTTAACATAGCCAGAGTGATTTATTAAGTTGATAGGCATACCCACCTCCCAAATAAATAACTACATTCCTGACACACGTTCCTACCATTACATTATGCAACCAAGCATTTCTTGCACAAGCTCTTAATATCTAGCTTCACCATTTGGCACAGTAAATCTCCTGCTATCCTTTCATGTTGATGGCTTCCGTTTGGCACTTGGATAAATTGTCACCTTTGGGTTTTGGGCTGAGATGATAACATGTAAGGAACCACCTCTATTACATTAATATTCCTCATGAATTCTTTCCCAATGAATTTCTGCATAGTACCCTGCACATCTAGATATGTGCACCTTTTCTAAGGTTTAGATATTGCTGGTCTGCTTTTCAGTGCTGCCTAATTCCTTTAGCTGGCTATATTAAGGCAATATCAGACAGCTGTCTTATGACATCACTGCAAGTTGGACCAACTTGCAGGCAAATGCATTGGAAACATTCTTTGCCTTCAGTGCAAAGATATTAAAAAGCCCAACTGTCATTTTGCTTGGGGCTTAAGCAACCCCAGCCTCATTGACCAGAATTGCTTGCCTTGCCGCGCCGAAATCTAAATAGTGACCTTAAGCAATCACCAAAGGCCTCTGATATCTTGTCATCGTTAATAAAACCTTTTGCACGGGGCTTAATCTGAGCAAATGGATGCAGGTGACACCCACAGCCACCTATTTTTGAGGAACAGTGCATATGTATGCTCATTAGACTTTTGATAAAAGAAGGAGTAACGCATGAGAAAGGAAGATTCAGGAAGGGACGGATCAAACAATCGTGACAAATGGAGGGAACAGGCATGAATGAGATACGGGGGCAGGGAGTGTCTGGGTGTAGATTAAAGAGGCATGGTGTGGAATAAAGACTATGGTGCAGATTTACAAGCCCCTTGCACTGCCATTGCGTCACTTTTTTTGAGACAACAGCGGTGCAAACAATGCAGCCAATTTACAACGTGATGCATCTGGGGAAATGCGCCACATTGAAAAGCCCTGCGTCAGGTATAATGTATGCAAGGGGGGGCGTTCCCATCCAAAAAAGCCATGTAGATCTGACGCAGTGAAATTTCACTGCGTCACTCTATTACTTCACTGCATCAAAATCCCTACGCCTGCTCAAACCATGCGTAAGGAAGGGCGCCGGGCTTTTTGAATGGGACTCACCTATCTTTTGTGGGGCATGGCTGGAGTTGCATCACTTTCATGAGCAACTCCAGCAGTGCGTCAATTTTGGGCCAACAGATGTGTCTGAATTTCTGACGCATCTGTTAATCCTTGCGCCATGGAGCACTGTATAGTAAATACAGCGCATCCATTGTGGCTTAAGGACATTTGGCGCTGGCACAACAAAACTGACACATCTATGCAGTTGCGCCACTTCCTTGCAAATCTGCTCTTGTGTAGCCTTAGTATTTGGCATGCTGACATTTAATATCATCAGCCACGTGCGTCTGAGGAATACTTTAGGACCAACACTTATTCTTTTTTACAAATCAAGCATTGACTTTACCACAATCACATTCCACAGTGTGCGTTATTGGCCTTGTGCCTTGAGTGTTACATATTACACTCATCTTACCATGAAGTATTCATCTCTGTTTGAATTGAAAAAGCTAGCCCCATGACTCTCTGTTACACTGCTTCTTTTTGCAGGGAGGGGGAGAGAACAATTCTCACCATCTTCTACCAGTCTAAAGATGCCTGTCTGGGCTGCGACTACATGCCTAGATGTTATGGTTTTAACCAGATATTTCCACCTTGTATTTTATTTATTTAGACATGACTGCAATGCTAGCCTATTAAACATTGAAGAATATGTTTTTGAAATATATTCAATTAATGCATGCCTTTCTTAATTTAATACATCTTCCACAAAGCACGAATCTGTTTACTGGCAGCTGCACCATGTTGTTCTCCTGTAAAGTGTGTTACAATACCCCACTGCCCTTCACTGTAATTTCATTATATTATAATGTAATCACGTCACAGCAGCCATTTGTCTTACCAAATCCTCAATCTGTTCTTCCTTTGCAGTTGCAGAACTCATATTTTCTTAATTATTTTTATGATGTCTTGAGAAGGGCTGGATAATTTCTGTCTCAATATGTTGTTTGCTTTTACTTTAAAACAGACTCATCATGTGTTTAGGTAGAGTTAGCTTGAACCTTGCTGTTACATGTGTTAATTTTTTTTTGTGTGTCAACCTTCACTGTGTTTACCGTAATGTCTTCATGATTCTTAATAATATAGGAATTACATTTTTAACACTTCAGCTTACTATAGCCAAAATATTAATACACAGTCATTCAATATTCTCAATAATGATGATGCTAGTAAAACATATAAAATTGCTATGTGGCTTGATTGCACTCCAAGATCGGGAAAGTGTCTTTCCAAAAGAATCGTAAAGGTTTCCGACCGACCGTGTACGATGTGAGTTAGGCGTTAGGAATATCCCACTCCAAACTTTATGGCATGCGGAATGACTGAGCTATACAGAGAAGAATCGTACGCCTCTACGGACCGCGTTTCCGAATGACCAATTACAATGCTGGATTCGGGCATCCTTTCCGAATCGTGCCGTCCAACTCAAATCGACAGTCCGGTTCAGACTTTGGAGGCCCGTAGCCGGCCCCCCTGCACCCGGAGCCTTCCCAATCAGGACCGTGTCCGCCACAGGGTGCCCGATTTTCCCTAGCCACCCTTTTCTTCAAAGGGAGCCTATACATTCGGTCGGAACAAAGGCTCTCATTGAAGTCAATGGGAGTCCAACCAAATCGGGGCGCATTGCAATCGGACGGTCAGACTCTCCTGATCTGAGTCGATCGGAAACCATTCCCACACCGATTTAGTCGGGAACATTTCCAAACAGCATCGAAATAGGGCCCATAGTTGAAAGATAGTTGGTTACGTCGCAATTTAGATTTTTCGGAACCCCATTAAAGAATGTCTAGATTCTGTTAAAGATAGAGAGGCAAGCATTATTGTTTTTTCCCTTTGTAAATACCACTAATCAGCTAAGAAAGTACTTATTAATATTTTTATATGAACATAAACTACAACTTCTATGAATGCTGTATTAAAAGGAAACAACGCACATCAGTTGTAATCCAATGTGAACACCTCTCCCCCAACAATCCTTAAACACAACTGTTGGCTCCGCCTCTTCCTCTTTTCGACTCAGCAGGAAGATGAGCACTCTCTCAGTTTCTTTCCTAAATACTTGTTTTAAAGTATACCATGTCTAATTGTGTACCAAAAGCAGTGGTTAAAATTATTGACAAGGGTGCTGCTGGCTCAAAGTGTGGCTGGCTCTAGGTTGTTCGTAGGTGCCCCTATGATGTATCACTCCTGACTTCCCCAGAACTGGGGCCTTTAAAAGCTCCCTTGTGGCCAGTGCTTAATCTATTAAAGGCAGCTTGCACCATACATTGCCCCTGATATGCTTCCAATGATAGTAACAGCACAGCTACTAATGATCACACTCCTACAAATGTGACAGTTTGGACTATTTCAGAACCCCAAAGCTCTAAGAATTGCTTGGGCAGCAGGAAGTAGTAATTTTTAATGTGTATTGAATTAATAATTAATTGTTGTTGGGGGTCTTCTCTAAATTTGCCAGAGATCGCCATCTTGTGGCAGACTGTCACAAGCGTCAGTGTTGACAATTAAGTGCTGGTGCCGAGCACTGGACACCACTGGCTCTAATTAAGTACTGGTTGTGGGCACTATAGGCCCACCACCAAGTTCACCCAGACACCAACTGCTATCATCCTTGGCCCATGTGCACTGTAGGACGCAGTAGCCCTTAATTAGCGGGTGAGACTTCACATACAAGTTCTTCTATTATGTATTCTGTTCTGTTATGTATCAGCACAATGAGCACAAAACGTGATGGAAAAATAACTCTACTATTTACAGGTGTCCAAAGTCATTTTAGCTGCTAGGAGAGGTCTTTATCAAGAAATGTTTGAAGACAAAAATGCAGGATAATTAATGCATGAGATATTTTCTTCTAAGAGCTTCAATTACAGCATTTGCAGTAAACTTCGAGGACGAAATCAAAGCAGAAATTCACCAAAGGCACAATGAGAAAAAGCAAGCATCAGCTCTAATTGCACATGCTATTTTTGTGCACCTTACATTGTGCCATTTTACAGCTTGGATTTGATCTCATATTATTTGTGCGCACAATACAATGTCATATATGTTCAGTTAATGCATATGAAAATAAAATAAAAGGAACATAAAGTCATGGCTGATTACCCAAATAGGATACACAAAACCCTTGAAGTACGATAGGCCCCATGGGCCTTATTCACATACGTTTGTGTAAATTTGCGTTTGTTTTGGAATTAACAAAACTGCATTTTAATATTAATTTTGCGAGTGCAGAGGCTCCATTGTAGGAGTGGACTATACCGCACAGAAAAAAGTAAGCCTGTCCTATCTTTTTATGTATTATTCTCTGCACTCTCAAACTTACTATTAAAGCGAAATGTTGTGAATTCTCAAACAAACGTAGACTTACCTTTGTGAATCAGACCCCATGTTTCTTGCTCTTCCTTTGCGCCTTCCAAAACAGGTCATTTCCTTATAGAAGAAGAAAACATTCGAACCGATGTCAAACATATACAGTAGAATGGACTTGTAAATGTGTCACTCCTGGCAGGACCAACGCGAACTTCCGGTCTGTAGGAAAAAGATACTCGTCACTTCCGCATCAGCTCGTTCCTTGAGACTCCTGCAACCAATGTTACGAGCAGCATCTTTCCTGTGTCCGTAATCACTGGCACTTGGCACAGTGCAAAACCTTATAATAAAACACAACTGGCCAGATTAAAATCAATATCATCTCAAGTAACAGCATGTATAAAAACAATTGGGTGGGATAATCCTCGCCTCCATGTCCTCAATAAAAGTGAAAATTCTTGACACCACAACTAGAATTTCATTTTTCAATATGAGGACCAGAGGCTTCAATTATGCATGTTTGAAGCTTTCCCACAACAAGAGAAGAAATCTCCATTACTAGTTTATAATAAATCTCCCTGAACGTTGAGTCAGGCGACCAGAATAATGTCATCAAATCTAGGGCATAGGCTTTTGATGCCATTGTGTCCATTGCTGAATGATCATCAAAATGTTCTATGCCAATGCTTCTGACAACAACCACTTCACCCAATGGGCTAAGGTCATTGCTGACACTGGTGCAAATGGTTTCTGAAGAGAAATTCATACATGCCCTTTATTATCTTTCCAAAAATCTATAGTAACAGAGTTAAAATACCTCCGGATAACGAACCCCAAATAAATTGTAGTTTTCTAGAAATGACAGATGTGAAATAGATCTTGAATTCAATTTCGTATGTCTTGAAATTTGGAACAAAGGCCCTTCAGGAGAGAATGCTCTACCTGTTATCCTGACATCCAACACCTTCCTGCAGGAAATCAGGCAAAACAACATGGGTAACTTTGCGAATAACTGTTCATGTAATAAATCTGTGTTGTCTTGCCATCTTTGCAAAAATTTCAAAACTATATTAAGATCCCATGAGTCCATATATTTGGGTTGAGGATTTCACAAACTAATGCTCCTAATCACCTTACAATGCAAAGGGTGCTCTCCAACTAGTTTGCCATCAACGTGAACATGCCTGACAAAATGATGGACTGAAAATTATTCACTGATCAGTAAGACAGACCATTAGATGCCTTTTCAAATACAAATTAAGTACTAAGGGCACTTCTGCACTCATGGGATCCACACTCCGTTTGATAACCAGCTGGTCCATCATTTGTATGCTGAATTATATAATTTGTGGTTGCTTTCTGCCCAGTAATGCCGCATAAAGAGTTGGAAGTAAATCCCCCTATCCCCGTCCCCTGGTCGGATCACTTTTTTGTTCCCTTTATGGTGCGAATTCCCGATGCTAGAGTTCAGGAACAGCCTCTCTCTAACTACCCCAGCCGTAAATGGGCCAAATTCTCCCAGGCCAAGTTCAATGCTGCTTGACTAAAGGAGGGAGGCCAGGCGGGATGGATGCTGAATCCGCACATAGCAATCTGAATAGACGCATAATTGAGGCCTTGGATAGTAGAGCCCCACTATGCTTGAACAACCCACGGGGGCGGTCACAGAAATCGGCTCCATGGTATAATGAGGATTTGCATCGAGCAAAGGCAGAATGCAAACATCTTGAGAGGCAGTGGAGGGTTGCCTTTTTGAATCAGGCCAAGCAGGAGTACAAAGCTAAGCGGAGGGCCTACCATGGACCTATTAGAAGGGCTAAAGCAGCCTACTATGCAGGTAGAATTGGCGATGCGGAAAACTCCAAGAAGGAACTGTTTAAAATTTACAAGGAAATGTTCTCGTCTAAATCACCTGCTATGCCCATGGAAAGCTCAGTAGACTCATGCATTTCGGAGAAAGTAGCTAAGATCTACTCCGCCTTTCCGGGAGATACTAAAATGGGATCTGAGTTCATGGAGGATGATCGGGAAGTCAGGGGTTTGAACACACTAGAGAATTTTATTACTCCTCCCCCTGAAGCAGTACGACAGATCGGCAGCTCGATAAAGTCGGGCTCTCCTAGGGATCCTGCTTCACCGAAGCTGCTCACAGAAAGCCTTGCGATTCTGGAGCCCTATATTAGACATCTGTTAGATGTATCTTTTAAGATGCATATGGTGCCTGAGGGGTGGTAGCAGGCTGTGGTTCTCCCCCTTCATAAAAAGCCTAATATCAGCTATGAGAAGTTGGAGAACCTTCGCCCGATCTCGCTTCTACCCTATGTGGCCAAAGTGGCAGAGAAGGTCCTGAATTCCCAACTGATGACGTATGTGGAGGAAGCGAATCTGCTCCACTCGACACAGTTTGGATTTAGACCCCGCCACTCTACGGAGTCAGCTTTGCTAATGGCTGTTGAGACCATCAGGCAGGGGGTGGACGAGGGTCAGACTATGGCCCTGATCCTCCTAGACCTGAGTGCAGCCTTTGACACTGTAGCACATTTCACCTTGCTACAGTGTCTGAATAAGGGCGGGATCTCAGGGACTGCGCTGAAATGTATTCAGTCCTTCCTGTCTAGCCGGGGATTTCAGGTTAGGCAGGGAGATCACTACTATAGAATGGTCAACTTGGGTCAGGGCGTACCGCAGGGTTCGGCCTAGAGCCCGACTCTATTTAATCTTTATGTTTCTCCTGTAGCAACAATAGTAGAGGGCTATGGTTTGCGAATTGTGTCCTATGCCGATGACGCGCAGCTGGTCATCTCCCTGTCGCGGACACCGGATCTGGCTGCGGTCAACTTCAGAGCATGCATGCAGGAGCTTGCCTCATGGATGTCTACCAATTGCCTGAGGTTGAACAGTAGCAAGACCGAGGTGCTCGTGGTGGGGGGAGGCCCGTCTGTGTGGTAATCATCATGGTGGCCCACCTGTTTGGGACCGGTTCCCACGCCGTGCCAGCAAGCCAAAAATCTAGGCGTTTGGCTCGACGCTGATCTAACATTTGTGCCCCAGATTAGTTGGGTGGTGGGGGTGTGTTTTGTGGTCCTGAAAGGTCTACGGAAAGTGCTGGACCTCCTCCCGACGGAGGCTAGACGAACGCTAGTGCACGCTCTTGTCACCGCACGACTGGATTATGGTAACCTCCTCTATCTGGGTGCCACGGTGAGGAGCCTTGATCGCCACCAGGTGTTACAAAATGCCGCAGCCCGGCTGGTCCTGAGGCTCCCTAGAAGATCTGCCTCGAAGGCCGCGCTGCAGGCACTACACTGGCTTCCGGTTAGAAGGAGAATTGAGTTTAAGGCTCTGTGTATGTGCCATCGTATTATCGGGGGCAAAGCACCGAGGCTGCTACATAGCCTTATTACTAAGTACAGGCCGGCCCGTTCCCTTAGATCTTCTGGTGGTGGCCTATTAGTGATTCCCATGATTAAAAAAGCCCGTATGGGGGCAGGTCCTTCCGGCACCTTGCAGCAAGGAGCTGGAATAAACTTCCGCTGGAGCTCCGTCTGGAGCCATCAGAGGCAAGGCTCAGGGGAAAGCTCAAGACCCATCTGTTTTATGCAGTAGCTAAGTAGCAGTGAGCAGAGCTGAGCTGAGGGCATGCTGCTTCCACTTACTACAGCGCGGGGACATGCCGGGGTGCGTAACCAGGCGCTTTATAAGCTTCCCTATTATTATTAATATTATTAAAGGACTTAGGGCCAGATGTAGGTCGGCAAATACCGGTCGGTAACGGCCGATTTCGGACGTTACCGACCGGTATTTGCTAATGGAGATGTAGGGGCCTTAAAATATACAGAATCGGTATATTTACCGATTCGGTAAATTTACCGATTCTGTAAAATACCGAATCGGTAAATTTACCGAATCGGTAAATCCATATGTAGGTGGCACTGAAAACAGTGCCACAGGCCATTACCGATTCGTTATTTACCATGTAATTCTATTGCATGGTAAATAATGAATACCTGTGTACATGCACATCTGTGCATGTACACCAGTGTGCCCTTAAGGCATGTATGTGTGTCACATGGGGTGCTCCATACCTACCGAATAAGTGTGCTAGAACTAGGATTTTGTGGGTATAACCAAGAGGAAAAAAGGAACCCTCAGGCACCTACACAAGTAAGGTTGCCATTGTCTTCATCAGGTTCCTGGAGTTAGTGCATATAAAAGTACATCTAACCGGAAAATGTGATGTTAAAATGAGTATAGATCACTCCCTCAACCAACATTTTTTAATAAAGAGGTGATACGAACTCAATTAAAATCAAGTGTATAAGTCGGACAGAATAGGGTTAAGCAAATTTGAACCCCCTGTCCTGAAAGGTGGTCGACATGTTTCAGCTATTTGGTCTTCTGCGACCCAGCATTCCTCAGGACCAGAAAAAATATATAAAAAACTCACCCAACGAGGCAGTACACCCCCTACAGTGTCTACTCACGGTGGATGGCTGTTCACATAAACGCGTTTTACCAATTTGTGTTCCTTACTTATGGTAAGCGTCTTGTGCACTACCTCTATTATTATGAGGTTTTATGGAATCTGAAAAGAAACCAGTAAACAACAAACGTTAAAAATACATACTGTTGTATATTATCTCTCAGCAACCCCCAACACACCATGTGACACCGTCAGGACACAAACGTGTATGTAAAAATAAGAAAGGGAAGGCCATCACTATTCTACTTGGAAAGGTCACCTTTCCAAGTAGAATAGTGATATTTTTTCTGGTCCTGAGGAATGCTGGGTCGCAGAAGACCAAATAGCTGAAACATGTCGACCACCAGTCTGTGTGGCTCACTGGTTAGAGGAGGCAGACCCGGACGCTGAGATCAGACCCGGGACCAGGGTTCAATTCCCGACGCGGCAGTGTCTTGAGCCCAAAATGTCCACGGACTCGGTAATTCTCGCTTCGGTGCCTACTCGAATCACAGGTTCACACTCTGCAACTCTGGGCAATAGCTTGCTTAATCTCCACTACGGCCCCCCGCGGCGGGATGCCTGGCTTTCACCTTGGGGATACACAGCAGGGGCTATCTCACAGGGAAAAACCAGGACGGGTTCCCAATGCAAAGCGCTTTGAGACCTGGCGGTGATATTGCGCTATATAAAAATCCATCCATCCACCTTTCAGGACAGGGGGTTCAAATTTGCTTAACCCTATTCTGTCCGACTTATACACTTGATTTTAATTGAGTTTGTATCACCTCTTTATTAAAAAATGTTGGTTGAGGGAGTGATCTATACTCATTTTAACATCACATTTTCCGGTTAGATGTACTTTTATATGCACTAACTCCAGGAACCTGATGAAGACAATGGCAACCTTACTTGTGTAGGTGCCTGAGGGTTCCTTTTTTCCTCTTGGTTATACCCACAAAATCCTAGTTCTAGCACACTTATTCGGTATGTATGGAGCACTGCATGGTGTGGAAGAAGGTTCTAAACTTGCCTTTTTCTTTTTTGGTTGTGTTGTTCATAACTTATGATACTCTCTAGTTGTTTATGATTGATATAGTCAGGGGGCAGGAGAGTATTTACTTTGGCCCTTTTCTCTCCTGTTGTTTCTATATGTGTGTCACATGGCACACAAGCCAAAATCAGGGGTGCAAAAGGGTGTCAAAGTGACACCGTGTCACCCTTGCAAAATCGGTAATTTTACTGAATCGGTATTTACCGATTCGGTAATTGACATTGATTCCTATGGGCCTGTAGGCCCATAGGAATCAATGGCAATTACCGAATTGATAAATACCGATTCGGTAATTACCGAATCATACAGATTCGGTAAAAATTACCGAATTTTTACCTCAAATTCTGAAGTACCTCAATTGTCACTCTTGCTGCTAAGTCTGGTCTCCAACTGAAAAACATCTGCAGTTGTGTATTCAACCTGGAGACGAGCACATTTATCATTCAAGGACCCACTTCTTTTTCAAGCTGTGAGCAATCGCTGAGCACAGCCAGCATTCATGATTTCAAATCCTCCAGTTTGTTTATGTAATGTACAATATTGTCCATCCTCAGAAGAATGTAACAACTTTCCTTCTGAAGTGACAGTGGTATGATGGCGAAGGACCCTGTTAGAAGCTTAAGGCAATTGATATGGATGCTCAGTCCCGTTTGAGACCATTTGCTGCCCGTTGACACTGGGTCACATATTGCACCATACCTCCATATACTTCAACTAAACTCTATCAATATCTCCTATTAGCACCCAAAGATGGCCCTGCCAATCCATGCCTCCTTATGCTGAAGCCACTAGAACAGTTCCGTACTCACTTCCTATGATAGGTTTACCTGATCTATGTCAGACAGGCCATTGCAGGGATGCAGAATATTTAGTCTCTGCAGTGCCCTGTAGTACAGAGAGCCTTGAAGATTGTTTGGATCAAAGACGTCTACAGACCACAATCCTCACTAGCAACCTCAATGATTAAGTCGATTTGGACAATGCTGACCTTAATACCTTCTTGTTAATTTTCAATTTTTGTGATGCTAATAGCAATTGGGCCTTCACAGAGTCATATTGGAACCCTAAGAATTCAATATACTGAGATGGGGTCAAAATCAACTTTGGGACATGTTGATGCTAACTTATTGCCCTTGATTTGTGAACCATAGGTTGCATCTCTGTCCTGCTCTAAGATATTGAGGTTATCTAAGTGTATTATACATAAAAGACATACCACTTTCACTGGCAGAGCTTCTACCACTGGTCTCATCAATTTGGTGAAATACCAAGGAGCTGATCAAAGGCTGAATGGAAGGGAGCAACATTTGTATCATTTTGCTCTCCACTAAAACTGGAGAAAACACCTAGGTATGAAGATCAGAATTATAAGGTAGGCATATTCGATCTAGCCTCACCATTCAGTCTCTCTGTTGAAGTAAATCTCACAAAAAAATGCATGCCTTCCATCTTTAAGTGCTGAATCATTCCAACACATTTGTGGTGGTGCTGAGAAACGTCCCTGAGGCTAAGAATCCTCAATGACACCTGGTGCTACCAATAAGGGTTGGTAGGAATACTTTCTTTAGTGAGAGTTGAGCATTAGCCAAGATCATGAACGTGTTCAGATATTTTCCTAGATCTTTAACATAGAGATCTCCAAAGAGTAACCCTCCTGAGACAGGTCCCACCTTTGCTGGATCCGCTAACTTCGAATCCATCCATCTAAGGGCTGAGTGTCTCCTTTCCATAAATTTGCACAGCTAGTATTGCCAAGATGCAGATCATGAATGCAAAACCACATTTGAATCTACTTCCTGTATCTATGATGCCTTCGCAGGTAAAGCTGGCCTGCGTTATTCTGCAATAAGGCTGTTATGTATTTACTTCTCATAGCTCTTGTGCCAATGATACAGCATATAATCAGCTATTTTGGGACTTGGTACTTCGTACCCATTCTGCAGACTGTGGATGGACGATATCTGGGCTGAGTATTAAGAGCCCATGCTGCTTCTGAGGTTCAACTTCAGATAATTTTAATTTGTGCTTCCTCTTACCAGCACCTGCGAAGGGGTTCATGTGAAGAATCAGTATGCATTGAGTCGTCTTCTGCGTCTTGTGTGTAAAGTAATGAATATGAACTGGGAGCATATTTGGTTTAATCGATCACACTGTATCCATGTTTGAGACAATTTTCATAATGCACCAGTATGAGGCCACACAACTATTTTGAACTTAGCATTGATAAGCGGATTCTATAAAGCAACTCTGGACTGTTCTGACTCAGCACCCTTCATATTTTTATGCATTGCACCATAATTGCTCAGTGAGTGGATTGAAGGTATTGATATGGGACAATGTATGGACTATTGGACTGAATTGCCAAGTGACCCTACCAATTTGTCCTCCAAATAGTGTTTGGGTTGGTCCCCTTCAAAGTAATCCTGATATTCATCAGGGTAGAATGGCTTTGAATCCACCATCATTACTGATTAAGAGCAGGTTGCTACCCATGCCTGAGTGATATGGCGGACTATCCCCATGAAATAACAACTATTAGAAGGATTTGAATATCAATAAAGTTACTGGTGAAAGGACATTGCTATTGTTCTCCTAGGACAGCTTCCTTTCCGAAAATTATTACAACTCTTCTATCTTCACTACAAGGCATCTTATGGGGGCTAGATGCATAGCGATCACAAAGCAAACATAAATGCTTCCCGTAGGTCAAGGGCTAAATATTGCCCTTCATTTATTTTCTAACTCATATTGCTACAACTGTGAGTGCTGGTGTGTCCTCCCTGCATTCCTGCACATACAATGCAGGCAGTAGCGGTCGGCAGTAGGAGTTACTGCAGGGCGGTGACGTGGCCAGGGGGAGGGGCAGGGTGGGGGGTAGTAATGTATGGATTACGGAGTTTAACAGGTAAGTAAACATTTAAATAAATAAAATGAATTTTGTTGCGCGCACTGCATCACCAAATGTGATGCAGTGCGCGCAACGAAATTCGTTTTATTTATTTAAATGTTTACTTACCTGTAAAACTCCGTAATCCATACATTACTACCCCCCCACCCTGCCCCTCCCCCTGCCCACGTCACCGCTCTGCAGTAACTCCTACTGCCGACCGCTACTAAATTCAGGGCTGGAACTCATGTATGCATGGTAGTGGACCTGGAAAGAGATAGGACTGCATTTATAGGCAAGAATCTGTCTTGACGAAAACACACCATTTTCAAGATACCCTTTTGTTTTTTTTAGTTGATGCCAATTCAATACTACTTTTAATATAATACTGAATCTTAGACAAGTTGGATCAATGGTTGGTTCTTAACTGTGTCTGAAACAGGACACCTGTTACCAGATACACAAAAGCCCACTGCAACAATACGTTTGACATCCAACAGTGGGACACTACTGACTCTACTAGGGTGAGACCCTTGGTGTTGTGTGGTGGTTTTTTGGGTAAAGGGGTGTTACTAATCTTAAATGGACCCCACAGCAGGGCTGTGCAGTATTTCATCCAAAGCCAGTGATCCAGAGGGCAAGAGAGCCAGACACTTTATTGCACAGGTAGCCAAATAATTTATTGCAAGTATCCTATATTGTATTTTTATTGTCTGGCCACTTTGTCTCATAAACTTAGACATTAATAAATTCAACACACATTCTCAAGCAGCCTCTTGGTACTAAAACATATGGGCATGTAATAACTGTAAGTTAGGCTGTGGGAAGAAGCCAATTATTGATCAATGGTGATCTGTAAAGATGTTGTGCTGCCCTGACATTTAATTTAATGAGTGAATTTTGTTGAGGCATGCTGTATTAGAGTTTTTACTCCTATTTTCGTGCAGTTCTTATAAACCTATATAGGGTCTGCGAGTTTAGACAACATAAACTGTAGGATTGGTGTCCAGACTGACTCTAGACACTCCCACCTGGAATGTTAGCTTGTATATAGCTCACAGTGCCACTAGAAACCCCTCTTACCAAGAAGAGAATAGTTCTTGGCAACTATCGAACATGACAACTCTGATCCCTCAGGATCGTGGAAACAGTGCAATACTTTTCGCTCAGTAACTCGTGCTCACTTTGTCTGAGAGAGATACACAGAATAAACAGTGGGGAAGTTTTTCAATAAGCATTTTTTGAACAGTGTGATTCTAATGTAAAATAGGTGTGCTGAAACAACCATTAGACAGAAACAAATATAAATGATGAGAAGCACTAACAGAGTAAAAGGCTGGTAGATTTCTACCAACGTGCTAAAATAATGAATACGGGCAAGTATATAAAATACATGACAGTAAAAATGAGTACTCCTACGATGCAACCCTAACTAGAAGTACCTAAGTGTACCTAGCATGTATGTAGGTGTAAAGCCAAGAATGCCTCTAGGATAAAGTCAACCCTGGTACCTGAAATGAGAGGCTGTGGGACCCCGTCTTGGTCTCGAGATTGACACCCCACAAGGGATGTCAGACCATTGCAAGCTGGAGTGTCTGCATTCAGGAACGTCCGCGCTTCGCATCAGTGTGTTGGCATGGAAGTCCTTTTTCTCCTCTGCAAGATATGGTGGTTATTTACCCAAAGTGGTACCCTCATGGGTTTTACTTTGCTGTGTCATGAGGCGAGTCCTGTACTCGGCATCGTAACTAGGTAAGAGGTCAGTCCCAAGAACTGTTATGTAGTGTAATAGTAGGGGAGAACATAGGTGAAATGTTAGGGGACAACCCAAGCCTATATTGGGGTACCTGTATGAAACATAACACTATCAACATGGAGGGTCAAGTACCCATACAGATTAAAGGCCTGGTTTAGAGTTCGGCGGATGGGTTACTCCATCACAAAAGGGACAACTATCTCTTCTGCCATATTACCAGTCCCAACTGGATATAATGCATTTTGTTAGACCCAGAGGTTTCTGCCTGGCTGGGATGCATCGAAGTCAGGCAAAATCCACCCTCCTTTTAGGGGGGTACAATACACTTGTCCGATATCCTGTGCTCACCCTTGGGTAGCTTAGCACAGAGCAGCCAGGCTTATCCTCAGGGTCAAAAGTGTAAAGTAATGGCACAACCCCCAGCCTCTCAACACGATATGTGTGCTATAAAAAGACACTACACCGTATGTATAAAACACTGGTCTTTTTATTACACACACATTGAAAGCAAAATGACATACACAATGCATATATACTTTACAGTTATATTCAATAGTCAAACTCTTCCATGAGTAACAGAATGGTATGTACATATATGTATATGTACTAGTCATAGGTATTCCCTTTCTGTTTTATATCCTCAGCCTCGTAAGCAACATATACCCAGGTATGTACCTTCCTTAGGTGTTCACAGTCCAAGTAATCCCTCCCACATCTAAACCAACAGAAACATTTATGCAGGCTGTTCATGGGTATTCCACTTTCCCCACTAACACATTAGCATAAAATACGCCATTCCCAATATTCCTAACCCTATATAGCTGTAATTGTCAAGAAATCACATGTGAAAAATCCCCTCATGCACTCAAACTACAGCAGCCAACGATACACGTTGCACCTGCTGGCAACACTTTGATTAGATTGTCAGAACGACCTAAATTGGAAGGAAACAGTTATGTGTTTCATTCACCCAGATAAGGGTCATCAGGCATCCAGAGGCACATTTACGAGTGTGGGATCAGTATCCCACCATGGTAGGCAAAAGACTGTAACATCAGAAGCTGGTTCACTTCCAGTTTGGAGAATTGTTTCTCCTCCAGCATAGTTGGGAGCTGCAGTTGCCCCAGGCAGCCAGTCATGGGTGCACACAAGGCACAAAGAGACCGCTTGGTCTAGCCATGACATTCTCAACAACAGTGTACCTTTTGTCGTGGGTCCGGGGAGATGGAGCCAGTGCCCTCAGACTACGGCCACAATGTCAAACACTGTCATCCTCCTGATCTGGAGGTCGGTGATAGTCTAGGCTGCCATCTCAGGTCCCCCGGACCCGGTAAACTTCCCCCAACATCACTCGGACGCCACACGCTACAAAGTGCAAGTTAGCACAGGTTTCCAGTGGTAAGCTTGGGTCCCCTGGGCTCAGCAAACATCCCCCTTACTCAACAAACTCCTCATGCTATGGCACCCCCAGGTGGGCTGCTTATAATTACAAGCACACTCCTGAGCACAGTGTGATAACTGCACATGTTGGGACGGTCCTTGTCCTAACCAACGATCACTTCCACCCTTTTCCACCACACCCTGCGCGGTCCTTAAGATTTTTTGGAAACAGGGACATGCTTTCTGTCCATGGGATCTCGGGGACATAAGGCCAGACAACTTGGAGAGTGCTTTAGGACCCAGGCCTTGACAGTTGGCAATTAGCTGCTGGCCAGCAACATTCACGCGAAAAATCCTTCAAGTTATAGTCCCCTTACTTTAGCCTGACAAGCCACAGGCCACCACAAGTCTGTGGTTAATCCAGTTGCAGTCCCTCCTGGCCCAATAGTTCCTCTTGACTGTGTCCCAGCATCAAACCAGCGTAGTATGGTTCCATCAAGTGTCTCTAACTCCTGAGAGCAAAGCCACAGTAGTTATACCCACAATGGCCTTTGAAGATGAGGTCAGTTCAAAAGGCCATCTTTGAAGTGCACAGATTCTCTCTAAATTTGGTCCTGTCTGCCATCCTACCCCAGAAGGCTTGATCAGTATCTTTAGTGGGGCCAAGACTCTGCCCCTTGGAATGCAGGTGCCAATACCACTGCCTGTTATCTGTCCCAGGAAGGCTCCCCAGAGTCAGAGGTCTGAAGTTTCCCTTGAGCCCCTAGTTTATGGCTGTCTTATCAGGAATGCACAGATGTAGCTTCCCCTCCAGCACTCAGATGTGGATTGGAGACAGGCTGACAGGGTGACAGGCACACAGAGCCACTAGCGCACAAATGCCCACATTCCAAAAGTGGTACTTCCACATTAGTAGCGTCGACTTCACTCACAACACCAGAGAGGATTGATAGTACTATCTCATCGATATCAAACACTATACTGCCACTCCTATGCATGTAGCCGATACAGCTCAGTAGCCTTTCCAGAGATCCCTCATGTCAATCTAATGCGAGAAGCAGGCACTACCGTACCGAACACACCATCTGGTCTCAGTCAATACCAGGGCATGTAGCACCTGCGTACATACCCTGCCTCTTCCCAGCACCACACCCTAGGAGTACTCCGATGTAGCGAGAGACATGCAGGACATTGGCAAGTAGCTTTTTTTATTTTATAATTTGTTTATTGAAAAGCTTGCAAGCACAATACATAAACTCTCTAAGAGAGCCTTCAGCATCGCATTGCGTGAATCAATACAAGCATTTTATTTTAGTACCAATAATCGATAATATGTAATACAAACATACAACAACCATCTCCTGAGTAGCAAACAAGCCCTCCACGCCACCCACCTTCCCCCCGGCACTGCACAAGATGTGACACCGTACAAATCGGGAAGCTTGATTACTATAGGTACACATGGAGGATAACACTAATATATAATCCCAATTGCATTGAATCTCAATGAGACATAGACAAGAGTGTATGGCACTTCACAGGTCAGGATGACCTAGTAAATACATCATCAGTGGGGTCAAGGAATCTTTGGGCCGAGGTGACACAGGCAGATCCTCCGAATAGACCTTCAACTGCCCCGGCAGTAAGTTAAGTCTCGGATCCATTTCCGAACAGTTGGTGAGCCCCTTTGCCCCCCAACATTGTACCACAGCTCGCTTGGCCATTAATGTCGCCTCAGCAACCAGACGCCTGTTACATGGTTTCATGGACTTCACGTTACCCAGTAGGCACATCTCAGGTATACATCGCACCTGTTTCATCACAAACTCCGTCAGCACACTAGCAACCTTAAACCAAAATGCAGCGATCCCTGCACACTGCCATGATAGGTGTAAGAAATCGGCATCCGCCTGGCCACACCACACACAGCAAGCTGGTTCATGCAGTCCAAATCTCTGCAATTGCCTTGGTGTATTATATAACTGGTGTAAAAATGTAAAATTAATAATACGAAGATTACAGTTAGCCGTAAGGCGCCCAGTTAGTGTGCAACTGAATTTCCAATGATCAGGGGATATCGTGTATCCCAATGTTGTATTCCATTTGAGGTATAAGGGATGTTCCTCCGGCTCCCTCTCACGTAGGGATGCAGTATACAATTTAGTAATCAGACCCTTACGCTCCTCCCCAGCCAATACCACTGCAGTGCCCACAATGTCTGAGGCTCAGTCAGAAAGTTAGGGTAAATATCTCTGGCCGCTTGTCGCACCCATACATATGTGAAGCTCAGCATTGAGTCGTGAGTCCGGTCCGAAAGCACATCCGACAGCGAGCGGAACTGGCCCTGATGGTACAGATCACCCATCTGCGTAACCCGACTGCCTGCAGTACATGTAAAGCAGATTGCTATTGCGCAGCGAGATATCAGGATGCGCCACTATTTGTAATATGGGAGCATAAAGATAATCCAGCTGTGCCTGTCATGCCCAGGCGGTGCACTGCACTGAGTTAATCTCCGACCTGGGGCCTCCACCACCACCCAAAAGTGTTGCTGCCACAAGTGGCAGTGGACGTATTGCATCCGCCTCGAACGGGGTAGAAAACATTGTGGAAAGAACCAGTAATGCGCAAATTGCGCCTGGGCGCACAAATAGTAGAGACGCATTTCAGGCGCCTCGAATCCGCCATGATCAAATGGTTGTACCAGAGTGTCCCAGCTACAGCGAGGCTTCTTGACCCCCCCCAGACAAATGACAAGAGGGCAGATTGCAGCGTTTTAAAGATAGCGATATTCGGTGAATGGGAATATTCACAAACAAATATATTAATTTGGGTAAAATAGACATTTTAGTCACCACAATATGGTCCGCAAGTGAAAGGGGCAGCCGGGCCCAGCGCTCAGCCCTATCCGTAATCTGTGTGATAGTGCGTCCATAATTCATGGAGATCACTTGCTCAGGGTCCCTGTGTAACCAAACCCCCAAGTATTTCACAAAGTCCCAGGTCCAGGACAGGGGCATGTCCAGTTCAATCTCGCGAGTGCCAGCTGTCATTGGAAAGACCGTCAACTTAGCCCAGTTAATCCCTAACCCGGAAAAGCCGTCGAATGTAACATACTCGTGGAGCAATTCCGGGAGATAGGTAGCAGGCTCGCGGACGTATAAGAGTATTTCGTCTGCATAGAGCGAGACCAGGCAAGTAGCTTTTTAAATGGCAAGCCGAGTAACAGTAACCTGCACACACAGATCCCACTATGACAAATCTGTGGTACGTTGCAAGCCCATGAAGGAGTATTTGATTTACATGCCATAGGTATATATTTTACCCCTGGACCAGGGACCTACACTAACTCTGATCAGCCAATAATGTGCACAGTAATAACCAGTATGTATTGGGCAAGCACAGCGCTTTACCACTGAATTGCAGTGTGAAGTCCTTTGCTAGCCAAACAAGGTCCAAACAGGAGGTCTGAAGGGAAAAAGTTCAGAAGAGACTACGCCAAAAGATGCCAGGTCAAACACTTTTGTAATATGGTGGGTGGGATATCCGTCATGTTTGTGATGGAGTAACCCATCCCCTGAACTATATAAATGGCTCATTCATTTTGAAAGAAAATATATGTGACTCTGGACTTACTATGAGAATTAACTTGCCCTGTATACCCCTTTATTGTCTACATAAGAAAAGTGATCTCATTGAATTAATCATGCTAAAACATGAGACTTTTTGCAAAGACAAAATGCTATACTGATTTGTTCTGGATCTACTCTGAAAATTTCAAACTAAGTTTCATATATGTGCATAGTATTGGTATGACAAAGACAGGTGTGACAAACAAATCTTTTTTTTTCATGCTAAAGTGCTAGCATTCTCTGACAGTTTGAGTATGACTGAATAATCCACTTATCCTGAAGTATAAGGTTTAGACTAAGTGCCTTCTGTTGGTAATGCTGAGTTCTTGGATACATTGTGTATTACAGCGATCACATCAATTTAGATGCATGGTTGATGAAAGGGCAAAGACATCTGTGACTAACATTTTTTTTAATTAGTTATGAGGAATGGCTAGTATCCTATGCCAGATTTTTCAAATGTGTTTCATTGGTTTTAAATTTAACACAACAAACACTGCACAATAACTACTGACTGCCCCTATATACAAATTCCTCACAGGTTACATGAATGCTAACTGCTGCATTTATTTGGTTGGTGACAACACACCTACTCCTAAAGCAACCAAAGCTGAGGACGAGTAAGGGGATGACTTACCGTCCTTTCATAGCCCGTGCTCTCCATATTTAACAGTTGTGTCTCCTAGGCAGCTTCTTTTTTTAAAATAGAACATTTCGCTTGTGTAGAGTCGAATGATTTATACTCTTATAGCCAACTAAATTGACCAACACTTGCCTTAAAGTCCTGCTCCCTTGTTACATGTGATTTCCTTTGCATCGGCCCTTAGACACTAAAGCAGGCCTTTAATGGGCAGCATAGTCCGCTACTGCATGCTATTGCATGCTACAGTGTGCTTTTTTTTAATTTTTATTTTTTATTTTTTTATTCACAGCTCGGAGGAGAAAAATACAAATTAATAATACTTAACAAACAAGGGAGAGAACAAAACTGAGGAGCAGAATGAAAATTGAAGCCAATACAAAAACAAATTAGTACAATAAATGAGTAAGATAACAGAGATATATAACATTGCAGGCCATTTCCCCAAAATAACTATCAAAATTTGAAATAAAGATTTCACATAATAAAGGAGCCCCAAATTTTGTCTCATTTCATTAAAGAGCGAGTACCTCTAAGTTTAGCCAAAGCAAACTCCATAGAATAAATATTGTTAAGCAGAGACCACCATCCATGATGTGCAGAGGTTTAGAGGCAATCCAGGCACGGGCAACAATATATTTAGCACTTGATAATACAATAGTGACAACAGCTTGCTGTGGATTAGATATTGGGTGGATGTCTAGTAATACAGAAGATACTGTGAGAGTGGGGAGACAGACCAGTTTTGATTTCAAAATTTTATCCAAGGCTGACCAAAACTCGGATAGCACTGGGCAAGAAAACAGCATATGCTCCAAATCCGCAGCAATGAGACCACATTTTGGACATTTAGTTCGATCACTAAATGAGATATTCATAGACCACTTAAATATCCTTTCAGGTGTATGATACAGCATACAAATGGTTTTAAATTGCTGAAGCCTTAAGCTTGAAGATTGGACTAAGTCATTAATATTGCGAAAAGATAAGGTGATCATACTAGGGGTAATATTCAGCCCCAGTTTCGTGCTCAATTTTTTTGCTAAGTTAGTGCAATCACTGAGTTTATAAGTATTGAGACACCTGTAGCCCATACTGATTAAAGCTTGATTCTTGAGAGAGTATAAGCAATCCCAAATATCAGAATCCCATATTTCCCGTAATTTCATCTTGCAAATAAAAAAATCATAAATTTGCATATATTTAAACCTTATTGATTCTGTTACTTTATATAGGATTTTAAGTGTCTCAAAATTAAAAAAGCCGTCAATGCCATATAAATCCCCCAACATTTTTATGCCGTGGGCAAGCCAAATATTTGCTGTTAACCGGTAGCTTGCAGGGAGTCCACTCTTCATTCCTCTTGTAGCCAGTTAGGTCCACAGGGCTGTAGTTTTAAATTGGGCAGCAGGTGTAGTCAGTCAGAGTGCAGGGCCTGGTTGGTGCAAATCAAACTTCCAGCATGGACCCTTCTTCTTCTCTTATTTCAAGCAGCTGATCTGAGAGGCTGTACCCCTCTAAGATACTTATTTAGTGTTCTCATGTGTTATGCACGAGGGCTCTCCTGTAAAATGAGGTGCAGAGCAACACTCCAGACCATGACCATCACCTCCAAAGTGTAACACAATGGCCTCCAAGAAAGATCTTTTTCTCCACATTTCGATATGACTGAAGTCTCAGCAGAGAAGCAGGAGCTAGCTAAACCATCCTCCACGATGGCTCATTTCTATAACTGTCCTCCCTCTTACATCTGCACATTCCATCCTTAAGCCTGCCATAAGGCTGGGTTCAGAGTGGAAAGAGGGTAGATGGACCTGGCTATCTCTGCATGCTTTACGACCCTTCTCCCATTCTTTGGCATTCCTATGGGGCAAGGTCCTCTAACAAGAGGTAGCCTTTTTTCCCTGGGTGTCACTTATCACTTCATCGCAGCCTGGCTAAGTCACTTAACTCTGACCAATTAGGGAAGACTTATAGTGAAAAAGAGAGGGGCCCCTTGAGATCAAAGGAATAGGCTGCAATAAGACAATATCAAAAGGCAATTTCCTTTGGACTGCCCTATATGAAAAGTACAAAATGCTACTCACCTCAACTGGTAATGGCTTAGACCACACAATCTCTAAACCACTTCACCTACACCATACACACAAGGGAGGTATAATAGTAAGCCCAAGGTCACAATCAAAAACCTTTTTCTTTTAACAAATCTATTTATTGATTATTATATCAAAGGAAAATACACAAAGAAATACACATTATTTCTAGTGTTTAAAGCAATCTAAAACCATATTAAAAAAACTTTGTTTATTATAGCACTACATCAAAAACAAGACAAAATATTGCACACACATGGTTGATAATGTTCATATATAATATGACCCACCTAATCAATTCTTAACACAGAGTCACAATAAAAACCTATACATTCTAACATAGAGAGTACACATAAAAGACAGTACACTTTGTCATTTGCAGAGTACACATCCGTAAAGAAACGGCCTGAGGACCCGAAACCGCAAAGTTAATTAGTAATCTGTGGTTACAGCCATAAGGGATTGTGTCATGGAGCTTCGAAGCGTTTGAATGGAAGATATTATTGCACCATCTTTTTCAAGACCGTATCTGTGACTCTCTTGGTCAAATGATTTTATTGAAGAAAATTTGTTTTGGTCTCTCGAGATTATTTGTGCAAGAATAGCTTGGAGAGTAGATGCCTCCGTCCACCTTGGACGGAGGCATCTACTTGGATTTGTCCTGTCGTATAAGTATAAGAGCTGATTTGCATATGGCCATGTCTGAACTGGGGTGGTGGAGTGAGCTAAAGAATGATGATGGATTAAACCCAGATCAGTTGGTATCGCTTCATTCCCGAGAGTTAGCAGCTGCCTGTTGTGCATGGATGTGGGGTGAATTACAGCCCCTGTGGTCCAGCCATACTCCCAGATATTTATATACGTCCACGACTACAACAGGACTCCCCACACGTCCCTGTTGTTTTCAGTTTTGATGAGATTATTAGGACTTTTGCCTTTGCTATATTTATCTTCAGGCTATTTCTTTGACAGTAAGCTACTAGTGCGCCGTGGATACGTTGCAACCCAATAAGTGTCAGGATGAGGAGCAGACTATTGTCTGCATATTTTTGCAATTGAATTCTGGCACCTGCCATTTTTGGTGGAAAGGCCCTAGTCATCTCTAAGTGGGTTGGCGGGTCAGCCAGATAAAACATAACCAGTAGTGGTGCCAATATGCATCCTTGTTTTATCCTTTGTCTTAATTTTTGCGTGGTGGTGCTGACTTTTATTTTGACCCACGTGTCTATATAATGAGGGAAAATGGCTAATTGATTAGGTGGAATACCGCAGGCATTCAGTTTTGACCAAAGCCTTGGTCTTCAAATGCTATCAATGGCAGTGTACTTTTTTATGTTGGATTTTTGTCCTTTTTTGTCTTGTTTTATTCAGATAAAGATTGGTAATTTTCCTAAACTGGTGTGGTGTCCATTTGTAGTGTTTTCACTGTGTTACTATGTGTTTACAACTGCTTTACACACTGCCTCTGGGATAAGCCTGACTGCTCGTACCAAACTACCAAGAGGGTGAGCAGGGGTTATCTTAGCTGTGTAATCCCCTTACCCTGACTAGGATAAGGGTCCCAAGCTCTACACGGTGCAAGTCACTGCCAATTATAGACCCCCATTTCTAACAATAATTAACACAAGTCAACTGTCACCTGTACACAGAGTTACTGTTAGGCACTGGTGACCCCACCCCCAGGGCCATTTCTAAAAATAAAGGGGAGGGGGGCCATGCAGCCTACTTCCCGAGCCTCTTTAGGCCCTAGTGTCCCCACCTCCCGGGCCGTATATTTTTCAGGGGGGTGGGGCCAGGTGGCCCTGTACCGTTATTAGCCTCGGGGTCCCCATTCCCGGAGCCACTTATTTAAATAAAGGGGAGGGAGGACACATGCTTCCCTCGCAGAGCCCTGTTACGCCTTGGGGACCCCATCTCCCACGGCCACTCTTTTAAATAAAGGCCAGGGTGGTGTGCGTGCCCCCCCTTTTAGGCTCCAGGTACCCCATCCTCTGGGGCCCAGAGCTCATTTGAGGGGGAGGGGGTACACAGTCCCCATCCCTTGGCCAATTTGGCCACAGAGACTCTATCACCCAGGGCTTGGTGTAATTTTCATGGGGAGGGAGACATGCAGCCAGGGACCCTATCCCCTGGGGCCAGGTGTCAGTATTAGGGGGTGGGGTATGTTGTCCCCCTCCCTAGATTTTCCCCAGTGACCACATCCCCTGGGGCCCAGCATACATTTTTGGGGTACAGGTATGTGGTCCCCCTCCCCAGGCCGATTTCGGCCCGGGGATCCAATCCCCAGGGGCCCGGGAACACTTTGAGGGGGAGGGAGGCATGCAGCCTCCCTCTCTGGGCTGATTTAGGTCCCTGGGACCCCATCCCCTGGGGCCCTCAAAATAAATGGTGCATACCCTGGTGCCCACCTAGGATACCCACCATAGTCTTGTTTGGGGCCAAAGGGGAGCCCTGAAGGCCCCCGCAGCCCCAACTGGCTTTCCGCATACATCTGGGGTTGCAATTGCTCCCGCCAGCAGGTTGTGGCTGGATTCTAATATAATAATTATCCGCACAGGTGAGGACTGTTTTTCTGTACATATTCAGCCTACTGTATAGAAATGTCCGGCAGCATTTCAGCCAGTGCAGGCTCATTCTATGAACTAAGTTAGCACTCTAGTCTTTTTGTTAAAGATATGGTATATTAACAAGAAATATTTAGGAATCTAAATGCAGTGATATTTGCTTTGTGACTTTAATGAATCTTGTCTCGACTTCAAGTTTTAATTCTCTATGGTATGTATCACCAGAGCAGTAGTCAATTAAAAAAAATCCTTTCAATATTGTACTGCTCTCAGACTTACAATAAGGTATTATGGACTTGCACTTTTCTATCTATCCGTTTGTCCTTTATGCATTACTACACCATTCATCCGATCGGCATGAATCTTAGGGAACTTTTTTTTTTTTAATCCTCATTAGCCTTTACGCCACCCATTGTTCGATTGTTTCCGCCCTGGGCTTTTTATCTCATATGCTGGCTATGGACGTGGGCATATGCGGCTCTCCAGCCAGCTCTGGGCCAAAATCCTCTGTACCACCCTGTAAAGACAATGGCACAGCCCTACCGGAGGCCGCAGCCCGGTCTCTAACTCCGCCTTCACGAAGGACGGACCTGTTCAACGCGCCTGCGAGATAGGCCAAGGCCTTAATCATAGGGTTTTTCAGTTTTATGTCTTAATTTCTTATACTATACCAAGGCGAAGGCCCACTCCTTACCCACAGTGTTGCAGAAAAAGTAACCAAAATCTGTGCTTCTTATTAATCCGACCTTTGGAATATAGTATCGCAAAGTGTCTCATACTCTTTAGCCAATCCATAAGAGTCGGTGTCGTAGCTTCTACCCATACCTTACAGATTTCCCTACGGGCTAGCAGAACCCCAAAAAAGACTAGCTTTACTTTATCGTTCAATCTATTGTCATGTAAATCATATCTCCCAGTAATAACTAGTTCAGGGCTTACCTCTATCGTGCACCCAATCGATTGTGACAAACAATCGCTTACCGCCTCCCAGAATTTCCTGATGTTCAAACACTCCACGAACATGTGCAGGTCATCCACATTTATATTTCTACACTTTGGACACTCAACTCGTCCACCAGATTTGAACTTCGCTAATCTACGGGGAGTCCAATAGGCTCTATGGATAGTAAACAGAACATTTCTCCTTAAATTTGCAGATTTTACTGTTTTATAAAGTATAGTCATCATTACTTGCCATTGATTTTCTGTAGCGATGTCCGGCAAGCAATCTCCCCATAGCAGTTCCGGCAATGTGAACGGGCCATCTTCCATCTCCACCATCTCCACCATTCCCCAGTACCATATCGCAACTTCTTTCTTGAATGATTGTGGAGAAAGTATTTTGTCCTCAAAGTCATTTTGGAGACCGATAACAGTGTCCGACTTGTTTGCCCAACTTTGCATCTGCAGGTATTTAAATGTAGATAACCCTTTACCCCACACCTGTGCCCCTTGTGTCCAGCTAATCAACTTTCCCTCTGGAAATAAGTCTCCCCAAGTTTTTAATCCTGCTATTTTCAAAGGGACAGCCAATGCATCCTCTGCCCAAGATGGTGCTCCTGGTGTGTCCCAAATGGAAGACCTATATCCATAATAACTCAACTTTGCTAGTTTCCTAATTTTATACCAGAGCTCTGCTGCTTCCCGTAGAGATTTCAATTTCACTTTTTTTTAAAAATTTGGGTCTGAAAATTTATGCATGAATCCATCCTGATCATAGTTGCTCAAATTTAACATAGCCAAAAAGATATGTCCTATAGTTGTAGCCTTCGGTGTTCCCATAAGTTCTCTCAAATTTCTTAAACGAAAAGCCCAGTCATATAACAAAAAATCTGGAGCTGATACCCCGCCCTTGTCCCATCTTCTTCTAATTTTCTTCCACGATAGGCGAGATCCCTTGGAGGCCCAAATAAAAGAACAAATCTCGCTTTGTAGTCTTTTTAGCCCTTTCCTATCAAAGTCCCAGGGAATTGTTTCAAACAAAAAGGTAAGTTTTGGTAAAATAACCATTTTAATCAGGTTAGTGCGACCAAACAGAGTGAGAGGTAAGTGACTCCAATTTCGCAATGTAGCCCCTATTTCTTTCTTTACCCTAATAAAGTTAACTTTTGTTAAGTCCGCTATATTCTGCGTTATTCTCACGCCTAAGTATCTCATCTCCTTCTTACATTGGATATCTTTAGTGTCCAAATTCCATGCCATTAGCTCTGTTTTACTCTCGTTGATTTCATACCCTGAAACTTTGCCAAATTCTTTAGTAAGCTTAAATATGTTTCCCATTGACTCTTTCAAATTTGAAGTAAAAATAATAATATCGTCCGCATAGAGACCAATCTTCTTGTTCCACTCGCCAGCTCTGAAGGGGGCTATTGTATCCATATCTTTGATCCTGCTGGCTAACGGTTCTATGTATAAATTAAATATTAATGGGGAAATCGGGCAACCCTGGCGCGTACCCCTCATTACCCTAAAAGAGGGTGTCAGAATGCCATTAACGAGCACCTTGGAGGTAGGGGAGCTATACAATGATAACAAGGTGTTGGTATAGCTTGGACCTAATCCTAGATGTTGAATGAGTTTCTTCAGATAAAGCCAATTCACACGATCAAATGCCTTGGCGGCGTCAAGGGCGATTAGAGCAAGAGGGAGATTAAAGACTGTTGCCATGTCTATTGCGCCAACCACTGAGAAGGTGAGTTCTTTTAAATATCTACCCTTCATGAATCCCTTTTGGTCTTCGTGAACTAAGTGCGGGATGACTTGACTCAATCTATCGGCCATAATTTTACTAAACAATTTATAATCATTATTTAATAATGATATTGGCCTGTATGCATCTAAGTATTTAGGTGATTTGCCAGGTTTTGGGATCAAGACTATTACCGCCTCATTCCAAGACTTCGGCATCCCTATGTTTCTTCTGAAGATATTATTAAATACTTGATGTAAAAAGGGAGCAATTGAGCCAATCAGTGTCTTATAGACTTCCAGAGGAAGACCGTCTGGCCCCGGGGCCTTGCCTCTCTTACCATTCTTTATGGCTTTTTCCACCTCCATCAGTGAAATTTCCAAATTCAAAACCTGTTTGTATTGGATTGGGAGTGGCTTTATTAGCTGTGACCATACTGTCACCTCTTGTGGGTCTGGTACTAACTCCTCCTTGTAAACCGTGGAGAAATGCTCAAAAAAAGCTTCTGCAATCCCTCCACTGTCTGTGATAGCTGTATCTCCTTCAGACCCTTCCACTCTAATTTCCTTAATAAAGTTTCGAACCAAATACTTCTTTGCTTTCCATGCCAAAAGCTTGCCACACCCCTCTCCATAACTAAAATGTGCCAGGCTACTAGCATCCCATCTCTCTTTGTTTCTGGCTGCAAGAAGTGTAACTAATTCAGCCTTTAGTTTTAAATTGTCGAAAATAGCCTGGTCCCTTAGCTGCTGCTCATTTTCCCCCATAATCCTTGCCTCATGTTGTCTAATTTTTTCTTCCAATTCAGTAACTCTACTATAATATATCCTTCTCTTCTTTGCCCCTAAGGCCCCCAACCTCCCCCTCAAAAAGGCTTTACACGTGTCCCATACCACATCTAGCTTGGCAGAGTCTGTATTCGCAGTCAAGAAAAACCTCCAGTTCGTCTTCTACAATCTTCATGGCTTCATGGTCTAACAAAATCGTACGATCTAGTCTCCAGACCGGGTTCTGTGTTTTTTGGCCAAGCGTCAAGTGTAAAAGAATAGCAGAATGATCCGACAAATGTACACCTACATGTCTGATGTTTATTACATGCTCCACCATCCTTAGATCTAACAGAAAGTAATCTATCCTTGACCTATGTCTATACTTTTGATTATAGAATGTAAAGCCCACCTTCTGGCCTGATTTAATGCGCCAAATATCGCACATTCCATACTGTGTTAGCAGCACCTTTACTCTGTTAGACATCTTAACATTCCTCTGCGCTCTCTTTCCTGAACGGTCTAGGTCCTTATCCATAACCGTATTAAAATCTCCTGCCATAACAATATTGCCAGAAAAGCTTAATAATTTGGCTGCTAGTTTATCCAAAGGTCCCAGGTCATCGATATTTGGCCCATAGTAGCCGACCAGGACAAGATCTTTCCCCGCCACCGTGGCCTGAACTATAAGCCATCTCCCCCCAGGATCTGCTGCCATAGCTCCAAAAGAAAACTGCACCCCTTCCCTAACTAAAATTGCAACCCCTTTAGTCACCATAGTCTGGGGTGTATAGTACTTATAAGCTATCCATTTCTGTGTTCCAAACATATCCTTACTTTCTACTTCATTTAAATGAGTCTCTTGCAAAATAATTATATGCACCAATGAGTCTTCTAAATATTTGAAAATAATCATTCTCCTGGATTTCACCCGTAGCCCGTTAACATTCCAGGACAAAATCCTTAATTCCTCCTTGTTAGCCCCCGTCATTCTTTCTAAAAATACAACTGATCTTTACATTACTGGTAGCCCTTTGGCCTCTGAGGATTATTTCTTTAATTCCCCCCCCTTCCCACCCCCTACCATTCCCCTCATCCCCCCTCCCTCTGGAAAACCCTTCCTGTCTACCCATGGCCATAGGCCTTGTGAGTGCGATGATGGCGGTGCTTCTCTAGTCCCGAATAATCTTATACGTTGGTTGTCTTGGGCCTATAACAAAGGGAACAGTTATGGTCCCTAATTTAAAGTGGGTACGTCTCGTGTCATCTCTGCACATTTCTCAATAAAGTCATCCACATCCTCAACTGTACGGAAGGAATGCATCTTATTGCGCCACATAACTTTAAGAAATGCCGGAAATTTAAGCTGAACTGTGGCACCCAAGTTCCTTAGAGGCTCCATTCGGTTTAGTCCTATTAGAATTCAACCTAAAAGGATCTCGATGTACCCTCTGTATATCAGCAAAAATAGTCTCCTCATCCGTCTCTAACTCTAGCTCTGTACTCAAAAAGTGCGCCACAAATCTTTTTATATCTGTACCCTCACTGTTTTCAGGCAACTTCAAAATCTTTAAATTATTACGCCTCTGCATATTTTCTAAGCGCTCCATCCTTTCGTCCTGTTCTCTATCTCTAAATTTAATCTCATCAATTTCTTTTTTGTTAGTTACGACCTCTTCGCGGAGTTTCTTGGTCTCTAACTCCAGAGCCTCTGTACGCTGACTTAGCTCGCTAAACTTAGCCTCTAGATTGTTACATGTAGCCTGAATACTTGCCTGATTAGCCTTCACAGCATGAAACCCTTCCTTCATATCTCTATCTATTTTCCTCAAAAGGGTGATTATATATGTATCTGAATTAACCTCGTCTTGCTCATGTAACCCTATGTTTCCCCCAGAGTGCAAATTATCTTCTTCTGTTGGGGGTTCCTGCGTCTCCCCTTCGACATTACCTACGACATCTACCTCGCCCTCAGCCACAATCAAAGGCTCTATACCCTCACTACCTGAGATGTTTACTGCAACCTTGACCACCTCTCCTCCGTCAGCCATGTTCTCCTCTCCCTCTCCCTGACTCGAGCCTCCTGAAATCTCCCCTAGAACTTGATACCTATTAGGGCTAAGTGGAAGAATCTGACCTTGCCACCCTTGTCCAGAACTCACCCTGTCAATGTCCAGTCGCAAAATTAGCGTTTTTGAAATTGTTTTAAAATATGTATTGAGAGAGGGGGAAGGAACAACTCTATTCTTTGTTTTTTTGCTTGAGACTACGTTGTGACGTTTAAACAACTTGCTTTGAGTCTGCCCTTTCCCTCTTTTAAAACTTTCCAGTTGTTTTTGAGAATCTCCCTCCTCTACCTTATTTACTGCTATCAAGCCTGCGCTCCTTAATACATATGCGGCGCTCCCCGAATCCGCCCTCGTACCTGTAGTGTGAGTTCCAATCAAGGGAGCTGGTTTGCTACTCCCTGCTTTGGCGTCTATGGTAGGTAATTGTTCTTGTCCCCTGCCACGGCCGCCTCCAGCTCTCAGAGCTATTTTTGCTGCGGCGCGTCTTCCCCTGCCTACCTCCCGGGCAGCCCTTGCCCAGCCGACTGCTACTTCTGCTGTGGGGCTTGCCTCCTCTGCAGTGTTTCCTCCGTCCACTGACCCCGCCTCCAGGGGCTCGCTGCCGTCCTCGCCTGCTTGCTCCTCGGCGTTCTCCTCCATGCAGTACCGCTCCTCACAAAAGACGTGCCGAAAATCAAACCGAACCGAATCTAACCAAGCTGACAAGCTTCAACTTCAGCTCCGTACTCCGCGCTTTCCGTTTCGTCCACCTGACCGCCGACAACTCCCTCACATGTAATTTAGCGCACCACCATCTCCGTGCACTCGCGACCCGCAATTAGCCGGCAGCCATGTTTTCCGTTTAAACCAAACTGGTTTTCAATTTTAGGGAGCTTGTTGAGTACACTCCTGCGAAGGTTTCTGGCAAAGAAAAAAATAAAATAAAATAAAATAAATAAAAAAAGTTGTTAAAAGTTGTTGAGGACACTCCCGCGAAGGTTTCTGGCAACAAAAAAAAAAATGTTAAATATCGGCCCCGAGCCACCCAGGGCCCTCATAATCTTTCCAATACTGAACGCTTACACTTTCCGGTGCGACTCGCTTTTGCAATGACCATCAACAAAGCACTAGGACAATCGCTGCAAGTGTGTTGACTAGATTTGGAGAATCCGTGCTTCTCACATGGACAACTGTATGTGGCCAGCTCACGCGTCGGAAAACCTTCTGATTTATTCGTCTACGCACCAAACGGGAAAACCAAAAATATCGTGTATCCACAAGCACTCGAATAAAAAACAAAATTAAAACAACACTTTGAAATGTTTTCCATATTAAAATGAATAAGTTTCAATAAAAATGACACAATGTAAATTGAATGTTATCATAACAAGTTTCCTTAAATTTCCTTTCTTCTGAAATCGCAGTAATGCCCTACGGGTAAGCTAGTTGGTTTATAATTATCAAAGTTGATCTTCCTGGTAGGAGTCAATACCCTCTTCTCACTAAGGATGAAGCTCCTCTCCAGTCTGGAGAGAGGCAAGGATATAACAAGGTACTCTGATACTAACTCTGACTCAAAACCTCCTTTTCTCCTCCCTTTTCCTGAAACTCCTGAGCTGGAACGAAGAGGTTCAGAGGTGTGTACAGCCTGGCATGTGGTAATATCGTTTCTACAGTTCTTGCCTGTCTCCTCCATGTTTAACTATAGGAATTTGCCCCTCACTTTGACACATGCATGGCAGGATGCTGGTGTTCAAATGGTTCTCTGTTGACAGGAAAGGTTGGCACAAGGGGATCCACATGAAGACACAGATATTCTATCAATGGAAGTGATCCTGTCGAGTAAATCATCAAAGCACCACCACAGGTAGCCATCTATGTAAGTAAGCCTACGCTGCAGTCTCCTAACCTCGCGGCCAGTGAGAAAAGGATAAAGCACAAACTACATAAAGGTTCTATATAAGAGCCTAGGTGTTTCATTGAGTACTCCCTATTTGATGGGGTGGATGCAGAACATGGATGGACTTCTTGCTCCCTTTATCTGCTCTGGGGCGTTTTATTATTTAATCTGTTATTGTTTCAGACTTTATATGCAGATACCAAGATTCTTTGAACTATGTCTGCCTCTGAAATCAGACATTATAGCCATTTGTTTCCTGTTAGTTTCTGATTCGTGGCGCGTCCATCTCTAGTATGGAAAACAAGCAATACCTGTGACTGCTACTGCATCTGCTATTGCTGCAGGGCCCTGCTCCAGTTCCCAGATTCTAATCGTGAAGCAGGACCTGCAGGCAGCTGCATATTTGCAAAGAGTAAAATACATCTCACAAATGGCGGCCACGCCTTTGGATCTAAATTCTTTATTTATATAGAGGAAATAATCCTGACAGGAACCTGAGGCAGAGATGTATTGATTTGCCGGCGTTTACATGATTTGGTCAAGTGGGTAAGATGGGATTAACAGGGTCTTACACAACAGTTCTGACCTATCAAAGGACTGCCTCAAGGTCAGGGCTGCTTCAAGAACAAGCATTTACAATGCAATGGTCTCGGCATCATTAAAGGTAGAGCTATTGGCATTGCTCATGACATTTCTTTTTTTTTCTTTAAATCATAAATAAATGGCATTGTCATTTGCATTGTCAATACACACCACTCTGCACTCAACAGCACACACCACTCTGCACTCAACAGCACACACCACTCTGCACTCAACAGCACACACCACTCACCACTCTGCACTCAACACTCTGCACTCAACAGCACACACCACTCACCACTCTGCACTCAACACTCTGCACTCAACAGCACACACCACTCACCACTCTGCACTCAACACTCTGCTCTCAACAGCACACACCACTCTGCACTCACCACTTTGCACTCACTACTCTGCACTCACTACTCTGCACTCACTACTCTGCACTCACTACTCTGCACTCACTACTCTGAACTCACTACTCTGCACTCACTACTCTGCACTCACTACTCACTACTCACTACTCTGCACTCAGTACTCAGTACTCACTACTCACTACTCTGCACTCACTACTCACTACTCTGCTCTCACTACTCTGCACTCACTACTCACTACTCTGCACTCACTACTCACTACTCTGCACTCACTACTCACTACTCTGCACTCACTACTCACTACTCTACACTCACTACTCACTACTCTGCACTCACTACTCTGCACTCACTACTCACTACTCTGCGCTCACTACTCTGCACTCACTACTCTGCACTCACTACTCACTACTCTGCTCTCACTACTCTGCACTCACTACTCTGCACTCACTACTCTGCACTCACTACTCACTACTCTGCACTCACTACTCACTACTCTGCACTCACTATTCACTACTCTACACTCACTACTCACTACTCTGCACTCACTACTCTGCACTCACTAATCACTACTCTGCACTCACTACTCTGCACTCACTACTCTGCACTCACTACTCTGCACTCACTACTCTGCACTCACTACTCACTACTCTGCTCTCACTACTCTGCACTCACTACTCACTACTCTGCACTCACTACTCACTACTCTGCACTCACTACGCACTACTCTGCACTCACTACTCACTACTCTACACTTACTACTCACTACTCTATACTCACTACTGTGCACTCACTACTCACTACTCTGCACTCACTACTCTGCACTCACTACTCACTACTCTGCACTCACTACTCACTACTCTGCACTCACTACTCTGCACTCACTACTCTGCACTCACTACTCTGCACTCACTACTCTGCACTCACTACTCACTACTCTACACTCACTACTCACTACTCTGCACTCACTACTCTGCACTCACTACTCTGCACTCACTACTCTGCACTCCCTACTCTGCACTCACTACTCACTACTCTGCACTCACTACTCTGCACTCACTACTCACTACTCTGCACTCACTACTCACTACTCTGCACTCACTACTCACTACTCTGCACTCACTACTCACTACTCTGCACTCACTACTCTGCACTCACTACTCACTACTCTGCACTCACTACTCTGCACTCACTACTCACTACTCTGCACTCACTACTCACTACTCTGCACTCACTACTCCGCACTCACTACTCTGCACTCACTACTATGCACTCACTACTCTGCACTCACTACTCACTACTCTGCACTCACTACTCTGCACTCACTACTCACTACTCTGCTCTCACTACTCTGCACTCACTACTCTACACTCACTACTCACTACTCTGCACTCACTACTCTGCACTCACTACTCTGCACTCACTACTCTGCACTCACTACTCACTACTCTGCACTCACTACTCTACACTCACTACTCTGCACTCACTACTCACTACTCTGCACTCACTACTCTGCACTCACTACTCTGCACTCACTACTCTGCACTCACTACTCACTACTCTGCACTCACTACTCTGCACTCACTACTCACTACTTTGCACTCTGCACTCACTACTCTGCACTCACTACTCACTACTCTGCACTCACTACTCACTACTCTGCACTCACTACTCTGCACTCACTACTCACTACTCTGCACTCACTACTCTGCACTCACTACTCACTACTCTGCATCCACTAAGCACTCACTACTCTGCATCCAGTACTCAGCACTCACTACTCTGCACTCACTACTCACTACTCTGCACTCACTACTCACTACTCTGCACTCACTACTCACTACTCTGCACTCACTACTCACTACTCTGCACTCACTACTCTGCACTCACTACTCTGCACTCACTACTCTGCACTCACTACTCACTACTCTGCACTCACTACTCACTACTCTGCACTCACTACTCTGCACTCACTACTCTGCACTCACTACTCTGCACTCACTACTCTGCACTCACTACTCACTACTCTGCACTCACTACTCTGCACTCACTACTCACTACTCTGCACTCACTACTCTGCACTCACTACTCACTTCTCTGCACTCACTACTCACTACTCTGCACTCACTACTCACTACTCTGCACTCACTACTCTGCACTCACTACTCTGCACTCACTACTCTGCACTCACTACTCTGCACTTACTACTCTGCACTCACTACTCTGCACTCACTACTCTGCACTCACTACTCACTACTCTGCACTCACTACTCACTACTCTGCACTCACTACTCTGCACTCACTACTCACTACTCACTACTCTGCACTCACTACTCTGCACTCACTATTCTGCACTCACTACTCACTACTCTGCACTCACTACTCTGCACTCACTACTCTGCACTCACTACTCACTACTCTGCACTCACTACTCACTACTCTGCACTCACTACTCTGCACTCAATACTCTGCACTCACTACTCACTACTCTCTACTCACTACTCTGCACTCACTACTCTGCACTCACTACTCTGCACTCACTACTCACTACTCTGCACTCACTACTCTGCACTCACTACTCTGCACTCACTACTCACTACTCTGCACTCACTACTCACTACTCTGCACTCACTACTCACTACTCACTACTCTGCACTCACTACTCTGCACTCACTACTCTGCACTCACTACTCACTACTCACTACTCTGCACTCACTACTCTGCACTCACTACTCTGCACTCACTACTCTGCACTCACTACTCTGCAGTCACTACTCTGCACTCACTACTCACTACTCTGCACTCACTACTCTGCACTCACTACTCTGCACTCACTACTCTGCACTCACTACTCACTACTCTGCACTCACTACTCACTACTATGCACTCACTACTCACTACTCACTACTCTGCACTCACTACTCTGCACTCACTACTCACTACTCTGCTCTCACTACTCACTACTCTGCACTCACTACTCACTACTCTGCACTCACTACTCACTACTCTGCACTCACTACTCTGCACTCACTACTGTGCACTCACTACTCACTACTCACTACTCTGCACTCACTACTCTGCACTCACTACTCACTACTCTGCAGTCACTACTCTGCACTCACTACTCACTGCTCACTACTCACTGCTCACTACTCACTACTCTGCACTCACTACTCTGCACTCACTACTCACTACTCACTACTCTGCTCTCACTACTCTGCACTCACTACTCTGCTCTCACTACTCTGCACTCACTACTCACTACTCTGCACTCACTACTCACTACTCTACACTCACTACTCACTACTCTGCACTTACTACTCTGCACTCACTACTCACTACTCTGCACTCACTACTCTGCACTCACTACTCGCACTCACTACTCACTACTCTGCACTCACTACTCACTACTCTGCACTCACTACTCACTACTCACTACTCTGCACTCACTACTCACTACTCTGCACTCACTACTCTGCACTCACTACTCACTACTCTGCACTCACTACTCTGCACTCACTACTCTGCACTCACTACTCTGCACTCACTACTCTGCACTCACTACTCTGCTCTCACTACTCTGCACTCACTACTCACTACTCTGCACTCACTACTCACTGCTCTGCACTCACTACTCATGACTCTACATTCACTACTCACTACTCTGTACTCACTACTCTGCACTCACTACTCACTACTCTGCACTCACTACTCACTACTCTGCACTCACTACTCACTACTCTGCACTCACTACCCACTACTCTGCACTCACTACTCACTACTCTGCACTCACTACTCTTCACTCACTACTCTGCACTCACTACTCTGCACTCACTACTCACTACTCTGCACTCACTACTCACTACTCACTACTCTGCACTCACTACTCACTACTCTGCACTCACTACTCTGCACTCACTACTCACTACTCTGCACTCACTACTCTGCACTCACTACTCACTACTCACTACTCTGCACTCACTACTCACTACTCACTACTCTGCACTCACTACTCTGCACTCACTACTCACTACTCTGCACTCACTACTCTGCACTCACTAATCACTACTCTGCACTCACTACTCTGCACTCAGTAATCACTACTCTGCACTCTGCACTCACTACTCTGCACTCACTACTCTGCACTCACTACTCTGCACTCACTACTCACTACTCACTACTCTGCACTCACTACTCACTACTCTGCACTCACTACCCACTACTCTGCACTCACTACTCACTACTCTGCACTCACTACTCTGCACTCACTACTCTGCACTCACTACTCTGCACTCACTACTCACTACTCTGCACTCACTACTCTGCACTCACTACTCACTACTTTGCACTCACTACTCACTACTCTGCACTCACTACTCTGCACTCACTACTCACTACTCTGCACTCACTACTCACTACTCTGCACTCACTACTCTGCACTCACTACTCACTACTCTGCACTCACTACTCTGCACTCACTACTCTGCACTCACTACTCTGCACTCACTACTCTGCACTCACTACTCACTACTCTGCACTCACTACTCTGCACTCACTACTCTGCACTCACTACTCACTACTCTGCACTCACTACTCTGCACTCACTACTCACTACTCTGCACTCACTACTCTGCACTCACTACTCACTACTCTGCACTCACTACTCTGCACTCACTACTCACTACTCTGCATCCACTAAGCACTCACTACTCTGCATCCACTACTCAGCACTCACTACTCTGCACTCACTACTCTGCACTCACTACTCACTACTCTGCACTCACTACTCACTACTCTGCACTCACTACTCACTACTCTGCACTCACTACTCTGCACTCACTATTCTGCACTCACTACTCTGCACTCACTACTCTGCACTCACTACTCACTACTCTGCACTCACTACTCACTACTCTGCACTCACTACTCTGCACTCACTACTCTGCACTCACTACTCTGCACTCACTACTCTGCACTCACTACTCACTACTCTGCACTCACTACTCTGCACTCACTACTCACTACTCTGCACTCACTACTCTGCACTCACTACTCACTACTCTGCACTCACTACTCTGCACTCACTACTCACTTCTCTGCACTCACTACTCACTACTCTGCACTCACTACTCACTACTCTGCACTCACTACTCTGCACTCACTACTCTGCACTCACTACTCTGCACTCACTACTCTGCACTCACTACTCACTACTCTGCACTCACTACTCACTACTCTGCACTCACTACTCTGCACTCACTACTCACTACTCACTACTCTGCACTCACTACTCTGCACTCACTACTCTGCACTCACTACTCACTACTCTGCACTCACTACTCTGCACTCACTACTCCGCACTCACTACTCACTACTCTGCCCTCACTACTCACTACTCTGCACTCACTACTCACTACTCTGCACTCACTACCCTGCACTGACTACTCTGCACTCACTACTCACTACTCTCTACTCACTACTCTGCACTCACTACTCTGCACTCACTACTCTGCACTCACTACTCACTACTCTGCACTCACTACTCTGCACTCACTACTCACTACTCTGCACTCACTACTCACTACTCTGCACTCACTACTCACTACTCTGCACTCACTACTCTGCACTCACTACTCTGCACTCACTACTCACTACTCACTACTCTGCACTCACTACTCTGCACTCACTACTCTGCACTCACTACTCTGCACTCACTACTCTGCACTCACTACTCACTACTCTGCACTCACTACTCTGCACTCACTACTCTGCACTCACTACTCTGCACTCACTACTCACTACTCTGCACTCACTACTCACTACTCTGCACTCACTACTCACTACTCACTACTCTGCACTCACTACTCTGCACTCACTACTCTGCACTCACTACTCACTACTCTGCTCTCACTACTCACTACTCTGCACTCACTACTCACTACTCTGCACTCACTACTCACTACTCTGCACTCACTACTCTGCACTCACTACTCTGCACTCACTACTCACTTCTCACTACTCACTACTCTGCACTCACTACTCTGCACTCACTACTCTGCACTCACTACTCACTACTCTGCACTCACTACTCACTACTCTGCACTCACTACTCACTACTCTGCACTCACTAATCACTACTCTGCACTCTTCACTCACTACTCTGCACTCACTACTCTGCACTCACTAGTCTGCACTCACTACTCTGCACTCACTACTCTGCACTCACTACTCACTACTCACTACTCTGCACTCACTACTCACTACTCTGCACTCACTACTCTGCACTCACTACTCACTACTCTGCACTCACTACTCACTACTCTGCACTCACTACTCTGCACTCACTACTCTGCACTCACTACTCTGCACTCACTACTCTGCACTCACTACTCTGCACTCACTACTCACTACTCTGCACTCACTACTCTGCACTCACTACTCACTACTCTGCACTCACTACTCTGCACTCACTACTCACTACTCTGCACTCACTACTCTGCACTCACTACTCACTTCTCTGCCCTCACTACTCACTACTCTGCACTCACTACTCACTACTCTGCACTCACTACTCTGCACTCACTACTCTGCACTCACTACTCTGCACTCACTACTCACTACTCTGCACTCACTACTCACTACTCTGCACTCACTACTCTGCACTCACTACTCACTACTCACTACTCTGCACTCACTACTCTGCACTCACTACTCTGCACTCACTACTCACTACTCTGCACTCACTACTCTGCACTCACTACTCTGTACTCACAACTCACTACTCTGCACTCACTACTCACTACTCTGCACTCACTACTCACTACTCTGCACTCACTACTCTGCACTGACTACTCTGCACTCACTACTCACTACTCTCTACTCACTACTCTGCACTCACTACTCTGCACTCACTACTCTGCACTCACTACTCTGCACTCACTACTCACTACTCTGCACTCACTACTCTGCACTCACTACTCACTACTTTGCACTCACTACTCACTACTCTGCACTCACTACTCACTACTCTGCACTCACTACTCTGCACTCACTACTCTGCACTCACTACTCACTACTCACTACTCTGCACTCACTACTCTGCACTCACTACTCTGCACTCACTACTCTGCACTCACTACTCTGCACTCACTACTCACTACTCTGCACTCACTACTCACTACTCTGCACTCACTACTCACTACTCACTACTCTGCACTCACTACTCTGCACTCACTACTCTGCACTCACTACTCACTACTCTGCTCTCACTACTCACTACTCTGCACTCACTACTCACTACTCTGCACTCACTACTCACTACTCTGCACTCACTACTCTGCACTCACTACTCACTACTCACTACTCTGCACTCACTACTCTGCACTCACTACTCACTACTCTGCAGTCACTACTCACTACTCTGCACTCACTAATCACTACTCTGCCCTCACTACTCACTACTCTGCACTCACTAATCACTACTCTGCACTCTGCACTCACTACTCTGCACTCACTACTCTGCACTCACTAGTCTGCACTCACTACTCTGCACTCACTACTCTGCACTCACTACTCACTACTCACTACTCACTACTCTGCACTCACTACTCTGCACTCACTACTCTGCACTCACTACTCTGCACTCACTACTCTGCACTAACTACTCTGCACTCACTGCTCACTACTCACTGCTCACTACTCACTGCTCACTACTCACTACTCTGCACTCACTACTCTGCACTCACTACTCACTACTCACTACTCTGCTCTCACTACTCTGCACTCACTACTCTGCTCTCACTACTCTGCACTCACTACTCTGCACTCACTACTCACTACTCTGCTCTCACTACTCTGCACTCACTACTCTGCTCTAACTACTCTGCACTCACTACTCTGCACTCACTACTCACTACTCTACACTCACTACTCACTACTCTACACTCACTACTCACTACTCTGCACTCACTACTCTGCACTCACTACTCACTACTCTGCCCTCACTACTCACTACTCTGCACTCACTACTCACTACTCTGCACTCACTACTCACTACTCTGCACTCACTACTCTGCACTCACTACTCTGCACTCACTACTCACTACTCTGCACTCACTACTCTGCACTCACTACTCACTACTCACTACTCTGCACTCACTACTCACTACTCTGCACTCACTACTCTGCACTCACTACTCTGCACTCACTACTCTGCACTCACTACACTCACTACTCTGCTCTCACTACTCTGCACTCACTACTCTGCACTCACTACTCACTACTCTGCACTCACTACTCACTACTCTGTACTCACTACTCACTACTCTACAATCACTACTCACTACTCTGCACTCACTACTCTGCACTCACTACTCACTACTCTGCACTCACTACTCACTACTCTGCACTCACTACTCACTACTCTGCACTCACTACTCACTACTCTGCACTCACTACTCTGCCCTCACTACTCTGCACTCACTACTTTGCACTCACTACTCTGCACTCACTACTCACTACTCTGCACTCACTACTCACTACTCTACACTCACTACTCTGCACTCACTACTCACTACTCTGCACTCACTACTCTGCACTCACTACTCACTACTCTGCACTCACTACTCTGCACTCACTACTCACTACTCACTACTCTGCACTCACTACTCACTACTCACTACTCTGCACTCACTACTCTGCACTCACTACTCACTACTCTGCACTCACTACTCTGCACTCACTAATCACTACTCTGCACTCTGCACTCACTACTCTGCACTCACTACTCTGCACTCACTACTCTGCACTCACTACTCTGCACTCACTACTCACTACTCACTACTCACTACTCTGCACTCACTACTCACTACTCTGCACTCACTACTCACTACTCTGCACTCACTACTCACTACTCTGCACTCACTACTCTGCACTCACTACTCTGCACTCACTACTCTGCACTCACTACTCTGCACTCACTACTCACTACTCTGCACTCACTACTCACTACCCTGCACTCACTACTCACTACTCTGAACTCACTACTCACTACTCTGCACTTACTACTTACTACTCTGCACTCACTTCTCTGCACTCACTACTCTGCACTCACTACCCACTACTCTGCTCTCACTACTCTGCACTCACTACTCTGCTCTCACTACTCACTACTCTGCACTCACTACTCACTACTCTGCACTCACTACTCACTACTCTACACTCACTACTCACTACTCTGCACTCACTACGCACTACTCTGCACTCACTACTCACTACTCTGCACTCACTACTCACTACTCTGCACTCACTACTCACTACTCTGCACTCACTACTCACTACTCTGCACTCTGCACTCACTACTCTGCACTCACTACTCTGCACTCACTACTCTGCACTCACTACTCACTACTCTGCACTCACTACTCACTACTCTGCACTCACTACTTACTACTCTGCACTCACTACTCTGCACTCACTACTCTGCACTCACTACTCTGCACTCACTACCCACTACTCTGCACTCACTACTCACTACTCTGCACTCACTACTCTGCACTCACTACTCTGCACTCACTACTCTGCACTCACTACTCAGTACTCTGCACTCACTACTCTGCACTCACTACTCTGCACACTCACTACTCTGCACACTCACTACTCTGCACACTCACTACTCTGCACTCACTACTCTGCACTCACTACTCTGCACTCACCACTCACTACTCACCACTCACTACTCTGCACTCACCACTCACTACTCTGCACTCACCACTCACTACTCTGCACACTCACTACTCTGCGCACTCACTACTCTGCACACTCACTACTCTGCGCACTCACTACTCTGCACTCACTACTCTGCACTCACTACTCTGCACTCACTACTCTGCACTCACTACTCTGCACTCACTACTCTGCACTCACTACTCTGCACTCTGCACTCACTACTCTGCACTCACCACTCTGCACTCACCACTCTGCACTCACCACTCTGCACTCACCACTCTGCACTCACTACTCTGCACACTCACTACTATGCACACTCACTACTCTGCACACTCACTACTCTGCACTCACTACTCACTACTCTGCACTCACTACTCACTACTCTGCACTCACTACTCTGCACTCACTACTCTGCACTCACTACTCTGCACTCACTACTCTGCACTCACTACTCACTACTCTGCACTCACTACTCTGCACTCACTACTCTGCACTCACTACTCTGCACTCACTACTCTGCACTCACTACTCTGCACTCACTACTCACTACTCTGCACTCACTACTCTGCACTCACTACTCTGCACTCACTACTCTGCACTCACTACTCTGCACTCACTACTCAGCACACTCACTACTCTGCGCACTCACTACTCTGCACACTCACTACTCTGCGCACTCACTACTCTGCACTCACTACTCTGCACTCACTACTCTGCACTCACTACTCTGCATTCACTACTCTGCACTCACTACTCTGCACTCTGCACTCACTACTCTGCACTCACTACTCTGCACTCACCACTCTGCACTCACCACTCTGCACTCACCACTCTGCACTCACCACTCTGCACTCACCACTCTGCACTCACTACTCTGCACTCACTACTCTGCACACTCACTACTATGCACACTCACTACTCTGCACACTCACTACTCTGCACTCACTACTCACTACTCTGCACTCACTACTCACTACTCTGCACTCACTACTCTGCACTCACTACTCTGCACTCACTACTCTGCACTCACTACTCTGCACTCACTACTCACTACTCTGCACTCACTACTCTGCACTCACTACTCTGCACTCACTACTCTGCACTCACTACTCTGCACTCACTACTCTGCACACTCACTACTCTGCACACTCACTACTCTGCACTCTCACTACGCTGCACACTCACTACTCTGCACTCACTACTCTGCACACTCACTACTCTGCACTCACTACTCTGCACTCACTACTCTGCACTCACTACTCTGCACTCACTACTCTGCACACTCACTCTGCACTGTGCCCGCCGCCGATATCATGGAATCTTCCACCACACTTTCTAAAACTCAATAGTCCGAAGCATAATAGGCACAGGACCAAAAGAAGGGTAGACATTTGCTTAAAATAATCTTATTGTATTTATGAGAAGCAAAAGCGAGACTGTGAAATGTGCTGAATATCAGTTTGTTACGAATCAACAGAGTGGAGTTAGAGAACCAAGAAATAGTCATTTAGAATCCGGGTTAGAAGGAGTTGAGGATCAACAGGCGCGAAACAGCGTGGTGGGCGCGCACGAGACGCAGCGTGAGCGTGCACATCAGCTGAAGATCGCCGGAGAAGACACAGAGCCTGCCTGCTGCCTGACTCGCTGCGGAGGGAAAGAGCCCGGTGAGTGGGGGTAGAGGGGGGGCGGCAGAGAGGGAGTGGGCAGAGAGGGAGTGTGTGTGTGCGTGTGTGTGTGTGTGTCTGTCTGTCTGTCTGTGTGTGTCTGGTGTGTGCCTGCCTGCCTGCCTTTGTGTGTGCGCGTCCACAGACCCTGGTCGGCTCGTGCACCGCTCTGTACTCCCTTGCGAGCTTACTCAGCGACAATAGTTCTCGTTGCCGAGACCTAAAAAGAGAAAAAGCAGACTGGAGATATAAGTGTCCTTAAAACTGCCACCTATTAATAGTAGCTGAAGAGTAGCTGAATTTCATACCCAAAGCATTTTTCGCCCAGGTAGGCAGTAAAATGTAAAGTTTTGTATATCTGCTGTCCACTAGTACAGTGTGTGGCTCATGCTTTACTGGGGTGGCTGGCAAAAATGAACCCATGAGATATGAGTGATCTGTGTCAAAAGAAGGCTCTTTTAAAGTCACCTCGTGACTTCCTACATATCTGAAATCATGCTTATCAGCTGACATAGCAAAAGCACCTTTGACAGTAATGTGGCCAAGGAAAATGGGCCGTTTACCCTACATTTGGTAGTGAAAAACAGCAATATTAAGGTGCAACGGCCTTTCCTAACAGTAGCGGCTGGTATGCGGGTGGAGTGGCCAAGTGGGGGTGATTACAGGGAGGTGGGGCGGAAGAAGGGGAAATGGACAACAAGAAAACATTTTTTTTAAAGTAAAAGGAACTTTCCTTCCACCTGCCGCCCGACGCTCTTTTCTGTGTCCTCGCTGCAGCGCAGGCTCCGGATGCAGTCTTCCTTTTCCTCCTCGCGCTTTCCTCCGTGCTGACTCTCGTGGAAAGGGAACAACTTCCTCCCTTGTACAAACGTGAACCCAACCAAATCCTGAACCTCAGCTCCAGAATTGGTTGGATCAGGCTAACGCAGCACTCATTTTGAGGTTGGGGCCCTGTGGCTGCAATCCATCTGCTGTTTCTCAGCCTTGAGATTGCAGGCCCTGAAGTGACCAGGTCAGATTGGCTGGATCTAGACAGCCAGCGATATGACCAGCATACTGGCAGGGCGCTGCATTAATAGTACAATTGCACTAATCAGCCCCGCACCCTGCCATCGCAGTTTATTAGCGTGAGCCTGGGACACATTAATAAAATGGTATTCATTACAATTTTATTATCGCAGCAGGCGGGGCAATGTTCCTTCGCCATAACCGATGAGCCGCCGCTGCTTCAAAGCCTGTGGGCCGGGGGCCACTGCACTTGTTGCGCTACTGACAACTAAACCCTGGAGCTGACCTGACCTCAGTAGTGTGCACTGTGCTGGTGTTGTTGACAAACTGTTTCGCCAGCACAGGGTTAAAGATGCATGAAAGCACTGCCCGCCACTGGTGGACTCTGTAACGGAGAGTACATTACCACCCATTAGGTACTATGTTATGGCATGCAAACTGTAGTCAAGGTAGTATCACCTTTTCACAGGATTTGATTTTTCTCGAATATCCTGTCCCCGATTGTCCGTCTCTTACTGTGAAAGTATTTTGCAATTAAAATTGCGTCTAAGAGAGACGGATAGGTTGAAGAGCTGAAAATAGAGTGGATACCTTTAAGAAGGTGGCTGAAAAGCAGGATTTAATTCAGTAGAGCAAAGTCGATGCAGAGGAACTAAGATATGAGGGGTCCACATACTGATTGCAAAGTGACTGGTAACTTAAATACGTTGCATACATTCTGGTACTTTGTTTTAAAATGTATTTCTTATTCAGTTCAGTCTGCAAATATTCATTATGTGAAAGATCATTTGCTTAATGCTTTTGCTGTTTGCAGCAGTTTTGCCATTATTCCTATGCCGTGCTTTACAGTTAACACATCAACGTCTTGGTAAGGTAGAGAGCAGTGGGAATTCCATTGCACAGCCTGGGGGCATAGGTACAGAAGACATGATTGTGTGTATGTCAGTTAATAGCCTTTTGTATCTTTAGTTTTGTAAAGCAAAGACAGTACTTAGTGTGGCATGGGATCCTCCTGAGGTGTGTGTAGGTTCTGCTTGCATGGTGTGCTGCTTGGTTCATGCGCAAGATAAGCAAACTGCAGGCTTGAAGAGGAGGCCAGTGCAGGTACCTTGTGGCTGTTTGGTTAATGATCAGGTGGGCCAGTGCACACATACAGGACACATTTCAGCTGAGTGAGGATGGAGCTGGGAGGTCAGTCAGCAGTGCTTTAACCCTGCCTGTGTTGTGTATGAGACGAATGAGGACTTGGGCTACAGATCAGAGGTTGGTCGGCAGAATGGCTTGAACGTATATATGATGTGGGCAGAGGCGTTTTAAGGCATGGGCAAAGTGGGATCTGGCCAAGGGCCCCTGCTTTTCAGGGCCCCCATCATAGAGGCAGACCTTGCTGACCGGGCCGGACTGGGAGCGACAACTGGCCCTGGCAAAGTGCTCGGCCGCCCCCCTCTCCCAACTCGGGGGGTTAGAGGTGCCGCCGAGCTCTTTGCCGGGGCCGGTTTTCAGCAGATTTTGGTACAGGGCCGATTTTGCTGCTAAACAGCCTTGTAACAAAAACGGCCCCCAGGGGCCCAACACCGGCCCCCACCCGTGCGGCGCACCAGGGGATTGCCCGGTGCCCGCTATGGCCAGTCCGGGCCTGCTTGCTGATTTCTGAAACAAATAGTTTTAAATACCGTTTTCCTTTAATTTATTTTGAATGTGGGTGATGTGTGAAAGTCTATTACAGACATTTTGCAGAGAAAGACTGTTAATGTGTCATACAACATCCCCAAAAAAGTTTCTCACATATGAGAAATGAGAGGGGTTTACAGAGATTATTTGCAGTAATATTAGTGAGCTGCTGCTATATTACAATATTGAGAACACAAGTCACTTTCGCTAAACATTACATGTAAGCACATTTAACATTTGGAAGAGTGTGCCTGTGGGCTGTCAGTGACCTGGCTAAAGAGGTCATGAAAAAGCTGGAATTGGATCTTAAATTCAAAGCCTTTCTGAACGTGGCCCCAAAATCCATTTGGCCTTGGGCACTCAAAATCATTAAGATGCCCCTGGATTTGGAACTGAAATCACCAAACACAATATGTTTTAAAGGATGGATAAGTGTCTTTGTATATGGCAAAAACAATGTGACACACAATAAAAGAGAAGGAGCAGTCTTCCAGGCTCATGCTGTTGACCCGTGTATTGATTTGGGGTTCGGAGCATGCCACCACTGATCGGGACTATTGGTGTCTTGGCTGAGTTCGGTTTAAAGAGGGCAGCATATATCTAGGTTGTAATAGTATCCAGGCAAGTTCTGAGACAAAGAATAGCATTGACGGATGGCACCTTGATGCTCAATAGAGTGCCATGTGTGTATTGGTCCGAAGATATGTTATCCTGGGTTAAAAAAAGTACATTCTGTGGCTCCCTGTAGCGATTAACTAGCTTGGCGGCACGTATTGAACCCTGTCGAATGCACAAATGCCTCTTTCCTTTATAAATATTGTTGTCTCTCTACGTAAAGCAAGAGGAGCCATTTCATGCCAGTTTCACAAGTACCAATGCATGGCAAGCGTGAGTCATTAATCAGTGATTATGAAAGTTGTTAAAGAGTTGAGGTGTACAACAAGAAAGATGTTGTCGTTGTTTATTCTGAAACCATTGTCCTCCATCTGGAGGGGAGAATTTTTTGGGGTAATTTATTTATTGATATGATAAGATTCTCTGCTTCACGAACCCATAAAAGTAATGAAGTATTTTATTATAGAGTGTTCCGCCCTGGGACCTTTTCCACTTTATTTTTGTTGACTCCGATAGTTGATGGTATGAAGGTGTTGAATAGTAACATTCTTCATTGCAGTGGGAGCTCAGCTCCACTGTCTGCCAATGTACTCTAATTACCTTACATAGATCAAAGTTGTACACGGTGCTCCTAGAAGTATCTGTCCTGGTGCCCTGGACTGCTCATTCTGGCAGCTCAGATACCCCTCATTTCTCTCACTTTCTCCCTTTGTGCCACAAGCTGCCTTTGGGCTTCGGCCACCTCACCCTCTGTCTATTATTCACCTGAATCCCTCTTCTCATGTCCCGCAAGATGTTTGCAAACTCTCTCTATTTCATCCACACTTCACAATGTATTGTTCACCAAACTTACCACATTGTATGCCGAGGTGTTGTGGGCTCTTCACAATGCCCACACATGTGTCACAAGCTATAATACACTGTCAGTCCATGTGCTGATGCTCGATAGGGTCTATCCATAAGTCACAAGATACCTATCACCGTTTCAGCTCAGAACGTCCATCCATATGCGTAAAACGTCTTACACTCACTCCATTGCAGCACAATGTCTCGCACTGTGCTCCTCTGTGAATCTTCACACCCTGCATAAACATCATCTTTCTTGTTATCCATGTACACCAAGTACACTAACATTGCGGACAAGCTTCTCGCATTATATCAACCAACTATACATGGATTCTGCAAATCTTCTGACCAATGTGTCCCAGCATGCACACACTGGCCACCCATGCACTGCCAGTTTCTATCATGGTCTGTTCATCAAAGGATTGGTGTCTGTACGTAATAGTCTGGAGGAAATGTCCATTTTGGAACACTTTACGAAGAAAAGTAGCTTTGTATATTGTCAAATTATGGCACATCTATGAAGTATTGTATTTATTTTGATGAAAAATAGTCATTATGCAATGCCCCCAGCCTATTAAGTTGTACAGATATCTTGTATTCTACTATTTGATTTTAATTTGACCCTTTAAGAGAGTGCATGCATGTAAAATCGCCGACAACATTTTTTACAAACTACTTACACAGTGTACATTTTATTTTACTTGTACAAGTATTATATTACTTTGCAACTTTTTTAATGTCTCATAAATTTATTGTTTTCTCTTTTAATATTCTATGTAATGTATCTTCAAGTATGATTAATCTGAAAAATACACTTTGTTACTTTTAGCATAACCCTCTTCTCCAGCCTCTTCAGTTTCTAAACTTTGAAATTCCCCCTTCTGCTTTATGTTCTGTTAGACCTGCCATCCTTGGCATGGTTTCCCTGACTTTTTTCCAGGCCTGGGCATAGTTCGCAGAGTTTTGCTACGTGAAACTCTGTGAAGTTACAAAAAAACTCTGCAAAGTTCCACGAGTGGCAGAGTGCAGTGCGAACTGCAGTTTGGGCTGGTATTCCTGCCACTCGGGGCAGCAGCTTGCGCTCGCGAACTAACCGTTGGCGATCGCGAACAGTTCACGATCTCGAGCGGGGAAAAACTTCGAAGCACACCCGAAGCAGGGTTTTCTCCAATCCACGAACTCCGTGGAGTGCAAAGTTCAGAAAACTCCATTTGAGGCCAGAATCCCTTGAAGGAGTTGCAGGAACTGAACCCCTGTGCACCGTGCTGACTTGCTGTTGCAAAGGCTTGTTGGCTTCCTTCCATCAAGATCTTTGGGCTCCTCCTCAAGCATCTCTTGTGACCAAGATATTTGTCCTCAGGGCGTGGCTAGCAGCCGCCCAAGATGGCCGAACTCTAAGCGAGCTCCGCTAACCACCGGCTAAATCCCCGACTAGCCAGCACATTGATCCATTTGTCAAGTCACACCACGCACCCGGAGGGTCCCGATACATCAGGGGTGGCTGGAAGATGCAGGAATTGCTTGCAGCGAGTCAGCCCTAAGATACAGACTGCAGCCATCGAGGGAGCACTGAGGAGCCTTGAGGATGGAGGCCTCCGCTAGATAGTCGAGCGGCCGGTAGAAAGTAAGACCGGCTGCTGCAGAGATGGCTCGGGCTAAGGCGGCAGCGGGAAGAGTGTTACCCTTTGCTCCGGCGATTGATCTAGGCCGGGTGTGGTGGATGTGCCGAGGTGGGCCTGCCCGGCCTGGGGTGTGGCAGAAGCATTCAGTGTGCAGCAGTGAGAGCATATAGCCTCGAGGTACAGTGCATGGCTGCCTGGGAGTGCGGATCAGCCCGTTGACCCCGTGAGCAAGATTTGGACTAGAAACGGCAGAGTAGGCCGGGCAATTGGTAAGGACCGTGCCTGACTGCCAGTAACGTGCCTTTCAGGGACAGGCCGTTCCAGGGCCCAGGTTAGGGTGTAAATGAAGGCAGCACACAATTAGAGGAGATCTAAATCCGGGAGGGCCCCGCAGTGAGCTGAGCTGGAAGGGTGGGGGGGTGAATACTGTCCCCCTCTGGATCCCAGGGAAGTGGACGTTGCTGAGTGCATGACAAGGCCGTAGGCCCATGAAAGTAAAGCAGCCATAAGAAAGTAAGACCAGGAAGCTGTGCTGCCGCTGAGACAGAAGGGAGAGTGCTATCCTCCGCTCCGGTGAATGATCCAGGCGGGGTGTGGTAGATCCACTGAGGCGTGCCAGCCCGGCCCTGAGGTGTGGCATTCTTTGTGCGATGGTGGGGGCAGATAGCCATAAGGTGCAGAGCGCGGCCGCCTGGATGTGCGGGTCGGCCCATTGATCAATCAATCAATCAATCAATCAAGCATTTATATAGTGCACTACTCACCCGGAGGGTCTCAAGGCGCTAGGGGAGGGGGGGTCCGCTACTGCTCGAACAGCCAGGTCTTGAGCTGCTTCCTGAAGGCAAGGTGGTCCTGGGTCAGGCGGAGTGGGTCCGGAGGGAGTTCCAAGTCTTGGCGGCCAGGTAGGAGAAGGACCTTCCTCCTGTGGTTGCTGTTCGGATGCGGGGGACGCGGCGAGGGCGTGGCTGGTCGATTGAAGCTGGCGAGTGGGAGCGTAGAAGTTGAGGCGGCTGTTGAGGTATCCTGGGCCTTGGTCGTGTAGGGCTTTGTGTGCGTGGGTGAGGAGACGGAAGGTGATTCTCTTGTTGACTGGGAGCCAGTGCAGATCTCTCAGGTGTCCGGAGATGTGGCTGCGACGGGGGATGTCTAGGATGAGTCGTGCTGAGGCGTTCTGAATCCGCTGGAGTCTCTTCTGGAGTTTGGCGGTGGTTCCGGCGTAGAGGGAGTTGCCGTAGTCCAGACGGCTGGTGACGAGGGCCTGGGTGACCGTCTTCCTGGTCTCGGTGGGGATCCACCGGAAGATCTTACGTAGCATGCGTAGGATGTTGAAGCATGACGAGGAGACGGTGTTGACTTGTCTGGTCATGGAGAGGGAGGAGTCCAGGATGAAGCCCAGGTTGCGTGCGTGGTCCGTTGGTTTGTGTGCGCTGCCTAGGGCGGGGGGCCACCAGGAGTCGTCCCAGGCGGAGGGTGAAGATCCCAGGATGAGGACTTCCGTCTTGTCCGAGTTCAGTTTCAGGCGGCTGTTCATTATCCACTTGGCTACGTCTGTCATCCCTTCGTTTAGGTTGGCTCTGGCGGTGGCGGGGTCGTTGGTGAGGGAGAGGATCAGCTGGGTGTCGTCGGCGTTGGAGATGATGTTGAGGTTGTGTTGGCGTGTGATGGCTACGAGGGGGCTCATGTAGACGTTGAAGAGGGTTGGGCTGAGCGAGGAGCCTTGAGGGACGCCGCAAATGACTTCGGTGGCTTCTGATCTGAACGGGGGGAGGCGGACTCTCTGTGTCCTTCCGGCGAGGAACGAGATGTTCCATTCCAGAGCCTTCTCCTGGATTCCGACGTTGCTGAGGCACTGCACTAGGGTACGGTGGCAGACAGTGTCGAAGGCCGCGGAGAGGTCTAGGAGGATGAGGGCCGCTGTTTCTCCGTTGTCGAGCAGGGCTCAGATGTCATCGGCGGCTGCGATCAGGGCGGTCTCGGTGCTGTTGTTGGCCCGGAAGCCAGACTGCGAGAGGTAGAGGGATCCGTTTGTCTCGAGGAAGGCGGCCAGCTGCTTGTTGATGGTCTTCTCGATGACTTTTGCGGGAAACGGGAGCAGCGAGATGGGGCGGTAGTTCTTGAGGTCGGTGGGGTCGGCTGATGGCTTCTTTAGTAGAGCGCTGAGTTCGGCGTGCTTCCAGCTCTCCGGGAAGGTAGCGGTGTCGAAGGAGGTGTTGATGATGTCCCGCAGGTGGGGTGCGATGACAGCGTCGGCCTTGTTGAAGACGTGGTGAGGGCAGGGGTCGGTCGGAGATCCGGAGTGGATGGAGTTCATCGTGCGGACGGTGTCTTCGGTGCTGATCGGGGTCCAGGCGCGGAGGGTGGTGGTGGGGGGCGGTGGTTCAGTCGTGGCGTGCGTCAGTTGAGTGCTGAAGCTGTTGTGTATGTCCGCGATCTTGTTGTGGAAGTAGGAGGCGAGGGAGTTGCAGAGGTCTTGTGAAGGGGTGATGTCGTTGTTTCCGGCGTTGGGGTTGGAGAGCTCTTTAACGATGTTGAAGAGTTCCTTGCTGTTGTGTGCGTTGTTGTCCAGTCTTTCCTTGAATGCGTTTTTCTTGGTGGCGTGGATCAGTTGGTGGTGTTTTCGGGTGGCGAGCTTGAGGGCAGTCATGTTGTTCGGTGTTGGGTCTCTGCGCCAGGTTTTCTCGAGGGCTCGGCAGTGCTTCTTGGAGCTCTTGAGTTCATCGGTGAACCATGGGGCTTTCCTGCTGCCGGGTCTGCTAGGCGGGGTCTTCAGAGGGGCGAGGTCGTCTGCGCAGTTGCTGATCCACTTCGCGAGGGTGGTGGCCGCCTGGCTTGGGTTTGTTGCGCTGGTGGGAGGGTTCATGCTCAGGGAAGTCGCGAGCTGGTCGGCTGTGATCTTGTTCCAGCTTCTGCGTGCAACCTGTTGCTGGTGGTGGTGGATCGTGGTCCTTCTGAAGCTGAAGTGGACGCAGCTGTGGTCCGTCCAGTGGAGTCTGGTGGCGTGGCTGAAGGTGATGTCCTTGCTGGATGAGAACACGGGGTCGAGTGTGTGTCCGGCGTAGTGGGTGGGGGTGGTCAGCAGCTGCTTGAGACCGAGGTTGGCGAGGTTGTCCAGCAGGGTGGTGGTGTTGCGGTCGTTGTTGTTCTCCAGGTGGAAGTTGAGGTCCCCGAGGAGGATGTAGTCAGCGGAGGCGAGGGCGTGCGGGCTGATGAAGTCGGCGATGTCTTCGCTGAATTGTGTGCGTGGTCCTAGGGGTCTGTAGATGAGGGTGCCTCTGAGGGTGGTCTTGGGGTTGATGTGGATCTGGAAGTGCAGGTGTTCGGCGGGTGCGAGGGTGTCATCGGTGTTGGTCGTGATGCGGATGGTGGTTCTGTGGATGATGGCGATGCATCCCCAGAGCAAGTTATGGGCTAGAAATGGCGTCGGAGGCCGGGCAGTTGAGACAGAGCATGCCCGACCTCCAGTAACAATCCTTCTAGTGACAGGCCTGTCCGTGGCCAGGGTTAGGGCGTGAACAGGGGCAGCACACAAATAGTGGGGATCGTGGGCCGGTAAGGGCTCATAGTGAGATGAACTGAAAGGGGGAATGAATACCGTCCCCAGCGGGATCCCTGAGAAGCGGACATTGCTGAGGGCATGACAGGAGCACTATGTAGTGCAATAAATCAAGGCACAGAGAACTGAAAGGAGGCCCTCACCAGGTCCAGAATAAACAGAGTACATAACTTCAGTGGTTTTAACCCAAGCTGATAAAGGTGTTGTGTTCCACACAATGGATAAATACTCCCTGCATCAAGATGTCAAACCCAAAAGGGACCAAGATGACACATCAGACAAAGCTTGACAAATATACCCACCCTAAAATGGACCTTGTAACGGATAGAGGGGATGTCCAAAGCCATACACTGGTGACTGAGTAATCAGCCCCTATGTTGCAGGACATAATAGCAGCCATTCAGGTAGTGTGAACTGTGCTAGAAAGCAAGATCGACGCGGTCACCTCAGAAGTCACTCTAATGCATGCGGACATTTGCAACTGGGGAGAATGCGTAAAAGCCACAGAGGACTTGGTTACCACGCTTCAAGCTAATACTTCTACTCAAGGCTAATGTGAAACAGCTCCAAATAACAACGGCGGACCTTGAGGCAAAATTGGAGGACTACGAGGTGCACTCATGTAGAAATAACATTCTTATTTTGGGGGGTACCATAACGAGCCGAGGGCCCAATTACAGGCTTATTTGTTGAAGATCTAATTAAAAACCACCTGCAGCCCACAGCCTCTATCAATACCTCTCTGTGGAGAGGGCCCATCGAGTACCGGGAGGCCCACCCCGACGAGGTGCACCCCCACACCGTTCCTAGCGAGGATCTTCAATTTCAGAGATAGGAATATTATCTTTCAAACTGCATGCTCTCCCCCCCTCCCTTTAAGGTACAACAACTCTACTATAACCTTCTTCCCAGACTTTACAGCAAAGGTCCAGAAGAAGAGACATTCCTTTTTGGAGGTCAAGCTGGCACTCCGCAACAAAGACATACAATATGCAATGTTCTTTCCTGCCAGGCTTATAGTGGCAACAGAAGGAAAGTCCGGGTTCTTTGTGTCCCCAGATGTGGCCTGGGAGTGGCTGGAGTGGTGGAGGACTCCTGGAAACAGAAGATCCAACCTCCAGCGACAGAAATATGGGAAAGGTTGTCAGCCTCCAAGACGGCGACAAAGTGATGATCCGGAGCACAAAAAAGGAAGGACTAACACTGGTCAGTCGGTGTAATACTCATGGAGACTTTGGGTCATAGAAGATATGTCATATGTTTGCTACTAGCCTTCCTGGGACCATACATTTCATTAATCCTATAGAGGTGGGAATTCACAGTAGGATGGTAACTTGGCTCTGCTGATCCCTAAACTCTTGATTCTGGTTTATGTGATGTTTGTTGTTGGACGTGACTGGGAATCGTATGGGCCGAAAGGATTCTGTACACAAGTTAGCTTTTGCCTAGGGGACGGTACGGGGGAAGTGGGTGGCCAACTGGGATACGTCCCCCAATGTTGAAATATGAGGAAATGGGGTCACAGGCACTCTGCAAAGTTGGGGGGATGAGCAGTTTTAAGTCCACTGTACAGGGAAGCAGGGAGGGGGGTAGTTTCAAAAGTTTGTTTTATAATGTTTACTGGCATGTAAATTGGATCACAGAAACAGTAGAGTGCAACATAGGTCTTAGGGAAATTGTGGGACAAATGTCCTTCAAATTGTTGTGTGGATTCCTGCCGGGTCCCCCCCCCACACCCCCCCCCCCCAGCCAACTGCCCCCTCCCCAGATGGAGTTGTCCAACCACAAGCCATGCATGGTAATATGAGAGAAGTTCCCCCAACCTGTAATTTTAAAATCCTCTCCTGGAATGTCAATGGGCTGGGGGACAAAATCAAAAGAGGAGTGGTACTGCAGTATCTATAGAGACAAGCAGCAGATATTGCCTTGTTGCAAGAAACACACATACAAGGGACCTCCTACTGTACACTAAATAGATGGGGTTGTAAACTCGGGCCCACGCAGGTTATACCAGAGGGTCTAGAGGGCTGAGGATCCTAGTGCGTAAATCCTTCCCTTTCAAAATACAAACAGTAACTCATGACTCACTGGGGCGTTTTGTCACCCTGTCAGGGCAATGGGAGGAAAGACCGATAAACGTTATGTCCCTTTATATCCCCCAAAGATTAGAAGCCCCTACCCTCGCTGATTTAGGGTCGCCTATAATTAATCTGCTCCAGGAACAACTAATCATAGGCGGTGACTGTAATAGGGCCCTCAGTGAGAGTGGGACCGTTGGCCAGTCAGACAGCAAGAGGTGCCAACCAAAACCCTAGAAGAATTGTTACCGTCCCTGGGACTGGTTGATGTCTGGCGAATCCACAATCCCTCAGCCTGCCAGTATACTTTCCACTCTAGGGTCCACGGTAGCCTGTCTCACATCGACTATATGTTTGGGTTGGCAGACGAGCGCTCAATGTTTAGGGAGTTTACTTACCTCCCGAGGGGTATCTCGGACCACTCAGCACGTTCTATGGCTGTACACCCACTACTAAACAACAAGGAATGTCACTTAACCCCTGGTACTTAAAAATACCATTCATCAAGGAGAGCTTAACAGAAGTGACAACAAATTATTTTCTTGACAATAAGGGGTCAGTAAATCAGTCCAAACCATGTGGGAGGCCTATAAGGCAGTTATGAGAGGGCAGGGGATCTCTTTAATTGTGGGTTATAAAAAAGAGAGACAGAAACAGTTGGTGACAATAGAAGATGAAATTCCAAAAATAGAATCAGAGCTTACATTAAAATATTCACCAGAAGGAAAACACAGATTACATTTGAAAGAGAAAGAATATAAGGACATTGCTGAAGAGGCAGCTAGAGCACAGCATCGGGTGACTCAGCATCAATTTTACGAAGTGGGTGATAGGGCGGGCAAGCTGTTGGCGTGGTTAGAGAAGCGGGAAGACATGGCCAGATGGGTGTTTGAAATCACCTAGGAGAAAGGAACTCCACTTAGAGACCGCCAAGAAATAGCGACGGCCTTTGCAAGATACTATACGCCATTATACACACCATCAAGCTTGACCACCCAGATGGAAACCAGTGAGCTTCTGGCTACTCTTAACCTGCCCTCCCTCAAGGAGGCAGATAAGGAGACTCTGGAGTCAGATCTGACCGATAATGACCGATAATGAAGTGATACAAGCAATCACAGCATTAAAGACTGGTAAAGCAATGGGCCCAAACGGCCTACCGATAGAGTTATACAAAATGACTGTATCCAAAATTGCCTTCACCTACTGCAAATGTATCAAGAATGCATCCAACTAGAGAAATTACCTGAAAATCAAAGGTTGGCCAATATAGTAGTAATCCATGAATGTGGCAATCCACCAGACAACTGTGTATCATATAGGCCTATATCTCCTTTGGATGCAGAGGTCAAGATCCTTTGCGAAAATCCTCGCAGCACATCTGGCCCCACTGTTACATAAGTTGGTCCACCCTGATCAATCAGGTTTGATGCTGGGTACAAACACTGCTCACAACCTAAGACGCCTGTATGGAGAGCTTGGGAGGGCGAATAGTATCAGAGAAGTAGCAGTGGTAATGTCCTTAGATGCAAAATGGCTTTCGATATGATAGAATGGCCCATTCTATTCGCAAACCTGGAGAGATTCGTATTTGGTAAAAACTTCTTAGCATCGATCTGGCTGCTCTTTCAGACCCAGTAGCTCAAGTCGCGGTGAATGGTGGAAGATCATTGATCTTCAAGCAGCAAATAGGACCTAGAGAAGGATGCCCCCTCTCCCCTTTAATATTTGCCCTAGTGTTGGAGCCTTTGGCGGTATAGATAAGGGGGGATCCGCTTATCAGGGGACTCAAATGGACAGAGGGTTGGAAAGACAGAATCTCCCTATATGTGGGTGACATACTGCTGTACTTGGCTACCGCGTATTCTTCGATACACAGTGCTGCATATATTTACCCTACATTCAAAATACTTGGGATATACTATTAACTGGGACAAATCATTTATATGCATCCTTTGGGGTCCGGGCATCAATCTTCCCAGAGTTTGCCCGGCCAGGAGAGTGACTGAAGGATTTTGCTACCTGGGAATTTTTGTCACCTCAGACCAGGAGTTCTTTTATGAGCACCATTTGGCTCCACCCTTGCGATGACTACAGGAAGATGTGCGACACAGGAGGACTCTTCCCCTGTCACTATTGGGAAAAGCTTCCTTATATAAAATGATGACACTACCACGCTTTGTATAATTCTTTCAAATACGCCGTATCCAGTGCCCTCTAAATATTTCCGAGCAATAGAATCGGAAGTAAGAACTCTTCTGTGGGATGGTGGAGGCCCGCGAATAGCACTAAGCAAGCTGACAAGAAACTGGTACGATGGAGGAATCGCCCTCCCTGCAATACAGTCTTAATATTGGGCATCACGGCTCACGGTAGTAAATCAATGGGTCCATTTGCCTAGTGCTGAACCGGCATATAGAGTGGATAGACGCTATATAGGGCCAGGGAGTTATCAAAGAGCCATCTACTGGAAAAACAGATGGCACACACACCTACGTCGACAATGATTAAAATATGGCATGAGGCATCGGCGGCATTGGGGTGGAAGGACAGGCTCACGCTGTGACTCTGCTGTGGGATTCAGTCCAATTGGGACTTCTGGCGAGACAACCGCGATTTGACAAATGGGACCCTATTGGTCTCGCTAGGGTGGGAGATCTATGGGTGAGGTGAAGGATTCTGTGTTTTCCAGAGTTCCAAAAATACTATGAGCTTGACCTGGTGGAGACGTTCTGTTATCTCAATGTATGAAATGCACTCCAAAAAGCCATTCCAAGCGGTGAGGAGATACCAGCATCTTCTCCTTTAGAAGATAGACTCTTAGACTACTACTTGAAGGAAAAGGAGACTCTTAAACTACTACTTGAAAGAAAAGGCCAGATCAGTGACATTCAGGAAAATCTTGAACAACTCCCTGGAAACACTGGGGAAACTACGAGCCAGGTGGACAGAGGACCTGGGAAACATTACTGATGAGGAGTGGCAGGGAGCAATTGCATCCCCCGAAAGGTTGCCATTCGTTCCCGTTTTTGATTGACACAATTGAAGATTTTCCATAGATCATACTATACAAGTACTACTTTAGTTAAAATTAGGAAAGCGGACTTGACGCAATGCCCTAGAAATTGTGGGCAAGTGGATACATTTTTGCATCAATTGTGGGATTGCCCACTAATACGGGACTACTAGAATAAAATCATCACAAGCATGCAGACAGTGTGCGGGAGGATATTAGAGGCATCACCACAATGGTGCCTTTTAAACAATTGGGAGAAGACAGACCTAACAACAGGAGAAACAACCTGAGTAACACTAGGCTTTATGGTAGCGAAACAAAACATTGCAAGTAAATGGAGTGTGGAGTCGGGCCCGGTGTATCGAGACTGGGAGGTCGATATGGATAGGTGCATCCAAGCTGAAAGGGTTGTCTATAAAGGAAGGGGTTGCCCACAAGAATGGTCAAAGATGTGGGAAAGATGGAATAAAAATAGGGGAATGATCTGCCTGTCTATCAAGCATAGCTCCCATCGGGGGAAACATCTGGGGCGGGGCACTGCAATGCAAACCGTCAAAAGTATAATATTGTACTTATGATACGTCTGTTTCTGATGCATATAAAACATGTCAAATATGATGAAGTGCTGATTCGAAAGTTGGTCATTGTATTTGTTGGCAACAAATTTTCATTAAAAAGTAAAAAAAATAATAATCTTTGTCCTCACCATATCACTTGCAGCGTGGGACTGCATCTTTGGTGAGCTGCTCAAGGTCCTCTTGTTACTCCCCTGCCTCTGGCCTCTGGGTCCTCTTGAGGGTCTTCTTTTATTTCTGTGGGCTCCCCTGATTGCTCGGGGACTTGCCTGACTCCCTGCTTGTGGTGAGTCACCTGGACGTTGCTGGTCCTGACACTGTAACTTCTTCGCTTTCCATGCTGTGCGCAGTTACCAAAGCGTGTTGGTGCTCTCGATGGACAAAGACCCCTCAACTTTGACATTCAATGTGGGACAGCTCATGAACAGCTTCTGGTCTACCACAGCATCACCTGGTCATCACAGCTACAGCTCAAAGGTTACCGACAACTTTCCGGCAACACTCGACTTCGGTGCGCATTCGTCTTCTAGGACTCCTGGTCACTTTCAAGTGCATAGACTCTGTCCCCTCTGCTTGCAGGTACTTCTCAACTTGAATCCGCCTTTGGGTTACAGCGGACACTTTCAACTTCTCCAGCAGCGGCATCTTCCTGAAGCCCCCAATTGATTTTGACAGCGGTTTCCGACGCCACTTCACAACTGTACACCCTGCTGCCCTGGTGTAGGTATCCTGGTTCCTATGGCATCCACTGGTGGAGTGGCTCTCCAACCTTCTGTCTTCCACAGGGTTTCTTCAGGGTCCTCTGGGAAGGGCCTTTCTTCTTTAAAATTGCAACACGACTTATACATTGACTTGCATTAACTCTGGGGTCATGTTCCTACTCTGCACATGGCCTCCGTGGGGCTCCTGATTCTTACTTCACGTGATTCCTTGGGTCCCCGGCACTTCTACGTCTTCTGGGAATAGTCTTGACTTGAGTCGTGGTTTGCATACCACTATTTTAGTATATGGCTTGGTCTCCCCTGGTAACCAGTGTGTTTTGTGCTACTACCTTTTTCTATTGCAAAGTATTGTGTGCATTGTGTATATCTCCAGCTAGGAGATATCTATACGTGTTAGTGAGTGTCTTATAATAAATACATATTTTTATAAATACACTGTGTGGTTCTTTTTCACTTAATCTCTACCTATGAGATTATGTTCTGGTAAAACAAGCTGATTTTCACTCCTTCTGACTAAGCCTGATGGCTGCTCTTCACAGCTACCACATAGAGAGCTTTCTACGTTTATCTAAGACCGCTAAAATCACAATAAGAGTTGTCTGGATTGGTGCACAGTGCCCAATTACATAAGTGTGCACCATATAGTAAGCCAGCTTCTCACAGGTAGGATTTATACTTTTGAGTTTTACTTGTCCTGGTAATGAATAACTGCTAAATGTGTTTGTCTCTGCTGCCAGGCCTTTCCCTCTCATAGGTTAACATTGGGATTGCCTTAGAAACATCTTTTAAGTGTATTTTCCAATTGGGAAGGGAAAGAGATTTGGAGTTTGGTGTTTCTGGACTCACAATTTAAAATCACAATTTATGGTGAAGGCAGATTTTAAATTCTAAGTTCGAAATGCCATTTTTAGAAATTTGACATTTTTTTACTTTAACCATTCTGTGCATCTCCCTGTCTCTGAATACATGGCTGGGTTGGGTGACAGCTGGGCTTTGTGCATTCCCTATAGACAGGCACACAAAGAAAGCTGGGGTGTGACATTTGTATCCTAATGGCATATCATCAGGCAGATGAGCCTTCTTGAGGTAGATTGGGATGGAGAAGCTGACACTTGCACCTGGATAGCACTATGCCTGTCCCCACACAAAGAGCTGCATACTGTCCTCTAGTGAATCTGGAGTCAGGGCAGGAAAGGACCTCTAAAGGCCTCTTAGATGTTTCCCCTACTTCAAAGGCACATTTGGTTTAAGTACTGGATCCCTGACACCACCAAACCTTTCTTTAACCAAGTACATTCTGCCTGGAAGAAGAGCTGCTGTTCTGTAGGAGGGACTGACACTTTGCTAACTATTTTACTGTGTTGACCTGCTGCTTCTAGCCTGGGAGTTAAAAGGACCGGACCTGCTCTCTATATCCTTGAACCCAAGTTACTCCAAGAGCTTGTTGGCTTGCCTCATGTTCTCTGAAGTCTCAGGGTTACAAAAGACTTCATGCAACTCTTCTGGTGCTGCAGGACTGTGCCATCTGTGAGTCCTACCATTGCCTGAGGTACCCACTCCAGTCCTAGGCCTCACAAGTGGTTTATGTAGCTGTTTTCAGCAAAAAAGCGACTTAGGTACCCCTTTTGAGGTGATCAGAACTGACGCAGTGCCCTCCGGCGCTAACACAGTGCTGATTCTATGACAACGTGGGTCTCGACTGCAACACTTGACTCCGAAACAGCACCGACCCCTTGACACAGACTGGGAGGCTCTACTCCAATGCAGCACCAACCCTTTGGTTCAGAATGCAAGGCTCGACTTTAACGCATCGAAACAACTGTGTGATTCGGAACCGACGCAGGGAGTCCTTGACGCAACACTTGCTCCATACAAAGTACTTTTTCAGTGGGCTCTGCGTGGGTTCTGTAGCCTGCCTTCCCTTCATTGTGGTCGGCCTGAACTTTGGATTTACCCTCTATAGCGCAACCTCAAGTAATTTTTTTGCACCATTGTCTTCTAAGCACTGTTTTTGATTTTCTTCTTTAAAAATTAATATCTCAACTTTTACAGATTGGATTTTTGTTGTTTTGTACTTTTTTTACTCAGATAAATATCCTCTATTTTTCTAAACGGGTATGCAGTCTTTTTGTGGTGTTTTAACTTTATCACTGTAATTTAAGTGTTGCACAAAAACTTTAGACATTGCCTCTTAATTTAAGCCTGACTGCTCTGTGACAAACTACCAGAGGTGAACACAAGTTAAGTTAGGTTGCGTATCTGACTTATTCCAACTAGAATAGTGGCTCCTGCTTGGACAGGGTGTATACTCTGCCTAGCAGAATCCTCAATTTCCAACATATTCCATCAATGTTCTTCTCCAAACTTACAGTTATTTCGGAGAAAAAAATCACAGTTTCTGTTTTATTTCACTTTTTTAAGAAACGAAAGAGCGATATTTTGTACTTTGTATGCAATCCAATATAATCAACTATTTTAGGTACACACTCTTATCTTGACCCGTTACAGCATAGCAGTATAGGTGATAATTAAAGTAGCAAAAGTGTAATCAATATACTTTAGATGGAATGATGATGGAGAAATGCTATGATAAAAATGTGAAGAAAAGTGACAGAACAGTGCAGCATTTGCACAGTACTTCACAGCATTTTAATTACAAAATAAAGCAGTATCGTTTCAAGAAGTATTCATTTAATAAAATATGTCCATAGCCGTGTTTACAATGTCATTTTCTAACCTTCAGCACAGGCATTTGTTTCCAGTGATAAAATTGAATATTGTACTTGTCACGGAAAATTATTCAAATCACCCTGAAATACCCTGCCTCTGAATTAATTTGCGAATGATTTATCAGAACAATGTGAACTTCTTGTCCTCTGTCATTTCTCAGTAATGAGTCCACCAGTGAACTTGCAATCTAATCTGACACTCATTTCATCATTTCAGCGCTGATGAGAGATTCGATGCCTCATTTCATACCAATGTTTTGGTGAATTCCTCCGGAAACTGCGAGTATCTACCTCCAGGTATGTGCCACATATAAAAGAAGGCTGCTGCAAAACTATAAATGCCAGCTAAGCACTGTTTTAATATACACTAATTGTAATTATTATTTTGTAGTAACTTCGTATTTTGTTTAGGAGTGGATTTTCTGCATGTCCTACATCATCACCACCTGCCCCATAGGTTGCCAATTTTGACAAAGAATATGTTTTTTAGCTTAAACTGATCAAAAGATAGTAAAAATGTGCCATTTATGGTGGCATACAATGGCAGACCCTATCTGAAGGTTGACTGTTTCCTTTTCAGGTGCTGATTGTTGTATTAAGGTCTTAATCTTATACTAATGAGGCAAACACGTTGGTCTCCTCAGTATTACTACGCATCAAAATGACAGAACACCGTAATATTATTTCTATTGAATGTGCCGCATTGTGTTGCAAAATTTCTCTTTTCTTGTCACACACTTTTTAACTTGAAAAATAATACTGTTTCTGCCAATGGATATAAGTATGCCTTTACTTCTAAAGTGTAGACTTTGTTGAGTCTTCTATGTGAAGCCGACATGGTTTGATTTTTCAAGAAATATCATTTTTAATTTGCAACATTATTTCCTGTAGTGAGGGTTCCTTCAGGACTGCGGCTCGTGTCGTTCAGCATTTAAAACACATGTGTCAGTGTGCTCCCTCTTCGGATCGTGTAAGTTATTCTTGGGGCCCACCAGAGGGGGGGGGGGGGAGGAACCGACCACAGACACAGTAATAAGGTGTGACAAAGGCCGCTTTATTGGAAGCAGGTGCACCCTAAAGTGCAAAACCTTGGCCTGTGCCGAACAAAACTTAACCTCACTAAATATGAAGTCCCTAAAAGCCCCCAACCCCCTCCCTAAAATGGTTCCCCACATTATAAACATAAGCACAAGATAATAACACAATATAACCACAACATCCCCCTTACAACCTGCATCAGTACCCAACTAAACATACCTTGACATCTGTATTCCCCACCCCCTGGCAAAACAGCCCAGGCCTCCTACACTTAACCCCCTTTTGTACTAGGAAAAGCGCCAACCTCCTGAATCGCACACCAGCACCTGTTCCAGCGACACAAAAACAAAACCCCAACCTCAATTTCCTGATGCACCGGCTCCCAAGAAAACCCCTCCGTGGAAAAAACCACCCCCGCACCACATATTTCAACAACGGCACCAACTTGTGCCAACGCATTCCCCCTTTTCCCCGCCAATGACATCTAAACAATCTGTCGTCCAGTTCCAAATTAAGTTTCCGATGCTTGTCCCACTCAGCCCTCTCAGCTCTTTTGACAAGGAATGTCCCACAATGTAAATGTACAATGCTGCCGCAGCCGGCTCTGCCACAGCACCTGCAAAGACACACATGTAAGAGGGCAAAAGAACTGCCATGTCATAACCCCCCTGTTACCTCCCGCAACCGTACGTACGTCTTGTAACAATCCGACTTCCACCACCCTAGTGTCTTAGGGCCAGATGTAGGAGCCCAAATACCGGTCGGAAACAGCCGATTTCGGCCGTTACCGACCGGTATTTAGGATTTGGCATGTAGGGGGCATGTCATTTACAGAATCGGTAAATTTACCGAATCGGTAAATTTACCGATTCTGTAAATGAGATGTAGGTGGCACTTCTAAGAGTGCCACAGGCCCTTAAGAGTCGGTATTTTATCACCCAATCCTATTGGGTGGTAAAATACCGAATACAGGTGTCCATGCACATCTGTGCATGCACACCTGCGCAGTGTGACACACAGACATGCCCTTAGGGCATGTATGTGTGCCACATGTTACACGTGCCTGTATTCGGGGTGCTAGAGGGTGTCAAAGTGACACCCCCTGCACCCTTGCAGGATTCGGTATTTACCGAATCGGTAAATACCGATTCGGTATTGCCCATTGATTCCCATAGGAATCAATGGGCAATACCGAATCGGTATTTACCGATTCGGTAAATACCGATTTTTAAAGATTCGGTATTTCAAAAAATAAATTCACCTACATCTCCCTCCTTCATATTTACCGATTCATAAATACTGAATCGGTAAAATTCGGTATTTATGAGTCGGTGAATAGAAGTTACCTACATCTGGCCCTTAATGTCCTCCGTCCCCCAGCCTTTCCTCGCCGCGTCTATCGTCACCCCTATTCGAAAGGAATGCGTCCCGAAAGCCTTAGGGTCCTCACCCATCCGTTGCAGGGCGTGCCGCAGGACCAACAACACCTGAGCCGCCATAGCTCTGCTGTCCTCCCCCGTCCAAACACCTCCCCCACCAACGTCCTCTGCCCGGCCGCCAACTTCCGACCCCACGCCGCGGGACACACACCGTCCAGCCTCCCCAGCCCCAGAACCACCCACGTCCCCATCCCCGCTGATCTGTCTTGGAGCGTCGCAAGTGCACCACCACCTCTCCTGCCTGAACCTCCACTTCCTCCCACAACACCCCCCGCACCCCTCTCAGACCCACCAACTCTGAAACTCGAAACGCACCAAAAAACAACCAAGACATGAGTGTGGAAAACAAAGTAGTCTCCCCCCGTCGCGTCAAAACGATGGCAGCAAAGTCAGCAGGCCCTCCAGCAGGTCCTCTGTAATAGGCCTCCGCTGGCGCACCTGTGCTCCTCTCTACCGTACCCAACCTTCCAACAGCCTCGCCCCCAGTTCTCCTGCAGATGGCGGATAGCCCCACCACAGCTTACCCATGAAGGCCACCGCCGACAACTTCCCCGCAATCGTCACTCTCAACAACCCCCTGTCCATCAATGCCAACATGAACCGGACCACCTGCTCCTCCCACTGCCACCGGTCCCCATGCCTTACCGCACCAGACCGCCGAAATTCCTCCCAGGCCTGCACGTATGCCTTCCAAGTAGACACCGCTACCGACGCCTTCAGCAGTTGAACGACCCGGCGTCTCCCACTGACCACAGCTCCCTCGGAACCGGCGTCTTGGTCTCCTCCGCCTCCGTGGCTAGCCCATGGAACCTCTGCCACTGTGAACGAGACAAAGCATCCGCAATGTCATTGTCCACCCCAGGCACATGTCGGGCCTGAAACACGATGTCATGCTCTAAACAGCGAAGTACAAACACTCTCATCAATTTCAGCACTTGGGGGTCCCGGGCCGACTGCCTGTTTACCACCTGCACCACGGACATATTGTCCACCCTGAACAGAACCCATTTGTGAGCCAATTCCCGAGCCCACACCCACCGCCACCACCAACGGAAACAGTTCCAAGAACGCAATGCTGCGGCCTCCCGCTAGCCAATGTGACGGCCACCACTCCGCGCACCACCGTCCCACCCAGCACAATCCAAAGCCACCAACTCCCGCCACGTCGGAATATAGCGTGACGTCCCATTCCCAATCCTCCGGCGGCGCCATCGGCACCCCATTGAACCTTCCCAGAAATGCCATCCACATCCGCAAATCCTCCTTCGACCCCGCCGACAGGCGCAAGTGATGATGTGGCAACGTCAACCCCGACAACGCCAGACCCAGCTGACGGCAAAACGTATGCCACACCCGCACCCCCTGACATGCAAAATTCAGATGTCCCAACAACACTTACACCTCCCGCACCGTCACCTTCCGTTTGTCCAACATGCCTTTCACCAACGCCAACATCGCCACCCTCTTGTCCTCCGGAAAGCGTGCTTCCATGGCCGCCGAGTCGAGCTCTATTCCGAGAAAGAACAGCACCATACTGGGACCGTGCGTCTTCTCTGGTGCCAGGGGAACCCCCAAGTAACCCATTAAGTCCTTGAAATCATCCAGCTGTCGCTGACAATCCGTCGAACCGGGCCGCCCCACCAGAAAGAAGTCATCCAGATAGTGTGTCACCGTCTCAGAGCCTGTGAGCCAGGAAAAAGCCCACTGCAGAAAGGAGCTGGAACGCTCAAACAACCCACATGAGATCGAGCACCCCATGGGGAGCGCTTTGTCCACGAAAATGCCCCCATCAAACTGGATCCCCAATAGCTGGTGATCTTCCGGGTGCATTGGGAGCAACCTGAAAGCCGACTTAAAGTGGCACTTTGCCATCATGGACCCTGTTCCCACCGCCGCTACAATCGTCCGCGCCATGTCCACCGACGAGTACGACACCGACGCGAGCTCTGCCGATATGAAGTCATTCACCGAAGACCCCTCCGGCCACGACAGGTGCTGTATCAACCTGAACTGCCCCAGCTCCTTCTTGGTACCACCCGATCAGGAAAATAATCAGGCCTGGCAAAGGCGGCTCCACGAAGGGGCCCACCATCCGGCCCTCCTTTACTTCCTTGAACAATTTCTCGCGCACAATCCCCCTGTGAGCATTGACCGACTTCAAGTTGACCGCCCAGCGCGCAATCTGCGGCCCCTCGTATCCCAACCGAAAACCATCCCGGAAGCCCCGTAGCAACACGGCCGCATCATCCGCCTGCGGATAGACCGCCAGCAATGGCTCCATCCGGTCAAGCCTAACTGGTGTACGAGCCTTTTCCCATAGCTCCAGATCCCCTCTGCCTCCCCCCGCCCCCCTGCCTGGTTTCCCATTGCTGCTGACTGTTGTCCCGAAGGACTTCTGACTCCGCAGCAGCGCACCACAGGGTGCCTTCTTCCGCATTTTGAGCATTTGTGCCGAAAACGACACACCTGCCTGCCGCACGCGCCCTTATTGAAGTCCCAGCAGGCCCCAACGGAGCTCTGTCTGGCGCTCTTCCCCTGCCCCACCCCCCCCCACGGGTGGGGCGAGCTGAAAAGGGGCTCGGCGCAAGCGGCAAACCGCTGGCCGTATAGACGGTGCGCCCATCATCTGCTGGTATAAGTCGGAGTCCAGCTCACCCCATTTCGTGTCCGGGTCCGATGCCATCCGGGCCCTGAACTCCTCTTCATAATGCGACCACGCATAGCCGCCGTAAGTCACCTGCGCCCTCCGGACCACATCCATGTATTTAAACAACGCTATGGACCTGTCCGGATACTTTTCACAATATACGCTAGTGTATATAAAAAATGCCGCCGACCAATTGTCAATCGTCAGCGGCACCTTGGGGCACCTGGCCAACTCCTGTTCCTCCTCCTTAGACCCCTTCTTAGATGTTAGCTCCCTGTGAAGGAGCTTCAACAACTCCACGTACTCCCCCTTCCATATCTTCTCCTTCGTTGCCAGCAAAAGATGGGCCCCCAGGGGCTTAGTCACCTCCATATATAGGAGCTTGCTCACCGGAACCACGCAACTCTCCTTCGCCCCGGAGTCAGCCCCGACCGGCGTCGCACATCCCGCCGCCTCGCTCCCCTCGCTGCCCGTCCCAGTGGTCACCGACGCCGACCCCACCAACTGCACCGTCCCTTCCGGGCCCACTCCCATGTCCGTCACATACCGTCCTTTCACCACCCGCACCAAGTCCTCCCCGTGCATCCGTCCCCACTGACACCTGCACGCAGCGCTTCCTGCCCAAGCCACTCTCCGCCCCTTTCCCAACCTTACCTGGCATCAAGGCCGGTGTCCTCACTGGATCCCGCCGCCTAACCAGTGGAGCCGAGGGGGCCGTTACTCTGGCTGCGTCCAGCCGTGCTCGTACCTGCAATACACTGTCAACAGCATTACTGCTCCCCCTTCCCCCTCCCTAATCTCCCCTTCCTCCTCCGACTCCCCCTCTGCACTCCTGTGCACTCCCCTCCACTCCTGCTCGCCCCCTGGAGACTCCACCCAGCTCATACCCACCTTCTCCCTACACACCCGCATCAACGCACCCAAATCAACACTCTCAATCCATCCATATGCCGTACATGACCCGCAAGCTGCTTCTACCATGTCGCCTCGCACTCCCCGCCCCCCGGTGGCCGTCTCGACCCTTTGGGGTGGGGCAGCCGGGGACCCATCGCCCCGCCGTCGCACCTGCTCTCCTGCTGGGTCCCTCGTTGGAGCACGACCACCCGTACAAGGCAGAGCTGGCCCATCCCCTCGGTGGACGGGAGCCACAAGCTGCTCTCCCGAGCGCCTCTCCCTCCGCTCCTGCCAAGGAAAAAATGTGGAGTCCAGCATGCCGGGGTAAAACTGACCCCCCAGTCCACCAACTCACCCCCTTCCCCCCAACCCCTCTGTGGCCCCCTCCCCCCCAAGGAGTGCCCCCCTTCGAGCCGGATGCTCCTGCCCCCCAAACCCCACCCCCAGCCCCATCCCCCCCATTCCCCCCCTACCGCCTGCCGTGGGTCCCCCACCCCCCCATCCCGGGCCCCCCCAGACTGGCCCCCCGCCCCACGGTCCCCAACCCACCTCACTCCGCCCCCCCTTCGCCACCCCCCGCCCGTCATGTCCCCCAAGAAACTCAGGTCTCCCTCCCCCTCCTGGCCAACCCCCCGCGGCCCCTCTCCCCCCACACCCCCCCATTGGCGACGGCGACCTGCTTGGCCCCACCACACTCCCCTCCGCCAGACGAGGATCCCCAGTCCAAATCAGTCTCCCCCCTGAACCCCACCCCCTCCCCCTCCAGATCTGACTCCTCAATTAACAAAGGAGAGTCCCTCCTCTCCCTGTCCCCCTCGCTCTTCCCCTGTATCCCCCCCTGCCCACTGCCCCTTGCTGCCCTGCATGTCTCCCTCCCAGAGGCACTGGCGTCACTCCCTCTCCCCTCGCAGCCTCCTCACACCCCGCTTCCCAACCGTCCGCCCCGTCCTCAAACTCCAAAGGTGTCCGGCTCCTCGCATCCGTTTTTCCCCCTCCCTCCTCCGCATCCCGTCTGCTGATTTAGCCGCCCGGCTCCGCCGCCCGCTCTCCGCAGCTCCCCCGCACCTCCCACCATCACCGCGAGCCCTCCGCGGCCGAGACCGCGGGGGCCCTCATGCCAGGACCGACGCCGGTCGTAGCGCGCCGCGGCGGTCTCACCTGCACATCCATCCGCACCAGGTCTAAGCGGCCAGCGTCCCCCAATAGCTGCATAGCCTCCACCACACGAGGATCGTCAAGCCGCGCCATGTCCCCACGCCGTTCTCTGTACCGCTTCCGACCTCACGCCAACGTTGCATCGAATCCCTGCGAGGCCTCACAGGACCCTGATAAAACAGGTACGCCAAAGGCACTCACACAATATGCAATTAGCCACAAAAAACTCGCGACCAACACCCCCGCCGGCTGCTGTGTCACTGCCACGAAATGGTGGTCAGTGACACAAAATGTCCGGTCTTATAGCCTCCCAGCCCAAGCAGCCCAAGCCCCAGCCCAAAGGGAGCCCAACAAGCCCATCGCCAGCCCAAGAAGCCCAAAACTTCCTGGAGCTCCTGTCACACCCCCCCCTCCAGGGCCCCAAAAACCCCCGGGGGTGGCAGGCCTCCCGGTGGTCGGCCGCCCCCCCCCCCCGAAAACCCCATTCTGTCAAATTTAAATGATGCTACAGTAATTTGCTTAATTTCGAGATTTTCACATTACGATTATTTCACAAAATTACATCATGACGTCACCACGTAATCTCACAATACTGTAGTAAAACTTTACCCAACTGCACCCTTTGCAGTGAACATGAAGGGGAACAACAGTACATGAAAGGCTATTGTTTGTGGTGTTTTTTTTTAAATGCGACCTGTTTCCAAACATTGATTTAAGGATGTATTTTGCTCTAAAATATCGTGAAATCACGCATTTGGATTTCGAGTAATTATGTATAATTTCACATGATTTTGCCGTCATTTTGCATGATTATGTGAAAGCAAATTTTGTGATTTCCACATAACCCTAGTGTACATGCAGAATAGATGCCAAGAATAGCCTGATTATTTTCCTATTGCACCTGAACAGTACTGGACCGAAATGAGAAAATACTATTTTCATGCTTTTCATCCATGTGTTCCTACCGTTCACAGTCAATACACTTCACAAACTTGAATATGTGAAAAATGGACTTTAAAATGATAGAGTCTTATTTCACCAGTTGCTTGCCAATGTACAACCATTCATGTACCATCCTTAGATAAGTCCGTCTGATGTAAACAAGGACCATTGTCCAGTAAAAGTATACATTGTCCATCCCTGATAAACTACCTCTATTGGGTTAAACATTACGCCCCCCCAAATTCACACACAGACAAACACACACATTCCATTGTCAAACCCTGACATACACATCTGACGTAAAGGCTTCGATAATATTTGGCTAAGTACAAAAACACTAGCACACAACATCCACATATTATGCATTTGGCGTCAATGAAGAAAAACTCAGTTTGCCTCTGAAATGAGATGTGATAGCTATTTGTATCCTGTTCATTTCCAATCCCTAAACTTTCTAAACAATATAAAACTCTATCAAAAATTCACACACTTACACACACCATGTGTAAATGAAGGCTCATTGTCACCCAATCAAAAAGCAAGCATTGGCATTCACCAACCACTTTTTGGCTTTGTCAATGCTTGTTTTTTTACATTTCTTTATTTTTAAAATAAGTCTTTGCTTGGGAAGCTTCTGATATATCAGAAAAAATAACTAAAGGGCAAAACAATTTTTTGGGTATCAAAAAGCCCATTGCCATTGTAGTTCATGTCATGACATTTAATGGGACTACTTTGTGTGTGGATGTGTCCATGTGAAATGGAAGAATGCTGTTGCTCACAGAGAAGTTTCCCAATGGCAGAAGTGGACTGACTCATTGGCCAATATTGTATGCTGTAGTGGGCAGAAGGAAAATGCGAATGACACAAGAACAGACCAATGGATGAAGAGAGTTGTCTGAAAACCCCAATGAATATATTGTACATGTTATTTTATTAAACGCATAGGTCTTGGGTATCGCCAGAACTAGCAACAATTTTGACAAATTTGTATTTATCCCCCCTCCCACATACCCTATAAAATTTGCCACTTGGGGTCTGTAGGAAGGTAGGATCTGACTGCATAGTTACCCCCCCCCATTTTGACTGGTGTTTTGCAGTTTTTTGACTAGTCTGACTGGGATCCTGCTAATCAGGACCCCAGTTTCTCTCATTTCTCCCTAAAATGTATGACATGTACTTAGGTACACTCCAGATACTGGGGCTCCCTTATAAGTCCCTAGTATATGGTACACATGTACCCCGGGCATAGGTACCCCAGAGGCCTCCCATGGGCTGAAGCATGTATTATGTCACACATGAGAGTCCATGCAAAATGGAACTACAGGTCTGCCATTGCAGCTTGTGTAAGCTGGTGCCTGCACCACTCACGATAGATATAGATTTACTATATCTATAGGTCACTACACTTAAAACCCATAATTCACCCCTATAGCAGGCGTTACCAATCCTGAAGGCAGGGTGCTGGGTTTAACGTGAGAGGGTGCCCCTGCATGAGCAGAGCCCCTCTGCAGACTTCGGAGACCATTCTCCTGGGTTGTCTGTGACTCAGCCAGACATATAGGTAGAGGTGCATTATATCCTCGTGGTAAATGCTATCTCGAAAACGGCTGAAACAAAACATTTTGTGTGTGGTATCAAACACCTTGGTATCATACCTCCACACCGGTAACCAGTGTGGGAGGTATGATTCCACTGTTTCAGAAGCAAGCTTTGTGGGTCCCTGGTCTTCCCAGTACCAGCCTTCCGACCCAGACAGCATAGAATGGATGCTGCTGACCCGAGACACAGTTCTGCCCTCCTGCTGCTGAGCCAAGCTCGAGCTGAGGAAGGCAGCACAATAGCCACCCTGTCACAGAGAGGTGTGACCACTTCTCAAATAGGATTTAGTGTACTGGAGCTGGGTGGGTGCACTGCCAAAGTGCCTGAAAGTCTACACAAGGGGCACATTTGGTGTCCCTGTGCATAGTCCAGCTCAAACCAGTTCTGGGAGCCGTTGGCTCCTGCTCTGGAGCGAAACTGGACAAAGCACATAGGTGTAACCACCCCCCTGTCCTGACACTCCCCCGGAAAGGGGAATCTGTGCAACCCTCTCCCGTGGGTACAAAAATGCTTACCTGGCTGTAGGATCCTAGATTCGATGTGGACAAGATTCTCAACAAGAAACAACTGACCTTCGACCGTCTAGACACTCTGGACTTTCATTGGGCCCGACTTTCCTCTCCCTCTTTGTCCAAAGCATTGTCTGTGCCCGTGCACCATATAGGCTCTGTGTAAAACATTTGGAGCATCAAGTAAAACTGAATTTCTTTCTTGGTGTGAAGGAGTCATCCCCTGCATTCGCAGGCACCGTAATGCCACTGACCGGTCTGCTGATCCTGAGCTCCTGCGGACTCCAAAGGCTCCAGCAGCACAGAAGGTGGGCTCCTACTTTCCTTGAAGTCTAGCTGCCCTCTCACTAAGTTTGAGGCCAGTATTCTTCTTGGGGACCGCATAACCCGAACCCCTGTGCACCATGTACTTTTGCAATTGCACATGTTTGTTGGTGTTTCCCAAATTTTTGCATTGGGCTGTAAATAGCCACAACCTCTTGGAGGTATCCAGCCTACCCCACCAGGACAGATATCAAGGGAACCATTTCTCTGCCATGGCAGAAAGTTTTGATAAAACCTCGTCCAGGTTCAATTGAACAGTTTAGCAATTGAAGCAGAATATTTTATCCCTAAACACATAATGCAGGTAGTATTCCATTTAAAATCCATCCCTTCAAACATACTACTAAGACAATATTTATTAAGCGGAAGGATCTCGGACTTGGAAAAATTCAACTTATATCCAGAAAGGCCCCATACGAAGACAGAAGATCTACAAAAGCGGACAAGGATGTAGAAGGATTAGAAATAAATAACAAAATATCATCGGCATAAGCAGTGAACTTAATTTCCATCGTTTTATGAATGAAACCACGAAAGGATGGAGAATTCCGAAGAGAATGAAGAAAAGGCTCAAGGGAAAGAATAAAAAGTAAAGGAGACAAGGGGCAACCTTGACGAGTACCTCGTTGGAGAGTCAAATATTGAGATTGAAGGCCTTCAACAAAAACCAAAGTAGTGGGAGAAGAATACAACAGACTGATAAGTGATAAATTGGTAGGGCCAAACCCATGCCACTTCATGGCACGCATCATAAAGTGAACACAATCAAAAGCTTTTTCCGCATCCAAGGTGATAGCTGCCAATGGGGTAGAGCTTTTGGAAGCAAGATGTATGATGTTCAAAAAAAGTCCTGGAATTATCCGCAATCGTTCTCCCCTTAACAAAACCCATTTGCTCATAGCCAATTAATTCAGGAATAACCTTATTAATACGAAGGGCAAGGACTTTAGCGAAAATCTTGCAGTCTAAATTGAGTAAAGAAATAGGGCGATAATTAACGCAGAAAGAAGGATCCTTGCCTTTCTTAGGGATGAGACAGATCATGGCTTCCAGGAAGGATCCACGAGCTTCCTTGGAAGACAAAAAGTATTGAAATAAAGATAAAAGGCGAGGAAGCAAGAATTGGGAAAAGCAGGAATAAAATTCAGCAGTGAAGCCGTCTGGACTGGGATATTTGTGCAATGGAAGTAAGGCTAAAGCGGACTTAATTTCATGAAGGGAGAGGTCCTCTTCCAATATTGAACAATCAGGAAGCTCAGAGGAACACGGGGGAGTGCATCAAAGAAATAGTCCGAAGCTGCTTCAGAGGGGGAAGATTCTGGAGTATAAAGCGTCTTATAAAAATATGTAAAACATCTTAATATTTCATCATCTTCGAAATCATCAATGCACTAGTATCAGTAGTTTTGACCACCTTAGAGCGTTGAGATTTAACCTTTAAATAATTAGCTAATAACTTACCAGTTTTGTTACGAACACCGTAGAATTAAGAGTTAATCTTAAGTAAGGTGCCAGAAGCCTCCTCAGTTGATTTTTTTTATTAAAGGACATCTTAGCTTGAATTAGTTTTTTTAGGTTGTCTTCATTATTGGACGTGAAGTAGGCATGTTATAGGCGCTTAATAGAGGCTGGTAGAGAAGCAGAATCTTTGCTGCACTTCTTGTTTTTAGTCGCAACATAGTCAATAATGAAACCTCTGGACGTGGCCTTGAAGGCATCCCAAATAGTGAAAAAGTGAAGATCCGGAGAGAGTTCCTCAGGAAGAAATCAGGCAAGAACTCTTAGAAATGTTCCAGGAATATAGGGTCCTTGAGTAGATAATCATTAAAGTGCCATCTACGTGATTTAGGGATTCAGAGGGAAGATCTAGATTGAACAAAACTGGAGCATGATCAGAAATAAGAATAGATCCAATATCCACATTAGTTAAATTAGGCAGTAGAGGAGGACTCAAAAAGATTTAATCAATTCTAGAGGAAGATTTATGAGTAGGGGAATAGAAAGAGTAGTCTAATGTTTCCGGATGAGATATTCTCCATGCGTCAACCAAAGCCCTCGAATGAATTGTAGTCATAAAGGATTTTTTGCATTTTGTTGGGAATGTATCTAGCATCAGATTTCCTATCTGTAATAGGATCCATGACTTGATTACAGTCCCCACCCACTAATAGATTGAAATCGGAATAGGAGTGGAGGGTATGTGACATATTCTTCCAAAATTGTGCGTCAACACCAGTAGGGCAATAGATGTTAAGGAAGGGAAATGGGGGAGTCATTTAGAATGAGGAATACACAAAGCCATCTACCATCTACATCTCTCTCTTTCTTTTACACCACAAGGGAAAGTGATTTATGAATCAAAGTAAGCACTCCATTTATTCTATCCTTGGACGAGGAACACAAAACATATCCAACCCATTGATTTTTAAGAGAGTTAATTTCTTTATCTGTAAAATGAGTCCATTGAAGCATTGATATTTTACACTGCAACCTAGACAAATGGGTGAAAACCCTCTGCTTTTTAATGGGATTGCGTAATCCCATAACATTCCATGAAACAACACAAACATTTTCAGACATGGTAACCAGGAAAAAGCGAAATTAAATAAAAGTATAAGCAATATATAGCATTTCAGAGATATCTGGAACATATGATAATACTGAAAAAAAGAGTAAACATATAATAAACACAGACATGCATGTATTAAATAACAACAAGGAATCCATATTGAAAAACTGGGAGAACAATGTACAGTAAAATTAAGTAGAAGGAGGTGAATAAAATGGAGATACTTAAGCGTAATGCGTTACTGGAGAGGAAGAAATGTTGTCAGAGGACAGTAAGAAGAGAGTAAAGAGGTAGAGAAAATAGAAAAGGTAAATGATAGAAAAAGAAAAGCTGACAAGAAGCCCGAAGACTTCAGTCAAGAAAAACAGGATAAATAACCAGAATAAAGAAAATAACTTGTAGGAGCGGGAAGCAGTAAAGGAAAAAGAGAAAGCCACACCAACTAGGACAACCGAGAGCAACCTGAGCCAAATACTAGAGAAACCGATTAAAAAATATGGAACCAATTGTGAGAACAAAACAATTAAAGAGATTAACCACATATCAGATCTGAATCAATAAATGTTAAACAAGCAAACAACTACAACCAGAATATGAGAAGAACTACTTAACACTTACCATACGTGAGGGTAATTGAGAGCATGAGGATTAAAATGCAAATGGAAATGCAGGTAAGAGGGAAACAACAGGGAAATGGATCCAAACATGAGGTAAGAACAGCTGTGGAAAAAGACAGAGAAAAACAATAACAGTTAAAACCGACCAATAGAACAAACAAACTTTTGGAGAATTTCAACATCTACAAACAGATATGAAGAAAGAGATGAACTCAGAGAACATAAGACAAAATATAGAGAACAAGTTGATTAGGACCCTCCAAAGTCCATCTCATCCCCTTTATGATGAGAAATAAATTGTCTTAGATCTCCAATACGGTCAAAAGAGTAGGACTTCTCTTTGTAAATGAATTTAAAGTAGCAAGGATGTATCAAACCGTATCTGGCATTCATGGAACGAAGCGCCGGGCGGATAGAAAGAAATTCCTTGCGACAAATTGCAGTAGCACGGGCAACATAAAAGAAGACCTACTGACCAGACCATAACATCTGTTTTCTTTGTTTGGCCACTGAGAGGATCATTAACAGTTCAGTATATTCCAGAAATAAGACGATTATCCCTCTGGGACGATTGGTTGCCACTGAAGAAGAAGAAGAATCTTCAGATGTAGGACCAATACGATGAGCAAGCTGCAGATTAAGATTAACACTTTCCTTGAGACCAACTATTTTGGGAATATGTGTCTTTAAGAAGGCAATCATATCGGACCCTTCCTCCACCTCAGGAATGCCATAAATTAGAAGATGATTGCGCCTATTGCGGTTTTCTAAATCCTCCGTTTGCGTTTTGAGAACAGTAATTTCTTTAGCCATGGCAGAAACCTGAGGGATCAGATCTTGAGTGTAACTAATTCTCTGCTCCATCTCTAATACTCTAGAATCTAGATTAGGCCATTTCTCATCCAACCTCTGAAGGGTAGCGTTGGTTTCAATCACAAAGGGTTTAATCAGCTTAATCTCTTCCACTAGATCGTCCAGAGTCATGGGTGGTGGAGACTTGGTAGGCAAACTAGGTTCTTTCTTGTGTCATTTGGGAAGGGCAGCAGGGTTGGAGTCCTTGGGAGGAGAAGACATACTAGATGCAGCGTTTTCCCAAAAGAAGAAGATGAATCCATATGGCAAGGAGTAAAAATACAAAAAGAAATGGTCCAGAGGATGCACAAAAAATAAGGCAGAGAAAGACACTTAAAAGAGGCAGCAAAAGGCAATAATGAAGATAGCTCCTTTAAAAATTACCTCACACAGCAGTGGCGCAGCATCAAAAACCACTAATGCCCAAACGAAAGCCAGAGTCAATAACTGTGACCAATTGTAATGGTGACAAGCATGCACTTGAAAGTGGCTGTTGGCTGATATGACAGGCACAGCTTAGCTTAATCCACCTCACTATATACAACAGGAAGGTAGCCAAACGTGGGAGTGCAGAGTATATCGGTGATGAAAAACAATGGGTTAATCATGAGGAAAATGACCATAGAAAACAAGCCTTGAGAAGACTAAATAAAGCATGTATTGTCTCATCCTTAAGCTATTAGTTGTCCCCAGCTTAGAAAAGAAGACAATTAGGCCATTTTTAAAAGGTGTAACAAGGGGAAACAACCTTTACAGCGCAACTTTACAATATAACATCCCTTACAACACTTGCCATTACAACGCAACCATTACCACGCATGACACTACAACGCATACAATTACAACTCATGTCATTACAACGCAGTCATTACAACGCATACCATTACAACGCATACCAATACAACGCATAGTACCTTTACACTATCCAACACTTACCCTATTGTTGCACCCCCTGGAGTTAGAATAGTAATTTTTACCCCTACCCTATCCAACACTTACCGTACTGTTGCACCCCCTGGAGTTAGAATAGTAATTTCTACCCCTACACTATCCAACACTTACCCTACTGTTGCAACCCCTTGAGTTAGAATAGTAATTTTTACCCCTACACTATCCAATACTTACCATACATGCAATGTGATGATATGCATTGTAATGGTATGCATTGTAAAGGTAGTATGCGTTGTAATGGAATGCGTTGTAAAGGTAGTTTTCAGAAAATCCGTTGTAATGGCATGCGTTGTAATGGAATGCGTTGTAAAGGATGTTGCGTTGTAAAAAATGCGCTGTAAAGGTATGCGTTGTAAAAGTTTGCGTTGTAACGTCATACATCCGTAACGAGTTTCTTAAAACCCACGCTGCACTTGCAGCAACGCGGGAACATTTTTGTTGAGGGGAAATATCGACCGCGACTATCCACAAACAAAATGGTGGGCCCCGCCGACAAATATAAGGTGAGCCCGGTAAACGGAGCAGAATGCAGAAGGCAGCAAAGAAAGTGACTGTAAACGCAGCCAACTGAGCTCCGGCGCCCACTCCCCTAATGCGGCAAGTCCATGCGGCGTGAAACACAATGAAGCGGCTCCAAAATGCAAAACTGCTCCAGTCGCGGAGCGAAGCCTCAGCCGGTTGCGGCCATCTTTGAAGCAGCTCAAGCCTTAATATGGTTGCTTTGTTTTTATCTGCGTGTAGCAGATACTGTGAGGTATTAAAGGTGTTATAATAATAAATTTATAGTCTTATACCTACGGTGTGGTTCTCCTTTTATTTAACCAATACAAAAAGGTTGCATTCTGGTAAAACAAGCTGCTTAACATTCCTTCAAGACTAAGCCTGAAGGCTGCTCTGCACAGCTACCACTTAGATAGCTTTCATAAGGTTAACTTTGACCTCATAAATCTCCATAAGGATTGTTTGGACTGATGAAAGGTGCCCATTTTAATTAGTGGACATCATATACCAGGCCAACTTCTAACAGGGACTAACTCAGTAATCAAAAAAACACATACACCTCGTATATTTGCAAAATATGCAAACGCTGACTTGGAAAAGTTTCGGCCCAAAGATTTGCACATAGTTTATGGGTTGTCCATTTTGATCAATCAGGTGCCAATGTACAACAATTCACCATGCTCAATTAACTGCACATGGGTACCAATTATCTCCAGTTCCCTCCGACCTCGCTATTACCCAAACCCATTACCCTAGCAATTAAGTCAGATCTCTTTGGATATATATACATGTATATATTTTTATTCAAGAGGTTGGTATTTATACATGTATATATTTATATATATATATATATATATATATTCACTGAAAAAACCATAGGTTATAGACCATATATAGTTAGGAATTAGCATTTAGAAAACCTTATTTTACTCACACAAAACCATTGAAATTCCATATATAGTTAGTTGCACTAACTATATATCGCGCACCCGCAATCCACTGCTGATGATGTCACATATTACATCATTCATGACATGGTCAGTGACATCACTGATGACATCACTGATGACATCTCAAATGACATCACTGATGACATCACTGATAACAACATCCAGTGATTTTATGTTTCTGTAAAGTTTAAATATGTCTTACATATTGAAGAATGAGTGGATGTATAAGTGTCTGGACGAAGGATTTAGTAGGTGCATGACTGACTGTATGAGTGAGTGATTAAATGTGTCTCACTGAGTGCATGGGTTAGTGACTAAACTGTCTTAATTTGTGCATCATTATGTCTGTTGTTCTGTAAACTGTTGCATGTGTTGATCAATAGCTATATGAGTAACTATATGGGTTATTGATTGATTGTCCAAGTATTTGTATGGGAGACTGAGTGTGTGTGTGGCTGGCTGGGAGGTGTGTGACTCTGTGCAGATCAATGTGTACTTATATCAATGATTGTATAACAAGGTAAGTATGTGTTAGTATATGTTTGAAAATATAAGGTGCTCTATGTTTAACTATATAGACAAGAAAATGGAAGTGTGATTGATTCTTTACAGGACTGACTAGGTGTGTGAGTAACTCTATGGATGAGTGGCAGAGTGTGAGTGTCTGTATAGGTGTATGAGTGCATATGATAGTGTTGTAAAGATGAGTGATTGTATGTATGAATGATTGTATGGGTGAATGAGTGAATGTGTGTGTAGACGTAGGAATCAGTGAGTACATATGTAGTAACTAGTATTGGTGTGTCAATGGTTTCAAAAATTATACTCTGTATTTAACACTGGGTGAAACAGAGGTTATATTAAAATATGAGGAGATGCATTGTATTGTCACATGAATGATATCAGTGATGTGGTCATTGATGTCAAATGAGATGTCATCAGTGATGTCATCAGTGATGTCATTTGAGATGTCATCAGTGATGTCATCAGTGATGTCACTGACCATGTCATGAATGATGTAATATGTGACATCATCAGCAGTGGATTGCGGGTGCGCGATATATAGTTAGTGCAACTAACTATATATGGAATTTCAATGGTTTTGTGTGAGTAAAATAAGGTTTTCTAAATGCTAATTCCTAACTATATATGGTCTATAACCTATGGTTTTTTCAGTGAATTTTCAAGGTTTTGTAAATGCTAATTCCTAACTATATATGGTCTATAACCTATGGTTTTTTCAGTGAATTTCATTGGTTTTTTAACAGCTAATATCTGTAGCTGTAAAATGTATTCTTCTTTAAATCCAAAAATATATTTTATATGTTTATTAATAATTTTTTTTTTTAATATTTTTTTTTCTTCGTTCCCGCTCCGCGAATCGGGAAGCTTCCCGTTAGCTGACCTTGATGCCGCGAAATAGACCGCGAGCCGGTAAACGTTTCTTTACCGCAACTGCCGCGTTAGAAAACAACATCGTGACGCCTCCCGTCCGCATGACGTTTCGCGTTGTCGCGTGATACGTCATATGACGTGCTACGTTAGCGAACTGGTACGCTTACCGAGTCGCAAAGCACAGGTTTCTGGAAGCAAACCGGGAGGCCCTGCAAAGCGCTTAACGTAAACACAGCAGGTCATGTGACTTGGTAATAACACTTTTCATTGGTTCATTTCACTTTTGGTTTCCTAATGATGTAAGACTAGGTCATATAATCTAAAATAAACACTTTTCATTGGTTGAGAACTATTGTTTTTCCCAAATGATGAAAATCCCTCCTTCTTTCCTCACTCTGACTTTCATCATTGTGAGAGAAAGACCCTTTGTTACCAGTGAGCAATGGCTTCTTTAGTAGCTTCAGCTGGTGCTTCCCCACCACCTCCACCACATCCAAGGAAGAGTGGACCACCTGCTCAAGTTATAATTCAGCAAGAAGAGGAAGAAGAGGAACAGGACGACGAGCACGAAGAGAGGCACTTTTTGCCTGAGGAGCCCAGGACGTCTCACCGGAAAGAAAACTTCATTTGGCAATTTTTTTAAATTCCCAAAGGTCAGAAAAAAGTAAATGCAAGATACGTAACTTGCCTTATATGTCAAGATAGACTGTCCAGAGGGACCGACAAAAAATACAGTTTCGGAAACTACACAATGCATCGCCATATGACTAGGTGGCATCCTAACAACTACAGTGCTGCACAGTTTCGTAACGACCTAGATAATCTCCCTATTATGGCCAGAAGATCTGTTGTACCGGAAGTAACGGGACCAGAGGGCAGGGAGATGGTGCCAAATATTCAAACGAGATTTCATGAAGTAAAACACGTCTGCGTACATTGCAATGGATTCATTTGCTACGGAGAAAGAAGCATCACTCTGATAACAGAGCTATTGACTATCATATGCAAGTTTGTACGAAACGTCCCAAATAATAAATACTTTTTTTTTGTTTTGTTGCTCCTGTTGAGCCCTTTACAATGAATCGTTTTCATTGCCCCGTGCAAGAAAAACCCAAAAAAATATAAAACTGTTCAGAAAAATTCAAAAAAAGTAAAAAAATGTTCAGAAAAATAATAAAAAAAATATAAAACAACAAAAACAATTAAAAAAAAAGTTCTTTTCAGAACTACCTCCCCGTTATTAAAAAATTGGTACAATATTTGGAACTGTGCCAACCTCTATTTCTCGTAGTTCGCTTCCCAGTTCGCTCGCCGGTACGCGAACCGGAAGTGAACCAAAATAAAAAAAAAAAAAAAAGAACAGTAAGTATAAGGGAAGGAAACAGACACTTATGTTAAAAGAAAGACAGCTATAGGGGAGTAAACTAGAGATACTATTACCCGTAATCCACTGCTGATGATGTCACATATTACATCATTCATGACATGCTCAGTGACATCATCAGCAGAGGATTGCGGGTTTTTTGGCAACGTGCCTTATCCACGGTTTAATAACGCTGCCTTTTGCTTTATATAAGTTTTCAAATTGTATGAAATATATACCAATAGGTCGTTATGAACCTTTAGGTAGTGCTTTTCTTCATGAGGTCTGGTCGCTTCCATACACATACAGATGTTTCAAAGATGATCAAGAAGTTTATCTGAATGGAGAGGAATGCACTGAGACGCCAGATCATTCACTAATGTGTAGGCACATACAGTTACACGGTTCATGCAACAAACACCGACCAAATATGGCTTGCGTGTTGCAAGGCACGCCAGTTCCTGCTATCATCCCCACGTTCAAGTTGTTGGAAAATGGTAGTTATTTGATGCTCAATAATGAAGATTGTTCTGGGTTAATTAAAAGTATTCCTTTTATCGTAACAGTAAGTGAATGGGTTATTTGCTGCAGAAATGTTCTATTTCCTCCCACACATGAACATAGGGAGTTTTCAATCTGGCCACAAATACCAACCTTGGGAGCACATTTCAACGGCATGGCAAGAATAAGAGCTCTTTTGTCTCAGAGAGAGGTGGCCTTGAGTTCGGCCCGTGAAACTTTCGTGCTTCACATAGCGAACACCCGTACAGAGGTGCAGACCCTTTTAAATACTGATTCGCCTTTGCATTTCAGCGACATGGTTCGGACTATCTTTAACGCGTCCTCCACAAAGGCCCTGGCGCACTTTTTTAAAGTTGTTACCAGTGGTCTCGTGACTTCATTTGAGAAAATCTTTGGAGTCATCCCTGCTTTCTTTCATTCTATTTTTTCCACTCTGCTTCGTGGATTCCCATTTTTACTTGCATTACCAGCGGACGCTCTTGTGCTTTTTTACATTTTTAAATATGGATGTCCCTCCTGTGCAAGCTCCCGCCCTGCAGCTGCTGACACTGTTCCGCAATCGCATGCTAGAATATTATGGCACAATGCCGTTGGCGATATTAAGCACGGCATATGGATTATCTTTTCGATTCTCCTACTTCACCTGTGTCCAGCCTGTATTTCACTGCCTGACCTGTGATTTCGATTGGGCCATTGATTTGTGTCTCTGCGGACCGGTTTCTCCTGACGTCGACTTTAATCAGCTGATGACTCCTATCATTACTCACGAGTTGGTTTGTCCTGGCGAAAGGATTATGGCTGTGGCATTGATGCATGGACTAATTGGTCCCTGGAATTTACTGGCGGCAACACAGTCTTTCTTGGAACAGAGCTTTCTTGAAAACCCACCGAGCTGTCCTCTGATGGTGATAGAGGATCCGGTGCTGGGAGAGCACGTATGTTCTTTTCCGCTTTTAAATTGGATGGCTGAACTCTTTTCGGATGAAGACGGTGACTTCCTATTGGAGGCTGTTGCAGCTTATTTTGCATACACAGTTATGTCATAGACCTTTTTCATGTTTGATATGCTGAGTACTAGCATTTCATTGACAATTCATTGACTTATTTGTCAAGTTTTTATTATTTAGCTTGCCTATTGGCTTAAGACTCGATAAAGTACTTGGCTGTTTTATTTTTCTTTAGCATTAAATTTTCCTAGTTTTTAATGTTTTACCTTGCGGACCGTCCACATATAAAGTTGCAATCTGCTCTCATGAGATGGCACTTCTATTATCTTATTCAGTTCGTTTCCGGATCATGGGGAGGTGTCATCTAGGTCCTGGATATCTTTACACCGTGTTAAGTTAGCATGGGCTCATTACCGGTTTAAACGCCATTTTTCCTTTTTTGCAACTTCTGCACACGACACTTAGTTGTTGCTTTAGCTTTCAACCTAGTAGTTCATCGTGGTTTACATGAGAATAATATGTTATTGCTCTACTATCTGCTTTGCTTGTTAAACTATATCTGTACAGCGAGTGCTGAAGTTTCAAGAACAACACGATACAGAATTGTTATGAGGTCTGATCTCCACGACTTCATACTCATAACATAAGTGCAGCTTCTGCCAATTCTGGGCATGAGGCGGGTTTTATATTGCTTTGCCGAACACACATACACAACACTTGATGCGGTTCACATGAAGAGAGAGCTGGTGTATGCTGATGTGATTCCTTCAAATCTAAGACACTAAAGTATGGGCACGCCCTAAACCAACACAAACAGACCTTCTTAGCAAATAATATAATATGTGTATTAGGGAGGGTGAGATATAAGCAGCCGCGGGCCGTGGAGGGAGTTACGGTGGGGCAGGGAGGCGGGGAGGGGGAGGGGGAGGGGCAGGGTGAAGCCCTCTCCACCCTGCCCCTCCCCCTCCCCGCCTCCCTGCCCCACCGTAACTCCCTCCACGGCCCGTGGCTGCTTATAAGTGTTGCTAACTCTTATTCATTTACAGCATGTTAACATACTGTCACCATTCGCTTTTTATGTACTAGTAACTATGCTGGTAATTTTGCTACTGATAATATGTGTACTTGTATTATCTAAGATACTACGCCTGAGAAGACGGCATTAGTAAATAAACATTTCAAATACACATGTGTTCTTCTTAACTCCATGTTCTGGTTTCTAAGAAATATATAACGACCGACTGTTCATGAGTTCCACGTATCCTGAGGTACTATAAGTTCATATTCTGGATTGTCTAAACATTGAGAGTTTGTTATATCCAATGTGACACTGTACCTAGCTTGCTAAGGGGTTTTTGATTACTAAGGTGAGTTTTGGGACACCCTAATTCGCCGAGGTTCCAATCCTCTGTCCACAGTTCTGTGTGAGAACAGAAACCCTGTGACAGGGGCACCCCCGACCCTTGCTGGAGCTTCATCACACTTGCGATACAACTCCAGCAATGCGCCACCTTTACGGCACAGATACATCACGCATCTGTGCTGTTTTTGCCCCATGATGCGCTGCATTGTAAATGCAGCACACCATAGGTGACGGAACAGCGGCACAGAATGACTAACACATCCCTGGTGATGCGCCAGTCATCATAAATCTATCCCTATGCTTCTTATCTTGTTAGAGATGAACCGCCATATGTATCATCAAAGTTTTTTGCATTTCCTAAATAGCGAACTTTAAGGAATAAATAGCGATTCTTTACCATTCCTAGTTTGCGATGAGCTATTTGCTAATTACAAATTACCCATTCATTTCCTTCATTTCCATAGGGCGGTTGGACTCACTTTTAGCTCGAACGGCTGAATGGATTTCCACGAAACTTGGCAAAATTGTAGGGACTGGTAGCCCGATGTGCCTTTGCTATGTCTCAAGATATATGCTCCAGTGGTTTTTACGAAAATTAACTTTGAAAAATATATATTGGGCTACATTGGCCTATATATATGTTGGAGCCCAAATGTAGCCCAATGTAGCCCAATGAAGCCCAATGAAGCCCAATGTAGCCCAATGTAGCCCAAAGATGGCCGCCAGAGACAAAAAAAACAAATGTAGCCCAAATATCAGCCAGATGTAGCCCAACTATAGCCCAGTGACAGAATGACCAATCAGCTTCGCAAACCTCCGTTACGCGAAGCGGAGCGCTGTTACAGATATATATCTTTTTTTGAACGTTAATTTCTCAAAATCCACTGGAGCACACATATTGAGACCTAGCAAAGGCACATCGGGCTACCAGTCCCTAATATTTTACCAAGTTTCGTGCAAATCCATTCAGCCGTTCGATTATTATTATTATTTTTTTTTTTTGCCCCGCGGGGCCCTTTTAAAACCTCCACATCAAACCTAGGGGGTCAGCGAGGATCTACTATGCCCCCTTATGGTCATTTGCCCCTTCGCTTTGGCCTCCTCTTGTCTCTCGATCCTACCGAGAGACAAGATGGCGGCCGCTACGGACTGTTTGGAATGTTTACAGACGCCGGAGAACCAATCAGCTTCGCTTCACAAAGCTCCGTTGCGCGAAAAGTACGCGTACTGGAGCGCTGCCCGGTCCGCTGTTACAGATATATATCTTTTTTTAAATGTTAATTTCTCAAAATCCACTGTAGCACATATATTGAGACCTACAAAAGGCACATCGGGCTACCAGTCCCTACAATTTTGCCAAGTTTCGTGCAAATCCATTCAGCCGTTCGGGCTAAAAGTGAGGCCAACCGCCCTATGGAAAACTCAATGTTAAAAACACGTTTTGGGACCCCCCTTTTTTCTCGACCCCCCCTGGACGAACCCCCCCCAATTTTCAGGGGCTGCTCAGAAACAAAATGTGCCATTTTCCTGAAAATTTCAGCCAATTCCGTCCACAAACGGCAAAGTTATTTGACATAGAATTTTCAAAAATCCCATAGAGAAAAAATCCTAACTATATATACCTACTGGCGACCGCCAGTAGGTAATATATATATATATATATATATATATATATATATATATATATATATATACTCCTCCTATATTTCGAAGAAAACCGGTTTTCCTCAAAATATAGGAGGAGTAAACACTTTGTAAATTGACCGTGAGCAAGCAACTGTTGTTGTGAGACGCGTTGGTTTTGTGCTGGTGTTTTTTGGAGCTTGACGATTTGAAAATAAAAGAAACTGGGAATAACTATCTCCGAGAGTGCGGACTCATTTCCTTTTAAAAGGGAGTTGGACAATATATTACAAAAGCGGGGCTCTGCTTAGGAGTTCCGCACCGGTGGAAGGAGCGCCAGAGGGTTGCGAAACGGAGCCGATTTGGTGGATATATATATATATATATATATATATATATATATATATATATATATATATATATATATATATATATATATATATATATATATATATATATATATATATATATATATCTTATCCAGCCCAAACAGTCATGTGACGAGAATCACTTCCCACTCTGTGAATAGCTGTTTGGCCTGTCAGTGACCCATCTTGACACACACAATGTAGACCAAAAACAAATGAAAATGTTCCAGGATATAACAGTCATCTATACAATTATAATATAAATTGGCAACGATTGGCCAAGGTATCTCTACCAGAAGCAATTGTTCTAGACAGAAGAGCATCTCGGTTCTGGAAATGAAAGTCATGAAGATAAAGCATGTCATGTAATAAAAATGCCATTGGCATACCAGCTGCCTGCAGGAAAGCAAGGCTCTTTGTGGTGATCTTAAGGTGGGCATTTATGAAATGAGCCTTAGTAGCGGCAGATTCCCCCACGGATGGTGAGACATTCAGTGGCTTCTGACCCTCGCACCTTAGGGAGCACCAGCAGGCTTTAATGTTAAAGCAGAAGATATGTGAAGGTGGTAGAGTTTCCTCACTTTAAACCATACATAAAGGTTTAGATAAATATGTGAAGAACCCCACAGTTCAAATTAAACTCCAAGTTAAAACTCATCGGCTATAATGAAGTACCGCATAAGTGCCACACACGTGTCACACCAGTGCTTTTTGTCATTTGAGTATTTGTGGCTAACATGTTTTCTTCAATCAAATGTCAGCAGACTTGTGTCACAGACTGAGCCTTATTTGTAGATTAAATGTGATGTAATGGCGTTTCGCGGTTCTCTGTGTGGAACTTGTTCCATTTGTGCTTATGCTTATTTTGTATAGCAAACAACGTGATGAATTGAATGTATGAATTAATCTCATCTAATGGCAATCACTCAGGACTCAAACCAGTCCATCGTTTTTGACCCATTATGCCACTCTAAACACAACTATCCATATACAAAAAGATGATCAGCACCCACCATTCATCATATCAGATATATACGAATTACTGATTGTTTAAGTTACATAGTGCACAGACTGCAACAACGTTTTTCTAAAAAGGACTCCTTTATTCACATCTTCTTATTTTTTTTCAACTTTCTTCCTTGAATAATGGAACTCTTTTTAGAAAAGCTTTGAAGGAGTCTGTGCACTGTGTAATTTAAGCACTCTTTAGAGCATACATATCTTATATGATGAATGGTGGGTGTTGACCATCTTTTTGTAAATTGCTCTATGGAGTTGTGCTCCTGGGTGAAAGATTAGGGGGATGATCTTCTAGATTGATGCACAACCCCTAGTTGGACTGCAAAATACCACTAGAAGTAATAGGAGCGAATTTGGTTGCCTCAACTTTGTACATCACGACTACTCATATGCAAATAAATCTTGGTATTACTTCTGTTGGAACAGTCTAGCCCAAACTGCCAGACCAGGTCTTTTACAGTTCGGAGCACAGACAACCCTAGTCTGGTGTTGGCAAAGAATGATTTGTATATTGCTTGTCTCTGTGTAAAGTGTCACAATTGGTGAAAAACAATGGACAGGAATGTTTGAATATGATTGGTATGCCCAAAAGGTATTCCATGGTCCGTAGGCTATTGGATTCAAGCTGCACCTAACTGAAGAGGCCCAAGTAGGCAACAATGGTCTGTTTATGTTCTCATGTGGAGGGGGTCTGACCTGGCAGTATGGGCTGATCTGTTGCCTTGGAGCAGAACCATGACCGATTTGCATTTGGCTGATCTCTGTAAGGACTGACGCAGTGGGTAGGAATCACTCCCATTAATTATGGCATGGTAAGATTGCATTGTGTTTATTATCCCAAATCTCTTATCAATACAGGTATTTTCAAGAGTACCTGCTACATAGATGTGCGCTGGTTTCCATTTGATATTCAGAAGTGTGATCTGAAGTTTGGATCCTGGACCTATGATGGCTGGTCCCTAGACCTCAAGATGCAAGAGGCCATTACATCTAGTTATACATCCAATGGAGAATGGGATCTTGTAGGTAAGCCCACTACATCTGCCACAATAAACTGACAGTGAATTATATGTGAATAAACCTGGGAAAAACCTTTCAAGTGAATGACACAGTCCACTCTGCTATAAGCAAAAAAAATTATATTTCCGAATAGATGGCACAGAGTGGTCTTTACAGTAAGCTTACAATAATGGATGCAGTTTGTGTAATTACATTCAGACTCGTTTTGAGTCCATTGCTAATGTGGCCATTGATTCCAATCCCTCCAGTGCCATGGAATCCGGGGACACTGGTAGCTCGAGAGAGGCAGAGCTACAGGCGAGTTACAAGTAGGATCCTTGGAGTCGTAATTCCAGCCCTGGTTCCCATGGTACTCCTCATTTATTCCCAATATTTTCTCCGGTGACTGCACCTTCTTTTAGCGTGTTGTTTCTTCAGGCACCAGATGTGTGATGTTCGCATGAAAATGATAGCTGCAATTCGTCAGTAATTTCTGTAGCTGCCCAGGTGAAAATATGGGCAACCTTGAAATAAGGCCCCTATATGTAATATGGCCGGGTATCCCCTAACCCTCCCTCCCGCAATCTGCCTGAGACCCAACGTATGGTGGGGACCCTCCCATTCCCTTACCCCCAAATGTTACATACTTCAGACACCACAAATTCTTTGGATTAGGGGTCGTAGACCCCAGCAGTATTTATTACAAAATTAATAATATGCACAATGATAATTATTTACATTATATACAATACGCAGAAAGTCCAATACATGGATAAGTACACGGTGTTCATAGACTAACTTTAACATGTGTCTAATACACATCCATTCCTATCTTACACTACATGCTAAACATGATTTACTTTCTGCATTACCCTGTTAGAGCATACGGCAAGGTCAATGACTGGCAGCCCCAGATCCCAATCTAAAAGCTCCTTGTGATGTTGCGAAGGGGGTCCAGCTTACCTGAAAGATACCTCCCCCGGGCCCCTCCTACCCCCAGACCCTCAACTCCATGACGGGACCCTGTAATCAAGCGTTCATGCCCTTGAGCGCATGCGCATGCAGGGTGGCACCAGGCCGAATGGAAGCGTGGCTCCCCAGCCCCCGCACTCATCCAACCTACCGGCTGGAACTGCCCCTTGTAGTGAGTCCTATGAGAGAGACCGCAAACTATGCTTTTACCAATCATGACCTTACCGCCTGACTGGGGAAACAACTAAAATCCCACAATTATTTTCCTGCAAAATTAAAAAGGGGCTAATATTTTATTCATCACAACAAAACAGTCTGACATGTAATTGCTCCTGAAAAGGAAACAGCATCCATATTCGAAAAAAAAAACATATTTTACATAAGAATTATCTGCTTCAGGGGATGGTGGGTGGTGAAATAAAAAGTTAAAAACGGGCCTCCCCCCACAGCCCGGACTAGACAAAGACAGGCGTGTGTCCTGCAACAAAGGGGCAGCGGAGCAAAGAGAAAGCCTCTCTGCTCCGCTCCCTCTTCTAACGCCTGAGATGGGGCAGACCAGTTTAGACCGGTCTGCCGCTTGCGTTGTGAAGCCGCCACTGACCCAGAAGCACTGTGAAGTGCTTCTGGGTCAGGCCGCCACACATGCGGATTGGATGACCCCTTGGGGGAAATCGGCGTCCGCGTCACTGTTGTACTCGACCGCCAACCCCCACTCCTCTGACTGCCGGGGGAGTCGGCGAGCCTGTCACCCTCCTGGCGACAGGCTCGATGCCGAGCCCGCCTGTTCAAGTGCATCTCTAGTATATACTGTAGTGGTGTTAGGGAAGTTAAATCTCAAACAGAAATCTATTACTGTGTGAGTATCCAACAGTGGAATTAGGAGAACGGCGGCCACAAGTAAAATCCTGTATTTAACCCTTAGTAAAACTTGCTATCGCTAAATTTCAGGGGTCGTGCTTCACGCTTTAAAATCAAAAGCAGATGCATTTACGTTGCTCTGGCTTTTTTGTCTATTGTACTTTCACATTTAATCTGGAAAAGAAAGATGAGTCCGTCTTTTGATGTATTAAATATTTTCTACCTTTTTTTATCGGTTTTACAAACATACAGGAAAGGCAATAACAGAGAATTAACATATCATCACAAGCTGTGGCAGGTGTTCAAAGCTTAAAGCCAATAACAACAAATACATTTGGAGATGAACAATCAATAGTGACAGGTTCCCATTTTAGGATAGCAAAAGAAGACATTCAAGACATCTAATGAAACCTGGCATCAGGTCCGACCTTCCATCCACACGTTACAGGAGTTTGTCTCGCACCGAGTGAACCTTTCATTCACAATCCTAACACTCAGTTCACCAAGTTGCTCAGCAGTCCTCACTGAAGGACTGCCCCGCTCAATGGTTTCCCATCACGTTGCAATTCTCTCTCTGTTTTACCAAGGCCAGTCCTAGATCCAAAAATGCAGTGTTATCAATAAATGTTATTACTTTCTTGAGAAAAGCCTTAGTAAGCACCAGTTAGGCCTGTCCCACTCAGCCTCAGAGGACTGTGTCCAAGCATCCATATCCCTTATTGCCCTGGCTCTGTCTACCCGCTATCTTGTGCCCTGGACATCTGATTGATATAATACAGGTATGTACTCTTTGTCCAGTGTTTTAGCACTATTAATAAGGCTGTGTGCTTCCAAATGTCTGGAAAGAATAGTGTAGCAAGCTGGTAATTACGGAACACAGGAGACACACGTGAAACAGACTAGAGTTTATTCAGGTCAGTTCATGGGAATATGACCCCAGCCACAGCTGTCATCCGTTCAATCTTTACTCATCCTCACAGGGCGCTTGGTACAGAACGTTCACCGCTTTGACATTCTGAAGGATGTCAGAGCGGTCTCAACCAAATGTCAACCTAGAGGAGGGGGGTGAGTGATATGACCAGAAGCAGAAGATACCACACATCCCCCTCCTTTACACAACTAAGAACAATAGTATACAGAACGAAAATAAGCATAGTGGTATTCACTTGGTGACATAATGTTCCAAATAATTTGGGCAGCTAACCACCCTGTAGCTAGACCTGCGAGTGGAGTTGCTATGCCTTGAACACCCCAGCTCAGGTGGGTCCCCCTTAGTCCGGGATTCATCCTCAATTCTAGGTCTGTTGTCAACGTCCACTGTGGGAGGGGTGTACCTCACTACCCTCCCTGAATTCCAAATCTTTCCCTCTTGTGTTTTGACAGCATTTTTAAATACTTTCACAATCTTAGTAGGTCTAGTGAACTCGGCCCAATTTGCTCTGTCCGTGGGTGCTTTAATCTTGACCACGTCGCCTACTTGGAACTTTACATCTATGACTGTGTGCAGACTATCAAACCTGGTCTTCCTGTCCCTCACTGCTTTGCGTTCTCTGTCTTGCCACTGTGACTCCCTAGAGTGGCCTGTCCAACCTTTGTACCAGCCAATCCACCCTGGTACTAGTCTTGAGTTATATCTTCAAACTCCTTCTGGCACTCCTCATTCCAATCGAAAGGCACCCCTTTTTTAAGTAGGTTGCGTATGACATATGTGCGTCTGGTAAAGTTCTGCACGAACTTGCTATAAAACTCTACCATCCCCATGAATGATTTTATCTCATCTTTGTTCTTGGGTGGAGTGAGGTTGATGATAGTGTTTTATAGTTCTGTCTTAGGGCGAATTCCCTCCGCCGTCACCTTATGACCCAGAAATACTATTTCAGCACCGCCTATCTTGCATTCTTCCTTCTTTATTGTGAGTCCCTGCTCCTTGAATCCCTCCAGAACTTGTCTCAGCTTGGATCCACGTTGTTCGCCATTCTCCGCAAAAACCAGCACATCATCCTGGTAGCACATGATCCCAGGAATGCCTTTGAGCAGGTTACTCATTATCCTTTGAAAAATTGCTGCGGCAGAGACTAGCCCGAACTGCATCCGCTTGAATTTGTATGCCTCCATGTGCGTCAGGAACGCTGTGAGTTCTTGCGAGTTGGACTGGAGATAACCTGGTAATAGGCTGAGGTCAAATCTAGTGTGGTAAATATCTTTGCTCCCTCCAGCGTACTCATCATTTGTGAAATGTTCGGAAGTGGGAACTTGTCAACAATGACTTCCTTGTTCAAAGCCCTGAGATCAATGCATAGTCGAACAGACCCATCCATCTTCTTGGCTGCGACTATTGGTGCCAGCCACTCAGTGGCCTCTATTGGTTCAATCACCCCCAATCTGCACAATTTTTCCAACTCCTCTTTCACAGCTTGTATGGCAAAGGGGAGATTTCTGACTTTGGCTGAAACAGGCTTGGCATTCTCTTTGAGCTGTATTCTATGGGAATAGTTTTTGAGACATCCTAAATTCTCTGCAAAGACCTCTTTGAACTCTTCCTCTATCTCCTCTAGGGCCCACCTCCTGTACTAGTATCTGGGGATTCTTGTTAGGATTAAGGTATATGCTTGCACCCTAGAATGTTGTCACCTTTTCTAGAAACATAGATCTTGGCAACCGTCACTCTGTCTTTGTAACCAACTGTGCCCCAAAAGTAACCTTTCATGTATATGGGCTGCCCCCCATAACCTACCGGTCTTACATCCATTTTCTGCAGCTTCAGTTTACCTTTCGACACTCTCCCAAACTCCTCTGTAGATGTGATCATAATTTGGAACATGAATCAAACACTGCTTCCATTTCTGTCTCTTCCACAGTTATTAAATCCTTGGGATTGCACACCGACTCCCCCTGTACCTGTAACACAATTTCATCACAAACACGGGTGGAACTATCCCTACTCTGTTTTCTGTAATTGCTAATACTTCTGCAGCACTGTTTGAAATGTCCCTTCTTTCCACACTTACTGCATATTGACTTTAGGGCAGGACAATCCCTGTCACTCGCCATGTGACCTTGTTTGCCACACCTATAACAGTTTCCTTTCAAACTCCAACTCCCCTTGACCTCCCTCTGTTCCTTTTTCGGTTCTTTGACTGCAAGTACATTCTCACCTTCGACAGACACTTCATTCACTTTGACTTTACTCTCACCGTCTTGCTTTATTTCATTCATGCATTGCATCATGTGTTCCACTTGTTTCGCCACTTTAAGCACCCCCCCAAGGGGCGGGTCATCTTTTAGCCACAGCTCCTCTCTTACAGGCTCAATCTTAGATGTCAAGACAAATTGGTCTCTGATTCTCTCTTCACATGCTCCCCCAAACTTGCACGTAGCTGCCAGTTTGCGCAACTCAGAGACAAACTCTTCAATAGTTTCTTCTTCTTTCTGCCCTCTCTTTCCAAAATGATAACGCTCCATAATGGTGCTTATCTTCAGTAAATAATCTATATTTAGTTTTTTTCAGGCTTATCTCATACTCATTCAACCCCCGTCTATCATTCAAGTTTAATTCTGGAAGATGCTCCAACACCTCCTTTCCTTCTGCACCAAAGTAATACATTAAAACGGCAACTTTCCTTTCAAGCCCCAAGTTCGGCCCACATACCACCGCATAATTTTGGAACACTTTCTTCCATTTGTTCCACTTGAGTGTTGGCTCCCTAGGGGTGGGCAATAAGAACGGGGGAGGTGTTACATTCTGCATGGCTGTGCTGAATTTAAAAATGAATGGATACCTAAACTGTTGGATGACTTCAGATATGGATGGGAAATGCATCAAGCACACAGGGCTTCTTTATCAATTAACTATCACCTTCCTAGAATGGCTACGAAACGTGGGGAGCAGTCAAAATGAAAGTACAAAAGAGTAACAGAAAGAATATATTTTCCGAAGTAAAGCTTAACACTGGAGCTCACTAGATGGCGCAATAGTACTATTAGACTGTTCCAGTCTCTCTCACGCTCTGTCTCTACTTTCCTCCTCTTCTCCTTCAGCAAGTGTATTCTATGAGATGAAAGGGGTGATTCAGGTTAGTCTATCCGGTCCAAGTGTAGTCTCCTCCAGATGCCCAAATCCGTGCTGCTGTAAAGGGACCGCAGGGTTCCCCCAAAGGATCTCTCACGCTGGAACTGTGCGAGTTGTCCTCCAGTCACTAACCCGAGGGGAAAGCTATACCAGCTGACCAAAACAATCGTCCTTATGTTCCTTGTCAGGATCGTAGGAGACCACGCGTCCAGCCAGTACTTTTTGCCGATCCGTGGTTCTCCCTGCTGCCCTTACGTCACCAGCCTGACAGGATGGCCCACACTCCGTTCTCCTCAGCGCTTCTCCCCAGACCTCCACCACCTTTGGCATCGCTCGTCAGGGGGCCCGGAGACTCTTCTCTCTGCTATCCACCACCGCTGATTCAAATGCGCCCACTGTCTATCAGCACGCTCCACTGCCCACGATTTCCTCACCATGAAGACACGCCTGCATCGGATATCCTCAGACAGAAGTCTCTTGTGAGGAAACTCTTCTTTGACAGACGTCCCGCACCACAGTACCTCAGTAGTTTTTTTCCCCACTGCGTGTCTCCGTCCCTCCACGCTCCTCCCACTGCTTCTGTTACCACCACCACCTCTCCCTGGCACCTGCGGGGGATACTCGGTCCCTTTAGCGGTCCAGGAGACCACACTACCAAAAGCAGGTAAGTGCCATTACTTCTTGACTGGTTTACTTTTTTTTTCTACAACTGTAATGAGTAAGGTCGCAAACTGACCTGCAAGCATCGCTCTCACACGTGAAAGGAAAGTCTTCTTTTCTTTTTTTTTCTACTCATGGTGTGAAAGCTAGGTATATTATCCTTACTCTCCAGCGTGTTGGGGTCCCCTTTTCATTCTCCTCTCCTTCCGAATCCCGTCCTTGTCGCTAGTGTAGCAAGCTGGTAATTACGGAACATAGGAGACACACGTGAAACAGACCGGAGTTTATTTAGGTCAGTTCATGGGAATATGACCCCAGCCACAGCTGTCATCCGTTCAATCTTTACTCATCCTCACAGGGCGCTTGATACAGAACGTTCGCCGCTGTGACATTCTGAAGGATGTCAGAGCGGTCTCAACCAAATGTCAACCCTGGGGGAGGGGGGTGAGTGATATGACCAGGGTTACCCCTAAAGCAGAAGATACCACAATTGGTCATTAGGGGTGGGCCTCGTTGAACTGCACCACGTGTTGTTGGTGGTGTTTTCTTGTTTTTTATTGATTACATGTTTGAGCATATTGATAATGCTAGAAGTCCCAACAATACACAAAGTTCCTGGTACACATAAGAGCTCAAACGCATCAAGTGCCACAGCGAAGAGAGCAACCACAGATCAGCCCTCAGATAGTACCATCAACAAATCAGAGCCACCACATTGAGTGCGTTGAAGCAGCACCAACAGCGCAAATAAATCTTTGTCATTATGAGAGATTTCATCACTCCCTATGCATCTATCTGTCCCTCTTCTTCATCAGCAAGATCTCCAGCATCCACAGCAACTCCTGAGTCCCAATCAAACCACTGCACTGTGAAGATATCCTGGCCACCTTGCCTGCCATCACCATTCAAGAAAGCGCAGTGACCATGTGCATGATACACTCAGGAGGACCATTGGACTTTGCCCTCTTCACGTATTCTCTAAAGGACAGGACCCCATCAGCTCAGCCCTCACCCCTATTCTGATTGACTCAATCACCACAGCCGCCTTCCCAGATGCCTGTAAAAATGTCACAGTTCTCCTTCTTCTAAAGAAAAACACAGTGAACCCTAAAATACTAGCCAACTACTGGCCCATCTCCCTGCTACATTCCTAGAGAGAGTCATGGAGAAGATCATAAATGAGCATCTTGCCACCCACCTTTACAACAACAACCCCCTCAACACCACCAATTCTGCTGCAGGCTGAAGGACGGGGCTCTCTAGGACTACGCGGGTACTTATGACCACCTGCTATGCCTTCCCAAATGAAGAGTCGATCAGACAGTAGAGAATGAAAACGTACATATTTATTGTTATCCCTGCAGAGGAGCCCAGTCAGACCATCACTATAAGATGTGGTCGAGGGGACTGACTCCCCAACATTCGCTAATATAAGATAAACCCTATAGGAGAATTCAGCCATGCTTCTGGTGGTAAAGTACCGGTCTGCGCCGGACACGAGCAAAGGAGGTACAGAGAGAAGAGCTAACACCTGCCAGATGGGCATGCTATCATTGGCCCAAGGCCACTGTGCCGAGTCTAAGCATCTCCTAACATGGGAGCAGAGCTACATGTATACAATGGAATGCAAAGCAAAATAATTGTCTTGTTTACAAGTCTAGCTGCAGCCTTGGACAGAGTAAGGAAATATAACGAAATACAGTATTCTGCTGAGGCAAGCTATTCTGAATTCTAAGGACTAACACATGCTCAGCAGAGACAGTCTAATAAGGATTATGAAATACAAAATGGAGTCACACTGGCTAACGAATGCCTGAATGCTATCGGGGTAACTCAGGTTGCATAACGTGAGCATAACTACATGCACTTTAGTCACACATTGCTAACCTAATACAATGTGCTGAATGCGGTATGAGAATGAGGAATTTTAATTCTAACAGACCCTCCTTTTAGCATGTGTGGCTAAAGCCTTTATTGCTATCCGGGAGGGTCTTTACCATTCTAGTGGGGAGGAGACAGTACATAATCATCTACTGATCAGAGCAAGGTAGTAACAAGGCAAGCATTTCAATAATCAAACATGCCTTCATCTAAAAGCATAATTGACTGAACTTCTTGCAACATCATGTTGGAGACTTTATTATTGTGACTAGAAAGTCTAGGAGTTGGTGTAAGCTTTGTAACATTATAAGTGCAGCATACCAGAAGACAGTGAATGCACAGGCTACAAGTCAAGATAATACCTGCGATATCTATCAAAACAAGCAGAATCTTCCAACCCCAGGACCTTAACAAACCCCAGAGCCATCCTGTGAGAGACCATGAACCATTGTCCTCATGTATTTCTGAGGCAAGTTTGTGCAATGTCTGTATAGCAGACTAGATAGTCGGTGTGCTATCTGGAATATGTACACAACCAACTGCTGCCTATGACACGACAGGCTCCACCCCTATTGGCTAGGATAACATCTAAAACCATTCTATTTTGAAGCAAGACACATCTCGTAGCCTGGAGCTGAACTGTAATATTGGTCAGTATGCCCACAGTATTATTCATGACTCCCTCAACTACTCTTGTGAGATGACAAACGTTGTGACTGTTGAACATGGGGCCCCAGAAAGGTGTAAGACCCTACATTATATCAGTAAACTGTGCAGCGAGGTATCTGTTTGGTCAATGTCATCTTGGTCAACATCTCTCCTAGCTCGGGAAATTGAGACATCCCTACGCTTCAGACGATGAGTTCTGTGGTAGTCAGGAGGAGCCAGATAGACTGGAAGAAGAAGGTAGGAAAGGTAACATCGCCCAGACCATCCCTTGGGTGACCACCCATAACCACGGTCACAACAAATAAAATAAACATTGGGGGGTGGGATCAATGGTGGACTTTTCGGCATTCTCAATATGGAGGTGGTGTTGCATCTGATATTCCCCACATCCACTGTTCCCATTCCTTGAACACAAAAAGCAGCTGGTACATCTGCAACCTCCAGACGTATAGGCTTGTACTCCGTGACATTACATGCTTGGAAAGATTGGTAATATTCTGATACATTAAACTGCAATAATCTATCTCTGTCTATCCCTGTCCTATTGAGCTTTCTACCCTTATCACCGCTCTAAGGCAGTAATTCAAAAATACTCGATCAAATCGCCCATAGCCAGAGGAGGTACCATACGGGAATCTATGCTGAGGATATACTTTCATCGACATGGAGTTGGAGCTGCATCTCTTAAGATCCAGAGAGTCAGGCTGGGAGAATGGACTAACCAAGCTAAGTAGAACAAACCAACCCTCACAGCCATTAATGTAGGACAGAGGCACAGGGAGCAGTTTTTTGCTTTTATGTGTGAGTGGAGGTACCAACCCACATACCCAACAATTTGAGGTATTATAAACAGCATGGGTTTGATGCAGTGTCTGAATAAAAACATTACCTTTATAAGACTTCCGGTGCTCTTCTTTGTGGGGTGCCAGTGTGCCAATGATATATTCAGGGGGTGTTGGTGTAGTACTTTTCCAAGCATGCACTGGATATTTCTTTTCTAGGAAGAAATGTATTCAGAGTACAAACATCAAAGCAAGCAAAATATTCATTACAAATATCACTTTAGTCTTTGTGGGCCAGGAGGACCAAACAGGGCCATGCGGTGTGGGGCCACAAAAGGCTGCTCCTCATCAGGGATAGGGCGGCTAAAGGGATACATTATGAAAGGAGAAGCACTGGGGAAATTGGAGCCACTATACAACCAGCCAGAGGGTTATTCTTCTTTCCTGTGTCCTTCAAAAGCCTCACAGGCAGGCTCCTATCGTTCATCAAACATTGTCTTCCATGATGAAGCTGCACAAGGGCAACCCGACTGAGAACAATTGCGGCCTTTACTAAAACAATCCTTCTTCTTTCAGGATAGGACAACCTCCCTCTAGGGCAAATACCCTCAACGATCCTGTCCAGTGTCCAGGGCAGTGCACCAGCGTTCTTCACTCCAATGTAAAACAGGCACCAGTGGCACAGTGCCTGCGCCTTAAACTCAAGTCCTTATCTAACTTCTGCACTGCCCTGCTGGTGCACTGTTCTTCCATCGGGCTGCAAACTGTACCTTGTGCGCTCAGGCACTTCCTCATCAACAAACAAAGGTAAGAGCTCACATTCAGTTGCTTGTGCTCAAGGAGCTGGGGCATCCGGGGTGGCCTTATCTCAGGGGGATCGCCTCTAAGGCCTCGTCACTCTCTTTGTTAGTCCGTGCCCCCCTGAGCCGGGCGTCGGAAAAGGGAACAAAGCAGGAGACCTGCTCCCCTACCTGGTCCGTGATTCCGTCCTTCACCCAGGAGTCACATAGAAGCGGAAGAGGCACCCTCTTTACATGCGAAGCGTGTACCCAGTACTTCCTGCCATCCATTTTCACAGCTGTCCGAGTGGCATGGAGCACCTGGGTGGGGCCTCTCCACCTCAGATCCAAGCAGGATTTGCGCTGAAATTGACGAATAATCACAAAGTCTCCAGGCTGAATCCGATGTTTGGGACCCTCTGGGGGGAACATCCTTTTCAACGCAACTTTTACAACGCAGTGCTTTTACAACGCAGGTTTTACCACGAAAACCATTACAACGCATTGCACTGGGGGGCGCTCTAGGATAAGTAATAGTTTAATTTAGTATCCAACACCTTTCCTACTATCCACGGGGACTGGAGTTGGAATAGTAAATTAAACTATTCACTATCCAGCACCCCCCAAAGCAATGCGTTGTAATGGCTTGCGTGGTAAAACTCGCGTTGTAACAGCATGCGTGGTAAAAGCATGCATTGTAACAACGTACATCCCCCTCTGGCAATGGTTGTACTGCGACAGATATCTGTTGGTGGACAGAAAGCAGATCTTTAGACAAGGCATACAAATAGTCAATCAAAAGAGGGTATTCAATTTCAGAAAAATGCTTGGGTCTTGGGTCGACCCATACATTAGCGGGGCGCCCAAAGACCACTTCATAGGGTGACAATCCAGTCCTAGAAAGCGCAGTCACCCTTGCATCTGGTCATTGCAGTCCTGTGCTTTCATGTGTCTTTGCTAGTTTCAGTTTGAGAATGCCATTGTATTTTTCAACAAAGACAGCTGATTGAGGATGACTTGCTGAATGAAACTTCTGCGTAATTTGCAAACCCTTACATACCAAATCAATGACCTTGGCATTGAAGTGGCTCCCATTGTCACTCCAGATCACACGTGGCAATCCCTAGCGTAGGAAGTACTCCTTTAGAAGTGCCTTTGCTGTTGCTAGAGCCGTTTTCTCTTTAGTCAGGTAGGCCTCAACCCACTTACTGAATGTACAAACTACCACTAGTACATACTTCAGGTTATTCACTTGTTCCATTTCAATGACATCAATCTGGAGAACGTCAAAAGTGAAGGAAGGTGTTGCCAAATTACCAGCAGGTGTAGAGATGCCTTTTCCAGGATTATGCTTTAGACAAACGATACAGTGCCTCACCAAGTGTGCTGCAACTTTGAGGATAATCTCGTTCTGCCATACTGGGTCTAACAGTTTACAAATACCCTTTGCACTAATGTGCGCCGGGCCATAAGAAAAACCTATGCGTTTGGCAACAACCACCTCTGTTTGCCTGATAAATCAGTCCAATACCCGTACTTATCTAAACGCCCTGTTCTCTCCTCCCACATTGCCAGTTCATCTGCAGTCCCCTCTCTTTGTATTTCCCTTACACTTTCCATAGTGTTCTCAAATATTTAATTGTCTGAAACCCATCTAGCAGGACCTGCCACAAACATTTACTCCTCTATGACCCAGCTGTCTCCTTAGCTGTCTGGTCCGCGAACGCATTCCCCCTCCCCACATCGTCCACGACAGCTTTATGTGCGCTGCATTTTATTATAGTCAGTTTGTCAGGGAGTGTCAGTGCTGATAACAATCTGAGTATTAAGGGGCTGTGTTGTATTTTCTGGCAATGAGATGTCAGGAACCCCCTCTCTGCTCAGAGGGGCCCAAATGTATGTGCTAAGCCGAAGGCATACTGACTGTCAGTGTAGACATTAACAGCCAGTCCCTCACAGGCCCTTAGGAGAGTGACCAATTCTGCAGCTTGGGCCGACTAATATGGGACATGGGATGTCTCAAATACAGTGTGTAGGGTGGTGATTGCATATGCTGCAGTAGTAGTCCCATTCGGCAATTTGAAGCAAGAGCCATCGACATATAGTTACCGTTGGGGGTCAGATAAGGGAACATCAGTCAGGTCCACCCATCCCTTCATTTCCTCTTCTTTTCGAAACAGTTAATCATGGACATCATTGTCCTCTCATCCTGAAGGGAGGGGTAGTAACGTGGCTGGATTCAAAGTGGCGCATCTTTTTATGGTAATGTGCGGAGCAAACAGGGTCAGTTAATATCCAGTAAGACGTGCAGTTGTGAGGTGCTGCTTCTTCATCTTGTTTAATAACGTGTCAACAGCGTAAGGTACCATCACTGTGAGGTCAGTATCAAGGACGAGCCCTTCCAATCGTCTGATCTATATCGCTTCCGCCGGAGCAGCTCTCAGACAGCTCGGGAGCGCTCTGGCGACATTATCCAAAACCAAATGGTACCGAAAGAGTGCATCTGTCGGCCTCGTGTACATATAGCACAAAAGGCTTCTAGTACTCAGGAGTACCAAGGACAAGAGCAGAGCAAAGTGCAGTCTTTAATTGTTCAAAAGATTGCTGGCATGCAGGTGTTCAAGGCAAAGGCTCATGCGCATCTTTGGTGGATCCATTGCAGACAATACAAAGTTATCCCCAGGAACGGGCATACCTCGCGTTGGGTCTTATAGACAGATATGTTAGTTATGGCAGCTATGCGTTCTGGTGTTAGTCTGCGACCTTCCTTCAACAGTAGGTGACCTAAGTAGGTGACCTCCTGGTCGACAATACCGGAACTTCGGTAGAGACACTTTGTGTCCATTGTTTGCCAAATGGTGCAGTAATTTTACCGTGGCCCCTTTACAGCCCTGCTCAGTGTCTGAGGCCACCAGAAGATCATCAACATATTGTAGCAACGCATTACCAGATTGAAATTCCAATTCATCTAATTGTGCTTTTAAAGCCTGGCTGTAAATTCTGGGGCTTTCCATATAGCCTTGTTGAGCACGACAGAATCTAAAACTCCAACTGCTATTGCAAATCCGAACAGATAACGGCTATCGGGATGGATGGAATGCTAAAGAAAGCATTCTTTTAGGTCAATGACTGAGAAATATCTAGCAGTCGGGAGAATCATAGTCAAAATCGTTGTTATGTCAAGCACCACAGGATATTGGGGAACCACAATTTTATTTACCTCTCGCAAATCTATCACTAAACGGTAAAAGTCAGGAGTAGCGTCTGGACAGTCCAAACTGGCCTTTTTAAGAATAGGAAGAATGGGGCTATTACACACATTTGCTGTTGTCTCCTCAAACACCCCAGACTTAATCAAATCCTGAATTATTAGTAATAAAGCCTTCTCTCCTGCCTGGGATATCTTGTACTGGGGTGTTCTGGGCAATCTGGCATTGTCTTTCATTTGTATAGAGACAGGGGTATCTGAAGTAACCCAACATTGGTATCACCAGTAGCTCACAAGGAGCGTGGTACGTTGTGGAACTCAGGAGGGTGGGGGTCATCCTTGGCAAAGCATTGTTTGGCATGGGCAACTCGCGGGCCTACAGTCATGTGAACACCATCTGGGGAGCAATATTTTGCTGCATGCAACCTTTTCAACAAGTCCATTCCAAGTAAGTTCTCTCAAACAATTCGATGTCAGTAGGAAAGGTGAATCCACTGTAAAAGGACCAATAGCCAGAGCAAGAGCTTAGAAATGGGTATAATGAGGCATGCCTGAGGAACCTACCAAAATATTTTTTGGGCCAGACAGAGCTGCACCCGGGACCAGTGAACATGAAACAGAGCTATTCATAGCCCCTGTATCGACTAGGAATTTCTTGGTGGCTCCCTGTAAATCTGCAGTAACACATGGTCCACGCTGGTCTACAGGCACCGGAACTGGTCCCTTGCCCTGCCCCTAGCTGTCCTAGCTGTGAGACAACCCTGTCACTTCATCCATGTCATAGTCGTCATGATAGTATTGTCAGCTTCAGGGGTCGTCAAAAAAGTTCCCGCTCTGCGTTTTGTTCATCATGTTCTCTGACTGCGTCTCACCTCGGCCTCCACGTCCTCTTCCTCCAGAACTCCTACCTGTAGGAGCCCCACCTCTCTGCAACAATTCCGGACACTCATTCTGCCAATGTCCCTCCTTTCTACAGTATACACATTGGTTGGGCCCCACGGGCGTACCTCAAGCGCCACCCCCTATTGGACCTGGGGTCCCGTGGACCTGGCCCTGAACCACGTCCTCTTTCACCTCCTCTTGCAACCTGTTGCAACAACACTCTTGTTTTCAAATCTTTCGACTTCTTCTTCACTGTTTCCTTGTCCTCATTCTCTCCATGCTCATAATATTGAGCCATACTCAATATGACTGATGGGGAGGATGTGGTCCAGGTACTCTCCGAGGCCTAAAGTCGAGCAACAATCACAAGGAGTAGATTTGTAACAGACCTGTTCACAAAGAAACACCTCCCTCCTGCGACAGAGCCTGACCACTAAAATCTAGGAACACCCCTTCAAATCTGGTAAAGAAATCCGACACACTCTCATCCTTCTTTTGATGACGCGCAGTCAACTTATCCGAATCCACTTTCTTCGGTGGGATAAGGGAGTGCATGTAGGCAGTAATATGTCTAGGCAGGACCAGGAGCTCTGCCTTGGGCTTCTCCCCGGGCTTACGCTCCTTATCCCATGCTCTTATCTCTTCCTATGTGCCACCCAGTTCCAGTGCATGATCTTGCATATGGACTTGTTGCCATATATCTAGCGGTATCAACAAGCCAAAGAATAACTCTATGTCAGCTAGCGTCATCACTGTGGAGGAGGCCGCTTCTGTCAATTCCTTATAGTACGCAGTTGGGTTTTTGCTCGGGTCTGGTAACTGACTCTTTAGGGAAAGGACCTCACTCCTTTTCCAAGGGGTAAAGATCTATTGCGTAATTCTGGTATTTCGGGATGGTAAATAGGATGGACTTCCCTCATGGGGTGTTGCGCCCGCGGCGCTGAATCCCTCTGGAGTAACCTGCCTCGATAACCCACTAAGGTGGACAAATTACTAAAAACCTCATTCTCGGCCATGTCTGCGACATATACTCAGTCCTGTATGTCATAGATAATTTGGGGTGCGGTACCCTGAAAACACTGCTTCTACAATTGTATCAGAGTGGCTGACTTGTGTTTAAGGGCATGTTGCTGTATGAAGGGCTCTTAATCTTTCGGCATACTCAACACATCATCCACTGTATAAATCAGGTATTGAGCCCACTGAGCTGCCTGGTTCGCTACCATCTGTTTCCCCTTTGTGCCTACAGCAGAGCACACTAACACTTTATTCATGCGATCCTGCACTGCCGCCCAATTGGTGTCAGGAAGTCCCCGCGTGGGCTTCTTTGTGTGCAACAGTGTTTGTGGCGTAGCTCCCGCAGAGGGAATAGTGGATGCCAAAACGAGTACCATCACATAGGGGGTCAGAGTGGGGCGTGTAAGGGGAAGGGTAGTGGATGAGGCAGAACTAGGAGGTAAGACAGGAGAGGGAAGGGACAGCTCAGGGGTATTGGCGGTGTTTGTTCCTGTTACCGGCGGGAATGCAAGGGAACCAAGTGGGTGTGAGCTGATGCCACGGTGCTGGGAATATCGGAGGGAGCAGTGCCAGGGGCCGGAGCTAGCTCAGCGGGTTGCATAAAGTGAGCATAACTACATGCACTTTAGTCACACATTGCTAACCTAATACAACGTGCTGAGTGCAGTATGAGAAAGGGAAATTTAATTCTGACAAGGCCCAAACACAGCATTGAAACAGAGGACACATTGCTGCCCTCATCCTTCTGGATCCTTCTACTGACTTTTAAACTGTCCACAGTACCACCCTTCAGTTACCACCACTGCACTGGATCTGCTCTCTCCTTATAGACTGTACCCAGATGGTCAGCTTCAACCTCGGCCGCCGCAAAATTCATATTCGGAGTACCACAATGATAATATAACATGACATTTGTATTTGTAAAACACACGTTCATCTAAGGTTATCTTGGCGCTAAATAAAACATGTTTGATAAGCAATTCAATGGTACTCATTTTATCGACCTCAGAAGGATGATAGTCTGAGTTTACCCTTTGAGATTTTAACCTGTGAACATGAGATCGAACACAGGCCCCTACATTTGACGCATTAGACCACTACACCAATCCTATTACGTTAAACTCCCCCATTCTTCAGCATCATTCGCACCCACAGCATCAATGTTGTATCCTAAGCAGAATACACCCAGTTTTAATTAGATAATTGGAACACACTCTACGTAGCAATTAAGGCGCGACTGACTGGAAGACTCACAACAGAATTCTGCTGCCAACTCACCTGCACCCACATCAACCTGCACATAAAAGGTCTTCACTGGCAACCCAGCCACAAATGGTCACTCTTCGAAGTATTCTGTCTCACATTCAAAGATTTGCACAACATTGCCCCTAGCTACTTCAACAATCCCATTCATTTCCATATACCTACCTGACACCTCCAAACATCCGGACTCCTACTTCATATCGAGAACCAGATTCAGTGGCTGGGCCTTCTCCTACCTCACTCCTAACGCCTGAAATAACCAACCCCTGGACATCAGAGCTGCTTCCTCAATTCTTGAATATCGAAGAAACTGAAGATATTACTCTTTACCTATTCTCATCCCGGACATGTCCCATGCTGCTCCTGATTTTACAGCACCATGTTACCCTCCTGGGCGAGGTTGTGCTCTGAAAGTACATATAACATAGCATAACAAATAACATACGTAGAGGATATGTTAAACAGTGAAACAATGAAGGCATATCAGTGATACATTAGACATGTTCTGCAGCAGAGTTTGCATCATGGCAACCCAAAGGAGAGAAGATGTGAATATTGGCTTTATTAGGAGTAGGTAGTGTTTTCCATGATGAGCGAGGGGTGAGATTGTCATGGAGATGGGGGCAGTAGAGATTGAAGGAGAATGGCAATTGAAATGTGGGTGGATTGGTAAGTCATGTCTGTTAATCAGATCTTGGACGTAGGTGAAAAAAGTAATGTGCAATGATTTATACATGTAAAAGTGTTTCGAGTTTGATTCTGGCCTTGACTATAATAGCTTTCTATTTCTGTTGTCAGAGCTTTCTTGTTGAATGTGATTCTGTTTGCTTCATGCTGGATAGGCTGTAGCCTTGTGATGAAAGTTTGCAGGACACCAGCTAATACAATGGCGAGAAAGTCCTGTTTCAAAAGAATTAAGGTTTTGATTTATACCTAGGAAGATATTGCCTGATTTCACTTCCTGGCTAATTGTAATGCGTTCTAGGGATGGGAGTTCAAGTCTGAATACAAAGAGATTGCATGCTTTCAATAGCAGGCTAACTTTGATTGCTCAAGGAGAAGTTGTGGTTTAAAAGCATAGCTCACTGCCCACCTTTATGAGTGCCTAAGAAACTCTGAGGTCCTGGCCGATATAAAGTTAGCAGAGTTAGGGCTGGTGAGCGTTGTACACGAATCCTGTTGATGGCGGCCCTGTTGTGCTTCATTCCTCTATGAAAATAGTGGAGATAGAATTACAGGGCTATCAGAAATCATTGCTCTTTGCCCAAGGACCGTACATTTTGGGACCCTGCTCTGCTGTTGCATGTTTTTACAAAACAAAACAGAAAGTCTCGATTCAGCTAACATGGCACAACCACTAAGTGACACTAAAATGTGTTTTATATTCCCTGTGAGGACATCACAACTTAATTAGGACCTGTTCTTTTTAAGAGAGGATCCACAAACGTTTGTGCCCCTTGCACCACGTAAGCTTTTGACATGCCTGCACAGCCAGAGACTACAGTTAACCATGTTCAACCAGTGTTATTAAAACGTGTGTGGAGCACATGCGAGGTGTCATCTGCGCACAACTAGACTCTCTGATTTACTGAGCATGATGATCACAGACTAGTGGGGCATTGAGGGGAGATGGACTATGCCTGCGTGACTCTGCAATCCAAGCGTGACTGGGAAAGAGGAAAGGGCATGGTTTATTAACAGTTTTTTGTGTTTGAGAAATGACTTCAAACAGATAGAAGCGGAGCAAAAACATACCAGTCCAATCTTGCAATTAACTATAAAACAGCTCCTGACTAACTATAACAAACCCCGCTGTCAAGTCGAAGAAAAACATAACAATTCACTAGAAATAGTCCTCTTCATTCCGGTGATGCTCCCTCATGTCATGGACCGACGACTGTGAGTTTATGAGCCAAAGGCTTGATTGATAATTGTAATTGTTAAGAGGGTGGAGTTTCTCAAACCAAATTTAAGGTTATTAAATACCCACTCATACTACCAAAGGGCCAGACTAAAAAAGGATGAATGTTGGCCTGTTATATTGGAATGTGGGGCTGACTTCAGAAGAAGGTTAAAAATGTGCTTGAATAACGACCGTTGTGAACGATTCCAAAACCAGCATTTGCATCTGCAATTTAATGCATATTTGCATATCTTCTTCCCATATAATGTTTTTATTACAGTTGTTAATCGTTAATGCTTATCAATAAATGCAGTATTATAGAAGATGCTCCTTGTCACATGTGGTCACTTCTGAGTGCTCTAACCACACCCATATTATGAATATGTCTTCTTCATTACACAGAGACATGTTTTAAAAACACTCAGTGGTCTCTCAAAGTCGTGGTGATTCTATGGTAATGGCAACACAACATTCAGAGATTCAGTTGCGAATACATATTGCAATGCATCTCAATTCATAGCTCTCATTAAGAGTCACTCGGTGGCCTAACAATAGCCCCAGCAGCACCTGTAGTGCGGGGGAGGGAGGGGGGGGGGGGGGCTGGACTCCTGGGGGTCCCTTCCAGCACTGTGCACGGGCATCAGGCCCCTAGCATCAGAGCACCTGATTGCGACCATTGCAGACTTGCCCCCTTCTAGTTTCATTACGCTACTAGATTCACAAGCATGAACACCCGATTCTATATCTGGTTATTCAATGATATCATGTAACAACATTGGAAAACAAAACATTGTTCCCACTATTGCTATGTCATGAAGGAATTTAACGCTGCTCTGATAGGTGTCTCTGTGAGCCTATCAGCACAATGCCAGCTCTTTGCTTTGATGAACTGCAGCACTGATGTATGTGTATTACCGGAAAAACGAAAACTGAGAGACTACATTAAAGGAAACCAAATTATGGAAAAACAATTTTAAGGAAACACAATTTTAAGTAAATATAAATAAATTGAAAATTAAAGGGAACATTTTAAAGAAAAGATAATTTTAAGGATGGTGACAGTTAAGTGGGTTCAGAGATGGGTGATGTTTAGGGCTGGCGAGGGGCTACTACGGTTTTGATATTGGTGGAGCTTAGAGGCGGTGATTTTCTTTTAGAGATCAGGCATGGGTGGAATTTACAGTGGTGAGGACTTTTTAGGTTTCACAGATGAGTGGTATTTAGGTGTGCTGATTTTTTTATGCTTCGGGATGAGTGGTGTGTGTAGGATCTTTTATGATTCAGGGAGTGGAAATGAGGGGTGGTGCAGCATTTTATGTGATCAGGGATGTGGGTTTAGGCATAGAATGTTTTTTTAAAGTTCAGGAATGGGTGGAGTTTAGGTTGATGAGGGGTTTTTAGGGTTTAGGGATGGGTGGAGTTTAGAGGTAGAAATGGTCTTTGGGGTTCAGGGATTGGTGTAAATTAGGTTTGGGTAGGAATTTCTAGGGGGCAGAGATGGATGGTGTTTAGTGGTAGTGAGGGTTTAGCAATCTAAAATCATCCAAATGATTTGACAATGTAAAAGGTATTGGTCCAAAATATTGTCTCCTGAAGTAGAAAAATGTAATGATATTTCCACCAAAATATTTTCTGAAAGACCTGCAGCCATTTTCTTTACACCTTAAAAAATAAGCAAGCAACAACCAATTTCGAAATAAAACACTTTCTATTAATGCATTTCAATGAAAATGGTAAATGGCAATCATCCTGAACATTTCCATTAAACAGTTTAGATAAAATGGTTTATCAGTAACCATATTAAATTGTTTTTCTATGAAATCATATACAGCTGAGCAGCACAGCTTTGGGAGGGGACCAAAAGCACAGAAGGTGGTGGTGAGATAGAGCAGGAGTCTAGGTATTTGCTCTAGATGCGGGTCAGGTAGGAAAATCCATTTTATTTATGGCTCCTTTTTTACTCCTCAGACTCTGGGTTGCAGTTGAAAATAGGGTTATATGAAGTTGGAGGTCATACAAAATATAACATTATGGCTGGGTGTAAGAATTTAGGATACTAGTTGGGGGGTGAGACCATGCTCAAGCAGGAACCACAATACATGTTAGGGTAAAGTCACAAGGAATTCCTAAATTAACCTGTACTCAACCCTCGGATAGCTTGGGACAGAGGAGTCAGGCTAAACTCGGAGGCAATGTGTCAAGTATTTGTGTAACGTTTCAAACAATGACAAAGTGACAACACACTACAAAAAGGATTGCACAGTAGGTTATAAAAAAGATCAGACTAACATTTATTAAATGAAATAAGAACAAAATGACAAAAATCCAATAAGTAGAACTCGAGATATGCAAGTTTAAACGTTTCAGTTATAATAGCTCCAAAAATCACAAAGCACCAACTGTGGTTATGTGATCATGCCAGATGTGACAAAGTCACAAGTTCAGGCCGACTGTGATACAGCGTGGGCCAACTAGAGGGACCCACTTAGGTCTGTGGAACACAGTACCTTAAATCCTGGTGTACGGTCTGCACGTGGTGATTTCTCAAACTTTGCTTCCTCCGGCGTTAGTCCGATGAAGCTGTGCGGCGAGGCTTTGTGCCACTTTGCGTTGGTTCCGGTAAGTTTTGCAGTGCTTCTAGGTGGAGTTTTGTGCTGGTTCTGATCGAGTTGGGACCTGTGTAGAAAGGATTTGTGGAGCTTGGTGTTGATTCTGATGTGGCTGACAGCTATGTGGCAAGGTTTTGCGGGGCTTCGTACTGCTTTCCATCAGTTTCAATGGGGACCAGAGCTGGGATGGCAGAAGCACATTCACACCCACATCCAAGGGTCCAGGACTGGGGTGGCATCACTTGGGAGGACATTACTCACAGATGGCAGAGTGCAGATGCTGAGTTCAAGGTGGTTGGGAGCCTGTTCTGTCGCAGAGGCTTCTGATCAGGAGGCAAGCTAACTATCCCCTGGAGTCACGCTGGGTTCCTGGGTTTAGAGACACAGGTGCAGTCCTTCTCTTCCTGGCAAGAAAGTAGCAGGGCAGCAGGTTAGCACAGCAGGGCAGCAGACCTTCAGAGCAGCTATCCAGCAGTGTGAGAGTCCTTACAGCAGCACAGCAGTCATTCTTTCTGGCAGAGCCCACTGGTCTATTGTACGGAAGAGCTAAGGATCTGATGTTCAATGTTCATACCTGGTGCCAGCTTTGAGGTTAAGGAAGCTTCTAGAGGTTTCCACCCCTTTGAGGTTTCAAACCCTTTATGAAAGTTCATATACAGAACCTTCGTGATGTACAGGTGTGGTAGGTGACTGCACCTCCTCCTCATTAACTCAGAGGGGCACATCCAGCTGACACCTATCTTCCCTTTGTATCACTGTCTGGGAGCAATACACAGAAAGCAACTGCCAGCTGCACCTAGTCATGTGACCCAGGACCAGAATGCAGGCACCAAATGGTCAGGGCAAGAAAAAGCCGACTTTCTAAAGTTTGTATTTTCAGAAATGTGATAAAAAATTCACCGTTACCATTAAAAAGGGTTTTTAATTATAATTTTTTAGACATCAAACTCAAACTGTCTAACTTCTCCCAATTGGACACTGCTGCTTATTAACTGTAATAATGTAATCCAATGTTGTCCTATGGGAGAGGTAGACCTTGCAGCACTGAAATTTGAATTTAGAAGTTTTTCACAACCAGGACTTGTAAAACTGAAAAGTACATGTCCTACTTTTTAAATACACTGCACCCTGCCCTTTGGTCTGTTCAGGGCCTACCCTATGGTTGACTTATGTGTATTAAAAAGGAAGGTTTGGGTGAAGCAAAGGGTTTATTTTACCGGGTCTAAATGGAAGTTAAAACCTGCACACACTGACTACAATAGCAGGCCAGAGAAATGTTTAAAGGTCTACTTATGTTGGTGGCACAATCAGTGCTGAAGGCTCACTAGTAGAATTTAATTTACAGACCCTGGGCCGATGCAGTCACAGGTGTCGAGTCAGCAGCAGGGACAGCGTCGGTGAGACCAGGATGGTGAAGTGAAGCAAGGTGGTGTGGACTGGGGTGCCCACAGGCAGGGGCGGATTGGCAAGGTGGGCATTCGGGCATGGGCCGAAGGGCCGGTGCCTCAGTGCCCTCTGTGGGCCGTTTTTTCCTCCCCTGTCCCATTCCACAGAGAGTGGACTAGGAAAGGGGAGAAAAAAAAACGGCCCACAGAGTGCACGGAGACAGACAGAGAAAATGAAAGCAGCCTCGCTGTGCGGCCGGACAGCGATTGTCAGCTGTGACCTCTCCTTCACCCCTGCCCTGCCAAGCAATCAAGCTGAGGCTGGGCTGGGGAGGGGTGATTGTTTGCAAGAATCGGCCTCCCTGGGGGCCAGGTGTTTCTCAGGCCTTTGAGCCATTTTCACCTCGGCCCCCCTGGGGCCCATGCAGCCCAGAAACGGTGTTAGTCTTAACACCTCGCCCACAGCCCTTCATATTCAGGGCATAGTGGGCGAGGAAGAATGGGTCTTGCTGTGGGGGCCAGGTGATGTTTGGAATTTTTTAATTTTATTTATTTATTTATGCAGTTTTATATAGCGCGGACTTTACCCGAAGGTGTCAGAGCGCTTCACACTAGGAACAGCAATAATACATGAGGAGAAAAATTACAAGTGGACAAATTACAAAAGCAAACGTTAAGTTACATGAATCAAAAGTGACAATAGTGAGCAACCAAAATACATGAGGTAGCAATCGGTACATTACATGAGGAAAAAGTGATATGTGTGCAGGTTACAAAAGCGTACAAAGTACAAGTAGAGGTAAAATACTGCAATAAATGGCAGACACTCCAGCACAAGAACAAACATTACGTAGGCAATGATGGCACTTGTGCAAGTATCTAAAGCAAACAAAAGTTAGAGGTAGCATACAGTGTGATACCAGAGAAAAGTGACGTGTGCAAGTTACAAAAGGGTGCCATACACAGGTACAAGGGTAATACTACAGTAAATGGTAAACACTCAAACTGCTGGAACACACTGGAAAGGCACTTCGCATGCTCCAGCTTCACCTCAGCCTCCCCCCTGGCTACCTGGCTGCCTTGGATGACCCAGAAAGCTGTTTTTTGTGCTCCCCTGCCAGGACATTTTCCAGAGGCCTGGAGGGCTGATTAATTTACTAATTGCAGGGGCTTTACATCTGTTCAGGTGCTCCTGAGCTGAAGGTCTGGGGAGGGCTAAGTAGGTTAGTAATAGCAGGGGCGTTGCTGCTTTTCAGGTGCTCCTGAGCTGGAGGGCTGGAATAATTTTGTGACAGAAAGGGGCCTTGCTATTTTTTTTAGTTGCTCAGCATGTAGGCCATTGTCACCTTGGCCCTTTGTCCTGTGCAAGAACAGTATCCTCCCACTTTCATTCCTTGTCTGTGCAAATGGTGTTTCATGAAAGGGCACGCCCCTTGAATGTGGGCCACGCCCCTTAAATATGGGCCACGCCTCTTGAATGTGGGCCACTTTTTTCGTCAGTGACCGGGCCGAATTGTGATCCCAATCCAACCCTGCCCATAGGTCACGGTGCAAGCAGCGGCTCGGTGGCGGCGGCGGTTGTCTTTGTCATCAGTGAGACCTGGGTTGTGGTGCGAGATGCGGTCGGTGCGATCTGGTGTGCTGTTATGACACAGAGCCTGTGACAGAGTCAGTGATGGAGTTGGTTGTGGTTCCCTTCTCTGAGGCAGCTGAAACAGCAGTTCCAGGACCGGTAGCCCGAGGTTGGTGAAGTCTTTGCAGTCCCTGAGACTTCAGAAGAGGAGGTCAGCTCGATTTCAAGCCCTTGGAGATACTCAGCACAAGTGAAGAAAGTTTAGTCCAGTCCTTTCACTGCCCAAGGCAGAAGCAGCAACTGCAGGCCAACACAACAAAGCAACAACACAGCAATGGGGCAGTACTCCTGTTGGCAGCTCTTCCAGCGGTAAACAGTCAAAATATCGACTACAAAATATCGAATGGACATAATATCGAGTTTTAAATATAGATTGGACAAAATATCGACTGGACAGAATATAGACATCAAAAATATAGTTTTTAAGGTAAGTAATGTACTATCGAATGTTAAAAATATAGACAGTTAAAATATCGAAGTATATAATATAGGTTATTAAAATTATCGAATTTTTAATAATATCTAATTTTTTATAGTGTTTTTTATGTTATTATATGTGTGAAAAGTGTGTATTTATGTTATAATTTATTTTAATTAATGAAATGTGTTTGTTTAATTTTTGCGTAATTTCATTCTGTAGCGGGTTGTGGGTTTATAGGGGAATAGGGTGGGAAGTAATTTAAATATAATTAATTAAATATGTAAATGTATTTATTGGTATTAATTTTTAATTAATTGATAATTAATTTATATTTGGTAATTAATTACATTTTAATTGGCAATTAATTTTAATAAATTGATTAATTGCTAATCATGTTATTTTTAATATCTTATTTTCTGTAGCGGGTTTATAAGGGAATAGGGTGGGAAGTTATTTATTTATAAATAATTAAATAAATCAATTAATTTAATTGTATTTAATTACAATTAATTGTTCATTAATTATTAATTATTAAATTGTTAATTGTTAATTTGTAATTAATTTGTATTATTAGATAAATAATTGTAATAATAATTTTTAATTTTTAATTTTAATTGATTAATTATTATATTATATTACATTGGTAATTACTTTTAATTAATTTTTTATAGATATTAATTTATATTTATTGAAATAATATATGAAGTATTTAATTTCACTACTATTGCACTCTCTGGAGTGGGAATAGTAATTTTTACCCCTATGCTATCCAACGCTTTCCCTACTGTTGCACTCATTGGAGTGGGAATAGTAATTTTTACCCCTACGCTATCCAACGCTTTCCCTACTATTGCACCCACTGGAGTGGGAATAGTAATTTTTAGCCCTACGCTATCCAACGCTTTCCCTACTGTTGCACTCACTGGAGTGGGAATAGTAATTTTTACCCCTACGCTATCCAACGCTTTCTCTACTGTTGCACTCTTTGCAGTGGGAATAGTAATTTAAACCCCTACGCTATCCAACGCTTTCCCTACTGTTGCACTATTTGGAGTGGGAATAGTAATTTTTACCCCTACGCTATCCAACGCTTTCCCTACTGTTGCACCCACTGGAGTGGGAATAGTAATTTTTACCCCTACGCTATCCAACGCTTTCCCTACTGTTGCACTCTTTGGAGTTGGAATAGTAATTTTTACCCCTACGCTATCCAACGTTTTCCCTACTGTTGCACCCACTGGAGTGGGAATAGTAAATCTTACCCCTACGCTATCCAACGCTTTCCCTACTATTGCACCCACTGGAGTGGGAATAGTAATTTTTAGCCCTACGCTATCCAACGCTTTCCCTACTGTTGCACTCACTGGAGTGGGAATAGTAATTTTTACCCCTACGCTATCCAACGCTTTCTCTACTGTTGCACTCTTTGGAGTGGGAATAGTAATTTATACCCCTACGCTATCCAACGCTTTCCCTACTGTTGCACTATTTGGAGTGGGAATAGTAATTTTTACCCCTACGCTATCCAACGCTTTCCCTACTGGTGCACTCCCTGGAGTGGGAATAGTAATTTTAACCCCTACGCTATCCAACGCTTTCCCTACTGTTGCACTATTTGGAGTGGGAATAGTAATTTTTACCCCTACGCTATCCAACACTTTCCCTACTGTTGCACTCTTTGGATTTGGAATATTAATTTTTACCCCTACACTATCCAACGCTTTCTCCACTGTTGCACCCACTGGAGTGGGAATACTAATTTTTACCTCTACGCTATCCAACGCTTTCCCTACTGTTGCACTCACTGGAGTGGGAATAGTCATTTTTAACTCTACGCTATCCAACGCTTTCCCTACTGTTGCACTCTCTGGAGTGGGAATAGTATTTTTTACACTTTTGCTATCCTACGGTAATAATATTGGATATTATTTAATTATATAATGTTACTATATATATGTTTTTACAAATATGATTTTTACATTTTTTTTAATAACTTTTATTAATTATGTAATTATTATAAGTTAATTTAAGTATTTTTAAGTATATTTTAGTAATTAATTTTAACTAGTAATTTAATTTAACACTGTTTTTAATAAAGTCGATATTTTAATAAACTATATTTTTGTAAACGATATTTTTGACTCCATATTTTTGTACTTACCTGTTTGTAGATACAAACTCGATATTCTGTCTGTCGATATTTTGGCATCGATATTTTTGCTAGTAGATATTCTGTCCGTCGATATTATGTCAGTGATCCCTTCCAGCTCTTCTTCTTGGCAGGTTCCTTGATTTGAGTGAGTTCTAAAGTTTAGGGGTGTGGGGCCCCACTTTTTATAATCCAAAATCCTGTGTCCTCTCAGGCAGAGAGTGTCTGTGCTTAGTCCAAACCAGTTTGGTCCTCTCTGGCCCAGCTTCCCAGCAGGAGGCAGAGACAGCATTGTCCAAGGCAGACAGGGCCTATTCAGGTGCAAGGAAAATGTCCTCCCACCACTCTGAATGCAGACCGGGCCTATTCAGGTGTTAGTGACAACTCCTTCCACTACTCTGAATGCAGCCCAGGTCTTTGCAGCCCATCCCTGACCCATCTAGACTCTCTGGAGCCACTTCCCACCCCGGCCCCTGTCACTCCAAAGCCAGGCAGTCAATACACATCCTAGCAGAGGCACAGAGGATGGCTAAGCAAGAAAATACCTACTTTCTAAAAGTGGTATTTTCAAACACAGAATGTGAAAACCACCTTCACTAAAAGATGCATCTTTAGATTCTGAGTTCAGGCACTCTAAATGTTATTTCTCTATCTTGTTCCCAGGGCCAGTTATGTTTATAAGATGTTATAAACAAACTCCCTATTCTGTCCCATGGGAACAGGTAGCCTTGCAATAGTGAAAAACGAAATTTGCAGTAATTCACTATCAGGACATGCTACACACACCAGGGCATGATCTACCTTTCATATACACTGCACCCTGTCCACAGGGGTACCTTGGTTCTACCTTAGGAGTATCTGACTAGTAAGAAAAGGGAAGGTTAAAGCCTAGCAAGTGGGTATACTTGCCAAGTCGACATGGCAGTTACAAACTGCCCACCAACTCTGCAGTTACCTTTTCAGGGCTACTCCTGTGGGTGGCACAACAGTGCTACAGGCCCAGTAGTAGCATGTGATTTACAGGCTCCGGCACACTCAGTACACTTTACTAGGGGCTGACTTGTAACTAAAATGTGCCAATCATGGAAACACCAATCCATAATACAATTTACCAAGAGAGCATATGCACTTTAGCATTGATATGCACTGATAAAGTTCCCAAAGTCCTAAAACCAACAGAGACAGGTCAGGAAAAAATAGGAGGAATATTCAAAAAGTTTGGGGATAACTCTGAAAAAAGGTTCATTTCCAACACCTTGGTTTTAACCAACTTCTAGTGCTGCAATATCCACCTTAGGTGATTAATTCCTCAGACAAGAATACATGGGTGCTGCCTCCAGTGGACTTGTGCTACATATGGCTGGCCATGAAGAAGATGAGTGTGGTTTCTATAGGTCTATGGTTGCTGGATGGTGGTTCATTATAAGGGCAATTAGGAACCTACACTTAGGGGTCGATTCCGATCCGGTAAAATGCGCTCCGAATCGTCGTACGGAGCATTTTTTCCCCGTACGAATCGTACCCGTAGACGTCCCGTACGTACGACGAAGTACGATCCGTACCGGGTGCCGAACTCCGTACGAGTTGTACAGGACTCCGTACGACTCAAATCTCCGTACGAGTCTCACTCGGAACCCACTGTACGCGACATCACAACGGTTCGCGGCTGGTTTTTACGACCCAGCAAGTACGATTTGTGTCGGGTACGCACCGTACGACCCTTTTCCTACGGGAGCTGAAAACAGTCGTAAACGCAGAGTTCGCACCGAAACAGGTACGGAACGCCCCCCCCCGGGTACGGCACGTACCCCCCATGATCGCAGGGGTACGGCGCGTACCCCTGCGATCATGGGGGGTACGTGCCGTCCACCCAGCGTACATGGGGTACGGTGCGTACCCCATGAACGGTGGGTGTACGGGACGTACCCCATGTACGCTGGGTGTACGGCACATACCCCCCATGATCGCAGGGGTACGCGCCGTACCCCTGCGATCATGGGGGGTACGTGCCGTACGGTGTGTATGTGATTGTGCGCTTTTCCGTACGAATCGCCCTTACCTGACGTGGACCGTACGAATAGCGTCCCGATCACCCGGTCTGGATCGTACTCGCCGAGTCGTACGGTGTGTGTGCGAGTCGTACGGAAACGGCTCCGGATACGAATCGTACGGACGGGGATTTTACCGGATCGGAATCGACCCCTTAGTAATATCACCACAATCAGAAATAACATCCAGTCAAGTTCTCAACAGATTAATCCTTGCTCAACCATTGGTAGCTTGGCTGAGAGCAGACAGGCTTTACTTAGGAGACAGGTGTGTAAAGCATTCAAAACACCTATACAGTAAATAAGTAAGACACACCACACAATACAAATCCAAGCCCAATTTCTACAAACAGAAAGCATTTGAATGAATTGAATGACAACAAAGTGACAAAATTCCAATGTAGGGAACCAGAGTTATGAATTTTAAAGGATTAAAAATAAAACTGGTGCTTTGAAGCAAATAGCACTGAAAGGATTAGAAAAAAGGTCATGCTCGACTGGGACAGAGTCAAGAGTTCATGCCACTCATGATGTAAGACTTTTACAATTACTACCAGAAGTATTTCTTGATGCAGAAAAAAGTCGTCCACAGCACCAGCCAAGGGGTCAGAAACTCTGGTTTGCCTCTTGGGGTCAGGAACCTCAACTCCCACAATGCATCTTGTCAATCCAAGTAAAATCCAGGTGAAGCTTGTCAGCATAAGTTGTTCGTGTTGATGTTGCAGGTAGCCCTTTCAGCACTTTCTACCTGTTGCTGATCAGGGAGTCCACTATGTATCCTTTAAGACAAGCAAAGTCCTTTTGTTGTGTAGCCTTGAGAGCTCAGCAGGTGCAGTCCTTATGAGTGCGGTCCTCTCTTGTGCAATCCAAGGGTCGGGCAGGGCAGTCCTTCTTCTCCAGATGTTTCCTTTGGGTCCTTGAGGGTTTACAACACCAGCCAAGGGTCAGGAAGCTGTGATTTGCCTCTTGGAGGTTTGGTACTAGAACTCCCACAATGCACCTGATCCAGGTGAATCTGGTCAGCTGGACTCCTCTTGATGGAGTTGATTAAGATGACTTCTTGAAGCTCTTTTGTATCTGTTACTTTCAGGTAGTCCATTCCTAAATAGTTTTGAAACCCAGCATCTCTTTTGTGTAGCCCAAAGTGGGTGGCAGGTGCAGTCCTTAATGAGTTCAATTTCCAGGCAGATATCTGATTTGCTGTGCAGCTTTCCCATATTAACCAGGTTTCTGGGCTGGCAAGCAGTGCCTTCCCCTGACTAATGGGTTGCAGGGTGCCACCCTCTGTGATGACAACAATTTTGTTCCATAAAGCATTGTTTCACAAAAATTGAAATGGAGAAAATCACTCCCGGAGGTTCAGGTCTGGCTAACCCAACCCATAGATGTAGCTACCTTTTCCCTGTAATCTCCTAATTTAATTACAGGGGTTCCCATCTGGCTAGGGGTGCTGGAAGTGGGGGTGGGCCTGCTTCCTGTCCTTACTGTCTTTGTTACTTTTTTCCCAGCACCCTTCCTGTCCTGGCATCTGCAGGCAGCAGATCTCCTCCCACTAGATGTCTCCTTTGTTTCAGTTCAGACAGTTTCACACCTCATTAAGGCAGCTTACTCCGCCTGTCAAAGGCTGTTCGATCAGAAGAGTCTGCTACAGAGCTGAATTGGGGAACTTTAGGAAAGCAGTTCTATAACTTCTTTCCTACAATAGTTATAACACATCCAATCTTTGCAAGTTGTCAGATTCATTGCAACTATTAATTTGACGCTTTGAATTATTATTTTAGCTCATTCCTGCCAATAGAAAGACTTTATTAATGTTCAATAGAGCCTTCTCATATTATCCTATGGAGATAATGTACTACAATGGGGATAAAACGAAATTGGCAGTTTGTCCCTGCTTATTTTAACATGGCACCCTACCCTTGGGGCACCTAAGGCAACCCTCAGGGGTGACTTATATGTATAAATAAAGTACTTTATGACCTTGAAAGTACCTTTAATTCCAAAGTCGAATTTGCACACAGTTTTATTTTAAAAGCAACATGCAGGTCAGGGCTGGCCCTTAAAATGACAGCAGGCACCACAGCAGTGCAAACGTATGTGTATTAAATCCACTGGACCTCTCCTCTAAACCTACATGCCCTACTATATACTAAGAACGTACAGGTAGGTTTGCTAGTACCAATTGTAATTACTCCTAATTACCAAGTACCTTTTAAACAGAGCACTGGCCCTGGGCCTGGTCAGCAGAGCCCAGGGCACAGTCAAAGTCAGAAATCCAGGATCCTGTAGTGGAGGACATCTGCAAAGAAAAAGCTCTTTTCTCACAGGAGTGATAAGCAGTGCCAATGTAAGGAGTTTTGGGACCCTGAGCAAGACATACAATGACCCTGCCTGTTCGGAACAAATTTTAATTTACTCATTCTTAGCTAATTCTAGCACTCCTGATGTCAAGCAAAATTAAATTATATATTAAACCTATAGGCCAAATAACACCAAAAGAAGATGTGAAAAAGTATTCATAGCGTAATTTGTATGGGGACTCTGTGTCTAACAAATAATGTTGTTGGAAAGACATGGTAAAGATAAAATGGTGGATGGTTAGTGGACCAGTCCATAATATTTAAAAGAGAAATATGAACATAGCACTTGAAGTTGTAGCTTAAATGTACATAAATTAATCCTCCTTCACAGCTGGCATTCTCACAACTGTTGACATCAAAGTACTGATAATGTTCACCATTATTCTCTTCTACAGACTTGCCCCTTGTCTCCTCATTCTCTGTTTACACTTCCCTGGGTAAACAGTGACCCCCAACTTTGTTTACTAAGAGAAATGTAAGTGTGTAGGAGAGGTAAAGAACAGTATTGGAGCAGTGATAACGTAAAAGGAAAAAGCAGATGCAGATCAGGAAGTTACATGGAGTAGGGAGAGATGTAAGGTGAAGACAGAAAGCTGAAGTAGCCAAAATGAAAGATAAAGAATTAGGTAAAAAAGATCAACAGGTAGGTAGAGACAGAGAAGTATAATGAATGTTTTAGAATGGACTAAACAGAGGGAGAAGGAAATACAGGGATGGAGTGTGGTATAAAGAGGAGTTAGAAGAGAGAGTGGGGTAAAAAAAATGAAGGTGACTTACAGGACATATATGCAGAAAGAAATAGAGAGTTTAGGTAGTGACATAACTATAGAAAGATGCAAGGTAGAGAGGCATATGAAATAGAGTGTGTGGCACAATTAGAAGATGGGTCAGACATAGAAAGCTATGAGAGGAAGGTAGAGTGGTGCGAAAGTTACAGAAAGAGAGTTGAGTAGTGAAGTGACGTTAAATAGAGAACCAGAGGTGAGGTAGAGAAAGAGAGGCTAGGTTGACGCAGTGGTAGAGCCAGGGAAAGCCAGTTGGGTATAGAGATGTGAGGTAGAGACAAAGGTGTGAGGTAGAGAGGTTTTTAGGTCTCGACTACACAGTGAGACCTTTAGTAATCGGTTCGCTTGTTTGCCCAAAAATGTGCACGCGTTGCATTGCTTTCAATGGCAACACGTGCACGTTTGCCGATTCCCTTGCGGGAGCGAGCTTTGACAGATGGTTCCTGGTCGCTCCCGCAAGGGAAACAGGTGCAGGCCCCCTCCTCTCTCCCCTCCCCCTGCTGCCTCTCGGTAAAGTTTTTTTTTTTACTTTCAGCGTAAGGCGCGCGTGCTTTGTTTTTTCTTGCCCTTGCTCTTTTTCTTTGATTTTCAGTTTTAGTAAATGATGATTATTTTCCCCTTTTTAATCCGTTCTACGGGAGGGGCTTAGTCGAGCATTTCAAACTCTCTTTTGTAGGACGGGAATGTTTGTCAGGCTGGTCAGCCCGTTTCTATTTGCAGCGTGGCTGGGTATTTAAGCGCTAACTGTTCTAGCGTTCACTTGAAAGTCATTGTGGGCCCTGTGCAGGTAAGCCTCCTGCACTCACACATGCAACGTAAATCACCTCAGAAGTGAGCCCCTCGCGCCAGCTACTGACCCCATGAAGAAGTCTTGCTAAATCAAAGATAATTCCATGTTTTCAAACAACGCTGCTCAGTGTAAGAGGCTGCCATCATCTCTTGACAGGCCGCTTCACTCAGCCTCTTTGGCGCGGCGCTCCACAGCCTCCACACCCTCTGGTATTTATCTGAGAGACAGCAGCGCCTGACATTTTTCTGACACCTTCAAATTGCGCACCAAGCGATGGCGTCGCTTTCCAGTAGTGCTCGCTGAGTTTCAAGTAGTGACCCGCAGTTGCATACTATTGACTATAGGTGTTGTTGGGAATAGAATATTAAGGATTGTTATTGCTAAGAAAGTACACTACAACCGATCGACTGGATAACTGGTCTTCTATTTCATTCAGGCATAAGTTGGCGCTTGTACTCACATCTCAAGATATGTTTGAGAGTGCTTTTTGTAGTATACTTGTTATGACTTGCTGAATACTCTTCCTAAAAAAATGCATACCTATAAGACATAGACACACGAAGGTACATGCTTTGGCTTTGTAACCGCACGCACTGACAATGGGGAACATTTGCACTGGTACATGCCCGTGCACACCTCATTGCACGTATATTGTATGGTTTATAGTTCTTGTGTCACAAAGCATAAAACGCATAGACGTGGCTCATGAACCTTGCAATAAAGACCACATGTAAGTTCCATCAAAGACATCGACTGATGCCCCTTGCGACTCAAGCATAGCAAGTTACATGTAGCATCAGGCGACCAACCAGTAGAAGCTGCAAAGGCTGATGTCTTGTCATGCCATCCACATTCAGCACCTGCCCTGCTCGCAAGACCTTTCCATCGAATAGCGAAATGCAATGTATGGTCCTTGCAAACATTTGCAGCAACAGCGCAGCTCTACTTGGGCTTTCTTCTGTTCCCCTCGCCAAAAGGATTATTTATTGATGTCTTCTTTATTTCGGATGTAAAATTTGATATCTATACTATGAATGTATGAAGCTTAGTAGATATAATGAAGCTCTTCATTACCAATACATTGCCCTCCTTCAGTGAGTTATCATCATCTGTGTCGCGTATGTCCATATTTAGGGCACAATTGCATATGAAAAGTTATCATCATCTGTGTCGCGTATGTCCATATTTAGGGCACAATTGCATATGAAACTAATAAAGAAACCCGAGGTCTCGTGCCATAGATGACACCGCTAGAGGTTTCAGACAGTGCAGGGTATCGAGAACATATTGCCCAAGCATCACTAGTACGGGAGCTAGCCACAAATAATGCACAGCCTGGCAACACAGAACTTGTGCATAGTCTAGCAAGAACACTACAGGGCTCGTCTCAGACGCACATCGGGAGTGGACCATGTAGTAGGAAGGGGCTGCAACGATGTGTTTGAAAGGATTACCCAGCATGCTCCTCCGCTTTATGTCCTGGTTGGCACTTTGTCCCTTGGTGACCGGGGATTGTGGCACACGTGTGCTTTTGCAGAGTGACAAACACATTATTGCGTCAAAATACCATTTGCACCCGTGGGCATCAATTCAGATTGAAGGACCACGTGAATGTTTAAACTGATCCAAGAATTCACGGGACAACTCGATAGCTTAGCAAGTTAAGCACCTGTGGACATCTCCTTTGACCACATAGTCACAGGTTCACCTGCCAGCAAAGACGACTTAGTTGTTCATCCATTCCCAGTCAATGCATCGAGTGCCAATACACTGGGTAGCAGTAACATTTCCCTCTATGAACATTTCCCAAGTCGAGGTGGCAATATTAAATCATCGTGTCTTTACTTCATCTGCTCTGTTTTATAATTGTTCGGGATCACGGAGACATCGTGTCACACTGCTTCTGGTTCGGTTTGCCTCATCACCCCTCTTGCTTTATTTTTCTTCCCTTTTTTCCAGACCCCCTTCTCTTGTTCCTGTTGGTACTGTCCAGTTCTATTTTTTAGCTGTGTCTAGTTCTAGTCTCAGCATGTTGTGCCTCAAATGTGTGACAGATATTGCTGTTTACGCGGCTCACCACATATTGTTATGTTTGTTTACAAGACCTTTCAGGGCTTTGCAGTGAGTCATATTCGTGAGCCACCAGTGAAGAAATGTTACCTCTTCCGTAGCACCACAAAAATAGAGATTAGGAATTAAGCGTTGCACTCCGACCCTGGCAGTAGAGTGATACCTCTGGGGTCTCTGTCCTTGTTGCTAACCCTGGTCAGGGGTCGCCATGGCCGAGAGCCGCTTTGTCACCGGTATCATAAAAAGGATGGATGCCCGCCTTGTTGATAGTGTGACGTGGTGCGCCATGGGCGCGCCGCGTTGTCCTGGCATACATTAGTGTGGTAGTTTCTCGGTTACTGCATCCATTGACCATGGCACAGGTATAGCTCGATTGCTTAATTCTCTGATCAAAGAATGATTTGTTCACAGTCTGCATAGATTGTGATGTGGACTTTCATGGTGTGCACCGGTCATGATGTGGCTACATAGAAACCTGCCTCGGTACATTAGCAGGACGTCTTGGTAATTTGGCGCTGTGGTAGCTAGGCCTTTTGTCACCCGTGGCGGTCCCAGCCTTTGACACCTCCCGGCGCCCGTAAATCGGAGGCTGATCTGGGGGAGCCTGTCGCCCCGAAAACTTGTGCCGCCGCGGGCTGACACCCCCCCCTCTATGCTACCACTAACGATGGCGCATGGTTGTGACTACCTTGATTTTGTTGTACTGTTGCCATTTGGCGCCTTGGTCCTGTCACGCCTTTCTTTTGGATGCCCACGGCCATGGCATGCTGCTGTCCTCATGCATTTCTATTGTATGCTAGTCGTGCTGTGTCTCAGTCATTGTAGCCCTTGGTTTCATCTCAACGTATCTAGGCATTTCTTGTCGAGAGGCAGTGACATCTAAAGGATTTAGGGAGCCCTGGGCCAAATGTATTTTGGGGGCCCCTGTCAGAAATAGCTTTGAATTTATGATCCACTGTGAGCTCTTTCATGCCCTCTTTGGCCAGGTCACTGGCAGTGCACACAAACACATTTGTCCCAATTTTTCCAAATCCTAATATTTAGTGAAAGTGACCTGTATTATTAATATTGTAACATAGCAGCAGCTCACTAATATTACTGTAAATAATCTCTGTGACACCCTCCTATTTCTCATATGGGTAGTCCTGTTTTTATCTAAAAGAATCTTTTTTAAGGATGTTGCATTAAACATGAACGCACCATTTTTCTAAAAAATATCCATAATAGACTCACACATCACCCACATTAAAAATACATTATTTAATATTTGTATTCTTGAATGTCTCTTTCCCGCCCCACTTATCCGTCACCTGTTGCCCCACCGCCTCACCACTCCACCCGCACACCAGCCGCTACTAAAAACAAGCATTGTCATAGCCAATAGGTCTCGCCTTTGGGACCTTATGAGTGTTTAACCATGCAACAGTTAATGTTGTTGCACCAAGGATATTGTGCTGCATAACTAAATACTTATAAAGTCCCAAAAGCGAGACCTATTGGCTATGCCAATGCTTGTTTTTATAGAGAGAGGTTGATAGAAAAATAGCGAAGACTAGGAAAGTTGAAATAGAGAATTACGGGCAAAGGGAGGTGAAATATAAGGTAATACCATTGGAAAGAGGTAGAGAAAAAGAAAACAAGGAGTAAGGTGGTGACTCAGGTAAGGTTGAAAGAATTGTGAGGTAAATTGAGAGGTAGGTTGTGAGAGAGAAGTAGGGGTGCAGTGGAGAAATGATAGAGTAAGCCCGATGTGAGGTACATAAATGAGGAAGACAGAGAAATTAGGTTAAGAAAGAAGATGTGGTAAAGAGAGAGATTAAGAAGTATTCTGGTAGAGGTAAAGCGAGAGGATAAGAAGTATTCTGTTGGGCATGTCCACTGCGTGTATAGTGACTAATATGCTTTTAATAAAGAAAGAAAGCCGTTTGCAGAGCTGCTGTGTTACCTTTCTCTCCGTGTACTTTTGTTTTTAGCTCTTAAACATTGTTAATATTGTTAACTATTGTATTGTGATAGTAGTAAATAATGTGTTTTATTTTTTATTTTGTACGGCGTCCATTTTTGTAATACTTATTGTTTTAACACAGGGGTAACTGGGAAGCGGAGTGAAAATTTCTATGAATGCTGTAAAGAGCCATACCTCGATGTGACATTCACCGTGATCATGAGGCGGAGGACGTTATACTATGGACTCAACCTTCTCATCCCATGTGTGCTCATATCGGCATTGGCCCTCCTGGTCTTTCTGCTACCAGCTGACTCGGGAGAAAAGATATCCCTTGGTAAGCGAAGAAGAAATAAAAAAACTGTTCTTCCTTGACTCAGTATAGAAACTCGTGTGATGTACCCCATTGTTTCAAACCAACAGAGTCATTGAATTTATAAAGGAACATGTCAGTAATAAAGCTGTGCGCCCTGAGCCACTTGGCATCCAACGTAACTGCATTCAAACATTGACATTTTGCTAGAATGAAACACATTATTTGCAGCTATTAAAAGCAGCACACCGCTTACTGAATACTGATTGCGTTGCACATTCAATAGTTTGGTCAGAAAAACAGGAAACTCAGTGCCAGCTGTAAGCATAGAATTTCAATTATGAATACATCCCTTACAAAGTCTTATGGTGAATTTATTTATTTCAGTTTAAAGTATACCCCCCATCCATGGTTCTTGTTTCATATATGGCAATATGCCTAATGAAAGGCATGTTTTCAGTGGTACAGAAGTTCAAAAATGCAAATAGGTGTACAATAACACTATTAATCAATTCAAGCATTACTTCCATCATTTATTAGGTCTTGCTTGCAACAGTCCATGTGCTGCATGCGCACTCAATTGCGCAATATATTTATACAATAAGAGGCTTGCAGCTCAACCATTGCTTACAATTTGTTAGTTGTATTGCCACTCTTATTGGCTGCCATCTAATTAGTAGTGCATCTCAGTTTCACTTCCTCTTCTGCCTGGAGCATGGACCATGTACTGATTGCTTCAGCTTGAGTGCTGTCGCTCCACTGATCACACTGCGATTAGGGTACTATTTTTTAGCTTTTCTTCTTTCCCCTTCCACCAGCACCCCCGTGCACTCCTCCTATATGTTGCTTACCCCCTGCCACCCCTCTGTCTTGCTTCAGCCCACACATTTGCCCCCGTCTTACATCAAGTACTGACAAGCTAGACTCTTTATCTACATATATCATCCTCAGAGCTGACATCGCATGATATTAAAGCAGTGCTTTAAATGAAAAAATAACAGCAGATGCTCTATCTTCGCAGCCATAGTTTTGCACAATATGTTGTTGACTTTGCAGTATTTCTGAGTAGTGTTCTCACTGGTAAGATTACCTTCACCCTAGGCGCTCACACACTTTTTTCACATGACTGCAATTTCTCTGCATAATTGGATCTGCCGTAACCCGAGTGCTCTATAATGCCAATATCAGTGCATGGTCCCTGATCACTAAAATGACACGTGAACTACACTGCATAGTGCTGCAGACAAATTGGGACTGTGCGTTGCCTACCATATTGATCGACTCCTTGCAGGACACTTGATGTCTACCTTTCTGGGCTGAATGTTTAGGTCACCATCCCCGTAAAAAACAAAAAATACACTCTGTGTGTGCACACATACACACTCACCCTCTCCCACACTGGCACTGCCATATCACAGAACTATGCATGTGTGTAAAGGCAAACACACACACACACACACACACACATATATATATATTTATATATTTATATTGATCACATACACAATCAGAGCTACCCCCGTGACACGCAATCATGTACGATCACTCACTAGCACTGCTATATCACACAACCATGTAGGTGTGTAAACACAAACAGACAAACACACATGGGCACTCCCTCAAATGCAATAACACATACACGGTCGAACACAGGTACACATGACACATCTGCAAACTCAAAAACATTATTTGATGGATACCCTTTCCCTCAATGACAAGGCACAAAATAAACAGTGTGGAATCCCTTGCCTCCTACTGAGTATTATGACAGGGTGAAAAACAGGACCACAAACAGGCGCTAATACCAGCTTATAAACACTGTAACCTCCTGCAATACTCCAAGAACCCCGCAACCCTTTCAGTAAACAGAGACTTGTTGTGTTGTGTGATGTAACACAGGGAATAGGAACGTGCCCTGGTGGCCTAGCGCCTTCCCAACTCTTCACACCAAAGTCTCAACCAAATGCCCCTCCATGAAATGCTCTGTTCTGTAGGATTCCACAGGGCTCTCAACTGCTACCCATTGTGATGAATTCAGGAGCGCAGCTATCAATAGTGGGGCATGAATGGTGGCGAGCGGGCCCATTGTTTTGAGGGGCACACTGCACCACAGCTGTGCCTCTTGTACTATCCTACCAATGAAAGAGGGATTGGGGGTATTTTACTTGCTTGCATTAGTAGTGTCCTTGCTTTGTCAGTGAGTGAATATGTACCATGTCATTCACAACAACTAAGTATTGTGTAACCTTGATTGACACCAATGGTGTCTGGGGCTATGTGTGCACTTCACGGATCCAGTATCAATAATCTAATGCTGGTCAAACAAGAGCAAGTCAAAGGAACACGAAACAGTCACCAAAATCTACTATTTGGGTTAGTTGAAGTTCTGTTCAAAGGATTAAAACAGAACCCCCTCCACAGACAAACAGGTTTAACATGGATGGAAACCTAAACTTAAGCCATTTGTTCATGTCTTGAAACGTTTTCCGCCGTAGAAATTGGTTGCTTACTCTCCTTTTGAGGACTGTGATTAGCAGAGAAGGGGACTATCATGCTCTAAGTATGATGTAAATCTGCTGTACAGTCTGATATATTTAGCTTATTATGTGACATTCTATACTCGGTCAAAGTCCTGCTGCCAGACAGCAGAGACAGGCTGCTAGTAATCACAGAAAAAACCACCACGATGTGGCTGTGTCATAACTATGTTTTTTTTATTTTCCACATGCTGTAAAGCAGTCGCACTGCTGTACAAAATGGCTAAAACATTGAAAAGCTAAAACCTCCCATTGGTGAGTTCTATTGGCTTTGCCATTGCTTGTTATTAGTGTCAGTAGATGCCCTAATTGTGACAGGTATGACCAGACACAGATGCTCACTCTTCAATAGGTCTCTAGCTGCATCTCACTGATGAGGTACAAATAGGGAAAAACGGAAAGGCGGAGCCTAAAAAGATGGCCGCAAAGATGTGTTTCTTGTGAGCTCCCTCCCCCTGCCAAACTATCTTGCCTAATACTTCCCTGGCGCCGCCTGTGGCCCTCATTGAGTCACTAACGCCAACAACAGATGCTGAAATAACCAGTGGGCCTTAGCAGGGCACTCATTGTCCCTGGAGAGGGACACGCCACGTTGGAGGCCTGATCCATGCACATGGCCACTGTGCCTCCGTTCCATCAGTGACAGCCGGAGACATTGTCTGATTCCCTGGACAGCATGTTGGAGGCTCAGGCTGGACTGTAGCCCTGAGGCTGAGATCATTTGGAGGAGGTTTTGAGAAGGTACACTCACGCATGGTGGGGCCTGGAGTGACTGTGCAGCCTACTGCTGCTCCTCCTGGGCTGACCGGTGGGCCGGGGCTTGCAGCGCGCTTCAGGCCTCCTTTACTGTGGTGACGTGAGCTCCACAGAAAGCCTGGGCTGCAATGTGGGTCGTGCCTGTTTGGGCCCCACACTGCAGGAGTCCATTTCTATTGCAGGAGTTGGGTTGGGGGCAACTGCCCCCATCTTGTTGAACTTAGCTTGAAAACTTCAGATCATTTAGCCGCCCCTTGGAGGCTGCTATCAGGGAGAGCAACAGCAGAGAGGCGTCCTTAATTTGGAACAGTGGACTCCGCTGGTGCCCATGGGTGCTCTTTCTGGGTATGGTTGCCCTGGTGGGGTGCCCACTGCTATGTTTAAGACCTCTGGAGAGGCCCTGGAAGAGAGAGCATGTTACACTGAGCCTGAGTGGGCCACAACCCTGGTGCCGTAGTCTCGGGATGCACTTAACAGACACACAGAGGTGAGTACTTGGGGTCCTTGAACTGGCCAGGTCCTGGACTATAAGGGCGATTATTGGAAATTGGGGGCGGTGCACCCTGGAAAAGTGTTTCTGGTGCCTTTGCACTAATCACCTGTGTAGTTGCTGTCGCTGGGCCCCCCATTGCGGCATTTCTCCTAGCTGCTTGGGGTGGCGCATCTGGGCGGCACCGACAGAGCCTTTCTGCTCGTGAATCGACTGTGGAGGCCTGGTGCACCTCTGGACTTCATTATGGAGAAAGAAAAACCCGGAAAGATGGTACAGTCCAATAAAATGGATAATTATACAAACCCAGCGCCCCATGGGAGTGAAAGCAGAACACCACTCAGAGCGATCCACCTACTGCTCAGGGTGCCCCAATGATTGTAGACATTATGGCTGCCTTTGCAAGCTCTAAGAAGGAAATATTTCTTAAAATGAATACTATAGACATCGGGGTGTTCCTGTTCGGAGCCGATTTTAGAAACATGGCCGAACGTGTGATGGTGGCTAAAGGACATGTTACCACACTGCAACAGGAGGTGGAGGGCTACGGAAGCCTGTTACAGACCACCACTAGCTTAGAAGACAACATTGAGGATGCTGAAGGGTAGTCTAGAAAAAATAATTTGCATTTTATCGGCTTTCCGGAGCAAGCAGAATTGTTTTCAGAAGAGTGGAAAACTACAGTCTTGAAACCCCAGAAACTATCAAACTTTTTCATCATTGAAAGAGTGCACCATGCGCTGGGGCCTGAGTCCACACCAGGGGAGTCACCACGTGCCTTCACTGTGATTCCACACTACAACATATAAGGAAACATGGCACACCTAGGCACAAGGGGCACAACATTGTTATATTTCCCCATTATACCCAAAAGGCTCAGGATTTCCATAAAAGGTTTGTGTTGACTAAATAGTGTCTGCCAGAACTTGATCTTAGGTAAGGGATGAGGTTTCCTGCATGGCTCAGGGTGCAACAAAATGGAAAAGTTCACTTTTCTATTAGTCCCTGGAGTCGGCCAATGACTGCCTAGACTCCCCGTGGGCAGTCAAGTGGAATACCCCTCCTGATTGGGGCACATCATCCTGGCAGCTCCTTGATGAAGCACAAGATCATGGCAGAATTTAGCTGACTCATGGTCCATTTTGAGTCTAAACACACAAGATGGATAGTGGTCCACCCTGATAGCACTCTTGAGGACTCCAACTTCGTGCTGGACACTGGTGAATCCTTCCACCAATATCGAGGGGATAGAGACAGCTTTAGTGACAGTACAGGGGTGGAGATTTAGAAACATTGCTTCACTTGGTGATGTTGGTTCTGACTCAGGGTGTGGATTGCCCTGGGTCCTACAAGTTCTGCTCATTACTGCTTGATCAAGGCTGCATGAGACTAAAGGCCTGGATGATGATCTGAACTGCTGCGATCAATGACGAGAGAACTGTAATGTATGCTTCTGCTGAAAAATGTGGGTTGGTTTTTAGAGGGGCTGCGCTGTCTGCATTGGGGGTTGTCATTAATGACTTTTTGTTCACTTATGCACAATATGCTCCAGGAATGGAAAAATGCTTGTGTTATGTGTTAAGAATGATTCTACTCCTTTTTTAATGGTTTTAATGGCAGCCTGCAGATTCTCTGAGTAGTAGACAGGAGGGAAAAAGGGTTACGGCCCTTGGGCGCATCTCGAGTACATTTAGCTTTGCCACGCTAGTGTGATGCTGGACTCTCAATGGAATGCAATGTAGAGGTTGAGGCTTAGGCCTCCATGGGAGGGAGGAGGGTATACTAGGCTTATGTTATGTTATGTTATGTTATGGTAACAGTGATTTATAACTAGGAAGAGTGTCCCGGTGCGAGCACAAGAGAAAACAGAACAGGGTACAGAAATGATGGCAAAGGAGGAAAACCAGCTAAATTGAATAGGAAAGTTTTAAGTTTTTTTCTACACTGAGTGGAATTATGAAGGCTACGCAGATCAGGTGGAAGAGAATCCCAAGACTTCACATCCAATAAGCCAAAGAGCTCCCCTCCTTCCTTTCAGACAAGTTCTGGTGGTGGAAGCCAGGTACATGTTCGAGGAGCTCAAGAGTTGGCCCAGGATATAAAACAAGAAGCGGTTCCTCAGATAAACCAGGCCATACTCGTAGAGCGCTGAATGGGCCATAACAAGCAGGCTGTGACATGGGTGGTAGCGATCTCATGCTTCTTCCAGGTGAATAAGAGCTGAGTATCATCAGCGTAAGCAACCACTTTTGCACCAAGGTCCTCAGCCAGCTGGATTAGAGGGGTCATATAAATACTGAACAACAAAGGGCTCAATATAGATTCCTGCGGGACCCCTGTCTGGAGGGCTTGGGTAGTTGACGCAAAAGGGGGAATCCATATTTGTTGGGTTCTACCACCAAGAAAGGATTTTAACCACTCCCATGCAGCACCAATGATACCTAACCTCTGCAATCGGGCCAGGAGACGAGCTTGGGGGAGAGTATCAAAAGCAGCAGATAGGTCCAACAGGACCAAAACTGCCCTGCCCCCAGGAATCTAAGGTCTTCCGGATGGCCTCTGTGCTGTATGAAGCTCTAAACCCAGATTGAGCCAGATGCAGCAGACCCTGCTATTCGATGTAAGAGATCAGCTGTTTATTAACCAGTTTCTAACATACTTTGGCAATACCTGTAAGTAGAGAAATAGGACAATAACTGGACGGAATGTTGGGGTCCAGAGTTGGTTTTTCATAAGAGCGACAGGCAGAGACTTCTTCCAGGCAGAAGGAACAGAGGCTACAGCCAGTGATGCATTGATCAAATGGTTCACCAGAGGATTAATAGCAAAAGCTGCGCTAGCCATGAGTTTGGCAGGACAAGGATCGAGAGGGGAGCCAGATTTTAAAGAAGTCAAAGCAGCCAGGGAATCAGCAAGGGATATGCTGGCAAACAAAGAGAAAGTAACTTTGGTAGAAGAAGCAGGATTTAGGTCAGAAAGCACCATCGTGGGCTGGTCTACCTGGTTGTTAAAAAGCAATTGAAGCACCCTAACTTTATTCATTAAAAAGTTACAAAGCTCTTCTAACCAGGCGAGAGAAGGGGTGTGGTGTTGTTCATTGCTTTAGGGGTCACATAAATTCTAACAATGTTAAATAATTCCTTAGCATTATGTTGTTTGAAAGAACTGCCTACGGGAGGGGCAACATGTTTTTGGTTCTTGGTTATGTGGTTTCTTAGGGGTGCAGAGGGGGGCTCTACCTTGACTAGATACAAAAGTTAGTGGATCTCTGACATTACCATGTAATATGGGAGGAGTCACTGGGTAGGAAAGAGGATGTTTTTATCTATACCAATTAAAAATTGGATCAGAGTTGGACATTTGTAACCTGGCACATGAGAGGAAATGGGCAGCCAATTAAGAGGAGGAGAGTGTGTATGTATTTGAAGAGGCATGGGACTTCAATTGCCCTCCTCCAAGAAATTCACACCTGGGGAGATTGCATAAGGTAACTACATAAGTGCTGGAAAGGCCAGGTATTTGTTATCCCCTTTTCTAGTGATTCAAGAGGGGTGCTTATCTGAGTTGCTCCAGGCAGCCTCAGGAGTAGTAATAGACCCAGAAGGTCATTATGTTATAGTGTGTGGTATGTTTTATTCCAGGGCGCTCTGCATTATAAATATTTTTGCCCCAAATGCGGAAGATTTAGATTTCTATGAAGCAATAATCAGGGCAACAGCTGACCATCTAGGCCCAGAAGTGATTGTGACTGGTGACCTCAACTATCTGCTCAATGGTGAGCTTGACCATGCCCCTCCCCCCCATGGGCCTGAATGAAACCTGGAATGCCTGGGCCTTAAAATGAAGTAACGCAGGGTCTTAGCCTTCGAGATGTATGGCACTATTACTCCTGTTACACCCCAGCAACTGGGACATACTGTAGGCATGAATATTGTTTAAGAACAAGGCACCTAGTGCATGAAATTCTTGATATATCTTATCTGGCACACTATATCACTCCCCACTGTTCCCTTGTAGGACTAATAGGAGGATCCCGAGTGTCCCAATCTGGAGCATGAAGGCTAAAGCTCTTACTGACCTCATATTTGTGCAGTCTGTTTTCGCTACAATAGACCACTGCTTCAACAAAAGCTGAGACAGTACTGGTGCTCGAGCCACAGAGTGGGATGCTATGAAGGTGGCAATTTACCCATATGTTAGATGTACATGAAAAGAAGCCGAAGCTGTTGGAGGAAGAGATGACAGTGCCCCCTCAAAAGTTGAGAGAATGGAAACATGGGAGAGGCTTGATAAATTTGGGCATATTGCAGAGAGACAGTACCTCTAGTCCGAAGGAGATATGGGCAGTAGATCGTTGGCCATGTTGCTCTGCACTGAAATTCAGAAGTCATCAGTGGTTGGGAGGTGACATCTGAACAATGAATAACTGATATTTTTGAGGAACACTTACAGAAGGTGTATGCGAAACGGCGCACTGCCTCTATACGTAGTGAAACAGGATACTTAGCAAATATATTGATGGTTAGTTTGACGGAGGAAGACAAACAAAATTAGATATGTCACTTTCTAAAGAAGACATTTGGTCAGTAATTTCTGCATGCCAAACCTCTAAAGCCCCTGGGGTGATGACGTAATAGCCGAGTTCTATCAGAAGAAAGCTAACCTCCCGATGAAGCGATTGCTGGTGGTGTATCAAGAAGCACTACAGAGGGGGATACTGCCTGATTCAATGAAAGAGGCGATCATAGTTATGATACCGAAACCTGACAGAGATATTAAAGAGGTCCCCTCCTATCGCCCCTTTATCCATGCTGAACATGGATGCTAAGATACTCAGCAGACTGCTGGCCACAAGTTTACTTAGCCACATGCGAGCATTGGTGCAGGAGGACAGGTGCAGATATATTCCTCACAGAAACACTTTGTCCTATTTAAGACGGCTAGCACTGGTTTTACGTGCACCTGCTGCATGGAAGGAGCCTTGCAAACTGGTTCAACGTGACATAGAGCAAGCCTTCGACTCACTATCCTGGGAATACCTATGGCAGGTTTTACGTAAATTTGGGGTGGGGGAGATAGATCTTAAATGAGTGCAGCTACTTTATAGGGAACCAGCAGTGAGGGCTAGAGTTACAGTGTCCCACAATTTCACCTTCGAAGGGGGACTAGACAGGGGTGCCCATTATCTCCGTTATATGTTTGCGATGGCGGTTAAACCCCTGGTGAGTCACTTGTGCTCTGTGATGCGCGGGTGGGGAGTGACTGTGGAAGGGACCACTGAGTTGGTCTCTCTCTATGCAGACGTCATCATATATTTAAGGCAGCCAAAGTAGTCTGTCCCCATTTTATTGGTGGCATTGGGGGAGTTCTGGAGCTTACTTGGCTCCATGGTAACCCCTTTAGATGGAACTTGTTTCCATTGGGTGTTCTGGGAAATGCCCATAGAAGTCAGCTCCCTCACTTACCGCTTCCATGGGAGAACGTGAGCACGCAATATTTAGGTATACAAATTGCACAACAGGTGGAGACGTTTATTTCCCTGAATATAGGGAGAATTTTTGATGATCTTCGACTCTTGGTTAAATTTTGGAACACGCTACGCTAGTCCTTAATGGCCAGGGTGGCATTAAGGAAATGGTGGTCCTGCCCCGTTGCCTGTATGCATTATTTGATATTCCAAGAGAGTACTTTCTCGAACTCAACAACCTCATAGTTGAATTACTGTGGGCCACCTTTTTAACCTTTCAGCATTGCTGAATATAACTGTGATAGATCACAGGCATGATGTCTGCGGTTTCACCCTCAAATGTTGCAGCTCATTTATGTTACAAAAGATGAAGCTGATGAATACTGCAGTGTTGTATAAAAAGATATGTCTATCTTCCATAGCAGTGCTTTCCTTTGAATGGATGTTCAAGGATGATGAATCAACAACTATCCATGATCCATGGATAACAATGGACAGCTAAGGCAAAACACAACCTGTCTTCTTTCTGTGACGTTCTTGATGTATCAACACAATGATCATTTGGAGATTCCTGCGCTTATCAAGAACAACCCTATACCACCATGATTAACAGATAAAAGGAGAATGTATCCAACCAACCAGAACACAAAACATACATTTAAAAACAACACAATCTTATATGTCATGTTATTGTTCCCTTGTGGATTCATTTTTCTTAATTAGATTTCAGACTTAAACAAGACATGGCTTTAAGTTCAAAATTGTGTGGTTTGTATTATGTGCAAAGACAGCACCTCCCCTTATTATTTAGATGAAAAAGGTCCCTTTCTACAATTAACATGGGCCTTAACTCCACCCATACACATTTCTTTTACCAGTGACTTACTGTAGATATTTTATTCACAGTGGCTGAGGAAATAATGTGTGCTGCCCTGCAGCAGGAACAAAAGCGACTTATATTAAAGAGTACTAGTTCACAGTTTGACTTGGATGAGTGTGTTTCTCATCCTTATGTGAGTTGAATGTTTTCCTAGAGTTTGGGTTAGAAAATTGACACATTTCTGATTTTCTTTCATCTTTTTCAAAATGATGATCACAGGTGCTCATGAAAAGAATGTGAACTGGTTGATATTTAAGGCAGGGACAATTTATTTTCAAATCCTGTAGTAAATCTTTAGATGCATAGATTGATTTGCTTTGTCAGTAAGTCAGACCTTATCCTTTTTTCTTTTTGATTTCAGGAATAACTGTACTTTTATCACTAACTGTCTTTATGCTGCTAGTAGCAGAAATTATGCCAGCAACATCTGATTCAGTGCCATTGATAGGTAAGATCTCCTGTTTGCATTTATTAACTCTGTAAGTATAATAAAGAGATTAAGAAAGTCTTCTTCATTGTACCATGAGCCTCAGCACCATTGGATGATGTGAATAATAGAGCATTGCAAGTTTTGTGGTCCATATTTTTTCAACATTTATTTTACTTTGGTGCAAGAATGTTTGATTGAACCTTTGAAATAATTGATACAAATTTGAGAACAAATGTAACATCTTCTGGGGATAGTATTTATAATCATTTTTTAATAAAAGTTTATATTTTTTCTTCCCATGAAAAGTCAAATTTAATCACATTAAATTAGTAGAAAAACTCAACTTTTCCTAAGGGGGTAGTTATTTTCATACGAGAAGGAACTTGTTTATAAAATGCAAATATTGATCCTCGTGTTCTCGTTAACTCGTCAGGCTCAGTGAATAAGCATTTAATTATGAGATTTGACTAAACGGTATCTTGATTGGTCTGCATATTTCAGTATGTAAATATCACCTCAGTGGGACCAATTTAATATCAAATGTAGAAGTGATTTTAATCAGTTCATACACGATCCCTTCATCTACATGAATGATAACTGATCACTAATGAAGATGTTTATTGTTCATGAAATGGCATTAACTTCCACAGCACTATTATTAGCCCTACTGAGCACATTAATACATGTGGGTATTTGATGTCTAAAAAACTAAAATGGAATATCATTTTGACAGTAGCAATTTTTTCTATTGATGAGAGCTTCACATTTATTTTAGGGAATTGTACTGCATTTCACTTTTGTAACTTGCACATAGGCTTGGGTACTTTTTATATCAGATCGTGCATAATTCCTTATTGTTGTGTTTTGCTTAATTTTTGTTTTCATCCAAGATTTGAAATATAGATCAGCCCTAATTTAATCCTTAGGAAATTAGGCATACCATCACTTCCTTTTGCCATAGAAAAGCAGAACTTAAACAAAATAAAATGAATTAATTAGTAAACAGAACAAATCAGAGAAAGGGTTACCACTCAGGACCCTTCAATACCATGTCACTCCGCACAAGCAATGCCTTCAAACTACACTGCAGCAACATTAAAATCCGTGTCTACCTAAATTATAGATGAGTTCTGAAATCCAAGAAGCTCTCCACTGTGCAATGGCTTGTATCCCATTGCTCAGTGGAGAGCTTTCTGGATGCCTGACTAGATTGAGGAGGATGTGTTTTTCGGGCCTTTCCTCTTCCGGAGCCAACCCCTCAAGTAATGCAATTTGTTGTCCATGGCTTTTAATTTGATTAAGAGTTGTATTTTGGCACAAATGACAGATAATTTGTTTCTTTGCACTTTCACCACACACTTTCGCCAGGCAGATATTTTCCGTAAAAGGGGTAGCCAGACTGAACTAGGATGACCATGTCTAGGCAAGAAGGCTGATTTGAGGGTGTTAGGGTTCTTTGATGCGATCTGGTCCAAACTATTAGGTTCTTGTATACATAAAAAGTCCTGTGTTCTTTCTGTCTTCCCCGACACCCCTACAGGAAAGGCCATCTGAGTTAGGAGGAGAGGAGTGGCTTAGCACGGGGGCTGGAAAGATGGTGACACTGTTCATTTTGAACTTTATGATCAGTGTGATCAATGTCATTGGTGTGTCACGTCAGGCCTTCAGTCCCTCAACTGCTTTTGGGGGCAATTTCAGAATGTCCTGCAATTCATTTGACCTTCAGGTTAAACTTGCACGAAGACATTCAAACTTTAATAACTTTTTAAGGTGTTTTAAATTAAGATATTCATATACACTTTGTAAAGAAGGTAGATTGCTTGGATGACGTTTGAAAGTGGATATTAAACCAATATAACATGCAACTGGGTGCTGAGGGAACTTTGTGGGAATCTTAAATCTATGACAAACTTGCAAAACTGCTTGGCATATCGTAACTGTTAACTCATTTTAATACAAGTCATTAATGTATCAATAGTAAATACAACAGGCTTTATTCACAAAATGTATTTTGGAGTATGTAAATTAGTACTACAATACTACTATTTATTTTCTTAAAAATGTACTTTGGAAACCTATAGGTGGAGATCTGCTCTCTGTCTCTTCTATCTTTTCAGTAAGGAGATTTCGGCGATAGTGGTTGAGATCCCCCATACATAGGCATATATTTTCATATAAATGTATAAATGTGGGAAAACCAAGGGAGTGCTAGGAAAATGAAGAATAATTACTACTACTAAATGGGTGGAATAAATTAAGGAAGGGTTTTGGTAGGAGCATGCTAACACAAAACACACACCTACAAAAGAGTAACGATGTTGCAATTCACAAAATACAGTTTTAAATGTACTCTTTTGAAAAAAATAGTAATAATACATTTACTTTAATAAAAAGAAAGCTTTAAATTATTTTGAGAATATTGAAAACATTTAAAAGAATTAACTACACACCTTTTAACAAACTGCTACAAATTAAACACAAATAAAAATGTTTGTGTTGGTGAGTATATTTATTTTGAAATTGTTATTTAAATAATGTTATAATTTAGTATACATTTAATTTGAGGAGATAATGTGTGGTAACTTTTTTTTAACTTACAAGTTATTGTTTATCATTTTACATTATTATCTATTTATATTTTTGCTTTAAAATATGTTAACTTGCTTATTTATTTAACTTGATTCAATTTCCGGATACTTTCTTATAGGGAGATCTCGACCCCGGTGGTGGAGATCTCCACCTACAGGTAAAAAGTTACTAATAGTAATATTATATTAATACGTTCTGTTGTGGGAGGCACTATCCTCTCATCAGAGGGGGCCTAGACATGTAAATCTACATCTAGGTGTAAACCTTCACTTCGAAAGTTGAATTGCAAAAAAGTGGAAGGTTAACATCTAGGTGAAGGAGTATATCTACTTCTGAATAGACCTACATATTTAAGTTTACTTTTCTGAGTCAGGCCCTTTCATTGCAATCCAAAATTAGTATTGATCAAAATATCCAGCAATGTAGATTGGTATTATGATAGAATGCCAGTTTCTGCAGATGATTCTGAAACCATTGCCTACAATCTTTGATTTAAGTGGCTTGCATTCAGATGATGTCCTTAAAGTAGCTAGCATCCTTTCTCTCTTTAATTCCCAAATGTTTCTGAAAGATCCAGCATTCTTTTCAGCTGTTGATAAGACATAGTGATAAGCGTGGCTCAAATCCACCCGAGTGACTTACCGCACTCACCTATAATTACCAAGTAATAAGTCAGCCGGACAGTGGAGAAGAATAAACAGGGTATTTTATTAGACCACAAACTCCCATATGAGAGGGCCCTGTCCGACCTCACCCCTAAGAGTGCGCCGAGAGGACTGACTCCTCTCATCACAGCAATACATTATAACAGGGTACAGCAGAGTAAAACACACCCATACTGGAAAAGTACTGGACCCCAGAAAGGGGGAACAATAGCCTTACGCAAGAAACATCTGCACCTGGAATAGCAACATTTGTTATCTTGGTCCAAGGCCGCGGAGCCAGGTCTCAGCATCTCCAGCACATGAGAACATTACTGATTAGAAGTTTTGCTATGAGTTTCGATCACGGTTAGCCAAGAAACGAAAACTGCTGCGTTCAGGGTTTTTTCTATTCCTACGGGAGGGGTGAGCAAGTGCGACTCGCACGTAGAGAGAAGCACTCCAAAATGGTGGCACACAAGCTAAGCTAAGAGAACTGAATAATATCACACGCATAAATGAATAACCAAGTGGAGAATATAAACGTAAATGCATACATGAATATATCATTAGTTAGACACATTATGCTAACTCATGAGCTTAAGTGTAAGTGGGAGGGGCATCGGAAAATGAAACCTATCAATAGACTACCTCTTACTGTGGTGTAAGGTGAGGTGTGAAGTAGAACTGGAACATACGCAGTGTTTTCTGGCACATCTCAACCGAAAAGGGCTAGCCACATGTTGCTCCTATTATTCAATGTGGCAATTTTCCCTCATACACCACTCACCTTTTCTTTCGCCATCAGCCATCCATCATTCAAAACAACTAACGGTGTTACCCTTTGTCAGAAATAAACACTTCTCTTTGTTAAACATAGTTATAAAAAAGACATTACGTTGTATTCAAAATCACATGTAAACATTATTTTAATCTGTCCCAAATCTGAAATTGAGGAAAGATTATTAGCTGGACAGTTGCTGCCATCAACGATTTCATACATGGATGCAGACAAGGGCACATATACTAAATACTAATACTTTGCGCAGCAATTGGCACTTGTAAGACTACAGTGAGCAGAGTCCAAGAGAAATAGCGAGGGACATAAGGAGTAATACAGAATGTTTTTGAGCATATACTCCTCCTTGATTAGCTTGTGTTTTGGCAGTCAACAAAAATCCCATTTCCTTTTTGTGAAAAGCTATTTTGTATTCTTTTTGTATTCTTTTCTTGATCAAACATATAGGTTACATCCTTTCCAAAATAATATTTGGGTTACATTGTTGATACTGCAACAGTCGACACATGTTTCGCCCTAAGTGGTGAATAGGACCAGGGCTTTCTCAAGGCTGTAAAAGATGTAATTTGATAATATGAGTCAATGTAATTTAAGGAGCCAGATGTAGCACACCACCGAGTGCACAGTATAAGACGTTCAGGAGTGAGGACAATAAGGATATTTTTAAGAGAGCAAAATACTAAAAAGTTCTAAAAAGATCTGGGAGCAAGTGACCAGGTTGAATGTGAGAGAGGACCCTACTAAGAGACGATGTGAGACAGACAGTGTAACAGGTGAGAAGATAAAACTACAATTAAAGATATTAACCCCTCCCCCGTGGGGCTAATTCCCCTGCTGTGCTGGGGGGAGGGAGGGCGCGCGCAGCGCCACGGTGCTCATGATGAGCTTGGCTCGTCATTCAGCACACGCCCGTTCCAATGGAACGCCCAGCACAGCAGGGGAATTATCCCCACGTGGGCGCGGCGCAACGGTCATGATGAGCTCAGCTGGTCATGAGCACAGCGTGACGGTGCCTCATGACAAGCTGAGCTCGTCATGAGCACGGAACGGGTTAAAGAGATTAAGGACGCACAGGAGAGTATAAAGTATAGCAAATTTGACATTTAGCAGTTTCTGCATGCACGTATGTCAGTATTAAGTGCATATGTTAGTACTGCTCTGGTAATCATGCATTATAGTTTGTGAAATATATTGTTAATCAACTTTAGATATATGAGGTATATGAAAAAACCGTAGTTTGATTGGCGTTGTGCTGTATCATTAGTATGTGCAAAAAAACTTTGCTGGTGAATTGGAGGTTCGTTATTGCACATTTTAGTTATACCTTCTTAGTATATTGGTAAGTCTGGGTTATTTCCTTTAAACATATTAAGTATTGTGTCCGTCTTCAAGCAAACATGATGATGTAGATATCTGAGAAGCAAGGAAAAGAGGGTAAGGAAAAGAGAAGAAGAACAACCATTCCGTTTTTTTATACTGAGCCGGGAAGAGCAAATTATAAGTAAGTAATGAACAACCAGTCAATATAAGGTTTGTTTCTGTATCATGTACATAAGGGCAGATAAGCATATGGGTTCTTGTATATTTTTATACAGGTATCATGCATGACTAGGCGGTAAGAATAAAGAAATCCTTAGTGAATTAGAACTTATTTAGGGTGGAGCCTGACTTTCAAAAGTTATTATTGATGGCTGTCAAAAAATTCAGACAGTATTGAAGAACAAGGAATGCTTCGAGTATCCTCCACAGGGTCGAATGTTCAGGCTCAAAATTACGAGCTCAGAACTGAGGATAGACTCGGGGTTGAGACGAAATGAAAATAATTGTTGTGCCGAATATGATGGCAAAGGCGTGGGCATCAACTTACTTCTATTTCATTTAGCAGTGTCAGTCCCGGGTCAATGCTGTATTCCAAAACGTGACGGTCTCAGTGTTGCCAAATTTTGAGACCAATCCCAAACCCAAAGCTGCTCAAGTATAAGCCCAAATAGAGCCCAACGCACACCATTTTAGCCCAAAAACCAGCCCAAAGTAGTGAGTCTCAAATTAGGCCAAATAGTCATCAGACACAATTTTAAGGACAAATATACATTTTATTCAATATACAGATAGCAGGAGGGAGTTAACTGGACACCTGCCTTAATGCTACTCATTTTTAAGATGTTCAGGGGGAGGTAGGCAATTGCTTCCCATTAACAAAGGTGCCGACCGACATCGGTACTCGTAATTGTATCAGGGGCATCACCGAGTATTACATTACAGCCCCTTTTGAGTGAAAATCTCCTAAGACAGCGAGAGCGAGTAAGTGGGTCATGGATGGTGAGCCTTTATGTGCAGAAATGAATGGAGAGTAATATGTTTTTTAGAGGACGAGAGGTGTGTTCTGAGAGGATATTCCATTTGAAAGCTATTGCCAGCATTTTCCATATTTGAAGCTGATGTCAAGGAGGATGCCAATTTTCAAATCAGTTGAGTGGTAACATATTTATACTGAAGGACATCCAAAGCTTTTGAATACAATTGCTAGACCTGGAGTTAATTTCTACCCAGTCATTGCCTCAAATAAGGCATCTCAACGTGAAAGTCCTCAATATCGCTTACGTTCCTCCCCAGGAACTCTCAAAGTCACTTCTATCCCCTCAACCGTTCAAAGTTTCTCAAAAAATACAGTGCCTATCAGATGGAAGTGTAATGGGAATGTAATGCGTGGATACGGAAGGGATGGTTTGGTAAAGGGAAGAGTCGTTGGACCAAATTTAGAAGTGATCATATTTAAATTGGCGTATTCGCAATAAAGAACTGCTGAATGCTGTTTATGGCAATATATTGTTTTTCACCCCTTTATTTGCATTTGCAAAATAAAGATGTACCTTTTAACATATACAGGGACAAGGTTGACATCAGGGGCAAGGTCCCCATGAGCGTCATTGCACAGTATATTCCCATACCAAATTCAATCGGCATCATCATATATGTTCAAAGGCCCAATGCACCTCTTTTCTAGTCTACCTTACCTAAGCCCAAGGCAACGCCGTGGCAGCACGCAATGAAAAAGCCCCTCTTATCATTCCTGGACCTGCGCTAAAGGGCTATTCTCCTGCCAGGCAGGCAGGCATTGGCAGTCAGCCAGGCAGCCGCTTGGCCCAGGCCCAGGCCAGGGGCTAGGCCGGGCTAGAAAGGCCCTTTCAAAGCTGCGCTGTGCCAGTAAAGTATAGCCGGGCTGCCGCAGGCTGCCGCAGCCTATGCCTGAGTCTTACTGAGAGTGACCGACGACGAGTGAGTGACTGTACTGTCACTCACTGACACTGAGGGTTGGTTTCGAGGCTGGCAGCTGAGGGAGGAGGCTGTGGCTAAGCTTAAAAGTTACTTTAATGAAGACTCACCTGAGGTCGAGGAGGTACCATCTGGACTCCGGAGCAAATCTGCTGCACGGCCTGCTGCGCTGTGTGCCGCCGGATGGCTGCGCAGAGCGCTGCGATCCCCGCCACCTGGCAGAGCGCTGCGAGCGCCGCCGCCTGCTGACTGAGTCACAGACAGTGGGTGACCAGTCGAAGGCAGTGACACATCCTCCTTGGTGGTCTAGGTGACCATAATGCACCGGGCAGCCAGCGGGTCCAGTGACTGGAGTGTTGACGAGGGCAGAAAAGATGAGATTAACGAGGTAACTACCAACAGTCAAGTTTTTGTCCACCCTAAGCGTGGAAGGGTATACTCAGACATGAGTCCCTTGCTCATTGCACCATCAGGATTCAAGCAAGCCGGGCCGAAGACGGCTGTAATGCCAGAAACCGGTCCCCGGAAGCTTGTTTCCTTCCCAGTGTAAGAATTGGCTTTTGTAGTTTGGTTTGCCCTGTTCCCATCATGCACTGGGACAGGAACAGACTAATTTGCATACAGCCAGGTTCTGAAACTGGGATGGTGCAGTGAGCTAAAAAACGGTGTTGGATCTAGCCCTGATCTCTTGACTGGGTGAGAGTATTCTGCTTAATTCAGAGACTCTGTCCCTCACCACCCCTTGTTGTAAATAAAATAAACAGTCAAGTCCACAGCACTAGTCTGTCCACCGCCCGCGCCGAAATGGAGCATGTCACTGTCATGTCGCCCCCAGTAGATATGGAACCCCGTGGGGGCTGGTCAAAAAATGATGCCCAGGGCCGTCATTGGTAGCGCTTTTGCGTGCTACAAGATTGACGGCCCTGGGGACCCCTATTGGCCCGCACACATTATAAGCTAGGTGGTGATCTCTGTGGTGCAGCACTGCGCGCATGTGCAAAGTGGGTGCGCTTGCACTTACACACTTACAATGTTACACAATTTCACGTGCGCCGTCACGTGTCGCTCGTGATGTATCCATGCATGATGTTGCTGGGCTGCTCTAAGACTATGTGGGCGGGGTCATGTGCGTACAGGCAGGCCCTCATCGGTCCTCCTCCAATGAGCACTTGATGTGTTAGCACGTGCTGCGCGCTCATTTGCCATGGACTCATCGTGGACGGCGCTGCCCACAGCCGGTAAATTGCGCACACTTGCCCTAAATACAGCCCAAAATGTAGCCCCCGCCAGGTATGGGTTTTTCCCGCACAATTGGGAACAATGTCTCCCAATTGTGTGGAAAATAGCCCATTCTGGCAACACTAGACAGTCTAGCGGAGTTGCGCTTGGGGGTCGTCTTTTAATAGGCAAAGATCTGAGCTCAGTTAATTGAGATTTACCTAGAAACTCTATCGCCATCTTGGAATATGTGTTAATTCCTTGAGTTATATGGAGCTCATAATTATTATTAAACGTGTGCTGATCGAGCATATGTGATTAACTGAGTAAATCCTTAATTAAAAAGTCTCTACCGCGTATTTCGTATTTGCAAACACTGCAGCTGATGGTGTTAGCAGTGCATTATACGCTCCATGACCGTGCAAGATGTATTTCAGTGAGATTGGGCTCATAATTAGGCAGGCATTTTGCAAGGGTCCTAGACAAGCCAGGAACTTTTATCTATGATTTTTGGTGCTCGAGGTAGACATAATTAGCCAATGTCCATCAGTATGTTTGCACATTGGCCTGTCAACTGCAAAAGAGTTAGCGTGCTTTGGGCGCCATCTTGATGGTACTAAATGGCTGATAATAGTCATTTCAGATTATCATTAAAGAAGGAAAGTAACATGCGATGACAATCTTATGTGCACTGAGACTATTTATTGCCGGAAATGATAATAAGCCAAAAGATAAGTAAAGTAATAATGGTTCCTATAATCCAAGGATATTTATCCATGGGAGAGAGGCAAATGTCAATCAATATTTATGCACATTGGCCTGACAACTACATAAAAGTCGATGCATTTTGGGTGCCATCTTCATGGTACCAAATGGCGAGTGAAGATCATATTAGATTATCATTAAAAACGGAAAATAGAATGTGATGACAATCTTGTGTGCACTAAACCTATGTGCCGAAGATGACAATAAGCCAAGAAATAAAGAAATAATGATCCATATTATAATATAATATTTAACCTTGGGAGAGAGGCAGGGAGATTTGAAAGAGAGAACTCCTAGATTATAAAGATATTATCCAGGAGAGAAAAGAAAATGCACGGAAAGTCAAGATAGAACTTAGCCATGATAAGGAAAAAACTATAAACATTACAATGGAAGTAAAAACAAGAGAATGAGATGCAAATGTCATGGACCTCTATCATATGCAGTCAGGTTTACATATTCGAATGCTGATCGACAGAAGTATATTGTCATCACAGTTTAAAGTAGTGAAGCAGGCGTGCCGCTTATATGTCTAGATTGCTCACAGGTTATTGTACAGTTGCAGACAAAATATCTTAGAGCCAATAATGCCACTCATTATCTTTGTTCAGTCCGTTCGCTGCAGTTTCAAAATAGATGATTAAAACACTTTCCTGCTGGCGTAAACTAAGCTCAAGATTGCCTCCTCTTGTATGTTGCTACAGCATCTGTATTCTGTTTTATCAATATTCCGATATTGTTCTTGAATCTGAATTTTAAGAGGACACGTTGTGCTACCTATATAGTGTTTTCCGCATGGACAGGTGATTAGATAGATACCATTCATTCTCTCACAGTTTATAAAATCTCTGATTTGAAATGAGTGGCCATTCACATTTACATCCTTGGTTTTGGACCTACCTAGTTTGCAAATCGGGCAATTAGACCAGGTGTAAAAGCTGATGGGCCGATGTAAGAGGGACATAAGGAGTGCAGGGAATACAACATTTTCAAGCTATCGCAACAAGAATTTTAGATTCTATTAAGGACACGGAGGTGAGGATTATGCTTCTCAATTCCTTTACTGACTCACAGCAGCCAATGAAAAATAAACTACAATAGTAAAAAAACATCATTTCCCATGAGGCTTTGAACCACGCCTCCTCAAACAGCCAATGGCAACACATCAAAATGCACACAATAGAGAGGCACCCTTCTGGCTTCCTCTTTCTTTGCAAACCCAGTCCATAATGTCTGAATGAAAAAACAGTTCCAATTTCTCAACGGGGAGACAAACAGTAGAGTTCAATTCTCAATGGAGAATAAATTCCAGAATTCCATCCTCCAACAACGAGGTGGCCCATCTCCAGCCAACGCGGCACTTCAATTCTGTTTAGAATCGTTCCCTGAAACAGAAACAAGTTTGAAAAAAGTGAACCCTCAAGGTTTGTAATTCAGGGTGGGTATCAACAAATTTATGAATATTGAAATAATACAACATAACAGTTGATATTAACTGTCCCAACGGGCGGGATAATCCTCGCCTCCATCTCCTTAATAGAATCTAAAATTCTTGTTGTGATAGCTGGAAATTTTGTATTCTATGGCAGGACCGGAGGCTTCTGATTATGCTGGTTCAAAGCTCATCAATAACAGCAGAAGAAATATGAGAAATAGGCTCGTAGTAAAACACATAGAACATTGAATCGAACGACCAGTCAGCCGCCTTTAAGATATCCTCTAACGAGATCCTAATATGTATGCTTTAGAGGCCCTGGTGCCTCTAGCGGAATGAGCACCATACACAGAGATATCATTGCCTGCTTCTGACAACACCCATCTGACCCACCTAGCTTAGGTGGCAGCTGAAACCGGTCTGAATGGTTTTTGAACCGCTAACAACAATTGACCTAAAGGCTCAGACCTATATGCAAGAGTGGGTTCCTCATAAACCTTTAAACATTGCAAAACATATAGTTTACTATTGTGTGGAAAAGCAGGATACTCAACCGAACATGACATAATTTTCGTCCGTCTTGTAATTATGAAAGAGACACTCTGTGGGGAGAAAATCCTTCCTGCCAAATCCAGGGCGTGCTCATCACACACTCTGCGATATGAGATTACGCATAACAACATGAGCTTAGCCAATAACTGTTTCAAGGATAAATGTTTATTATCCGGCCTAGACTCAAGGAATGAAAGAACCTTAAAGACATCCCATAATGTTGAATACCTGGGATGAGGAGGCTTAGCCACCCTAATACCTTTGAGTAACTTACACACTAGGGGATGCATCCCCACAGGTTTACCATCAATAGAATCATGGCCTGCCGAGAGTGCTGATCTGAAGTTGTTTACTGACCTTTATGAAAGACCCGATTCAGCACATTCTGATAGAAAATTCAAAACCTCTTTTACATCTGATCCCACGGGATCCACCTGCTGTTGAAGGCACCAACCCACCCTTTGCTTCCAGGAAGCTAAATATCGTTTACGGGTAGATGGAGCCCAACCTTGTTGTATAAAGTCGGCAGCCGCTGGTGAAAGACCGTCAATGCTCTTGTGTCTCCTGAGAGAGTCCACACCATGAGAGACAGTTGGTTCTGCAGGACCAGCGGATGGGTGCTCCCACTGGGTCCTGGAGAAGCATTTGGAATACCGGAAGTTGAAAGGGAAGATCCACAGACAATTCCAATAGTGTGGGAAACCAAGACTGAGACTTCCACAACGGTGTCACCAACACTATCAACGCCACCTGTCGACGGACCAGGGCCGCCACTCTCGGGATCAGGGCAAAGAGAGGAAAGGCATAATTCCTCTGAGACCCCCAATGCTGAAGGAACACTTCTGTTCCCATCGCCATCAGGTCCGTTCTTCAGCTGAAAAACGGCGTGAGATGGGCTTTGAGACGAGAGACAAAGAGGTCTATCTTGCTGGGGCCTCACATATTCATGATCTCCACAAGCATAGAAGGATGAAGCCTCCAGACGCTGTAATCCCTCAGGAATCTGGAGTTCCAATCCGCCACCTGATTGAGCTTGCCCGGCAGGTATTCCGCTATGTCATTGATCTTGTGGTTCAGGCAAAAATGCCAGAACTCCTTCACAATGTTGACCAACATACAAGACCTCGTTCCTCCTAGGCGATTGATGTATCTCACCGCCGACACATTGTCCATCCGGAGGAGGATGCAACAATTGCTCTTCAGAGGAGATATTGATTTTATCGCAATTGATCCTGCTAGTAACTTGAGGCAGTTGAAGTGCAATTTTAACTTGTCGGCTGACCAACGTCTGCCTGTGGCAAAATCTCCACATCGAGCGCCCCAACCCCAACAACTGGCGCCGGACTCGACAATGACGTCCGGGGAGGCACCAAAAAGCGCCCTTCCATTCCAAGCCATCATGTGCTCCAGCCACCAAAGAAGCTCCTCTTGAGCGTCTGGAGATAAGGGAATCAGGTGATTGTAATGAAACCTCTTTTGTAGGTAATGAATCTTGAGGCGCTGAAGGGCTTGATGGATGAGGCCAGTAGACCCACAATCCTCGCCAATACTCTCAACAAAATCATCTGCTTGGACAGAGTGTTTTTGATTTCTCGTTTGATAGATCTGATCTTGGTCAATGGAAGAAGTAGTTGCGCGGAAACTGAATCTGTTTAGAAGCCCAGGAAATCTATCTGCTGGCTGGGAATGATCATGGATTTTTTGTATGTTTATGACGGAGCCCAGTTCCTGTAATAGGGACATTTTCCACTCCAAATGAGTGAGGAGAAGATTCAGATCCTGAGCCAGGAGCATGTTGTCGAGGAAGACAATCATGCGCACTCCCATTTCTCGAAGGCGGGTAACCACTGGTTTCAAGAGTTTGATGAAAACCCACGGGGCTGACAACAGGCCAAAGGGGAGAGAGCGGTACCGGTATCCTTGGAAGTGAAGGACTTTCCGATGAAAGGGGAAAATTAGGACCGTAAGGTAGGCATCTTTCAGGTCCAAGCGAACCATCCAGTCCTGTTCTAACAGAAGATCTCTCAGAAGATGGATGCCTTGCATCTTGTAGCGCCTGTATACCACAAAGGGGTTGAAGTCTCTGAAGTTTAAGACCAGTCTCTGACCTTCTCCTTTCTTTTGCACCAGGAAAACGTTGCTGCGAAACCCTCTGGGAACGAAGAATCCTACAGCAATATCCTGCTTGGCCAAAAGATCTTGATGTTCGGAATCTATAAAATTCTGTTCTTGAAGGGAAAAAAAGTAGAGGCTCAGAAAGAGACATCTGACATGGGAAATTTAGAAGCTCTATCTGGTAGCCCTGTACAGTGTGAAGGACCTGTCCAATATACAACAAAATGCAACAATCTGCCCCCTAGGGGAAGCATTGGAAACAAAGGACTTACCAGAGGACTGGAATTCAAAGTTTTTGTAGCCTCGGTTAACACCCCTGTTGAAACGGCCCTTGAAGCCTCGAGACCTGGATGGATGGGTGGAAGCCCACTTTGCCTGGGCCTAGTGTGTAACCTCTAGACCTGGGAGCAAAACCTCTCTGAGGACTTAGATTGACGTAGAAGCCGGGTGAGCGTCCCCTGCAATGCCTAGCTCCACCAGAGACCTGATGGAAAGCGCTCTTCAAGGAGGACTGTGATTTATCCAGTGAGGCAAAGGTACTCACAAACTTGGCAATGTCTTTAACAAACTTCTCGCCAAATAATTGTCCTTCAGCTAGCGGGCCCGGTTCGGATGAGGCCAGCTCCACTAGTTGTGGGTCAATTCTGAGTAGGACAGATTTGCGCCGTTCGGAGGATAAGGCTCAGTTAGCGTTTCCGAGGAGGCAGATCCCCCCTTGAGCCTATCTGGCCAAGACCTCTGGGTAAATAGACGCCCCAGTTTCCTGTGCCTGCAAGGCTAGCTCAAGATCTTTGGCCATGGGCCCAGCAATGTCCAACACCTTACCTTGACATGTTGGAGGGGCGGTTGATGCCTTTTTTCGGATCACTTTTGTACTTCTTCAAGAAGGTGGTCATGGACGAATCTATGTCCGGAGTAACTGCCACCTTATGTGCCAAATCAGAGCCCTCACATCCTTGTCAAAACTCTTTAGAAAATGAGTTTGCATGTATTCCGCTACTGCAGGAGGAGGGACTCAGTCAGCTGAGCGAGGGTGGACAATGTCAACAGGGTCGAACAAAAAATAGGAAGGGTGAACAGGGGAAGAGGAGTACTTGCGTTTCTTAGCGCATTTACGAGTTAGTGTCAGTGCCAGTATCGGTAGTGGTGTCTGGGATCTGGATGGGAGTGTGCGGGAGAGGGGGAGGGCCTTGGCATCATCTTTAGCTTGCGCTTTGGATTTGTAGAGCTTAAAATATATGTGCACATGGGGCCATGGAAGACTGGGGGGCTCTGGGGGAGGGAGGGGCACCGGAGCTGGAGAAACACCTGAGGGGGGAGGGTTATTAGCTACCAGGAATTCCAGATGTTGCGAAATAGGTAATAAGGCGGAAGGGAGCACTTTATCTAGTTTGACATCAAGCTACTTATCTATCATGTCTTCCATGGACTCCTCATAATAATATGCATCCCCATGAGGGGCATCATAAGCAGCTACCTCCTCCTCCTAGACCTCAGTCTGACATGGTTCAGCAAAAAAATATATCCAAATATATATATATATATATATATAAATATAATACCAGTATTTGTGAAGCGCACAGCTACCTCGGAAGTGGTGTCCCGGGGCTGGGGGCCCTTGGGAAGATTATGCAAGATATTGCCCAGAGTCACATGGTGCTGGGCTAACCTGCCACCTGCACCGGGGATCGACCGTAAACCCTGCATTCCAGAGTCAGGCACCCTAGCCGCTGCACCACACCTCTTCCACAATATAAATATATATGATTCTATATCCCCAGAGGGAAGCTCAATTTAACCAACCCAAAACCCCCTGAAAGGTCAGTGTTTCAGTTGGGAGCAAGGCCAGGGCAGTGGAGCCACAAGGATACCTGAAGGTTGGAGCTCAGGACTAATGGAAGGTGTAGAACAAATCCCCAGGTCCCTAAACAGAGCAGGGGTGCCAAAAATTGTTTGCAAGAAGAACTGGTGATGCAAGGGTTAAGCTCCCCCAAGGACCAACTGAAGAAAGCTGCCATAACTATTAAATTATTAAATTGGGCCCGGTATCAGCTCTCACTGCCTGCTGCGTAGTGCCCACGAACCAGCCTGGGGCGAGGCGTCTATCCGGCAAGTAAGGAGCCTGCATGCCCACAAGTACGTGTGCGGGTTCCCAAGATCTACGCGGGCCGGCCGGGCGGGCCTCTACGAGCATCCTGCTCTCTGCGGGGCGCAAGTCCCGGCCTGCACTTGGAACACGAGCGGGCAGACCTGAAAGGCAGCAACGGGAAAAGTAAGAATCCTAAAGCGCAACACATGCTTGTGGGGAAAGTGAAGAACGCTGAACACGCGCTTGAGGCGAGGCATGAGTCAGTGATGCAAGCGATAAAATTAATAAAGCAGTATGCTGCAAGTGTAATCGCTGCACAGAGCGGACAGTCACTGAAGCAATAACAATCAACAATGCATAACAAATAAGCGCTTAGCAAAAACAGGCATCATAAGGTATAATTGTGACAAGAAGCAGAAAGACACTTATCTCGGCTGCGGAGCAGCAAAGAAAGAGGAAGCCAGAAGGGTGCCTCTCTATTTTGTGCATTATGATGTGTTGGCATTGGCTGTTTGAGGAGGCGTGGTTCACAGCCTCATGGGAAATGATGTTTTTTTACTATTGTAGTTTGTTTTTCATTGGCGGATGTGAGTCAATAAAGGAATTCAGTAAGCATAATCAGAAGCCTCCGGTCCTGCCATAGAATCAGGTACTGTCTCAATTATCTCACATACACTACCAAACATTTACACAAAATGTAAACTTTTGAATATCAAATGCACATTCTAATCATGTTAATAACTTCATGATCTGTAGTGATGTAGATCACAGTAAGGGTTTACAATGCTGTATTTATGTAAATTGGTTTAAAAATGCACACATGGTTTTGAGAGTAGTGGCGCATCAACAGAGACCTTTAGGGGGTATCCTTCTGCCTCAGAGCCATCCCCTGCACTGCTATATATTTCTTTTAGCTATGTTCATGTAAACACAACTTTAAGTGTGAATCAGTGAGGGCCAGAGTGTTTGAGCTTGATTGTGTTTGTGAGTGTGCTTGTCTATGTCTGGGTGACAGTGAAGGAGAATCAATGAGAGTGAGTGTGTGAGAGAGTGATTGAGTGTGTGGGAGTGAGTATAAGTGAAAATGACAGAGTGAGAGTGAGAGAGAGGGGGAGTGAACGAGAATTTACTGATAGAGCGAGCAGGTCACCCGACTATAAATTTACCATACTTACCTGGGCCCATAATCAATTACACATTTCTTAAATCAGGTAACCTACGCTCTAACTACCAGATATTTTACCTACTAGGTCCTATACCATTGACTTACCAATCCTTGTCACTGGTACCTGTAACATATTGGATCAGGGAGTTAGTTTAAATTACATAGCAAATAACATATGCACTCATATAATAACCTCAGACTCTGGAAAGTTTTACATTTTTTATCTAAACTTCATAAATGGTCATGAACGAAAGATTAAACACAATAAGACTCTCAATAACGAAAATCAGAAATAATGTATAGCTGTACAAAAAATATATTATGCCAATCATTTAGCAATTTAAAGGGAAGGTAAGAACAGGGAACATGCTATTAAAATTTAAAACAACTTACACAACTTGTATAAGGGTGGGAAAAGAAGGAACATGCCATATAACACAACTTTAAGCAATTTCCAAAGGATGGGTATGAAGAGGGAACATAATATGCAATCACGAAAACATTTGGAGCATATAACTATAGGGAAGGTAAAAAAATGGAACACACTATTAAATCTATTAAATCAAATGACGAATTGATCATTACAAAGGGAAGGGTAAGAAAAAGGAACATATGCAATCAAAAGCTTTTATCGATTTAGGGAAGGTAAAGAAAAGACACACAGAAATATAATGACGATACCCACACAGATTTATATTTACCTAGAATGGTGTGAAGACCAACCCTGGCCACGGGTCAGTTAAGGACAGAAACCCCAAAAGTTGCAGTTGCCAGTAGGCCAGCAGGTGCAGATCAGAATCAGGACAGGATAAACCAGATTTGGATCAGGACCGGACCACCAAAGGTTAAGACCAGCAACCGCAGTTCAGTTGCAACGCCTGCGCTACTCCCTCTCTGCAGCTAACAGTCAGAACCCCGATTGGGTTATCGATTTCACCGACAAAGTGCTCCACCAGCACCTCAGCTTCCTGGACCCCGATTGGGTCAACGAATCTTCTGACAGAGTGCTCCGCAGCCCTCTGGTCTTAGTCACCTATTGAGTGCGTTGGGTCAGTGACAGGTCAGCTATTCGGACAAGTCGGACAATTTCTCTAGCTAAACCTACGCTAGTTATACTATTTTCCAGGTCAGTGTACCACCCCCCAATGTTGCAAGTGTAAGGATCCCCAATTTCGATTGGACAAAAGAGGAGGAGAGGTCGTCACACCACACCAAATTTGAGACTTTTACCATCTCTTATTTAAATTTACGTTCCCTACCCATCAAATTCAGGTTCTCATGAGGTTTTAATACCACCCAACAATGGATGTTCTATTGGCAAATACATTGTTTAACATTGTATAAATGTGGGTTCACAAGTCCACGTTTCCATGAGCATCTTCTAGTCAGTCAGCTCCTTGCCATAGTCCAAAGGTCACTGTTCCAGAGACTTGAGATTTTCGCGCAGTCGCAGTTTCAACAAATATGGAGTACAGGTTATAAGCTAGGCCAGTTTTCAAAGTGCGATATGAAATGGAAAAGAAACAGTTTAGAACACAAAATAAATGAATACACTGTATACCATGTATTTCTACTCTATACCCATTATCTTAATTTTAACTATAGCATTAGGATTAGGCAGAACGAACAGCTTGGCGAAAGCAGCAGTGCAAGCTTCTCGCATGTGAGAAGCTTAGAGCAGCCATATTAACACTAGTGCGCAGAAGCGAAAAGTTTCCCTCCAAAGCAAAGAATACGTCATGTCACGTGAGTATGACAGACGCATGCGCAAAAGAAACCCTCACGTAGCAGCAGCCATATTAGATGCAAGCGTATTATGAATAGTAAACACATAAGCAAGCTTTACTCGGACACCCAATGTTGATGTAAAATATGCAAAATTAGTAAAACAAACATGTTGGTTACTTTATTAACGTTATTTGAGGTTCATGAATACAAGCAAGTCGCTTCATGTGCAAATCCTTGCTCCATCAGTAACAGTGAATATGAATGTGTGTATGTGAGTAAGGGTGAGAATCAGTGAGTGAGCGTGAGAGTGGGAGTGTGACCAAGTTAAAATAAGAAGGAGCGAATTAGAGTAAGTTAGAGTGAGTGAGGGAATGTGAGTGAGGAGTGTGGGTTTGAAAGAGTGATTGAAGGGAGAGTGAGTGAGTGTAAGCAAAGGAGAGTCTTTGTGTGTTAGACTTATGTTATGTCATGCAGGCCAAGTTGCATTTATGGTCATTCTTGTGTTATGGACAACTCTGGGAACCTTGTGCCACTAGTTATTCCTCGCATAAGGGAGTGGGCAAGTGGCAAAATGCAAGCCCTGATCTACTGGAGGTAATTCAACCCATGGCAAATGTAGTCTCTGGCATTCTGAAGATATACTAGACGCAGTTCTTGGTATATGAGGCACCAACAGAAAAAAGTTTGTGCTGGCATATTAGAGCTTATTCTTGCCCTCAAAAACGGGTAACCATGACATATGGAGGAGATGGGGCAAACCATGAGAAACTGGTGGCGCTGACTTACTGGAGGTAATTTATGACATATTGGCCAACCATGGCATGAGAAAAGCTCAATGGCAAAATTCTGGTTAATCTCAATACATCTGGGAAGAGGAGACATGCCAAATTTTGAAAAGAATGGGGTCAACCTGTGTTTAAGCTTTAGGCTTCGTTGGCACACGGTGAAAACAGTAGAATTTTGCCTTTTGTTTTTTAGCAGGTTTATGTGAAATTGTTGCTTAAAATGCACTATTTTACTGCATACTTTTCAAAATCATCTCAGAAGCGGGGAAAGAAGATGTGAGTCGTTTAGCTTGTTGACTAGAATTCAGGGACATATTAAACTGCATGACTTTCAAACATCACCAGCCTCCACTAGTAAGAAAGGCATAAGTGCTTCTTTTCACAAATGTGGAATTTCATTTTAGCTACTTTTTCATATATGTGCCTGTGAGAAAGTGCCCTCTTTCTGCATGGTAGCCCCTACTTTTTGCTGAACTGCTGATGTGCTTTGACTGAGTGTGCCCTGGGCTCCTGCCAATGAGGTGCCCAGGGCCTATGTTCTTTCCCTAAACCTGCATCGACACCTTGACCACGGCGCAAATTCTGCATCGGTGCTGGGAAAATAATAAGTGGGCGGGGTTCGGACTGCTGGGGGCCATCTTCCGCACACGCCCACATGACGCATGACGGCTCCCGGCAGTCACTCGCACGCAAGGGGTTAAAAATAAAACCCAATTGGAATCTCTGGCCAAAGGTCATCCCCTGGTAAATGGTACCACGGGGACCCAGGGCACTGTGATGAGGGAGGACTTCTAAGGGCTGCAGCACTTATTTTGCCACCCTTAGATGCCCTGTACTACTACACTCACACACTGCCTTTGCAGGCTGCGTGTTTAGGTGCAGAACAAAGTGAAGAGTCGCCATGGCACACATCCTGGGACGAGGTGCCAAGACTCCTCCCCCAGGAAGGGCAAGGTTCACAAAGGGGAAGTTTCAAAAGCTTGCCACCTTCGTGAGCTTCTCTAGCCATTTGCTGCTTTTAGCATCTGGTCCCCACTGGTTCTGACCCCCACTTTGGGTGGGAGAACCAGCGGGAAAAACAAGTGAGGAAGAGAGGTGTGCCACCCTCTGCCAACTCCACTCCTCAGGTGGGAGAGGTAAGGTGAAGCACAACTTTCAGTCCCCGCCATCTTGCATATGGGGGGACTCAGCCAACCAGGGAAAGGCTTATGCACCCCTTCCTCTGGAGGGTGGCATAATAGGGGGTGTACCCACCCCAGGGAAGGGACCCATTGGTCCCAACCTTTGTACCTACCTGTAACGCCCCTAAAACTAGTATTTAGGGGTACCCCTGAACCTTGCTTCTTCAGACAAGACCCTGCAACAAGAAAAATAGAAGAAGGGGTAAACAGCCGTGCCGAAGCTACCAAGAGGAAGACGCCCACTGGGGTGGCAGAGTGGGCTAAAGAACGGTGATGGATTAAACCCAGATCTTTTGACTGAGTGTGAGTGTTTGATTGGTTCAGATGCTCCGTCCATCACCATCCCCTTTTGTACCACTGAGTTGGCCCCAGCCTTACCTGCCTATCTCAACCTTGAACCTGCTCCTGCAAAATCTCGTCGTGTCCTGCAGCCAGCAACCTCAAACACCACTGAAGACCTGCCTGCCTTCAACCACAAAGACTGTGTTTCCTGGGAACACCGGATTTGTTCAAACAACAGGCTCCAGTTTCGCAAGGATCCGCGGGTCTGCACCACTCTGCACCCGACGCCCATGGCCCGAGTTCGAGTGGTCCAACACCAAGAGGAGGTCCCCCGGCGATCCTGACCCGAGATCTGGCGAACCCTGACCTGCCTCAAGCCTCTAGCCGACGCCTGCAGCCTCAAACCAGAAGGTCCCCCCAATTGCTACCAGGAGCTACTAAGAAGATAAGATCCTAAAATGCACCTCTGCATTCGACGCTCTATGGCCTTGAGTGGAACAACCGGTGGTGCCTAACCAACCCGCAAAATCCCAACTTACCACTCCAAGTGGTGGTTGCACCCAGAAGACCTTTGTCCCCGAGCCTGCAGTGCTTTTGCAATCCGTGGACTCTCCATTGAAAGCTACAGGGCTTCCGATGCCAAAACAGCACTCTGCACCCAGCCGTTCCAGTGTCACTGAGGGTGCATCTTTTGTGCTGGCCTAACCCCCCATTTTCCCTGAGCTTAAGTCCAGGAGCTTTGCTCCCACAACCCAGTGGCCTGCTCGTCAGCAGCCACCATCTGGATGGCCCCTATCCCCCATTGGATAACATTGGGCCTCAGCTCTCTGCACCCGGCCACCCTAGTGCCTCTGAAGGTGTAACAAGAGTGAATCATTGACCCTGTGGGACCCCTGAGTCTAACCCCAGAATACCAACTCCCACAACAAAGTACTTACCTGTAAACTGATAACGCTTATTTTCTCTGTAGGATAACATTGACTGTTTTTTTATGAACATTTTTAAAGTGTGGATTTGGAAAACCTAAAGAAATTCTTTAAAATTGTACTGACTAACAAAAATGCTTTTACTTACCTGTTTACAGGAAATGTCCCATTGCAGTATCTAGGCGTAAAAAAAGTAATCTCAAAAGTAACTTACCTTTAATTTTACTAAAAATCCTATACAAAGTATTTGTACTGTATTCTGTAAAGCATTGCATTATTAGTGACATTACTGTAACCAAATGAATGTACATTTACAATTGCAATTCAAACTATTTACAAACTGCATCACTACTGTACCGTATTTATTGCATACCTGTGCCAGGCTTGCTTAGTTCTAGAAAATAAAATAACTAAAAGAATATTTTTATACAAAAACGGTTCGTCTGAAGTTCAGTCTTTGAGTGTGAATTCATTTGTTGACTGAGCATGTACAACAAATGCTTAACACTGTCCTTTGATACAGCATTACTGCTCGACAACACTACCACAAATAGAGAGTGAGCTGCTATCTACTTTAACTCTGCCTACCTTTTGGATTTCACTGGACTCTGTGCACACTATACATCACTTTGGTATAACATGCACAGAGCCAGCTTCCTGCAGTGCCTAATTTAAAATGCTTCACAATTCCATTAATTTCAGCTGCACTGTAGTGATCAGCTTACAAACGTGATTTGAATCTAATCCGACTTCAGGGCAGTGCAGATACATCTTATCTAAAAACGACCTGCATCTGAATTTACGATCTTAAAATTGTTTATTTTCTAGAGAAATGAGAGAGCGCAAATCGAGAAAAAATAGAAGTGCACCATATTTACAAGCACGTTGCATCAGTTTAGTAAAGATTACATAAGAGTGTCGAATTTATAGAGTGAAAATACATAAGAGTGTTTAATTAAAATAGAATGCATATATCAGTGTGAAAAGCTAATGTAGAAGTGTGTAGAGATGTTAGAATGATGTTGAAATCCCATGTTATGTGGCTGTTGTAGAGGAGAATGTAATACTGCTAAACGTAGAAATGTGTAGGCCACATGGCAGTTCACAGAGAATGAAAGGTGCTGTTACACTCTCACATGATATGGATTTTTAATGTTGTTGTAATTCAAAGTATTATTGATCATAGAACTGAAATATATGTTTTATAGAAGTGTTTCATATAACCATTGTGTGTAATAAGTTAGAATACTGTTTAGACTAAGAAATTAAAGGTTTACAGAGTGCACAGGCCCGTTTCATGTAATTCTAATAGGCCTGAATAGATAAGGTCATTTCTTTTGATCTGCATGTGTTAGTTAGAGGAAGGCCATGTTAAGCATAAATTGCGGAGCCTGCTCGAAGGTTTACGACTTAGAAGATACGGTGGAGGCCGGAATTTGGGGCCCACTGTACAAGTGTCTGTTTGCAGGTGCAAGGAGGTTCCAATCAAGAGAGTGATGAATAGAGTTTTGTTCAGGGAGCCAGGCACAGGCCTGGAGGAGGCTTCAGGAATTTCCTGGGGGGTACCGTCCTGCCGGAGAAGAGCCTGAGAAGCAAGGTCAACGCTAACGATGGGCCCAGAGGAGTATCAGCATGGAATATGCCAGAATCGACACCACGTGAGGGGCGTCTCTAAAGGGCGTTTCTATTGTAAATGTGATTTTTGTATTAGGGACAGCACCCCTGGGTGGAGTTAGGGCAGATGGTCTGAGGAACCTAAGAGAGCGGATGGGTAGGCAGATAGGATAACTGCGAGACACCGATTCACAACGAAGACTAAGTGAAGTGAGTGATCTTCTTTGGAAGTCACCACGGCTGACACCTTTTTAGGTTAAGATTTTACTAAGTAGGGATGTCACTTAGTCTAGTGTAGGGACAGTCTAATCTGGATTTTCTTCCTTTCTGTAAATGACTCACAAGTTACAGCTTGTGTCTATTCTTGCAACTCTGATGATTTTTGAATTGGTTTTGGTGATATTCTTCTGCCGACTAAGAGCATTTAGAAAATGTATGTTTGTATTGATACCAGTATATCTTTTGAACCTTATTTTGAGATGTTTGTATCTCCAGTTAACTTTGGCTTTATAATAAACTTTTAAAACTTATTCGTAGTAAGTGGTTCTTTAGAGTGGTGAAAGTCCTTAACTGATTGACATAGTAGTGGATTGCCTTTTACTCTATGACAGGTATCAACGGTTAAGTCGACCTGATTTGGGATCTAGATCTATAGCAATAGACCAGAAATCCCGCCGTAACAGTTGGTAGCAGAGAAGGATGGTTACCTTCTAGAGGAAGGTGATCTAGACTAGGTTAAGATTACCCCAAGGTCCCTAGAGATCGAGAGATGAGCAGCGGAAGAATCGCCTGCCGAAGAAGGTGCTGACGGTGCGAGAGAAAAGCAGCAGGGTCGGACGAGAGTGAGTATAACAAGGGTCATGCGTTGACAGATTGCGGTGTTTTGTGTTGTATCTGTATTGTAATGTCATGCGGAGTTGAATGCCTGTAGTGTGATTGAGAGAGGGTTGTGAGCGCGCGCAACCTGGGTGAAAATCTTAAGTTCGGAGAAGAGCTTAAGTGGTTCGGGTGTATCGAACATCCAGAGTAGTTGTCGACCAGAGTAAAGGGGGTCATGAGGTACCATTGATCGCCCGCAGGACCGAGATAGGGGGAACGCAAGAGTGAGTGTGTGGGTAACGGACGCAGGTCGAAAGTTACCATGTGCAAGTAACCTATCAGTTAAGGCGATTGTCTGGACGTACACGGAAAGACATTTCGTCAGTTAAGGTGACAATTACAGTTAGACTGTGGGCGTACAGTCAAGGGAAGTGATCGCTTGGTCGGAAGTAATCATTTTTCAGAGTATGAATGGGACGCATGCATGACCGGGAGACGAGCTGAGAAAGGAGGGGAACTGCTGCGAAGGGGAGACGAGTGACGTCAGCGAGAGCCGCGCTGTGATAGGCCGGTTGGTGTGAAGCCGCGCTGTGATAGGCCGGTTGGTGTGAAGCCGTGCTGTGATAGGCCGGTTGGTGTGAAGCCGCGCTGTGATAGGCCGGTTAGCGAGAACCGCGCTGGGATTGGTGGATTGTCATCAGGAAGTAAACGAATGCGGAGAAAATAGAAATTTTGTAGATTTTGAACATGAAGTGTTTTAAATGTTTGAGAGCGATCTTTAAGAGAAAAAGAAGAGAATCTTATTACGGGGAAGAGGCACCGCCAGAGGGTACACCAGCTCACTATATGGCAACGAATGTTGGGTTGCATACTATACTGTGGCTTGATACTTGGAGTAAGATTACAGAAGGGAATGAGGAACTGACTTTTCCGAAATACGGAACGTTTAGACTAGAAGTGTTGCATCAGCTGAAAGCAGTTATGTCCTCATTGAGACCTTTGCCTAGACCAACACAGTTTGAGGCCCTTAATGCGTGGATTAGGGCGGCGCACGGCAGGAATCAGAACAGACGCCAAGAAAGGGTAAGGCGATCAGTAAGGGCAGTGCAAGATGCCAAATGGGATGCGGAAGCCAAGAAATGGAGGGTACAGACGATTGAAGTGGATAAGTTGTACCCAGTGAGAGAGGTTACAGGAGAAAAGAGACCCATAGAAGAGGATGACGAGAGCGAGTCGGAGGATGGCCTAATAAATAGGTTGTTGATAGATAGACCGCCTCCGGACAATAGGGAGATAGAAGGTACTGAGCTCCCAAGGGAAGATAGGGTTGACATAGAAGGTAATAGGCCACTCCCTATAACGAATTGGGTACCTACCAAAGGTGAGGAGACACCTCAACATAGTCCTGTAAAGAGAGTAGTCGGAAGGGTTGTGGTGCAGAAAATGCCAGCAACAGAGAGGGTTGAGTCTTATGGATTGCCAGATGCTCTTCAAGTACCCGTTACCATAGGTCCTATAGTGTCAATTTATCACCCAGAGAAAGGGAGAGAGGGAGAACAGGTACGGCTAGGCAGAGAAAGAGTTGAGATGGAAAGAAGGAATAACACGACAAATGCCTGGAGGCAATTGCCAGGACCGATAACGTGGAGCACCCCATTGGATTCAGCAGTGGATCCCGTAACAGAACAGGGGGGTCAGAGAGGACCGATGGACCTGAGGGGACCACGGCCGAAATCCTATAAAGAGTTGAGGGCTGACTTGAAGGAATGGGATAGGTCCACAGAAGCACCGAGCAACAGGTCAAGAGCAGAAGCTGAATGGGGAAGTCGAGGCAACGGGACAGTATCTCACTGCGGGGCTAGCGAAAGCAGTCAGGAGTGGGACGGTAAAAGTCAGGAGAGTAGAGGAGTTACACGTCATATTGACGGTGAAAATGGGCAGGAGCGAAAAGGTAGAAGTACGGAGTGTGGAGAGACGTCTCGTCTCATTCAAAGTGAAGGAGACCAAAGGACACAAGAGTACAGGGATAGGTTTAAGTGCACTCTCCACGCACCTGATGATAACATACAGCACTGGAATCGTGGGAACATGGGGAACCGCAAAGGATCTTGCCATGCGTCGAGTGATCAGAGATCACAGGCAAATTGCGAAGGCATGGGGAATAATGGAATGTCTTACCATGCACCTAGAGAAACCAGGCAGAATGGGAAATGTGGGACTATGGGAAATAGAGAAGTGTTTCACTATACACCCAGAGAGGATGGAACTGCATGGGACCTGGAGAGATGGGAGCATGGGAGGACTCCCCATAACACGCCTGAGCCCAGACGTAGGACTCAGAGCTGTAATGGGAGAGATGTAAATGGACTCTCTAGAGATAGCATACTGAAAGCTGTGATAAAAGCCAAAAGACTCGATGTGACCAGCTTAAAATCTGACCTGGACGAGATAATAGATGGTGCGTTGCCTTTAGAAAGGATTGACATGTACGAACAAGATGAGCTGCTGTTTATAGCAAAGGATATTACTCGAAAGGCAAGAGCAACTCATGAGAAACTGTCTGAACTGGCAGACAAGTCTATGGTAGATTTGTCCAGGACAAAGGCATTGCAGGGTAACCATAGGTTGCATTATTCAGATCAGGACTTAGAAGAGAGGAGGACAACTGGATTAAAAACACACCTAAGGGAACTGATCACAGGAATAAGAGCATGGAGAGATCTGGACAAATGGGAAGAGAGGTGGTCCAAAAAGGGAACTGTTAGGCGGAGCGCGAATGTGATGTCTCCGGAGGGAAGGCTACTGCAGATGGAGGCATTCCCTTTGCGAGAAATAGCGAATGGGAGTTATGTACACGTGCCCTGGAGTAGGGGAGATTTGGCTGCATTTACCAACTCATTTCCGAAGTTAAGGGAAAGTCCCGTAGAGTGGTACAAGCAGGTAGAGAGGTTTGTCAAGATTTCAAAAGTATTGTGGATTGATTTGAACACCTTATTCGACATTGGGGTCCCAGGAGACTTGTGGATAGCATGCAAGGTTAGTGTCGAATGGCCAACTGCAGAACCAAAAAGGGATGCTCGTACTAATGTACCATCAGAAAGAGTAATGTTAAAATATGAAAAGGTGATGACATGGCTGAAGGAGAAGGTGCCACCACAAGATATAGGTTGGGTAAAAATAGACCGAACAAGACAGGAACGCAGGGAGACAGTTCATGAATTTTATGAGCGATTGCTGAAAACGTTCAAACAATACAGTGGATTAGATGTAATGGATCCCAAAGATATAGGACAGTTTGTATCGAAGTTCGTTTTGGGGTTGAGACCTGATATTTGTTTGATGATTCAGCAACATTTAATTTGTTGGCAAAACAAACCAGTGGATGAAATTTTGAGATACGCAAGGTATTGCAGTGATGAAATAGATTCCAAAGCAACGAAACTAAAGGAGAAACTGATGATGGTGCAGATGCAGTCGGCTGGAAAGGGTGGACAGCAGCAACAGGGAACAGGGACGATGGGACGGAAATCAAATAGTCAGAATAAGGACAACGAGGAAAACCCGAGACCTAGAATAGACGTCGCTACATTGAAAGAAACGACAAAGTGTCACCAGTGTCACCAGGTGGGACATTGGAAACGCGAGTGTCCCTATAACCCTGAAAACGGAGAACTAGAAGTAGAGGAAGAGGAAGTTCAAGAAGTTCCTGTTCAAGGGGTGACAGTGCCCAAGAGTAAGGTGGCCAAAGGGGGGACTTCGGCTCCACGAGCTCAGTTCCCGCAGCCACCAAAGATTACGACAGGGGGAAAGATCTATAGACAAATGCCTCTTTTTATAGACGAAGAAGAGTGTTACTACGTTGATCCATTGATGGGACGACGTGTAAGTAGAGAGGAGGACTGTACCCTCGGGGCAGTTCTAGAGGTGGATCAAAGAGGACCGTTTGTTGAGGCTGAAGTGGCAGGGTGTCCTACAACATTCTTAGTAGATACCGGAGCTACTCGATGAACTTTGAGATCGGCAGTGGTTCCAGATCTACCAATGTCGGGGGAAACAATTCAAGTGGTAGGAGTCGCAAATAGGAGAATGACTAACCCTTTGACGGAACCAGTGCTAGTGAGAATAGGAAACTACACCGATGCACATCAGTTTGTAGTATGTGATTCTAGTCCTGTGTGTCTGTTAGGAAGAGACTTATTGTGCAAACTGAACTGCACAATATACTGCACACCTCAGGGAGTGGAGGTACAGACTACAGACGAGGATGCTACCTTTAAAGTTGCAAATTCGAGAGTATGCGTAGAACTGTATCCTACCCTGACTGTGGAGGAGCTTCCTTGGGACTTACGAGATACAGTGTCATCAGAGGTATGGGATTATACTGGAGAAGAGATAGGATTGATCAAAGGAGTAGAACCAGTGAAGATCATGGTAAAACCAAATGTTGAATATCCAAGAACGCCTCAATACAAATTGACCCCGGAGACGATTGCAGGAATAAAACCCGTAATCGACTCTATGATTCAACAGGGAATACTGAAGGAAATCGTGGGTAGTCCATGCAACTCCCCGATTATGGGTTTGCAGAAACCTAGTGGGAAATTTAGAATAGTACAAGATCTTCGAAGGATTAATAACATAGTTGTTTCATGTTGTCCAGTGGTACCGAATCCATCAGTGATATTGTTTCAGATACCATTCCAAGCTGAGTGGTTCACAGTGATAGATCTTTGTCAGGCTTTCTTCTCAATTCCATTAGATGAGGAGAGCCAGTTTCTTTTCGCTTTTAAGCTGGAAAATCGTGTCCTAACATGGTGTCGTATCCCACAGGGGTATACAGAAAGCCCATCAATTTTCAACCAGCTATTGAAGAAACATCTTGAAAGTCTAGTACTGCCACAGAACTCGGTTCTGGTCCAGTACATAGACGACCTACTTGTTGCGTCAGGAACGGAAGAAGCTTGTAAGATAGATACCATCGCCTTGCTGAACCATTTAGCTGAAAATGGGCATAAGGTATCTCCGAGCAAATTGCAGTACTGACAGTACTTGGGTCACCGGATAGAAAAAGGAAAGCGCAAGGTGTCACCAGATAGGATAGAGGCGATAATGAAGATGAACTCGCCTACGACACAGAGAGAAGTCAGGATGTTCCGAGGAATGGTTGGTTATTGCCGACAGTGGATAGCTAACTTTTCCCTGAAAGCAAAACCCTTACAAAAACTGACGCACAAGGAGGTGAGTGATCCGGTACCATGGGACAAGGATTGTTTGATGTCGTTCCTACAGCTGAGAGAGGACTTGTGCCGTGCTCCAGCTTTGGGGATGCCTGATTACGAAAAACCATTTTCACTTTACTGCTGCGAAAGAGAGGGTTGTGCTTTGTCAGTTTTAGTACAAACTCATGGAAATGCCCGTAGACCAGTTGCATACTTTTCGGCTACTTTAGATCCGGTAGCCGCAGCGTTGCCCGGATGTCTCAAATCCGTTGCTGCAACAGGTGTCAGCATTGAAAGGTGTGAAAATATAGTAATGGGACACCAATTAGTGGTGTATGTACCTCATTCTGTAGAACTGTTAATGACCAGGACCAAGACACAGCACTTAACCAATAATAGGCTCACGCGCTACGAGCAAGTTATTCTTGCTGCACAGAACGTGACCCTTAAGAGGTGCTCTGTTTTGAATCCTGCTACATTGATGCCACTTCCTAATGATATAGAAGGCGAAGAATGTGAAGATCACGATTGCCTTGATGTGACTGAACTATGCACCAAGCCAAGACCAGATATTGTGGATGAGCCGTTGACTGACCCTGATGAAATTTTCTTTGTTGATGGCTCATGTTTAAGAGACGATACTGGTCGGTTGAGAGCAGCTTATGCTGTTTGCACCATTACTGGAGTTGTGGAAGCCGCTTGCCTGGAAGGAGTACACTCCGCTCAGGTAGCCGAAATCATTGCATTGACACGTGCCTGTTTAGCAGGTAGCAAAATTAGAGTCACCATTTATACCGATAGCCAATATGGTTTTGGTGTAGTTCATGATTTTGGGCAATTGTGGTCTCAGAGAGGTTACATGACCTCCTCTGGTTCGCCTATTCGAAATGGGGAATTTGTGCGACTGTTGTTAGAAGCATTACAAGGTCCAGCAGCAATTGCGATCGTTAAATGTGTAGCCCACACCAAAAATACAGATTTTGTGTCGCAAGGTAATCGATATGCAGACGAAGTTGCTCGATATTGTGCGGAGCAAGGATATTCTTTCACGGAAGTGGAAGTAGGTGGGACTCAGGAAAAGACAGAGTTAAACATGATGCTAGAAACAGTTGATACTTGGGAGGATTTAAAAGACATGCAAGAGAACGCACCTGATTCTGAGAAAAAGGCATGGGAAACAGCAGGTTGTGTGAAAAGTGAAATGGATTTGTGGGTTTCAGCAGATGGAAGGGCAGTATTACCTGATGAATTAGTGAGTCCGATGGCACGACAGATACATGGTCCAGTACACTTAGGAAGAGATGCCATGCTGAGGTTATTTAGGCAGACTTGGTATAATCCAAAGTTTAGGATTGCAGCAGAAGCAGTGTGTCAAAGATGTGTCACATGTCAGCAATTGAACGTAGAGAAAAGAACACCAGTTACAATGAGTCACATTGTGAGGTCTGGGGGGCCTTTCAACCGAATGCAATTAGATTTTTATTGAGATGCCAAAAATCAACCGCCTCAGATATGTTCTGGTGGTTGTATGCATATTTTCCAGATGGGTCGAAGCATACCCTACACGCAGGTGCGATACACTCACAGTAGCAAAGTTGTTGCTTAGAGAGTTGATCCCGCGCTTTGGGGTGCCGACCTCCTTGGAATCAGACAGAGGAACTCATTTCAACAGTGAAGTTGTGAAGATGCTTTGCTCTGCATTAAACATTGATCAGAAGTTGCACTGTAGCTATCGACCAGAGGCTTCAGGTATCGTGGAGCAGATAAACGGAACTCTAAAGTCCCGAATAGCCAAAGTATGTTCATCGACGTCCTTAAGATGGCCTGATGCTCTGCCCTTGGTACTCATGAGTATGCGTAGCACACCAGACAGGAGGACAGGTCTCTCTCCACATGAGGTTTTAATGGGGAGGGCAATGAGACTTCCGTCTGTTCCAACTACAGCTTTGTTGAATATTACAGATGACCTGATCCTGGATTACTGCAAGGGACTTTCTGATGTCATTCATTCTGTGTCTCTTCAGGTGCAGGCTGCTGAAGTTCCATCTTCAAGAGACCTATGTCACGACTTGTGCCCTGGTGATTGGGTGCTTGTGAAAAAACACGTCCGGAAGAACTGCCTAGACGTGCGCTGGAAGGGGCACTACCAAATAATCCTGACAACGAATACTGCTGTAAAGTGTGGAGGGCTGCCAAACTGGATTCATGCTTCCCATACTCGAAGAGTTCCAGCACCCTTAGAAGAAACAGCTCCTCTCACAGATGAAAATCCAGCTGTGGACGGCGAACCACTAGAGGGGATCAGTCAAGCTGTGGGGGTATTGAAAGAAGTTGGGAGTGCTACAGATCAAGCAGAAGAAAGACAGGACGACAGTGAAACTGAAGTTGCCACCGAAGGAGAAAGTTGCTGTGAATATGGCTCAGACACAGATCAAGACAAAAGTGATCAAGAACCGAGTGTGAGGACAAGAAATAGGAGAACAAGGCATGGAGAAGCTAGTTGGCCTGAAAGAAAGAAGAGGCCGAGCTTGAAGCCAACTCCAGAGAGAACTCTTGCTCCTATATCTGAAGACTCGGATTTGGTCGAAGGTGCACAAAGACAGGAACAGGAAGGTCCGAGAAGATCGAGGAGGGTGCGAGTGCCCTGCAGAAGATACGCTACTCCTGAGTGGACCTACCTAGCAGCAGATGTCCAGAGCACGGAGATCCGGGAGGGTGAGGGAAGTGACAGTGACCAGTACTGACCCAATCATAACATTGGAAGTAGTGCTGTTGGTACCAGGAGTGGAGGTTGAAGGGTTGCTGACACTCACTGTCCCCAATCCTCCTTATCTGAGCAGGATAAGAGAACTGGTTTTAAACAGAATAGAATTTCCGACTTTTTGTTCAACGATGCCAACACTCGAGGAGATCATTCTTCGTTTAGAAATATTAGAATACGTGATTAGAGCTGCTGGAACACGTATGATTCCAGATTGCTAAAGACTTTGTAAATAAACAGATTGAAAGATAACCTAGCGCCAAGAGGAAGAAGAAGAAATTTAGGTACTTCCCATTTAGTGGACGGAGAAGGGCTAGGGTTGTCTGTTGCTATAGAATTCAAAGACTGATCTTGCAGAAGGGATTATCAGCTTCCAGGTGTGGTTCAGAAAGGCTGAATAAGCAAAGAAAAGAGACTTTGTGTTGTGAAAGAAAATCAGAACTACACTGTCTTGAGATCATGAGGGCCGGCAACCCAAACCGCAAGACAAAATGCATAGTAGGCACACTTTTAGTGGGAGTAATTTTTCTTATAGTTTTAGTAGTTACTATATCATATGTAGTGGGACATGAAAATGAAGAGAAGGCAACAAAGGAAGCAAAAATTGTATCGATACAGAAACCTACTACTGCTGGTCAAAGGGGGGACAATACAGAGAAAGATAAAGCTTTACTAGCAGCAGAGACTCGTAGGTTGCATGTGGTTGAATCACAGGGAAATTTCAAATCAAATGCATATGCTAAATTTCTTTATGAATATATTGATGCTATGGAGGCAAAGGATTGCTATGTGTGCATGCAATTGCCAGCCTCTGTAGACGAAGGTATTAGATATCATCATCTTCCATTGACTTATGGAATCACATGTAGTTTGTTGCTTAGTATATTTTATGAACGTTATGGTTTTGAGTATTATTTTTCAAATTTTTATGCTGTTTTACCAGAAGTTCCAAACTACAAGCACATGAACAAGTGGGATTATTATAAGAGTGAAGATAGATTAAAGAAATTTTTAATTCCTTGGAAAACGTTGGATACTTCACATGCCCGAAGAAATAATTTGACTTTTAAAGTGTCAGAAATTGAGAAAAGGTTTATAGGACAGGTGGATGATCAGTATAGGAGACAGAAGATCTTAAAGGCTTCAGGCCAATGGAAAACAGATTGTACCGAGGAAGAAAGGTCACACAAAAGAAAGGGTAGTAATGGTCCAATAGCTTTAGATCGAGAGCAAAAAGGGAAACTGTGTATATATAGGGGTAAAACCTATTATGAGAATGTGTTTGTGGGAGAAATAAATTGTGAACATGCTTTCCAATTAGAATATTATACAAAGGATTTCTTGAAGGGAATGCAGGTGATCCCGAATGTATATTTTGTTTGTGGAAGAAATGCATACGTGAAACTACCGGATAATTGGTATGGATCATGTTATTTAGCAATTGTCTTCCCCAAAATATACCATGCTAAGGATCTAGAAATTATAGAGGGAGGAACTCAAGCTAGAGGAAGAAAGGATGTAAGCTATGAGGCGGTAGTGGGAGACGTATTTGGTGCTATGTTTCCTCTTTTAGGGATAGTACTGAATGATGTCAAGATTAGAAGATTGATATGTAAAAATGTATGTATGTGGGTGCTGCACTCTACTTTGCTGAATTTAAAGGCGTTTAATCAAAGACGTGTGCTACCTTTGATTGGTGCCTGCTACACCATGTACAACTATGTATTAGGCCTGACAACTAACTGGCTGCCAGGACTCTAGGGTGCACAACATGAAATGAGCGTACTCTTAATTCATTTGAACTTATTTGTTTATATTTCAACCATTAAATGCATTGGGTTAACATTATGTAACTGTTCTTTTTGAGTTTGTAAACCTTATTGATTTGCTCATTATAAATTATGTTTGATGATGATGAACATGTTTATGAAATGCATATATATAAAATATGAAAAATAATGGTTGAAATATAAACAAATAAGTTCAAATGAATTAAGAGTACGCTCATTTCATGTTGTGCACCCTAGAGTCCTGGCAGCCAGTTAGTTGTCAGGCGTAATACATAATAAGATTAGAAGATTGGCAACAGTTGTAGATAGGTTGTCCGCCGGTACTGCTAGATCATTAATGCTGGTGGAGGGAGAGATGCAATCGATAAGGGCAATGGTTCTTCAGAACCGACTTGCTCTAGACGTTCTGTTAGCCAAAGAGGGAGGAGTCTGTAAGGCTTTGAAGGTTCAGGAATGTTGTACTTACATTCCAGACAATTCAAACCCTCTAGAAAAGTATATATGGAACATCTCTGAAATTCATCATGAGATTGAGGATTTGACACAGGTAAATGTGTGGGAAAAAGTAGGTCATGGAATGGGTAAAGTTGGAGGTTGGTTTGCCAACCTAGGAAAGGGTTTCATTTGGTACATACTGAAACCTATCATCATAATAGTGATTTGTATAATCACCTTGTGGGGATTGGTGCGGCTGTACCAATGGTATAGATCAAATAGGTTGCAGAGATCCATGAGAGAGCAGGAGAGGAGATTAGCTGCGATGCAGGATAATCAGTACAGGAGTCTGAGGGCTCTAGAGATGATAAAACGAGAGAGTACTGCAACGAGTTCTGTTTGATTCTGTTCATACCTCAGGGATGGTGTTGTGATGGTGATGACTACTAAAAGTCATCAAAGGGGGGAACTGAGAGAGCGCAAATCGAGAAAAAATAGAAGTGCACCATATTTACAAGCACGTTGCATCAGTTTAGTAAAGATTACATAAGAGTGTCGAATTTATAGAGTGAAAATACATAAGAGTGTTTAATTAAAATAGAATGCATATATCAGTGTGAAAAGCTAATGTAGAAGTGTGTAGAGATGTTAGAATGATGTTGAAATCCCATGTTATGTGGCTGTTGTAGAGGAGAATGTAATACTGCTAAACGTAGAAATGTGTAGGCCACATGGCAGTTCACAGAGAATGAAAGGTGCTGTTACACTCTCACATGATATGGATTTTTAATGTTGTTGTAATTCAAAGTATTATTGATCATAGAACTGAAATATATGTTTTATAGAAGTGTTTCATATAACCATTGTGTTTAATAAGTTAGAATACTGTTTAGACTAAGAAATTAAAGGTTTACAGAGTGCACAGGCCCGTTTCATGTCATTCTAATAGGCCTGAATAGATAAGGTCATTTCTTTTGATCTGCATGTGTTAGTTAGAGGAAGGCCATGTTAAGCATAAATTGCGGAGCCTGCTCGAAGGTTTACGACTTAGAAGATACGGTGGAGGCCGGAATTTGGGGCCCACTGTACAAGTGTCTGTTTGCAGGTGCAAGGAGGTTCCAATCAAGAGAGTGATGAATAGAGTTTTGTTCAGGGAGCCAGGCACAGGCCTGGAGGAGGCTTCAGGAATTTCCTGGGGGGTACCGTCCTGCCGGAGAAGAGCCTGAGAAGCAAGGTCAACGCTAACGATGGGCCCAGAGGAGTATCAGCATGGAAAATGCCAGAATCGACACCACGTGAGGGGCTTCTCTAAAGGGCGTTTCTATTGTAAATGTGATTTTTGTATTAGGGACAGCACCCCTGGGTGGAGTTAGGGCAGATGGTCTGAGGAACCTAAGAGAGCGGATGGGTAGGCAGATAGGATAACTGCGAGACACCGATTCACAATGAAGACTAAGGGAAGTGAGTGATCTTCTTTGGAAGTCACCACGGCTGACACCTTTTTAGGTTAAGATTTTACTAAGTAGGGATGTCACTTAGTCTAGTGTAGGGACAGTCTAATCTGGATTTTCTTCCTTTCTGTAAATGACTCACAAGTTACAGCTTGTGTCTATTCTTGCAACTCTGATGATTTTTGAATTGGTTTTGGTGATATTCTTCTGCCGACTAAGAGCATTTAGAAAATTTATGTTTGTATTGATACCAGTATATCTTTTGAACCTTATTTTGAGATGTTTGTATCTCCAGTTAACTTTGGCTTTATAATAAACTTTTAAAACGTATTCGTAGTAAGTGGTTCTTTAGAGTGGTGAAAGTCCTTAACTGATTGACCTAGTAGTGGATTGCCTTTTACTCTATGACAGGTATCAACGGTTCAGTCGACCTGAGTTGGGATCTAGATCTATAGCAATAGACCAGAAATCCCGCCGTAACAGAAACACATGTGCTTCGATTAAAAGGATTCTAATTTGTTATCACTGCAAGCTGGGTAATGACCTTTTGATTCACTTCATCTGTTGAATACAAATGCAATTCACCTCGAACCGGAATACATCACATTGCACAGAAACACGAGTATTTTTAGTTTCACATATGCGTCATGCAAAGTAGGTAACAGGCCCCTGGGATCACGGTGATAAAAATGATCTTAAAAGTCCTGTGTGTTGTGGATTGGAAAGGCATATTTTCAGCGGGAAATTCGTATATATATTAAATTAACGTACCTAAATGTGAAGCCCCAAATTCGTTTTCTTCTTCTTTGACATCCTTTAAAAACTGAGGGTGACCTTGTCTGCACGTGTACGATTCCTGTACAATTTCTCACTGTCTTCCAGAGCTTACGCCATCAATAGAGAGAGAGAGCGAGACAGAGAAAGAGAGAGCGAGAGAGAGAGAGAGACGGAGAGAGACAGGAAAATGGTTAGCAATTGCTTATGGCAACTTGCAAGCGCCAAACAGTCACATTTTGGACTATCTCATAATACAGTCAATGGGTGTAATGGTCAGATATGATGTAAGAGGACTGCATTTTGGGGAATTTGGTCGAGCAAGTGTATTTTGTACAGGCAAAGGCATCCCTGTTTAATCACCAGCATACTGATCCTTCATGGTGATGTTATGTTGGCAGCCAGGAGGCACACAGACACAGGCTAGGGTTATAGAAGGCGAACAAAATCCCCTAAAGAAAAAAGGTACTGGGAGCAGCATCTGTGGATCTCTCCGCGACTGAATGCCAACCACAACACAGTCTTGGGGATTGAAGGCATGGAGGCTGGTTTCTCAGGGTTCACATGCTGGTGTGTCACTTCCAGGTAACCGCCTAGAGCTCTCCATACAGGAACACGGAAACCCGGGAGTACGCAGTCCTTCTGCACTCACACACGCCAGAATCTCGGAGCTTTGGCTTCCCACTGAGTTAGTCCTCGCCCGACTCCAGAGGTTATTCATCACAAGATACGATCCTAGAACCGCAATACAGTGCGTTAAGACTTGGCATCCAGTGACCTACTAATCGAAGATTGCTTTACCCAGCAACTTTCTGAACGCTGCCCGTTACTGCAATTTAGGGACAGTGTGGAAGTCACTTCTAGGCACATTCTTTACCGCGGTCACGGGCCCGGCTGGGTCGGAACTATCACCAGCTAAGCGACCTCCTAGTTTTAATACAGCCACTTAGAGCCCTGAGGATTCGCAAATGCGATAAAACACGTGTCGGCTGGCTGTTTTTCACAATAAAGGACTCCATCGGACTACTCCCCCACTGGAGATTCCTACGAATTTTCTGTCGCTTTGTTTCTTTGCACTTTGTTTTCTTATTGTCACACATTGTGTTATCTACTATTTGTGAGTGCATAGGGTACCCTCGTAACCGCCTAGAGCTGTAGCAGGTGAGCTGTGTTCAAAATGCTCCATCATTGCTCACTTTGCCACTGGATTCAAGCTAGCCTGCCTGGTGACGGCTGTAATGCCAGAAACCGGTCCCATGATGCTTGTTTCCGGTCCAGGGAAGACTTGGCTTTGGCAGTTTGGGCTGGACTACTCCCATGAGGCAGAGGGTCAAACTGATTTGCATATGGCCATGTCGGAGCTGGGGTGGTGGAGTGAGCTAAAGAATGGTGATGGAATAAACCCAGATCAGTTGACTGGGGGTGAGTGTTTGATTTGCTCAAACGCTCCGTCCATCATCCCCTTTTGTATCGCTTTGTTCGCCCTGAGTTGGCAGGGTATGCTCAGACGTGAGTCCCTTGCTCACTTTGCCACTGGATTCAAGCTAGCCTGGCTGATAACGGATGTAATGCCAGAAACTGGTCCCAGGGTGCTTGTTTCCGGTCCAGGGAAGACATGGCTTTGGCAGTTCGGGCTGGACTGTTCCCATGAGGCACAGGGTCAGACTGATTTGCATATGGTCATGTCTGAACTAGGGTGGCAGAGTGAGCTAAAGAATGGTGATGGATTAAACCCAGATCAGTTGACTGGGGGTGAGTGTTTGATTTGCTCAATCGCTCCGTCCATCATCCCCTTTTGCATCGCTTTGTTCGCCCTAAGTTGGCAGGGTATGCTCAAACGTGAGTCCCTTGCTCACTTTGCCACTGGATTCAAGCTAGCCTGGCTGATGGTGGCTGTAATGCCAGAAACCAGTCCTAGGATGCTTGTTTCCGGTTCAGGGAAGACATGGCTTTGGCAGTTTGGGCTGGACTGTTCCCATGAGGCACAGGGTCAGACTGATTTGCATATGGCCATGTCTGAACTGGGGTGGCAGATTGAGCTAAAGAATGGTGATGGATTAAACCCAGATCAGTTGACTGGGGGTGAGTGTTTGATTTGCTTAAACGCTCAGTCCATCATCCCCTTTTGTATCGCTTTGTTCGCCCTAAGTTGGCAGGGTATGCCCAGATGTAAGTCCCTTGCTCACTTTGCCACTGGTTTCAAGCTAGCCTGGCTGATGACGGCTGTAATGCCAGAAACCGGTCCCAGGATGCTTGTTTCCGGTCGAGGGAAGACATGGCTTTGGCAGTTCGGGCTGGACTGTTCCCATGAGGCACAGGGTCAGACTGATTTGTATATGGCCATGTCTGAACTGGGGTGGTGGAGTGAGCTAAAGAATGGTGATGGATTAAACCCAGATCAGTTGACTGGGGTGAGTGTTTGATTTGCTCAAACGCTCCGTTCATCATCCCCTTTTGTATCCCATCATTGCTGTGAAACATGTCTTGTTAATTAGAGGCTGGGAGTTGCTGTTGTGTAGAGAAGATGACTATGTTAAATTAGTGTACCGGGTCCCAGTTGTGCATTGCAGCTGGCTGCCAAAATGCTCTTCCTCTAATCCATTTTTAGAACATGCCGTTTACAGGAGTGCCAATCTGCATGCGCAAGGAACTTGTCACATAGCCACACAAAAGTTTGTCAGGTACAGCATTTGTGGAGCTCTCCAGTGCAAGAGGGCATGTGAGAAGATTAGCTGCAATTAATGTCATATGACACAAACTTGGTGACCCAGAGTTATTTTTGTGTGTGGGTCACATGTTGACTCATCAATGCCACCCACTTCCCACGGGTGGCGGCATCCAGGCTCAATGTGCCGCACTGCATTGTTCATGTGTAGCAAATGTGAGGTACCCGAGAGTATAAGGAATGCCACCATGCATGACAGCCCTTAACCAAAATGCTCATCCTCTGCACCTTTTAATAAAAACTGTTAATCTTATAAACGGCATTACCTGTATACAAGCCTCTCCTCACTATAATCCATCTGTATGCAACTTGCTAGAAAGTGTAACTGGAACTGCAATTCAATCCGTGGGACAATGGAACTGTACAAACTGGAACGCCTGGTGAACTAAGTGGCAGGGGCCAGGCTGTGTCTAGAGGTGGGTAAACCAAGGCAGTCAACTAACATTATTTTTCTTGCATACTCTTCTCAGTATATTATGTCACAAAAAGAAAAATTACAAGGAAATAGAATTTTTCAATACAGGGTTACTGGATTATTTTGAAAGCTAATGCATCAGGACTGTTGGAAATCTGTCCCTCTGTGGCTGCAACACTCTGTAAACATGTCTGTAGGCCTACCATTGTAGCTTGAATGTGCAGTTTTAAAACTGCTAATTTGACTTTTCAAAATAGCCCATTTTGACAGGCCTAAACCTGACTTTAAAAAATTAATAGATGGAGGAGCCAAGATGGCGATCGGAACGGTCGCATAAACGCCTCGCTCCGTGATCCCTTCCTCCCCGCCACCTATCCTGTCTTTAATCCTGTTCGGGGCGTTCCGATTTCGGTTACTACGGAAGAGCCTTCACTTACCGTCTGTTTCCGGGGCTCCGGCGTGCAGTGGTCTCTGAGTTCTGCCCTTGTTGTCTTGCCGGCCTTCCCGGCCCTGGCGCCGGGGCCTCGAGTGCAGTGCCTGCCCGGAGGTGTTCGGAGTGCCGACGGTCCGGAACCGGTGGAGAGACCCGATGGTGGGAGCCTGAGAGTCGCGAGCCGGTGGCACTGGAGCGGACCCACCCCCGATAGCGGGCCGCCCCACATGCCCGATTGCTTGCCGGACCGGAGAGAGAAGCCGCGTTGTCCGGCACTCCTCGGGTGAGACGCCCACTCCTGTTGATTGTCCCGCCTGGGATCCGGTGCAGGGCTCCCCGAGAGTTGTGGGGAGCACACCTGTTCTTCTGGTGACTCTCCTTTCTCCGCCAGGCGCCGTCCGCCGCGGATCGGCTGTGTGTCTTGGGGCCTCCGGCGCTTGTGGTGGACTTGGAGGCGGGCGAGACAATGGCGGCGGGCGATTTGTTCAAGATGGCGGATGGCCCCTCGGAGTGTCTTCCTCCTGGAGACAGGGACGTTGCTGCATTTGCTCTCCCCGGACCTCGTTTGCTTTGGGCGGCCCCTACACGAAGTGATGTCTCGCTTGCCCTGGCTGCTCTGCGGATTGACCTGTCCTTGAAATGCCGGGCCTTGAAGTTGCGGATCGCCGCCATGGTTGCCCCGCCATTTTGTGACGCTGTGTCGTCTCCCCGAGTTGGTATTGTTGAGACTCCTCCAGCTGCTGTGCTGGGATCTACAGATGGGTGTTCGATTCTATGGAATCAAGTGGACCCGGTGCCGATGCTGCAGTGTTTCCTACATCCTGATTTCTTTGCTTCGTGCTGGACAGCCCAGATTTTGTGCTTGGCCACATGGATATTTGGTGTACTTTTGCATTCTGACTGCTGCCGAGTTTTCCTGGTTGCTTCTTGGTGGCCGGGACGGTGTTCCGCAAAGATTCCACTTGCTTTCCCTGACTGGTATGACCCCACTATAACGTACTGTTTCTTGGCCGTGCCGGGGTCTGGCAGTTCTGCTCCTCGTAGAAGTGGACAGGGGTGATTGTGCCTGGGTGCCTGCGGGACTTTCGTTTTGTTAATGGCATCTCCGGGCCTCGTTATTTGAACAGTTCCTGTTTCCATCCTCTGTGTAGGCTTTTCCCAGTATCCTCTTTGACCTCGATTATTGATCCTTTGTTGCGGGTGGGGAGGTGTTCTGTATTTCGATCGCCGGCTCCTCTCCTCTCTCTCTCCTTTTTCCTCTTCTTCTCTCTTTTTCACCTTTTTCTTTCTCCGTTATTTCTCCCTTTCTCTTTCTTCTATATTTCGGGTGACTCTGGGGCGACAGGCACGCTGTTTAGTGGGGTAGGCCATGGCCATTACAGTGATGTAGGGTGGGGGGGGTGTTTGTTATTTTAGCTTGTTTTGTTCTATGGTCTCTTTTTGCTTCCTTTCCAGGGGGTGGGCTATGTCCCTTTGTTCTTTCTCCTTCGATTCGCAAGTGTCTGCACTTTCTCCTTTTTCGGGGCGGGTGGGCTGTCTATGTGGCGTCCTATTCAATTGTCTGCTATGGCTTGTCCTTTATTTTTGACCCTTTGATGGGCATGGGATGTCGTTGGGCCTTGCCCTACTATGGTTACCTGATTGCGTGGGGGGCTATATCCCTCCCGTCCCCCCCCCTTTTTTCTGTGTATGTTGCATGACGCCCTGGTAGATATGGCTACTGCCTCCTCTATAAAGCATAAAATGGAACCTTTCTTATCCTGGCGCTTACTGTGTAGCGACTTTATTCCACGTCTATACTGTATTCATTTTGCCGTACACATTGATGTTGCTCCTTTTTGGCTCTCCTGATTTTGCGGCCGGCCCCTGTGGTTGTAGGCCTGCACTTGTACTGATACGCGTATTTCAATAAAGGTTTTAAAAAATAAAAAAAATTAAAAAAAATTAATAGATTACCCCTAAGTAGGCCTTATTACCCATAATGCGGAGTGCATGAAATTTAGAAGTATAGCATGTAAAGGTTTATGCTAAACATGTCCTTACAGTTAAAAATGCTCTAAAAGCTATTTTCACTGTAGCACGGTTGGCTGTTCTTTAGGAAAGCATTGGGGTACAATATTAAGTTTAATAAATGTTATCTTCAGCTAGGAATGAGCTACAAATATCAGTTTAGGACTTATTGAAACATTTATCACAAGCAGAATTCACGGGTAAATTTAAATAATAATATATATTTTGGAAAGGTGAAAGGTGAATAATCACAGTATTTACACACAGCACACTTGAGAAAGTAAAAACATATGATGCCTGATGTCCAAATCTTTACGTTTCATCAAACATATGCCGTGGACAGACTGGTACCAAAGAAGTTTGGAGACTTGCGATGCAGAGTTCTACATCATCGTCGAGGGGCTTGCAATACAAAGGCCTGCCTTGAGGATGCGTCATACTGCAGCGGTTCTGAGGAGGCTGCAGTCTGCACTGTGATTTCCTGTGTCAGGGATTCATTACGCAGTGGTTCCAATTTGGTGTTTCATGAGGTGATGCTTTGCCCTGCGTTGGCTCTGCTGGGACAACAGCTGGGCTGGCAGAACGCCTTCATGCCCACTTTCAAGAGTCCACGGTTGGGGTGGCACAACTTGGAGAGACAGGACTCACAGCTGGCGGAGCCAGGCTCTGGGTTCAGGGTTGTTGGAGACTGGTCTGTCCCCAAGGCTCTGATCAGGAGGTCAGCCACCTAGATCCTTGAGTCACTCTGTTGCACCTGGGTTAAAAGTTCAAAATGCCGGTCCAGTCCACCTCACTCAAGCAGGATTGCAGCAGGGCAGCACAGCAAGGTAGCAGAGTGGCAGTCCTTCTTGCAGCAAAGCAGCACAGCAGTATTTTTCACATATCTACATGAGTATTGAAGAGTTGGGTGAGAGGGTCGATTATTTATACCTGGTTCCCACTATGAAGTGCGAGAAGGAAGGTTCTGAAGGTTTCCACGCACTGAAGGTGTCAGGCATCCCCTTCCTCCATGTCCTGGCCCAGCTTGTCTGAGGACACAAAATACTAGTGAAAACCCCTTTGTGTGTGTGTTCAGGTAGATCCTTTGTGATGTGCAAACGTGGTAGGTGACAGCTCCTTCCCCTTGTTAAGTCAGAGTGGCGTGTCCTGACAACACCTAGCCTCCCTTGGTCTTATTGACTGAAAGCAATGCACAAAGTCCAACTGCTAGCTACACCTATTTATGTGACCCAGGATACAGGCTGCAGGCACTAAATGGTTGGGAGACGAAACTGCCAGCTTTCTAAAAGTAACATTTTCACCTACCTGCTCTCAATTGAAAGTCATCAAATATTAAATGTAAAAGGTTAACCCAAAGTTATCCTATGGGACAGGTAGCCCTTGCAGTGGTGAAAAACGAATTTCAGAGTTTTTTACTACCAGAACATGTAAAACTTGAAAGTACATGTCCAGCTTTTTATATACACCGCAGCCTGCTCTCTGGACTGTTCAAGGCTTACCCTATGGGTGACTTATATGTGTTAAAACGGTGGGTTTGGGCCTAACAAAAGGTCAAAATGACAGTTTAAAACTGCACACACATGCAGAGATAGCAGGCATGAGACATTTTACAGGGCCACTTAGTGATGGCACAATCAGTGCTGCAGGCCCACTAGTAGCATTTAACTTACAGTACCTGGGTAAACAGTTTACCACTTTACTAGGGACGTACAAGTAAATTAAATGTGCCAATTGGATATAAGCGAGTTCTACCATGCTTAGGGATTTAGGGAAGAGAGCACAAGAACTTTAGCACTTGTTAGCAAAAATAGAGGGGTGAAGGCAAACGGTTTGGGGAAAGACCACCTAGTGCTGACAGGTTTAACAGCCATGTTGGAATAGCAATTTAACACACAACTACAGTGTGCAGTTGGCCGGTTTGCGACATATTTTAAAAGGCTACTTTAATGTGTGGCGCATTAGGTGCTGCAGCCCACTAGATCTGTGACTGGGGGTGAGGGTCTGAGAAGTTTCAGCACCCCGTCCATTATCTCCTTATTCACGTTACCACTGGATTCGAGCTAGCCTGGCTGATGAGGGGTGTTACCCCGAAACCGGTCTTAGGATGCTTGTTTCCGGTACAGGGAAGACATGGCTTGGCAGTTTGGTCTGGACTGTTCCCATGAGTCACAGGGTCAAGACTGATTTGCATATGGCTAGGTCTGAACTGGGGTGGCGAAGTGAGCTAAAGAATGATGATGGATTCAACCTAGATCTGTGACTGTGGGTGAGTGTCTGAGAAGATTCAGCAATCCGTCCATCAACTCCTTGTGTATTCCTTGGCAGCCCACTAGTAGCATTTAATGTACAAGCCCTGGACACATGTATTACTATTTACTAGAAAGTTGTAAGTAAATTAATGTACAAACCAGGTGTTACACAACTTTACCATATTTAAGAAGGGACAGCACAAACACTTTACCACTGGTTGGCAGGATAAATCGCACATAATCTTGAAAGCCCACATAAACGGGTTCACTAAGGGAAGGCAAACATCTGGGATGATCCTGCAGAGAGGGCTTGGTCCAACACTTGCACATATCAACGTGCCCTTGCCTCTCTCCTTCACCCAAACAGTTGATGAGGAACACAGTAACACAGGGGTGCCGGTACTATTGGTGCAGCCAATGAATACAGTGGAGGACGGCGGCCAAGTCTGCCCTCCACCAGCTGATGTTATTTATCTCAGAGGCTGTCTGTTCTGATTTTTTATTTTTTTTAAAGTGCATGCTAGGGGATCTGCGTGTTCAGGTGTATGGATACAGAAGGAGTAGAAGACAGGGGAACAATATAGAAGAGAGGGGAACGGGATAAAAGACAAGGAGAGGGAAAGAACAGGGAGGAGGGCAAGATAAGGTGACAGCATGGGAGAAGGAAATAAGGTAGAGTGAAAAAAAGAAAGGAGATAAAGATGAAGAAAGTCGGCAAGGGAAAAGAAAGAGAAAGGAACCTGAACTAAAGAGAGCAGGAAGGAATGAGAGACAGAACATGAAGAAGAGAGAAACTAAGGAAGGGGATAGAGAGGAGAGCATTACATGGGTGAAGGGGATAAGAAGAGAGCAGGGTGGAGATAGTGAGGCAAGAAGGAAAGGGGAGTAGAATGAGGAACATGAATACCTGTATATTACATTAGTGTAGAGGGTCAGTGGCACCGAGTCCAGATGTGTGATGGGCGCACTGCACCTCATTTATAGAAGAATGTTATTACTGGCTGTGGGTCTAGTTTAATTGGTGGCACTAGGGCCCATAACATCAGGTTGCGCCAGTAGAGGAACATTAAATAAATGCTGGGCATATTTACAATACTTTGTTATTCATGGAGGGTAGAGCAGCAGAGCAATGTAATCCCACACCTACCGCAGCTCGGTTGTTAATTAGGAGTCCTGCAAGCTGGGCACCACTGTCATAAACTGCTATGCTGGCATAAAATCCCTATACTGAGAAAACCAGAAACCGCTATGAATCAATCAGCCTCTTAATTTATCCAGAATTGTTTCCATCACTAGTGTTATTTTTTTATCTTAGTTGTGTAAATGAGTGTTTGTCTTTAAAAAAGAGTTCTTTTCAGCGTGGAAATTTCCACTTTTACAAAAAGGGTACTCAATTGTTTCCTCACGTTAGGATCAGGTAAAACGTCTCGCTTTTGCAACGGTAAACAGTAGTGCTTGCAAAAAATAGGGCAGTTCTGTTGCTTCCGTTTTTCGAATCATCAAACATGTTTTGGGATTGCTCTCTTTTCAGACCTTCCACCATCATCGGAAATACATCTTGTGTAATTATTCGTTAATTGTCATTATCATTATTTAACAATATATTAATGTATTCTGAATACCGGGTAAATGTTTGGAATCTTAACCTCAGTAGAAGCATTTAACAACAGAATGTAAAAATGAACTATAAAACTGTTTGCAATATCAGCTGAAAAAGACAGCTTGCTTAGGTGTGCGGAAAATGAACTGCAATCACTTTGACCAAGAGGTAAATGTGCGCTCACCCAGGTATTTTTCATTGCAGCCCAATATTTTGCTAGCACAATGATCATCGTCGGTCTTTCTGTCGTTGTCACAGTTATTGTTTTACAATATCATCACCATGATCCAGATGGAGGGAAAATGCCAAACTGGGTATGTTTTGATTATTTTGTAATGCTGAATAACCGCATGCATGTATTTATTTGTATACTTGCTATTTCCATTTACAAAGTTGATTATTGAAAATACGGGCATGTAAACAGAAACAGAATCATTTACGGGAGAAAATCAAAAACAACCAATTGCAAACCCAATTGGTTTGAATTGTAACTAAAAGTGCCTTGATACTTCCACCTATGCAGTATTCATCCATCGTGCATGCACCTAGTCACCCATGTTTGCATTCATGCACCTATTCATCCACCTATTGACTCAATCTTGAATTCACATACTCATCCATCCACAGTACTATTTACACAAACTCAGCAATCAATGGAGAGGCACTGTCAGTTATCAATCAGACTTATTGGAGTTGATGCTACTTTGTGAGAGGTGCAAGAGTGATTCCAGTACTGTGACTGCTAGTCTCTGAGAGGTGTGGGTGCAGCTGCCCATATTGTGACTACTAGTCTCTTGGAGGTATGAGTGTTCTCCCAGTAGTCTGTGACTGTTTGTTTGTAAGGTGAAAGAAGGTGATCCTCGTAGTAGGTTGTGACTACTAGTCTTTGAGGGGTATAAGAGTGCTGTCAGTAGGCTGAGATTGCTAATGTGTGAGTGATGTGACATTAATTGCATCTCCAGAAGTGAATTTCTAGTGGGGGCACACATTGGACCAGTGTGGCCATTTAGAAAGATCAATCGCAAATAGGGTATGTGTATGTGTGTGTGTATATATATATATCTATATATATATATATTCACTGAAAAAACCATAGGTAATAGACCATATATAGTTAGGAATTTGCATTTACAAAACCTTGAAAATTCACTGAAAAAATCATAGGTTAGAGACCATATATAGTTAGCTGGACATTTTATTGACATAAAACCAATGAAATTCCATATATAGTTAGTTGCACTAACTATATATCGCGCACCCGCAATCCACTGCTGAAGATGTCACATATTACATCATTCATGACATGGTCAGTGACATCACTGATGACATCACTGATGACATCTCAAATGACATCACTGATGACATCACTGATGACATCTCAAATGACATCACTGATGACATCATCTAGTGTCTGGGTGTTTTTGTAAAGTTTAAATATGTTTTACATATTGAAGAATGAGTGGATGTATGGAAGACTGAGTGTGTGTGTGGCTGGCTGGGAGGTGTGTGACTCTGTGCATATCAATGTGTACTTGTATCAGTGATTGTATAAGAGAGTAAGTATGTGTTAGTATATGTGTGAAAAGTATGGTGTTCTGTGTTTAACTGTATAGATGAGGAAATCGAAGTGTGATTGATTCTTCACAGGACTGACTAGGTGTATGAGTGCATATGATAGTGTTGTAATAATGAGTGACTGTATGTATGAGTGATTGTATGGGTGAATGAGTGAATGTGTGTGTAGACGTAGGAATCAGTGAGTGCGTATGTAGTAACTGGTATTGGTGTGTCATGATGTCATCAGTGATGTCATTTGAGATGTCATCAGTGATGTCATCAGTGATGTCATTTGAGATGTCATCAGTGATGTCATCAGTGATGTCACTGACCATGTCATGAATGATGTAATATGTGACATCATCAGCAGTGAATTGCGGGTGCGCGATATATAGTTAGTGCAACTAACTATATATGGAATTTCATTGGTTTTATGTCAATAAAATGTCCAGCTAACTATATATGGTCTCTAACCTATGGTTTTTTCAGTGAATTTTCAAGGTTTTGTAAATGCAAATTCCTAACTATATATGGTCTATAACCTGTGGTTTTTTCAGTGAATTTCATTGGTTTTTTAAAAGCTAATATCTATAGCTGTAAAATATATTCTTTATTACGTGACGTATCACGTAGCCACGTGAGACGCCTCATGACGCGTCGCATAACCATGACGTATCGGCTCTGCAGTGGAAACAAAACCCGTAACGTAAGCGTGCCGGAGCCCGCTTACAGATATATATATTTTTTTTAACCTTAATTAGACAAAATCCACACGTGCACATATCTTGAGGCCTTGCAAAGGCACATCAAACAAACAGTCCCTACAATTTTGCCAAGTTTGCTGGAAATCTATTCCCTTAATTTTTTTTTTACTGTTTCTCTTGGTTTTCCCCTTGTTACGCTTACCGGGACGCTACCCGGTACGCGAACCGGACGCTCCAAAAACACAAGATGGCGGACTCCCGTTACGCTGCCGGTTAGCTGCCCGGTTCGCGTACCGGGAAGCGCCTCTACCGCGAAAAATCGTGGGGGACTTTAATATCCCCCTCATCAATCCTAGGGGGTCAGGAGGGGTTTACCTTGCCCCCTTTCCTTCATTTCCCCCTTCTTTTTTCACCACATCTTGTCTCTCGAACCTACCGAGAGACAAGATGGCGGCCGCTCCGGACTGTTTACAATGTTGACAGCCACGCTGCCGGTTAGCTGCCCGGTTAGCTGCCCGGTGAGCTGCCCGGTGAGCTGCCCGGTTCGCGTACCGGGACGCGCCTCTACGGCGTAAAATCGCAAAAAATTTTTTATTCTTTGCCCCGCGGGGCACTTTAATATCCCCCTCATCAATCCTAGGGGGTCAGGAGTGGTCTACCTTGCCCCCTTTCCTTCATTTCCCCCTTCGTTTTTCACCACATCTTGTCTCTCGATCGTACCGAGAGACAAGATGGCGGCCGCTCCGGACTGTTTAGAATGTTGACAGACACCGGAGAGCCAATCAGCTTCGCTTCGCGAAGTTCCGTTACGCGTCAGGTACACGAACCGGGGCGCTAACCGGAGCGCTGTCACAGATATATATTTTTTTTAAACGTTAATTTCTCAAAATCCACTGGAGCACATATATTGAGACATAGCAAAGGCACGTCGGGCAAACCATATCTACAATTTTGCCAAGTTTCATGTAAATCTATTCAGCCGTTCGAGCTAAAAGTGAGTCCAACCTCCCTATGGAAAAATGAATGGGAAAAACGCGTTTTGGGACCCCCCTTTTTTCTCGGCCCCCCCTTGACAAAACCCCCCCCAAATTTTCAGGGGCTGCTCAGAAACACAATGTGCCATTTTCCTGAAAATTTCAGCCAATTCCGTCCACAAACGCCAAAGTTATTAGACATAGAATTTTCAGAAATCCCATAGAGAAAAAATCCTAACTATATATACCCACTGGCTATCGCCAGTAGGTAATATACATATATAAACATATATAATCTGCATATCTATATAAATATAAATGCATGCATACATATACATATATGCATACATATGCATGTTATTTACATGAAAGTTTTAAAAACACTAATAAAAGCAAAGCTAAAAAGCCACCTCATTACAAACAGAATGGCTTTAACTTAAACGAGGGCGAGATCTATTGCATTTTCAATGCTTGTTTACTTTGGTTCTATCAAGAAGGCATTCAGATGTGTCACACATTTGCCATAAATTCTGAATGTTAGCACTCTAGTTGCTCATTAGATCACTGTAGTAAAGCTAGTGCTCACCAGGGAAGTCTGCTGCTAATCATGGTTTGCAGCCATTTTCCCGCATTTTTTATCCCGCAGACTTTCAGTCCGCATACCATTATCCCGCAAGGTCATTGACCTCGCATACCATTATCCCGCATTTTTTCAAAACGCATGTGCATTTATCGCGCATGCCTTTAAAAAGAATTACGTTTTAAAGGCATGTATGGTAAATGCATTTGCGTTGTGAAAACCACGATGACGAGAGAGGTAAGTGGGTTTGTGTTAATTTTTTCGTGGGTTAGTGATTGTGTAGTGTAGTGTAGTGTTGTGTAGTGTAGTGTTGTGTTAGTGTAGTGTAGAGTTGTGGTGGTTGTTTAGTGTAGGGTCATGCTGGGGGTAGTGTTTTAGGGTTTAGGGTTGTGTTGTAGTGTTTGCGTAGTGTAGGGTCATGCTGGGGGTAGTGTTTTAGGGTTTAGGGTAGTGTTGTAGTGTTTGCGTAGTGTAGGGTCATGCTGGGGGTAGTGTTTTAGGGTTTAGGGTTGTGTTGTAGTGTTTCCGTAGTGTAGGGTCATGCTGGGGCTAGTGTTTTAGGGTAGTGTTGTAGTGTTTGCTTAGTGTAGGGTCATGCTGGGCGTAGTGTTTTAGGGTTTAGGATAGTGTTGTAGTGTTTGCGTAGTGTAGGGTCATGCTGGGGGTAGTGTTTTAGGGTTTTGGGTAGTGTTGTAGTGTTTGCGTAGTGTAGGGTCATGCTGGGGTGTAGTATTTTAGGGTTTAGGGTAGTGTTGTAGTGTTTGCTTAGTGTAGGGTCATGCTGGGGGTAGTGTTTTAGGGTTTTGGGTAGTGTTGTAGTGTTTGCGTAGTGTAGGGTCATGCTGGGGGTAGTGTTTTAGGGTTTTGGGTAGTGTTGTAGTGTTTGCGTAGTGTAGGGTCATGCTGGGGTGTAGTGTTTTAGGGTTTTGGGTAGTGTTGTAGTGTTTGCGTAGTGTAGGGTCATGCTGGGGTGTAGTGTTTTAGGGTTTTGGGTAGTGTTGTAGTGTTTGCGTAGTGTAGGGTCATGCTGGGGGTAGTGTTTTAGGGTTTTGGGTAGTGTTGTAGTGTTTGCGTAGTGTAGGGTCATGCTGGGGGTAGTGTTTTAGGGTTTTGGGTAGTGTTGTAGTGTTTGCGTAGTGTAGGGTCATGCTGGGGGGTAGTGTTTTAGGGTTTTGGGTAGTGTTGTAGTGTTTGCGTAGTGTAGGGTCATGCTGGGGGTAGTGTTTTAGGGTTTTGGGTAGTGTTGTAGTGTTTGCGTAGTGTAGGGTCATGCTGGGGGTAGTGTTTTAGGGTTTAGGGTAGTGTTGTAGTGTTTGCGTAGTGTAGGGTCATGCTGGGGGTAGTGTTTTAGGGTTTAGGGTAGTGTTGTAGTGTTTGCGTAGTGTAGGGTCATGCTGGTGGCAGTGTTTTAGGGTTTAGGGTAGTGTTGTAGTGTTTGCGTAGTGTAGGGTCATGCTGGGGGTAGTGTTTTAGGGTTTAGGGTAGTGTTGTAGTGTTTGCGTAGTGTAGGGTCATGCTGGGGGTAGTGTTTTAGGGTTTAGGGTAGTGTTGTAGTGTTTGCGTAGTGTAGGGTCCTGCTGGGGTGTAGTGTTTTAGGGTTTTGGGTAGTGTTGTAGTGTTTGCATAGTGTAGGGTCATGCTGGGGGTAGTGTTTTAGGGTTTAGGGTAGTGTTGTAGTGTTTGCGTAGTGTAGGGTCATGCTGGGGTGTAGTGTTTTAGGGTTTTGGGTAGTGTTGTAGTGTTTGCGTAGTGTAGGGTCATGCTGGGGGTAGTGTTTTAGGGTTTAGGGTAGTGTTGTAGTGTTTGCGTAGTGTAGGGTCATGCTGGGGGTAGTGTTTTAGGGTTTAGGGTTGTGTTGTAGTGTTTGCGTAGTGTAGGGTCATGCTGGGGGTAGTGTTTTAGGGTTTAGGGCTGTGTTGTAGTGTTTGTGTAGTGTAGGGTCATGCTGGGGGTAGTGTTTTAGGGTTTATGGTAGTGTTGTAGTGTTTGCGTAGTATAGGGTCATGCTGGGGTGTAGTGTTTTAGGGTTTTGGGTAGTGTTGTAGTGTTTGCGTAGTGTAGGGTCATGCTGGGGGTAGTGTTTTAGGGTTTAGGGTAGTGTTGTAGTGTTTGTGTAGTGTAGGGTCATGCTGGGGGTAGTGTTTTAGGGTTTAGGGTAATGTTGTACTGTTTGTGTAGTGTAGGGTCATGCTGGGGGTAGTGTTTTAGGGTTTAGGGTAGTTTAGTTGTTTAGTGTATGCTAAAGGCATATTCGTTCTAAACGTTTTCGTTATTTTAATTTGCGGCCTAATAGTACATGCGGGATTTTTTTTGCGGACTGATGGTATGCGGGATTTCGTCATATATTCGCTAATCATACTTTCTATGGCAAAATGAACCCCCTCATTTTGTTCCTTTTTAAATTAAATGTTTTAAGAGTTACCACTTTATTCCAATCAAGATGGCTTCAGGTGTGCCATACCTTTGTAATAAGTAGGAGTGTTAGCACTCTAGTTGTTCTTTAGAACACTCTGGGACATTCTGTCATTGGGCTATAGTTGGGCTACATCTGGCTGATATTTGGGCTACATTTGTTTTTTTTGTCTCTGGTGGCCATCTTTGGGCTACATTGGGCTACATTGGGCTACATTGGGCTACATTTGGGCTCCAACATATATATAGCCCAATGTAGCCCAATATATATTTTTCAAAGTTAATTTTCGTAAAAACCACTGGAGCCTATATCTTGAGACATAGCAAAGGCACATCGGGCTACCAGTCCCTACAATTTTGCCAAGTTTGGTGTAAATCCATTCAGCCGTTCAGGCTAAAAGTGAGGCCAACCGCCCTATGGAAAATTGCATGGGAAAAACACGTTTTGGGACCCCCCTTTTTTCTCGGCCCCCCCTTGACGAAACCCCCCCAAATTTTCAGGGGCTGCTCAGAAACAAAATGTTCCATTTTCCTGGAAATTTCAGCCAATTCTGTCTTCAAACGCCAAAGTTATTCAACATAGAATTTTCAAAAATCCCATAGGAAAAAAATCCTAACTATATATACCTACTGGCTATCGCCAGTAGGTAATATATAGATATATATATAGATATATATATATATACACACATTTATATAAATTAATATATATATAAATATATACACATACATATATATGTGTGTGTGTGTAAGTGTAAGTACATTTAGTACATTTTCTTAAAATGTTTCAATCTGACTTTGTACAACCCAAACAGTATAATTAGCCTTGATTAATACTGATATCCTCAAACTAAACACAATATTTGGTTTAAGAATCCTATTTCTTATCCGAATCTATGGGTAGTTGATCTTCCTTGACTAGGCTGTATGTCCATTTGATAGATTTTAAATTGACTTTCAATGAGCAGGTCAATGTGGTCTTGCAGAGATGTTGATACTGTCATACGCAGTACAGATGCTTTATGCGCTCTTTCTCACTGCTGGTCACTGCAGTTGATGCATTTATCTTATAAAGATTAGACTAAAATATTGGCATTTGTATTTTGAGTTAAGACATTGCACCTCTTTTTAGGTCTCGCCTGAGACAGCGCATGGGCTATCTCTTCGAGACATTTAGTAATTGGCTTTTAAAAGTGCCACCAGAGGCTTTTGCCTGCCTCCAGCTTGCGTTCACGATCGCCTGCACAGCTGCCATTTGTGTTTTTATTGCTGTAATCAGGCTCCTCTGCTTGCACTACCCCCTCCCTTTTCCCCCTCCCTCCTGGTCAGCTTCATTTGTATCTTCTATCGCTGTGAATCATGCTCCTCTGCTCGCAATTCCCCCTCCTTTCTCCCCCACCCTCTTCGTCAGTTTCATTTGTGTCTTATATCACTGTGAAGGCTCCTCTGCTCACACTCCCCCTCCCTTTCCCCCTCCCTCTTCGAATATTCTGTCTGAATTCATTCTTCGCCCATACTAGATTTTATGAAGTTACTGGTCCCCACCCATTTATTTCATTGTTTTTTTCAGAATTTTGGAGGTTCTCTCATTTGGAAGTGGTTTAGAAATGGAGCTTCTTGAAATTATGTTCCTGCGTGAACTGTCACAACATTAGGGCTCTGAAGACACTGTAAAAGACCACAAGAACTCTATCTTGTCCATCTGCTCTGACGTAGCCTGTCTGCAGCTGGGTAGCTTATGACCCTCTTTCCTAGCACACCCACTGAAAGGCTCTTAACAGAGAGGTTTATACTTGTGCTATTTTGACATTTATATCTAAATTGCTCTGTGTTCTGCTTAGAGTTGGCCCCTGGTTTTGTCCTCTCCTATTTATGCCCTCTGTTTTGCCTTTTCTGCTAATTTTCCTGCCCTCTGTTTTGTCTTTTCCTACTCATTTCTTTCCTCTGCCTGCCGTCTCTTTCCTCCCTCCATTTCCCTCATCCCTCCACCCAGCGCATCATCCTCCCCCCGGACTTACTTAGTAATGGCAGCAGAGTGACCCTATTGAGCAGGTATTCATGCCAGTTTCCCATGCAACAGTTCTCCTGTCCAGCTTGCCTGCAGTCCACTGCCTTCTGCTTCATGTGTGCTTACTGCTCTCTGTTTGTGCCTCCTTTGCTCATTTTTTACTCTGTTTTACTTTTCCTGCTCATTTTTCTGCCAACTGCTTTGCCTTTTTATGCTTGTTTTTCTGTCCTCTGTTTCAACGTTTCTGCTTGTTTTTCAGACATTCGTTTAGCCTTTTCAGCTCTTTTTTCTGCCCTCTTTTGCCTATTCTGCTAATTTTTCTGCCCTCTGTTTTGCCTTTCTTTTGATTTCTGTGCTCGTTGTTCTGTTTTACTCTCTTTTGCTCTGTTTTGCCTTTTCTTCACATTTTCTGCTCTATGTGTTGCCTTTTCTGCTTGTTTTTCTGCCTTCTGTTTTGCCTTTTCAGCTCATTCGTTTCTCAGCCCTCTGGTTTGCCTTTTCTGCTTGTTTCCTCCCTCTTCCCACCATTTCCTCAAGACCTGGCTTTTCAACTGAGCCCTCGCACCCCACTGCCCAGACAGTGTCGCTCTTTACAACTGCTGATTTATTGATTGAACGATTACTGTGAACATTAGAATCAGGCGGCACTATAAAATGAGCATTCAAAGATAAGAACAGTTTCCTGACTGCAAGTATTTTTTTTTTTTTTTTTTTTATATATATTTTTATTTTAACAGTAAGACAAGAGTAGGCAGTGCAAATATCGGGTGTCAAACAATAAAATGCAGAGCAGGGACAGGCGGAGGGATACACATACAAAGAACCATCGTGAGAAACATACGGTAAATCGCTAGTACGCATATCAGGGAAAGAAGAATAAACAATCTAGTAGACGATCCAAAAACAATCCCACCCGCCAGGCCCCGCCATCAATAACACAGAATAATTAACGACAGTGTAGACACCCGGACAATAAAGGATCATTGGAGAATAAACAGCCCATCTCTCGTGGAAAGGAAAAAGGAAAGAAAAAGGGGGCCATAGAACAAAACAAAGGCAAAATAAAAAAACCCTCCCCTAACCCCCCACCCTGCACCCCTGCAATGGCTACAGCCTAACCCCACTAGCAGCGTGCCTGTCGCCCGAGAACTACCCTAAAAGAAGGGAAAAAGAGAGAAAGTGGAGGAGGAGAAAGCAAACACACTCCCGGTCTCCCGTGCCCCCCGCCAGTAGCGACCACCCCAAAACGTAGTAAAACTAGAATGCAGCAAAATATAAAAACCAGTCGGGGGGAGTATAATCAATTACCACCCAACTCCCGTCACATTGTAGGCACAACCCCGGCATTGCAGAAAGTCGTTGAAACAAACCCCAGCGATCAAATTCAGCCCTGGCCAGTACGGTCTTTCAGAAGAGTCTTTTTCACTCGAGCCGCCATCTTGAAGGAAAGGGCAAAGCGTTCATAAAAGTTCACGTCAGAGCAACAGGATCGAAAACAGGATAAAAGTTCACAATGGCCACCAATCGAACCAGGAAAGATGTCCGAGAGCAGCAAGTATCTCCAACAGTCACAAAGGAACTTGTTACCACAAAGAAAGCCGACTATAGCTGCAATAGGCGGCAGCAGAATCGAACAGGAGAAGATGGCGATATTCACGGGCTGGCTTGATGTTAATTGGGAATCGCCGAGGCTCATTAAATCCGGGATCAACACGGGGACCTCGATCTCAGACGTGCAGTGCACCGCCGGTACCACAGCTAGCTGGAAACTCAAAAAGGAATCGTCCTCCGGTCCCAGGATACCGTCCACTTTCACGATCAGTGTCCGGTACACAGCGATGGTATGCGAAAGGAGCGCCCCGATGGCGGCCATGACGGCCTGCAGCGATGGCGTGCCTTCCGTCCGCACCATCCCCTCTCAATAGGCGACAGAGCAGGACTTGGAGGCCGGCCACTCCGGGGTAAGAGGCTACGCAAATCCGATGTCAAAGAGTGGGCGCCCCTCGTCCGGAGGTTAGCAAGGTCTCCGGGCTCCAGACCCCGACCACGGCAGCCGGTGCGGCACGTTGGTGTGTCCTCGGTGTAGACCACTCACAGGATCGTACTAAAAATCAACAATTGCACGGCACACTTCGGGAGACCGGGCTCAGTCCAGGTATCACGGCCGATGTTGATCACTTCCGACCCGGATAGGCTAGAAATCGAGGCCCCGGCTTCCGCACGTTGTTAGGCCGAGAGTAGAAACGCGGCGTATCATCGTCAATTGATGAGGTAGAAGACTCGGGATTGTACCATCAGAAGCAGAAAAACTTCATGAACACGGAAATCTGACGTGAGTTCAGGATTAGAAGCAGGATATTCGAGCTGCTGGCGGAGGTCGGCGGAGCCGGGAGCTTACGTGGCCATCTTCATTCCTAGCGTAGCTCCTCCCCCTGACTGCAAGTATTAACTAGAGTAGGCGCACCACAATTTTACAGATTGAAAAACACCTCATACGAATTTTCTCTGGACTGCTTTTTCATTACAGGGCACTATCTCAGATCACATAATGAGTCTTGTGAGTCACTGAGTCACAAGCCTTTCTTGACACTGTTCACCACTCCAATCTCCTTACAACAATTGTAAACTTTCTATCAAAGACAGATGTAATTTTCTTTTGTTTATAGGCTCCCTCTTTTGTCTTTGATACTCCTACCGTATATTGTGCCGATGTAATAGGGAGATAACTAGAACAGATTTCATTACTGATCAGGTGATGGTGGATGCTGCTTCTTTGAGGTGATTCAGTTAGTTTTATATACAAAACCCTAAATGTCCAAACAAGATTTATATATAAAACACTACATGTCCAACAAGTTGGCCGACGGGCAGGAATCGCTAAATAGTGTAAATCCCTGAATTGCCCAATCTGGAATCAGGAATTTGGAAAGGGAATCAGCAACTCTAAAGAATAAATTTAAACTGAGTTGAAAACCTACACAGCAATGAATGATAGACATCATCTCAGTATTCGGATCAGCAACAGACGAGACTGGATGCAAGCTCCTGAGGGCTTGGGTGGGAAGTGAGAGCCCCACGCTGTATCCCAAATTACCCTGGGTACATTATTCCAGATCCCCTAGCATCCCTTCTGCCCTTAATGCAAATCAAAATCTATCAAAGTACCTAGGGTCTCCTGAGTTTGAGTGAGAGCTTCTGGCAGCTGCTGCCTTACCTCGCCATGATCTACGGTAGGACCTACGACTGCCGGCACTGCTGCTTCGACTACAACACTGAAACACCTGCACATACAGCAACCACTACCACTCCAACCATCACAGAACATCTGCACTTTTCATGCTCAATCCAGGATTACTCTGCAAACATGCCACTGACATCTTGAACAACTTTACCTTCTTACCACCAACATCATCATCCTCATCGAGACCTGGCTCAACCCACATCTGCACCTGACATTCCCTCAGTAATGTCTGACAGCTACAAGATAACACACAGAGACTGCTTCAATCATAATGGAGGTGGAATGGCATATTCCACAGGAAACCGTCCACTGTTTCACCACCACAGACAGAGCAACCTTGATCATGGAACATCTCAACGTCCAACTCCACACTGACAGCAAAACCACCATAAGAGGCACCCTCACCTACAGACCTCCAGAACCTCACCCTAGCTTTGCAAGGCCATTCTCAATTCTTCACTCTCTACTGACTCCAAGCACTACATCTTCCTCCGAGACCTTAATTTCCACCTTGACGATCTGGTTGACACAAAACCCTGTCAACCTTCTCAAAAGCATGGAGACCCTCGGCCTCACTCAACTAATCACTGACCCACCACATATGGCAGAACGCACTCAACGCCATCTTCATGGCAAGAGACAGAGGTAAGTACATCCACATCACCAAACTCACCTGGACAGATCACGCCATCATCCACTTCACCATCACAGGTCCCCCAGCACCATCACCACCAAACTGCCCAACACCTCCCACCCAAGCCGGAGCAAGATATCAGAGTTCCATTGAACTGATGTCTTCAACCCCTCTTGACCAGACACCTCAACCAACCTAGAACAGATTGTCAAGAATTTCTCTGCCTGGATCATTGACTGCACAGACATACTTTCCCCATTAAGCCCACTGTTAGAACTGGGGGTAGGTACCACTGTCCAAATAGGGACCCTTGCTTCTAGTCAGGGCAAGGAGATAACCCTCTGAGATAACCCCTGCTCACCCTCTAGGTAGCTTGGCACGAGCAGTCTAGGCTAACCAGAGGCAATGCGTAAAGTATTTGTACCAACACTCACAGTAACACAGTGAAAACACCACAAACTGACTCCACAACAGTTTAGAAAAATAAAGGTATTTTTAATCTAAACTACACAAGACCAAAACGACAAAAATCCAACATACACAGTTCAAGAATATGGTTTCTAAAAGAGTTCTTAAGGTTGCGTTAAAATTCTTAGGTTGCGATAGAATTCTCTACGTTGCGATAGAATTCTCTACTGATGCGTGAAAAGTTCACAGTTGCGTCACGTTTACTCACAGTACCTTTTAGTTGCAACAAAGTTCCAAAAGCAGAAGCTGGTGCGGTGGAAAACAAGCGATGCGTTGCTCCTGAGACCCTGGGGAGGCGATGCGACAGCCCCGCTGCAGCAGCGGGCGTGTTGCGACGAATCCGGTCTGTATGGGGAGGAAGGCCACTTGTATGGATTCCGGTGCGTAGGTTCCGTAGGAAGTCTGTTCTCGCAAAGGCACGATGCGACGATCTCCGGGGCGACGATGCGCAGTCCAGCGGGGATCCTCTCTCTCGCAGCTCCTCGATGCGTTGATTCTGCGACGATGCTCGCAGCGACGTGATGCGGTCCGCAAGCAAGCGGTGCGGCGTTCTCACCCAGCGACGACAGGCTCTGCGACGATACTCGCAGCGATGTTCGGTTCTCCCGCACCGGTCTGGTGCGTCCCGCAAACGAAGGATGCGACGTCTCTGGCAGCGGCGTCAGGCGCTGCGATGATCTCGACCTCCGTAGCGGCGGGAAACTTCTCGCACTGTCGGGGATGCGCTCCGCAAGCTAGCGATGCGACACTTTTCAAGTTCAAAAGTCACTCAAGCTCAGTTTCAAGCTTCCCAGCTCAGGTACAACTTCCAGAGGCCCCACAACTGGATCAAGCACTCTAGGAAGAACAGAACTCTCTCAGCAGAGTTCAGGGAAGCTGGGGGTGAAGTCCTTTTGTTCCTGGGACTTCAAAACAGGGAGCCAGCTCTACTCAGGCCCTTGGAGATTCCTTCAAGACAGGGGACACAGCTCAGCAGCAAAGTCCTTCCCCTCTCCTTGGCAGCAAAGCAACAGGTCAGTCCAGCAGAGCAACAGCAGGACAGTCTTCCTTCTTCAGTTTCAGCTTTCTCCTTGGCAGAGGTTCCTTCTTGATTTCCAGGATGATCTAATTTTCTGTTGTCAGGGGTCCTGTACTTATACCCCTAAAGTCTTTGTTCTCTCTGTGCATGTGGGCCCTGAGCCCGGTCTGAACCAGTTCTGGAGTTTCCTGAGTACTTTGTTTTGCTGGATGCTTCTTTCCTTTCAGAGTGAGGGGCAAAGTCCTCAGCCGCCCAGCAGGGGGGTGGAGCCAGCATTGTGGAAGGCAGGCACAGCCCTATTCAGCCCAGGTGCTAACTCCTCCCACTACTCCAGTTGCAAATGCAGTCATTCAGCCTAGTGCTGACTCATCCAGGGGAATTCCCTCCCCTGTCACTCTCAAACCAGACAGTCAATACACAAACAGGCCCAGGCACACAGAAGGGTCAGACAAGAGAACAGCAACTTTCTAAAAGTGCTGTTCTCCAACACAGGATTTAAAAACAACCTTTCCTAAAAGATGTGTTATTAAATTCTGAGTTCAGGGATACTAGATACTTTTGTCCTATCTTGTTCCTATGGGAAGAAATGCTGTTAACCACTGTAGCCAGCATTCCCCATGTTAACCTATGGAGCAAGATAGCCTTACAGTAGTAAAAAACGAAAATGGCTGCCATTCACTACCAGAGCATGTCACCTGCACTAGTACATGCTCTACCTTTTACATACACTGCACCCTGTCCAGGGGGGTACCTTGGGCCTTCCATAGGGGTGACTGATGTGCACAAAAAGGGAAGGGTTAGGCCTGGTCAGTGGGGACCCTGACCAGGAAGACATGGCAGTTCTAAACTGCACACAGGCACTGCAGTGTCAGGCCTGAGACATCATTTTAGGGCTACTCCTGTGGGTGGCACAGTCAGTGCTGCAGGCCCACTAGTAGCATTTGTCATCACCAGCCCTGGCACACCCAGTGCACTTTACTAGGGACTTCATGGTGATACAAATATGCCAAACATGTATATTCAATCAGAATAACAATTTACACAGAGAGCATATGCACTTTAGCACTGATCAGCAGTGGTAAAGTGCGCAGAGTCCTATTGCCAACAGCCACGGGTCAGGAAAAATAAGGGAGGAAGAAGCAAAAAGTTTGAGGATGACCCTGCAAGAAGGGCCAGTTCCAACACAACCCCCTTCCAGCCTAAAGCCAGGGTAGACCAAACGATACCTCGATGGGATTCCCTGCTAAAGGCGATAGAACACGGAAACTGGCCCACACAGCAGGGCAGTCCTGTTCTACGCCGTCCTAAACCCAGTTCAATCACTCTATCCATACTCTCAGGGTCCACCATGCCAATCCATGTGGAACCCTTCTCCTCACCTGTGGACACCTCCTGTGCGGCACCTAGCCTTAATTTCCTCACAGGTGTGTCCCAACAGACCGACAGCAAGCCACAGTGACCACCAACAGTGATTGGGGATGAGACCCAGGCCTCATGCCTCTCAGGGCGCTCAAACTTCTGTGGCGTCAGAGGGTGGGGGACAGTAGCCCCAGGTGCTTGGCACCCTTTGTCCACTCCCTCTCTTGTCAGGTCAGGTCTGACACTCTGGCACTGACCCACCAGTCCTGGACCTGTATCCAGCGGCTGGACAGGAGGCTGTGTTGGGCTTCCCCACACCCGGTCCTCCTCTTCCTTGGGGCTCTGTACCCTCCCACCTGGAGCGGTACCCCCTTCTAGAATAGCCAGGGCACCTGTGGCAGGTGTCCCGCACCATTCATCCACCAGTTCAGGGGTGCTATCCTGCAACTGGTTTTCCAGGTCAGGGGGGATACCCCGGGCCTGGCCCTCAAACCTAGGCTCCCAGGCCTCCAGGTCAGACAACACCTGAACCTGGCTTCCCCACCCAGGGACTAACCCCTGCAGTGGAACACTTGCCTGGCGCACCAGGACTTCACTCACTGAGGTGCCTATACTGGTAGACAGTACCCACCTGGCCAACACAACGGTGTGGCCCAGTCTACCCCCAGGGTGAGACTCCTGCCCTCCTTCCAGGGGCAACCCTGTCCACCAAGACAACCAAGAACACAACTTTCCTACCAGTTCAGGACCTCCCTCCAGCAACTGGTCTCCCAACCGAGGGTTTAACCCCTCAGGTTGTACCGGGGTCAGGGGCGAGGGCTCCCTCCCTCTGCACCCCCTTCCAGAGCGCTGCACCCTCCCTACTGGAGGGGTACCCCTGGAAACCATATTGGTCAGGACACTGGTTACAGATGTCCTTCCTTCCAGGTCAGGCAAATCCTGAACCTGATCTCCCAACCCAGGGACCAAAACCTGCGGTTGTGCATTTGCCTGGCACACCAGGACTTCTGGGGACTCACATAGTACCCCCTTGAGGGTGACACACAACTCATGTGTCCTGTGACAGTCTGCCTGGCGCAGATCTCCCGACCCCTGTCCACCTGACAGCGCGGGAAGATCCCCCAGGACAGAAGTGAGGTCACCATGGTCACTCACTGGGGACTCCGCCCTTCCGACTGGTCCCTGACCCACTGGTTCTCCCACTGTGGACTCCTTCCCCCTCTCACCCCTCAGTCTGGACTTCTGTACCCTCCCAAATGGAGCGGCACTGCCAGACACCAGAACCGATGGAGGCCTGGTTACAGGCACTCCCCGTTCACCAGACACTAGGAGATCCTCCTCAAATGGCCTACAAGTACAGTCTAGGTCCCCAACCTGGTGTTCCCTTAAGGAACCCTCCAGGCCCTGAGACTGGGTTTCGGGCACCATGGGACACACCGTCCCACACTCATTCCTTCTCCGCTGAGTCCGGACATGAGCCCCTACACCCCTCCCACTACACTGGGACCAAACTGGGCTACACTGAACCTCTTACACCTCACAGGTCTGGAAGATATCTAAGCCACTCCTTTTGGGATCACTCCCCAATGCCTCTTCAGACCCTTTGGAATCCACCAAGAGGTCTGCCTCCAATGCAAGCTCTCTGGGGTCAGAGAACTCACACTCCACCGGGTGTTGGCATAGCTCTGGAAAACAGGGACTTAAAATATGCTCTCCAACAAATGAATCACACAGTCCCCCACAGTTGTTAACCAAGCTACCCTTTGCCTCACCCTCCAGTGCCTCACACAAGTACCCCACACCACTCTCCTGAGACTGGCAAGACAGTATCTGACTGCCTCTGTCACACAACCCACACTCTTCTGGCTGGTCTTCACACACACACACACCAAGGTTTCTACCATGGGGGAACCCCTCTCCCTGTACCTCTCATCTAGAGTCAGTAGAGTGTCCCTCCCACCACTAGGAATATGGTCCTCTGTGCCAGTCCCCCAATCTACTTCAGGGACACTGCACTCCACTGGAACTACATCATAAACCTGAACCCCCTGGTGTATGTCGACCCCCTCCCTCAAGTCAGGCGCCACATCTCTGGGTGTTTGTACCTTTCTCTCAGCACTAGATATCATAATTATGCTGCCACCATCTGCGCTGGACTCCACCTCCAACTCAGCAAAGCTCACCTTTTGACCTACCCATGTTTCTTCTTCAGCTGAGACCCTCATGGCCTCACGCCTCTTGAGCTCCAACTCAAGCTTCCTCATTCTTAATTCATGGGCCAAGGTCAATTTCAATTCCTCCAGGGCACGGGCATTTTTGCTCTCCTCCGCCGCCCTTTCTCTCTCTTTATCCATTTCTAATTGCTTCAGCTCCATTTCAAGCCTCAACATTTCTAACTTATGATCTCTAGCCCTTTGGTTTTCCTCCAACTCCTCTGGGGAAAAACCTTCAGCTGAATGGTTGCTGCCAGCCCTTGAGGCTGCTCTGGACACAGGCAGATCCTGTGGCCTGAAACCATTCCTTTGTGCATCCTCATCCACTTCTGCATCATCTGTCTCCCCAGCCTCTTTGGTCTCCCACCAGGCCAATAAGGCCTCCTGTAGCTCCTCCTTCTTGGAGCGGTGCTTCATGGGGCATCCAAAGTTCCTGCAGAACTGCCTGAGTTGACCTACTTTGTAATCCCTTAACATTTCAATATCAAACTCCAGTTCTGCAACATCACTTGTTGGTTTACCATTCAGAGACATGATGCTTGGATTCCTTCAGGGTTATGATCAAAAATAGAAACAAAAATCAAAAACTTAACCGTGGTATGCGGTGGCGTAGTGGTCTGCACTCACTAGTGATGTACACCAATTACTGTGGGTCAAGTACAAATACAAGTTCAAATCCCACCGCCTGACCACCAATGTTAGAACTGGGGGTCTCTAATTGGCAGAGGTAGGTACCACTGTCCAAATAGGGACCCTTGCTTCTAGTCAGGGCAAGGAGATAACCCTCTGAGATAACCCCTGCTCACCCTCTAGGTAGCTTGGCACGAGCAGTCTAGGCTAACCAGAGGCAATGCGTAAAGTATTTGTACCAACACTCACAGTAACACAGTGAAAACACCACAAACTGACTCCACAACAGTTTAGAAAAATAAAGGTATTTTTAATCTAAACTACACAAGACCAAAACGACAAAAATCCAACATACACAGTTCAAGAATATGGTTTCAAAAAGAGTTCTTAAGGTTGCGTTAAAATTCTTAGGTTGCGATAGAATTCTCTACGTTGCGATAGAATTCTCTACTGATGCGTGAAAAGTTCACAGTTGCGTCACGTTTACTCACAGTACCTTTTAGTTGCAACAAAGTTCCAAAAGCAGAAGCTGGTGCGGTGGAAAACAAGCGATGCGTTGCTCCTGAGACCCTGGGGAGGCGATGCGACAGCCCCGCTGCAGCAGCGGGCGTGTTGCGACGAATCCGGTCTGTATGGGGAGGAAGGCCACTTGTATGGATTCCGGTGCGTAGGTTCCGTAGGAAGTCTGTTCTCGCAAAGGCACGATGCGACGATCTCCGGGGCGGCGATGCGCAGTCCAGCGGGGATCCTCTCTCTCGCAGCTCCTCGATGCGTTGATTCTGCGACGATGCTCGCAGCGACGTGATGCGGTCCGCAAGCAAGCGGTGCGGCGTTCTCACCCAGCGACGACAGGCTCTGGGACGATACTCGCAGCGATGTTCGGTTCTCCCGCACCGGTCTGGTGCGTCCCGCAAACGAAGGATGCGACGTCTCTGGCAGCGGCTTCAGGCGCTGCGATGATCTCGACCTCCGTAGCGGCGGGAAACTTCTCGCACTGTCGGGGATGCGCTCCGCAAGCTAGCGATGCGACACTTTTCAAGTTCAAAAGTCACTCAAGCTCAGTTTCAAGCTTCCCAGCTCAGGTACAACTTCCAGAGGCCCCACAACTGGATCAAGCACTCTAGGAAGAACAGAACTCTCTCAGCAGAGTTCAGGGAAGCTGGGGGTGAAGTCCTTTTGTTCCTGGGACTTCAAAACAGGGAGCCAGCTCTACTCAGGCCCTTGGAGATTCCTTCAAGACAGGGGACACAGCTCAGCAGCAAAGTCCTTCCCCTCTCCTTGGCAGCAAAGCAACAGGTCAGTCCAGCAGAGCAACAGCAGGACAGTCTTCCTTCTTCAGTTTCAGCTTTCTCCTTGGCAGAGGTTCCTTCTTGATTTCCAGGATGATCTAATTTTCTGTTGTCAGGGGTCCTGTACTTATACCCCTAAAGTCTTTGTTCTCTCTGTGCATGTGGGCCCTGAGCCCGGTCTGAACCAGTTCTGGAGTTTCCTGAGTACTTTGTTTTGCTGGATGCTTCTTTCCTTTCAGAGTGAGGGGCAGGGTCCTCAGCCGCCCAGCAGGGGGGTGGAGCCAGCATTGTGGAAGGCAGGCACAGCCCTATTCAGTATCAAAAACAAAGAGAGGAGTATCCCCTATGAAGTTGAAGAACAGACGTATCTGGAGGACCGGTTCTTGGCAAGAAGGAGGAAATTCATCCTTTTGATAGAAACCCCTCACTCACCACCTAGTGGTGACATGCTTCATCATCGGGGTCCACCTTGGCGTGGCCGAGCAGAGGACGCGAGGAGTAGGTCGACCATGATCTTCCCTGCCAGTAACTAATATGTTACGCTACAGGCATTGACCCTACGCCCTGCCCGTTGAAGCGCTGAGTACTCTTATTCGAGTCTCTTTTTTGCTTATTCGCCTGCCCACTTATTTTATTGAGCAGCACCTACCACTGGCTATTTTTGCCAGTAGGCACACAGGGGATCAAGGATCGGGTGTGCTTTTTAGGGAGCACGCACCCCCTGTCCACCTGTTTTTTCTGGTCCTGACGAATACCGGGCAATAGCCCTTAAGGTAGAAACATGTTGACCACTCAACACATATAGAGATCCCTTTGGTCGTAACCCCCCTACCAGGATCTCGCCCGTATATTTTTAAACATTGTTCAGTTGCTCTATAATTAAAACTACATTTTCTGAGTACAACCAGGACAATTTTTAACATTTATTTTTTTGCACCCACAGCCACAACCCGCTCCACTGTAGTCCAGGTGTCGCAGCACACCTTGGTGTCGCTAGGACGCCAAGGTGGACCCCGATGATGAAGCATGTCACCACTAGGTGGTGAGTGAGGGGTTTCTATCAAAAGGATGAATTTCCTCCTTCTTGCCAAGAACCGGTCCTCCAGATACGTCTGTTCTTCAACTTCATAGGGGATACTCCTCTCTTTGTTTTTGATACATTTCCTCCCAGGGGAATAGGAGAAGTCTCTAGTTCACCTTTGAGTGAACGAACTCCCTTACTCTCTTCTTTGTTTGTAACACAGCCCTATTCAGCCCAGGTGCTAACTCCTCCCACTACTCCAGTTGCAAATGCAGTCATTCAGCCTAGTGCTGACTCATCCAGGGGAATTCCCTCCCCTGTCACTCTCAAACCAGACAGTCAATACACAAACAGGCCCAGGCACACAGAAGGGTCAGACAAGAGAACAGCAACTTTCTAAAAGTGCTGTTCTCCAACACAGGATTTAAAAACAACCTTTCCTAAAAGATGTGTTATTAAATTCTGAGTTCAGGGATACTAGATACTTTTGTCCTAGCTTGTTCCTATGGGAAGAAATGCTGTTAACCACTGTAGCCAGCATCCCCCATGTTAACCTATGGAGCAAGATAGCCTTACAGTAGTGAAAAACGAAAATGGCTGCCATTCACTACCAGAGCATGTCACCTGCACTAGTACATGCTCTACCTTTTACATACACTGCACCCTGTCCAGGGGGGTACCTTGGGCCTTCCATAGGGGTGACAGATGTGCACAAAAAGGGAAGGGTTAGGCCTGGTCAGTGGGGACCCTGACCAGGAAGACATGGCAGTTCTAAACTGCACACAGGCACTGCAGTGTCAGGCCTGAGACATCATTTTAGGGCTACTCCTGTGGGTGGCACAATCAGTGCTGCAGGCCCACTAGTAGCATTTGTCATCACCAGCCCTGGCACACCCAGTGCACTTTACTAGGGACTTCATGGTGATACAAATATGCCAAACATGTATATTCAATCAGAATAACAATTTACACAGAGAGCATATGCACTTTAGCACTGATCAGCAGTGGTAAAGTGCGCAGAGTCCTATTGCCAACAGCCACGGGTCAGGAAAAATAAGGGAGGAAGAAGCAAAAAGTTTGAGGATGACCCTGCAAGAAGGGCCAGTTCCAACACCCACATTACCCAAGAGACCCTCCAAACAGTCCAGCTGGTACACCACAGAACTGAGAACTACAAAACGCAACCGCAAGTAACTTGAAAGAAGGTGGCACACCAGCAAGGACACCAAAGACCAAAAATCTTTCAAAAAATCGGTCAACCAACTCCTGAAAAAGCTGAAACGGAGCACCCTTGCCAACCGTATCGAGGCCAGTTCTAATCTCAGTATCAATCAATCAATCATTCAATCAATCAATTAGTAATTGTTATGCGTGACTACTCACTCGCGAGGGTCTCTAGACACTAGGGGGGTGGGGGCGGCAGGAACTGCTAGGCGGTGAGGTTCAGTCGAAGAGCCAGGTCTTGTGATCCTTCCTGAATTGGGTCAGCAATGGGGATAGCCTGAGGTGGAAAGCAATAGTGTTCCAGGCTTTGGAGGTGAGGTGAGAAAAGGATCTTCCTCCAGTCCTGGTCTTGCGTATCCGGGGATCGGTGGCAAGGGCCAGTTCAGCAGAGCTGAGGTGTCTGGTGGGTAAGTGGAATGAGAGACGGTGGTTCGGGTATGCTGGTCCGATGTCATGGAGAGATTTTTAGGCGTGTGAGAGGAGTTTGAACATTACTCTTTTGTTGACTGGGAGGCCGTGGAGTTCTCACAGGTGTTCAGAGATGTGGCTGCAGTGGAGGATGTTGAGGACCAGCCTGACTGCGATGTTCTGAACATTCTGTAGTTTCTTGAGGAGTTTCTAGGGAACGCGTACGAAGGGTGCGTTCCTGTAGCCAAGTCTGCTGCTAATGAGTGCAAGGGTGACGTCTTTCTGGTCTCAGTGGGGATACATCTGAAGGTCTTTTGAAGCAGGCAAAGTGTGTGAAAGCATGATGAGGAGACGGCATTGATCTGGCAGTTCATCATGAACGAGGAATCCAGTTTGATGCTATGGTCTCATGCCTGGTCCGTGGGTGTGTGGGGGTTCCCAACTAGGCCTCTAGGAGTCTTTTTCAGATGGAGGTGTTGAGCCTCAGGATAAGGACTTCTGTTTTGTCCGAGTTCAGCTTGAGGCAGGTGTATCTCATCCAGGTGTGGATGACCTTCATCCCATCATGGAATTTGTTTCTGGTGATTTTGGGCTCCACAGATGCAAAACCTGACCACCTACTTACCACCTAAGACCAGCTCACCACGCAAAATACCATGGCCATTATGGACTCTATCCACACAGGAGCGCCTGTGGACCATTGTGCCCATCATATTTTCAACCTGGGAAGCAGGTTGATTGGTAACAAACTCACCGCCATATTCAATGCGTCCATCACCACAGCCACTTTCCCATAGGAATGAAAACACGCTGAAGTCAAACTCGTTCTCAAGAAGCTGTCTCCCAACCCCAGTGACCTCAGGCACTTCCATCCCATCTCTCGTGTGTTTTCAGAGTTCAAAGGAATGTTTCAAGACAATGCAGCACAATGTTTTAATCCTTTAGACAGGAATAGTGCATGGAGTTCCAGGTACATATATCATCTGGTAATTAAGCAGAGCGTTTGTGGTGCAAACACGCTAATGCCTTTTGTCAGTGCTGCTTGTTGCAGAAATGCCTGGCTTAAGTGGGTGAGGGAACAGACTCCACCAGATTTTTTATAATTGTTGCCAAAGGAATCGCTGTATTTAATTGGAACTGTTTTTAGGACATGAAATGAGAAACTTTTGATGTTTATATGAGATAAAAAATAGACACTGGTTCCAAGCTAGGTCATTTTTATTGTGTTTGTATTTTAATAAAAATGTGTTTTTAACTTGACAACATTAGTTTTAATTGTCATACTTCAGTTATTTTTATTTTTTATTTTGCATTTATGATACGCACTGAAATATAAAGATCTATGACATATGTGTTATTATTAGATTGCCTAGGGATATACTTTTGACTTACATAGTCCCTGCCCTAGGAATTGCTCTATCAATTCTACAGGGGGTCCCAGTTATTTTTCAATAGAAATTTGCAGTTTAAACCTGCACAGTCAGGTTTCTGATAGCAGACCTGCAGGCATTATTTGCATTGTTACCTTAGTGGTGGCACAATATGTGATTCAGTCCGCCAGTGCAATTTAACTTACATACCATATTCTAGGGACTCATAGGTAAGTTAAATATGCCAATTAGGAGTATAGCTAATTTCAACATGTTTTAGAGCTGAGAGTGCACGTATTTGGCCCGATTAGCAGAATTCCACTGCAGAGGGTCAAAAACACAGCAGCATCTGTCAAAATATGAGGTGATCATCCAAAAATAGAACTTTTCTTACACTGCCCGTTTAAAAAAAAAAGTGTTTTCTAGGTAATTGGCAATTCAGGTGGATATTCATTTGAACGTATACTTCTTTATACTATTCCTAATATGAGATATGACAAGATGTTGAGCTTATTTTATTGTCATTGCTTCATTTTTATTTTGGATGTATGGACTAATAACTTTGCACTGTGCTGTGTTTGTGCTTTCTTTTTCCAGACACGAAATATCTTGCTGAATTGGTGTGCCTGGTTTCTGAGAATGAAAAGACCTGGAGAGAACAAAGTGCGCTCAGCCTGCCAACATTCTAAGCGCCGCTTTAGTACATCAAGTGTGGAGCTGAACACTGTGAGCGGCACACAGTCCAACAATGGCAACATGCTATACCTTGGGTTTAAAGGCCTGGAGTGTACTCCCACCACAGACTCTGGAGTAATGTGTGGAAAGATGACCTGCTCTACGTCCGAAGAAGACACCCTTCTTCACAACATGCACCACTCAGAGGGTGATCCAGATTTAGCAAAGATATTGAATGAAGTCCGATATATTGCTAATAGGTTCCGAAGCCAAGACGAAGATGAACTTATTTGCAATGAATGGAAATTTGCTGCCTCTGTTGTAGACCGGTTATGCTTAGTGGCTTTCTCTGTCTTTACAATCATTTGTACAATTTCCATTTTAATGTCCGCACCACATTTTGTAGAAGCTGTATCTAAAGATTTTGCTTGACTATGATTTACACAAAATCGAAGAAGGGGTCTTTAGAATGAATTCAGCGGTTAATGGATTCTGAATAAAAAGGCCTCCACCGGGTAAACTTACAGTATGAATACAATAATTGTGCACATTTGATCACAAAAGAGGAAAGTCTAAAAAAAAAGATGGTTTGCACTCAGATTTAGGGAATATGAATAGAGTGAGGCACAACCTTCCCCAAAATAAGAAGAATACACATTATGATTTCAAGAAGGTAAACAACTATCTCCTGTGACATACCACCTTAAAAGTCAAGGATTTAAAAATGTTGTTCCCGTTATACCTTTCGTAAAATATTTTTTTTCCATAAAAATGTTCATTGTTCAAGCAAATATATTAGCATGTCTTTCAGTTTACTGATTTTCATGCTTTTTATTTCTGTGGTGTATTTGCAACAACCTAACATGAACCTACCCACACAGGACTCTACCTGCACGAACATCAGTTGTGTGTGCTTCATGCTTCTTTATTTTTCAAAGATGTCCTTCACAAATTTCTTAAGAATTTAAAGGCCTAGATAAAGGGAAACTTTGCTTAAATGTTTGAACTAAAATGTCCTTGAGTTCAGAGGCTATATCTGTCTTAATCTATGGTTTCCATAACAATCGTGCTGATATCCCCCTCCTTTCAATAAATGTGAGCACTTCTTTATGCTACAGAGGTGCCAGATGTCACCTTGGGAAGCCTGGACGCCCATTAGGGACTACTGAGGTAACATCTGCTACCCCTGGCTTGCCTGTTGATGCAGGTAGCACTGCCCCACAAGATCCCTGTTTTTCATTACTTTCCCTCTCCCCCCAGCACTCAGGCAGCAACTTGCCCTATTGCGGGTCTAAGGGTTTGATAACAGTTCTAGTCTGTGCTGTCCTTGGAGGTCAAAGATGTCACTTATGCTTCTCCTTGCATTTTGATGAATAAACTGCAGTAAATACTGCAGTAAATCACCGAGTGCAGACCGGGTCTGAGTGTAAACAATCTTTAAACTGATAGATGTCGTTTTGTTTAAGCAGAGAAGAGAGGCAAAAGAAAGGGTCGGAAAGGCTGGAAAAGGGCAAAGTGACACCATATGTTTTTTAATGAGGCCAATAACATTGTCGTCTACATCTAATCGGATCTGGTTTTATAATTGTGCTTCAATGACCCACGTTTTAAACAGCTGGGTTAGCTGACTGAAGGGCAAATGCAGCATCACTCGACCATTCACAGATTCACTTTGGCTGGATGTGACAATGGGCCAGATATATACAAAAAAGCGTGTTTGCGATTTTATAATAGCGAATTTCAGTGAATCGCTATTAGGAAAAAGCAAACTGTGATGTACAACAATGTGTTTGACACTGTGAGTGATTCGCAGTGGATGGCAGATGGACCTGCCTCATCCCGATGCATGAGTCAGGTCGCAATTTGCGACTCATTTTGAATGGCTACAATCACAGTGTTGGTGTCCTGCTGGGGTCAGTAGACCACCATGTCTATGATTGCATTTCAAAATAAAAATGAAAAGCTACCTTTTTATTTTTTAAGAGCAGGCAGTTGTCTGCGGGACCACTGCCTGCTCTTTAAAAAATGTTTGTGCCCACATGCATGAAAGAGAAGGGTTCCCTTGGGGTCCCCTTCCTGTTTGCAAATGGGTTACCGGTAACTGCTAATGTCTTGCGACCGCATTCCCGGTCGCAAAACATTCCTGCACACCAGTGTGACTCGCTAATAGGAAAGGATGCTCCTAACATGCCCTTTCCTAATAGCGACTCAGAAACCCTATTTTGCGAGTGGGTTATAAGTTACCGACTCACAAATTAGGATTGGTACATGCCCAAAAAGTTTTTACTGGTCCAAATTTGGTAAAACCCTTCGTACATCTGGCCTGATATGCTGTACATACAAGTAATTGTGAATACTATAATTCTGAAGTTGCTTCGAGATCCATATTATTTCCAGATTCGTCTTTTGTTTTCTGTACAGGATGTAGGTAAAATGTGGTTCTAAACAGAAACAATAAATATTTTTGTATAGTACCTATGTGGTATATAGATTCCACTTATAGACCATCTTACATGAAAACTGCTTGTGGATAATAAAGAAAGATGTGACTTTAGCTGGAAAAACCATACTGGGACCTGAAAAGATGTTCTAAAAGTACCAATTTTTAGACGTGGAAGACACAGTATCATATGTACATCCATATAAGTATCATGTACATACATCATTTTGTGAATTAATAAATGAATCAGTGATCAACATTTGTCAATGATGGACCATATGCTTCTCTGAAGATGAGGCTGATAAATGGATTTTGGTCCAAATTGTATGGTTCAAGCTAACTCAGCTACAAGCAAAATTACTTTTATATGAACTGATTTTATACGCCAAGAATATGTATAATATATTCCAAGTGTACTTATATGTAGGAAATGCATGTTTTATATTTGCAGAATTTATAGATATTTGTATTGTTCTTCGTGTACTCCATTTTATTATTTGTACTGTGTATAATAATGTGCCAAAAATTATCTTGAACTGGTCTGTGTGGGAAGATACAGGACGGATACATAAATGATGAACCAACAAGGTGACTGCGGGCCATTTCAGAATAAAACTAGAATGAAATAGAATTTTCGTAAAGATTAATTTGTAAAAAGAACACATAAAAAAGGCGAGGAAGCTAAAACACACAAAATCATTGTTGCTGGTTCTGCAGCTCCATCAGGTTCAGAGTGAGGTTCACAGTTGGTGCAATAATGAATGTCTTACAAGCTTAGAAGTGGCAATGAAAATCGCAGGACCGCAAGCAAAACAGTTATTTTTATTGGCAGTGTCATTATTTCACCATAATCACAGGAGCAGAACAAATTAGGAGACTCCAACAGCCGGTGGTGGCCCGTAATTTTACCAGGGAAGGGGGGATGGGCAACCCACTCACACATAGACACTCGCTCATACCCATGCATTCACAAACGTGCACACACACACCCATTCACAACACTCGCTCACAAATACACATACATCGATACATGCACACACGCACACACACACACGCATACAACAAAGATAACAAACGGGAAACATCATTTACCACGCGGATTTTACTCCGCGTGGCCTTTAGAACGCGTCCGTTACAACGCAAGTCGTAACCACGACTTGCGCTGGAGGTGGCTAGAGGATTAAAAATAGTATATTTACTATTCCAACACCTTCCCTATTGTCCACGGGGACTGGTGTTAGAATAGTAAATTATACTATTCGAAATCCGCGTCCCCAACGCAAGTCGTGGTAACGACTTGCGTTGTAAGGAACGCGTTGTAAAGGAATGCGTTGTGACGGTACGCGTCGTACCATCATACATCCATAACAAACACATAAAACTTACCTTCACTGTAGATGGAAGCCTTGGACGTCCCAGGAGAGTTGGGACTGCTGCCTTCCCTCATCAGCTAGCTTAATGTTAGCCAATGAGGGAAGGTAGCAGTCCCTCACCCGTCAGAGAGTAGGATGGGTTCAGTGAGACTGCTGATTCACCCCACTCAGTGATGTAGTGTCACTGATTGAAATTCGGCCCTGGGCACTTAAGGACTGAAGCACCCAGGTCCGAGGCAATCAGTGACGCTGCCCCTCCTTACGGGGGGAGCCTAAGGGCACTTTTGCCAGGCTGAGGTGGTCATGCTCACAGGGCTGTGAAATCCTCAGCCTGGCAAAATTGAGATCAGGCAGCCTGGAGCATACATATTTAGCGCATGTCTAGCTCCTGGCTGCCTGACTAAACAAGAAGAGTGTCTGTTAGGCTGACCTATGTTCAACCTGACAGACACTCTTCTTGTTATGTTATGTTATGTTAATGAATCTTGTAAAGCGCTTGCATACCCATGTGGTGACTTGGAGTTAGCTGAGAGATGTACAAGGGAGTGAAAAAAAAGTAATCAAGAAGCAAAAAGCCAAGATTGAAGAGATTTCCTGAAGGCAAGTAGATTGGACATGGTATTAATATATAAGGGAAGGGGATTCCAGGATTTTTTTGCCCCAAAGGCAAATCTTCTGCCACTCCACTTCAGACAACTGAATCTGGGGACTGCACGTAGATTGGCAGAGGAAGAGTGTAGAGACCAGGATGGTACATACAGGGTACAGAAGTTCCTGAAGAAGGCCGGGCCTTGATCATGAAGTGCTTTGTAGGCAAGACAACGTGCCTTAAAGATGATTTGGGATCTGACTAGAAGCCAATGAAGAGATTTGATCGCTTGGTAAATTGAGTGATGTCACAGAATCTTGAGAAGCAGACATGCTGCAGTGTTCTGCAAGGTCTGTAATCTATTAAGAACCAGCTAGTGTGCATTCAGGTACAGTCCATTGCAGTAGTCGATTTTCAATAGAGCTAAAGAGGTGACTACTGTTTTTTGTAGCTGAGAGAGAATGAAATGTAGAATCTTCTTTATAGTTTTGAGAATGAAGAAATCAGATGTGGCAGTGTTAACTTGGTTGTGATACGACAAAGTGTCGTTGAGCAATACGCCTAGATTTTTGGCGACCTTAACCGAGTTAGGTAGGCAGCGCAACTTAGTGGGCCACCAAAGAGGGGACCAGAAAGATGGCTGTGCTCTGAACAGGTGCACCTCCATGTTACTGGGGTTGAACTTGAGGCAATTGTATGCAATCCAGGAGCTCACATCTGTCATACAGTTAGAAAACCTGGCAGCCGTGCCGTTATTCTGGGCTGCTAAAGAGATGACAATTTGCATATCGTCAGTGTAGGATGTAAGTGCAAAATCGTTGGAACAGATAAGCTTAGCCAGGGAGGTCACATAAAGATTGAAAAGAGTAGGGCTGAGCGAGGAGCCCTGGAGACCCTGCAAGGAAAAGAGAAGGGGGAGGAAGTAAAGTCAGAGATACGGACAGAGTTTTCATGGTCAGAGAGGAATTACTTGATCCGTTCCCAAGCCTAACCAGCAGTTCCATCAGTAGCCTGTGATGCACAGTATCAAATGCTGCTGATTGGTCAAGCAGGATCAGGGCAGCTCTACCCCCTGATCAGCAGCAGTCTGTGCAGGTAAGCACGGTTGGGCGGGGCGGCTGGATGTCGACAGATGACTGAATAAGATTTATTTAATTTTCCCTATTGCATCATCTGTCGACTTTCGCCTGTCCCACCACCCCACCGCGCTTACCTGCACTGACCGCTGCGACCCCTGATCAAGCAACATTCTGATCTTCTTGATCACCTTAATGAGTGCATCTCCATACTGTGCTCACCACGGAAGCCTAATTGGGCGGAATCAAAGAGGCTGTTAGCCTGAATGTGCTCAGTGAACTGGATGTTGAGTACTTTTTCAATGATTTTAGTTGGCAAATGTGAGCAGGAAATTCGACCGTAGCTACTTGGATCATGACGTTCGAGCCAAGGAACTTTTAGGAGTGGATGGACCAAAACTTTCTTCTAGGCCGAGGGCAAAATACCTGACAGACACATAAGACAAAAAATTTCTGTCAGCGAGGACCCGATGGTATTGGCAACAAGACTGGCAACCTAAGGAGGGCAGGGATCACCCGGTGAGCCAGATTTGGCAGCTTTAAACAGAAATGTAAACTCAACACTCAAGGGAGGTGAAACATCACTATGTGAAGAAGTGTTAACAAGGAACGAGGTCGACTGGAGGAAGCTGTAGAACAGAAGGAAGAAAAGATGTTATATACCTCTTCCATGTTCAATCAAAAAGTGTCTGCTAAAAAGTTGCAAAAAGACTGAGTGGAGATTGTGATCAGAGAAGAACTATCGGTCGTGAGTTTTCTGACAGTTGCAAACAGTTCTTTTGTAGAGGTAATGGCCGCCTCAATTTTAGCAGTGAAGTGTGCAGTTTTTTCCTTGCGAATGAAGGACTGTTACCTAGCCAGACAAAGGTTGTAATTGGACTATTCCAGGTCCTCATAACTAATCCTCCAGCGGTTCTCCTGCCTCCTGCAAGCCTGCTTAAAGGCCTCTAGATCGTCAGAAAACCAGGGGTTGATGTATTTTGACATCTGATCTTCCTTTGTGTCTGAGGTGGAAGAGCAGCGGCTGCAGTGTCAAGCAAGTTGGTGTAGTCAGAGCCTGCAGATGCGACCTCGGAAGTGAAAGCTGGAAGAGTATAGTCGAGCAGATAAGGAAGTGACGAAGCTTGAACATTTTGCCAAGCGCTATATAGAGTCCAGGATGGTCTTGCGGGGATCGATGTGCTAGATTTCTTTAGTGAAATATCAAAAAGAATGGACCTATAGTTGGACCAGACAAGCTGGAGCAGTCTAAAATTTCCAAGAAAAGGGTTATTGGAAAATATGACATCCTGAGTGTGACCAGCTAGATGTGAATGGCCTGTTCCTAGCTGATCGAACCAAACAAGGACATTGTCTTTGCAGAATGTCGGCTTCAATGAGATGACTAAAGTCCTGTGCGAAGATCACTCATGGTCTGAAGAGAAGAGCTTCACGGAGAGGTGATGACAGAGGAGTACAGTGAACAGGTCAGAAGAGTGGATAACTGCCAGTACACCTCCGAGGAAGTGAGAGCTGACGGGTGTCCAGAAAGAAAGGGAATTCAGTGCTGTGTTAATCTAGCGAGCAAGCATTCAAAAGAAGGCATAACATGGGAGAAGCTGCCTGATGCTCCTCGGTCACGGAGAAGGGTGAGGGCGCGGTGTCAGACAAGCTGGGCATAGTGTTAGAGACCGTGTTAGGCTTAGGAACAGTCAAAATGAAGCCACAAGTGAGGTATATGCAGGAAAAGGAAGATCATAGGGAAGAAAGATTAAAACAATCGTAATTCCTAAAGTTACCTGACCAGTTGAGTGCCAGAAATGAGTGTCAAGAGTAGGCTATCCCAGCGGGAGAATCCAATGAGGAAGAAGCAGAGTGGTTGGGCCTGTACGCTGTTTGTGAACGGATGGGCGCAGACGGTCGTGCCTTAGGCGCGCCTTTGGCATGCCAGCGGTGTGCCTGCTGTGTGCATCCGTTGCGGGGATGCCCTGTGCGCTGACTCAAGTAGACCGCTCTGAGCAAAAGGGGCAGGGCAGGAGGCATGGCTTGCTCACAGGGCCGTTTCTACCATTAGGCAGGTCTAGGCAGCCGCCCAGGGCGTCAAAAGGGGGAGGGCGGCAAAAACATGAGTTTGGGAATTGGAACGGCGTTCTACCTCGAAAGCACATTGAGTAGTGCCTTGCGCCTTCTACAATTCGACGTGACATGAAGTCACGTTCTGCGCCACAGGCGGGGGCCATGCGCGCACGGCCTGCGGAGGCAAAGAGTTCCAGCCTGAGGCCCAGCAGGTACCGGGGGAGGCCATGGTGGGATCCTGGTCGGCTAAGAGCCAGGTAGTTTACAAGTGTATTTTTTGACTAACTACCCTTGTTAAGGAAATACCCAGAACGATAATGGCACAGCCAGACAAGAAGGTTTTTGAGAATCTTTCGGGCTCCGGTAAAGTAATCGCAGTGCTGACCAGCAGGAGGGGATGCATAAGCTAAGCGGCTCGCGTGGAGGTGGTGGGGGTGTGAGGCAAGGGATATGATCTAGCGCTGGTTGGAGGTTAGATGGGGGGCTCTGCTTTTGGAGACTGCTGCCTGTCTTGTTCTCCCCCTGGGTAAGCTCACCAACTTCTGTGGCACCCAGCTCATGAACGGCAGGGATCTTACGTGCATAGCATGCTCCGCGGAAAGGCGATGACTGATGAATTAGATAGAGGAAGTTCAGCAAAAGGGGCAGGGCAGGAGGCATAGTCACTTCAGGGCCACAGGAACCCCCGCCCCCACATAACAAACATCCCGCAAATAACACACAGACACAAGTGTTAAGATTGGGAAAAATTGCTGCAGGTTTATTGTTACATACAACATTATGTAATCACGTTGGGTTATCTTACGGGCAATCCAAGGGCAGGCCGCATTCTCGCCACCTGCCCGCCTGATGAGCCAATCAGCACAGTGGCGAACCACCCAGCTGCTGATCATTATGGTAATACACTACTCACGCCCCTTGCGGGGCGTATCTAGGCAAACCCCCGGTTGCACAGGCCCACAACCGCCCGAAGGACTACTGGGGTGCCGACTCGGATTCCTAGACCTCCCATGAGGTTCTAGGTTAGGCTCTGGCACCCCTATGTGCCCGCTGAAGTACTGTGTTGCACCTCTCTGTTTCCGGATTGCCCTGTAACTCCGCCACAGCCCGTGCGATGGTCCCCGCCGCCGCACGGGCCCCCCACCAACGCTACTACCTTTACCTGCCACATTTGCTCCGAAGAGCTTCTTTTAAATCGAGGAGGAATAGGTCAACGCCCACAGGCGTGAGATGAACCCCATCCGCCTCAAGTAGCCTTAGACTTTGTCCTGAATCGTTTCATGTTTGAAGAAACCCAGCCCCTCCGTTGGGAAAATTTCTTCATGGCGCTGTGCTTTACTTCCTAGACCTTACAATTGCTTGGCACAACTTAGCGCCCCACCAGAGACCTGATCCTGACATGACAACATGCCTGAAGAAACCCAGGCCCTTCTGCCACTAATCTGCAGATACCCCGGGTCTTACTCCTTTACAACATTAGTGTAACCATCCCCGGGTCGTGTAGTCATACTACCAGGTAAGTGACAAAGTGAAGAGGAGTGGCCCCTACTGCTGAAGGCACTTCATACAAATTAATAGGCGTTCCAGCACAAGCCATGAAACTCAAACACCCTTCACAACAAGCGCCAGCAGGCTACACCCAGCTAAGTTACAACCTGCTGTAACGCCGCTCTCCGCAGAACAGGAAGGCGGTGTGCTCATGATAACGCTTGTGCTGCTATACTCAGGGCACCGAGGCATAGAAGTATTAACATATCATACTATATAACTAGGACGATGTCCATGCATGTGCCAATACAGATTTGAAGGGAATTAACAGCAGTCATCACCTGCCCTCTCGGGTTTTAGTCTGGAACAGCTTAGGCCATGCTACCTCTAAGATAGCTTGTCTGTAAGATAGACTTACGATCACCACACAGGGATTGCAGGGACTGAAACCAAGTGCCCCCTTAAGATCCCGACCTGCATACATGACATGCCTGCTGACCAAAAGCCCCTCTGACACTATTGGGCATATACCCCCGGGAACAAACCCTCTACAGCAATCGTGTAGACTATCCCAGGTTCGAGGGGTCATACCCCTGGAAGGAGCCCCGAGATGAGGGGGCCTCTCCTGCTGATATCGCTCCCTGATCTAACTATAGGCGAACCAGCGCATACCACTAAAAACCCCACCACACACCTTCACACAAAGCATCAGCAGACTACACCCAGTAATGTATAACTTCTGCCAAAGCGCAGTTCTCCAATTCAACTGTAACTGTGCTTGTGAATGCATATGCAACTATACTCAAGCAAAGTACAGAGGGGTATATCAGTGCGCTAAGCGAAATTTGGTATAACTTGCGAGGTGGATTTACATTTTATATACAGGATGGCAAAGGTAAACGGCTGGTATCACATGCCCCCAAGACCTGGAGGAAGCTCAACCATGCTACCTCATGACTAGCTTGTCTATAAAGTTGACTTACGACCCCCGCCAAGGGGTTTCTGAACCAAGGTGCTCACAATATTGGCAATATCAACCTCAGGCCATATCCTCACCTAAGGAGGAGCACAAGGAAACCAACGTATACTCAGATTCATCACAAGGCTGTTTGGACGCAAGCCAGGGGAGCCAACCATGCTAACCCTGAGCGAGAAACCGTGAGTCCAATTCCTGCTATGAACCCATCGTGCAAGCCACCACCCATAATAGTGAAACGAACAACAGGGGGCTGGAATACCAGATAGACATTCTGAGTCTTCATCCAGCTGTTACCTTAATTCCTGAGCAATTCTATATTGAGAGACTTCTGGGTCCCACTTCTATCAGTAATATTTGCAGTCCAGGCTCAGGCAGTGGTTGAAGTTGTACCACTAGTACGTGAACTGAGTGAACACCGCAGGCTGTAGACTCTACATACTACAGGGAGGCAGCAGGGGCTCCCGAGCTGATGGCTCGGCGGGTAGGCTGCCTTCCAGATCCCAGAGCCTTGAAGAACATACATATGACAGCAGAATTAAGGACGAGCAAATTTGACTATTGTCATGTGTCCTTACTACACAGGTAAGTAAAATAGTGCAGGTCCCGGGAATGTACATAAGCGAGACTATCTCTACCACTTGGTAAGGCCCCAGGATTGAAATGAGCATGGTTATATCAGTCCTATTAGCTTAGGGCTAGACCTAGGATTAGCTACTATTCTAATTTTGGCACTTCCAAGGTGGACTTCCATATCTTAAACCATTCCAAGACAGTGCAGTCAGATAAAATCCAAACGTGAGGGCCCCACCCAAAGAGCGCCACAGGAGTCTGTAATATGTATAATATTAAGGGCCAATAATAATTTCCACACACCCAAAAGAGTCACAATACGCGGCTCAGGGCTCCCCATAGCACACAACGTGTAATCTATGGGGTGCCTGCTCTTCTGTAATAAAACAGACGCACAAGCCGACAAATTGCATAAGAAGTGACTGAAAATTAGCACCTTTGGCACACTGATTCCACACTGTTGTGATCTACGTACATTCTGTTCTGACCTCACGGCACCATCTCATATGAGATAATGTTAGATGGAGTCCAGAAACGCTCCAATAGCCTTACAAATGCGCCCGAGCAGGTGTCCATTCACATTACCTGTACACTGAGCGCTCAGCACGCGCCTCCCCTGGACCGAGCAGTCATTCAAAATCTGCTGAGCACACATGACCCATTGCTCAGCGCCTCTCCTACGGGTGACAGGCGCTCATTCACCTAAACGCTGCGCACACCTCCGCCGTGTCTGTTCCATGCAACCCACCGCATGAGATGTACACCAGCAAACGGTTGTGTGTACCTATTGTACACACTATGCAGTAGCATTAGCTTGGCTGGTGTATCGCATATGTCCTAGAACCTGGAAACTCAGACGCCTGTATCTGCTGATCACCTCGTGCATACTAGCTTACTGTTTGTCTGGAATAACACCAATCTCTATCTATAGACACACAGTTACCGTACACATCAGTCACATCATACAGTTCAATTGAAAGATTGTTATTTCTATGCGGCGCTCTGACCCTAGAATAGTGTTCGTGCCAGGGCTAGGTCGCATTGTGTAACATGCACACGCCCCTCTTCTCTTCATGAACACAGTGCGGAGGCAGAAGACGCAAGGAGAGCTACCATCCTCTCCGACTATCTACATCGCCTCCTGCAACAGTGAAAAATCGCTTCTGTATTATTGTATAATAAAGCGCATCTTGCCTGCTGGGAGGCATAGGCCTGTAAACCAGACAACGCAGCAGGTTAGAAGATCCCGAGAACGTTTCCCGGTCACCGGTAGAGAAAGGAGGCTGTACAATCGAGAAGACGAAATGGCAAGAAGCCTGCAACGTCCTCTATGGCCAACTGCAGCCAACTGCAGGGTGGGGGGGACAGCCCGCGACCTTGCTCCTGTCTCGACTTGTATAACGCCCGATGTAGTAACATGCAGGCCCGCACTAACTGAAAAGGAGACGCCCTATTGTAAATGACCGAAGGGACCGGGAAAAGTAGGCAAATGGGCATGACAACACTACGCCTTGTAACCTGTACACGTTACACAAAAACCCTCTGTAATGTACGTTTGCTACTTATGACCCTCGGACGCTATCTACTTGTCACTTTCCCGCGTCACAAATCGGTTTCAATTGTCATTTGTTCACTTGACTTTATTCCCCTCCACATGTGTCAATACTGTACCCATAGTGAGCGCTCAGAGACCTCTGTGTCAGTTGGCGCAACCAAAAGGCATAGAATGAAAGAAACTGGCCGTACAAAGAACTCAACGGCTAGGACAGCCTATATCTCGGCCTGGGCGGGGCCACAAGTTGGGATAACACGGGAACCAAGAGGCCTCCGACCGACCCGGAGAAAGGGGGGGGGTTCCACGGGAAAAGTTTCGCATCCGGCACCCACCCTCAACAACTGCACATCGACTGAACCAATGCCATGCCACGCCTGTACAAACAGGCCTTGTGTCCCGCATGTAAGGATGGCAAACGCCAAGGACATACATCGCCCACGAAGTCCCCCGGTGAACAATACCAGCAACCTGGAACGCCACAACCGGGAAATACTCGTGTACAACGAACCCATCATGCGCAGCTACACCTCGCGTAGCGGACACCTGTCCATGCGACATGTAACTGCACTGATGGACCCTGCCATACGATGTCCGGGCAACCTGAAATAAGAAGAGCTATGACACATTCTACACTTCGCTCCCGTACAACCGGACAAGAGATACATTTTATAAAAATGTTAACATCGGTAGTCCAAACCGATCTGAGCCGAAGCAATTATCCATGGAAAATGCACCCCTCCCTAAACGCAAACGCATATCACAATAATAGTTGCTAGAGGTGTCCGGGCAACCTGAAATAAGAAGAGCTATGACACATTCTACACTTCGCTCCCGTACAACCGGACAAGAGAGACATTTTATACAAATGTTAACATCGGTAGTCCAAACCGATCTGAGCCGAAGCAATTATCCATGGAAAATGCACCCCTCCCTAAACGCAAACGCATATCACAATAATAGTTGCTAGAGATGTCCGGGCAACCTGAAAAAAGAAGAGCTATGACACATTCTACCCTTCGCTCCCGTACAACCGGACAAGAGATACATTTTATACAAATGTTAACATCGGTAGTCCAAACCGATCTGAGCCGAAGCAATTATCCATGGAAAATGCACCCCTCCCTAAACGCAAACGCATATCACAATAATAGTTGCTAGAGGGATTGCTCATGTCTCGCTGTCTAGCGCCTCGCCTACAGCAGACCTGCTGAGCTAGCCAGGATCAAAACTTCGAGTCAGAACGCACCTCAACACTGATCTGCCCGAGGACCTGATCGTGATTGCGTAGCAGCCCATACAAATCGCGCCACGGGCCTCGAGATACTACGGCACATTTATACCCTTCACCATAATGAAATATGGACACTGGTAACCAAAATGCGCGCGTGATCGGCTTACCTCTCGTGCTGCAAACGCGGAACCACGTGAGAAATTAATAAAATAATTCGATTGGGCCTCGAGATACAATGGCCCATGATACCCAAACATTTGACAATACGGCCACAAACAGCAAATTTGTGCACGTAGTAGGCTTACCCCTTGCTCTGAAATTTGCGGTGCCACGTGTGAAGAAATGAGTCATTCGATTGGTCCATCGCCCCCTCACGACACTGACTACAGTACCCCCCAGTACCGAATAGCGCGTCCCTACCGCGAAACCACGCATCCACCTACCTCCGTCACTTGTAGATGCTGTAGGATGCGACGAGCTAAAGGAACGCATCACGGAGGAGGGCCTGAAAAGCACAAGAACGCAGTGTGGCTCAAGCGTACCACAACTATCTTTAAAACGGCAGGAAATGAGAAACAGCGGAAAACCCACGCCTATTGCAAACCGCAACTCTGCATGCCCAATGCTTCCTCGAGTGAAATCTGCTGCTGGGCACCATTTGCCTGAACCTCACCTTTCCCCATGCGCCATATAGCAATAAGCGCTGTTCTAAACGGGGAGACACTCGAGCACTGGGATGCACAATGATTGCTAAGGTGCATGACTTACCATGCGCTAAACTCTTAGCGTCTAAACAATACACCTCCGTATTTTATTCTTAATGAAATCTGAATTTATTGTGCTTAGGAAACATTTCTACCACATTTTCAGGCTACGAACCCTGGCTTGAGCGTAATGTTCACCCAAGGTACATGACTCGCGCATGCGCTAAACTCTCTGGTAACAGAACACTAGGCGGACAAACTAAAAACAAGGCCATGTATCACCCGATCCTGAACTTGTACATTTGCTAGACAGACTGACCCACAATGGAGGCAAGGCGAAGACGCCCGAACGTGGGTGCGTATATTTGCACACAGGCACCACATGCTAAATGAAATGAGGTGGAAGACAAGTGGGCCTAGGAACACGTGTGCGAAACAACGAAATTGCAGGCCTATTAAGAACCTGAGCACCAGACATTGCTGCCCGCTCTGAACATAAACACCAGTACATTTCAAGATTGATCTGGGCGTGACACCCCAAAAACTTTAGACCCAGATCTAGACAAGAGCGCACAATACCCGCTTCGAATGCCCTCGTCACATTTCGCATGCAAAACATTTCCATAAAACATTTGCGCGCCAGGGGAAAGCGGGCGCACCTTCCTCCCCTTTGCTCCTTGGGCACACGTAGGCAATGCAACACGGAGGCGAACGCCCCTCACCATGAGCTAAAAAAAGTGATGAAATACACTCCCGGCGCTCCGCCTAACCCGCCGAGACGGTCTAGGCCAGAGACACCCACCCCCGAGAACGACCGCCCGCCTACCTCGCTGGCGATTCCCAGCCGGAGACACATAAACCGTGCCAGAGGGGGACTCGGAGGGCAGGCCATCGATCCCTTTCCGCCCGCCGAAAGCGACAGACCCATCGCCTTGAGAACGTGGCCCCCTCCATTGTCTGCGCGGAAACGTAACTGCCGCCGGACAGAGCCACCTGGAACGCAGAGGTGCAGCACCCAACGGCACCGAACACCCACCACGGCACGGTAAAGCCCGGACATCCCGATCCACTAAAAGGAAATCGGCCGGGTGGGGCGGCACAGGCACCGAGCACAGGCCACGCCGCTACCGAGCCTGTAACCCCCACCTCCACAGCGGCCCGACGCAAAGTGGGCCGCCTGGCCATAACTCGGAAACCTCCACTGGGAGGGAGTAGGCGGAGGGGGGGTGACGCCCGTAGGCTCAACCCGTAGGCCACTCACCGTAAGGAGTGCCCCGCGAAAGAGTGTCCCGACGTGTCCGACGCAACGTCCGGAGCGACAAAGAGGCCGCAAAATGGCCAGAGGGTGAGATATATCCTCTCCCAGCCAGTGCCCCGGACGTGCGTCAGAGGACCGCCCACCTCCACCGGGCAAGCCTGCCCATAGGAGGGGTGGCCAACATACCCGCTGGGGGGGGCGGGGGCAGCCCTACGTGACTAAGGGCCCGCCCTCCTGATGGCCACCGGGTGGCCTCGGGCAGGCGCATGGCTTGAGTTGCTCATGTGGTAGCACGGCAGGCACAGACTAAAACAAATGGACAAAGTAAACAGGGACTTAAAACGAGGGTCCAACCACTCGATTGCTGTTCCAGGTAGTCTATAAGCAGGAAACTATTGGTCACATAAAGTAAGTGTAACGAAAAAGTGAAAAAGCAAAAGCATAAAATTATTAAAAAGCAAAGGAAACTCGTTCCAATATGGCCCACGCACTGAGCCAGGGAGCCAGGCACCTCCCAAAAGAATAGTGGATGCGCCGAGCTACAAGCAAAGTAAACGTGTGAATCAACCTGAAAACAAGTGCAGCACTCAGCCAGGAAAATGACGGGGACGTGACCATCTGCCCTTATGAAGGGGATGCGGCTGCCACCTACAAAAAACGAACAAATAATAAAATAAGGCATACATGCATTTGAAAAATTAATGTGACAATTGAATAAATCATTGAGACTGTAAAGCAGTCAACAGCATTTAAATTCAACTATCTCTACTCCTAAATCTCACCCCTTTAGTGGATTGTCGTAGAAAACAATGATGAGATTGAAACAAACAGAAAGACAGAGCTACTTCCGCCTGGTCAGGTTTTAAAGTCATGTCAGCCACCTTCACACTGTAAACACAAAGCCCAGTCAACACAAGGTCTGGGTAATGCACACAGTAATAGGAATTTTGCAAAATCGATTTATCAAGGACTTGTTCATCACGAGAGTTGTCAGAAGTGATTAATATGATTGAACACATGTCTCTGTCAATGTTTGATCTCATTTTCTGCCTATTCAAATCTGGTATAGTACCAAATGAAATAAAAACACTTAACTGATGTATGCATGGGGGACATCTTCTTTCGAACATATTTCTACAGTAGTCAGTTTAACCCTATGGACATTTCTCTTGGCATACAGATAAAGGAAACACACACCTTTGTTGAATCCACTTGCTGTTGTTTTTCTTTTCTCCAAGTATGGTTGATGGTGGTAAGGCATATTTTGTAAGCAGATTATATGAGACAACATTAATTGAGTAGTGCAGAACACTGGCCTATATTTGTAATTGGCTGCTGGCTACCTTTTTTCATTACTTACATGGGAGAAAGTAATCCTCCATAATGCTACGAGGTGCTGCATTGTTCCATGGTTCGTTCCCCTCGTCCGGCGGACTTTTGGCCCACTTCCTCCCAGGGTACAGTTGGGGCGGCAGAGTCCGCCCGTAACCTGGATGTTATGTTTGGACCAAATTTACAGCTGGACGCGTTCGTAAATAAAACAGTCGCCACATGTATGATGCTGCTTTGCACGCTGCGCAAGATCCTTCCTATGCTTCCGGTCCAAGCCAGACCAGAGGTAGTACGCAGTATCATTTTAAGCAGGCTTGATTACTGCAACGCACTACTTCTGGGCGCTCCTGGCACCTTGATTGCTAAGCTGCAGCGAATACAGAACATGGCAGCCAAGTTGGCCCTTTATCGGTTACGCTCTGCCTCCTCCTCTTTAGCGCTAATAGATCTTCACTGGTTGCCTATCCACCAGCGCATCTGTTTTAAAGCTTCTTGCATAGTTCTCAGGGCCCTTCATGGTCAGGGGCCTGTCCCGCTGCAAGAGCTTTTTTCTTGGTACATGCCAGCCAGACCTCTGCGATCTTCGTCGGCATGTTTGGCGGCAGTCCCTAGAATTCAGAGGGTTCGATGGGAGGCCGTTCTTTTGGATTTACTGCGGCCAAACTTTGGAACTCCTTACCTTTGCTCTTAAGGAGCGCTGGGGAACTTACCTCCTTTAAAAAAGGATTGAAAACCCACCTTTTTCCTAGGGCAGTGTAACATCGTGACAGTGTAACATCGTGTATGGTCTAGAAGAGTCAAAGCACCAGGATACCCTTTGGGTAACAGTCAGCGCTATAAACATATGCGATACATACAAACATACTTTCCTACCCCAGCAATAGCTGTCAACCTGTCTATTAGAACCAATGCTCAGTGTCAATGGAACATACATAGTTACTGGCCTTTAGTGGTCAGTTTAAAAAACATCATTTAAAAGTGATGATCCAAGACAAAGTTCAGCAATGTTCTCATAGCTTGCTGTAGGCTGGCACTCCCCACCTCTGCATCTCAGGCAATCACTGTCACTCCCTCAATTCAGGAAGGACCTCAAGACCTGACTCTTTGACTGAACTGCAGAAGCCCCCACTGCCAGCACCTTGAGACCCTTATGGGTGATTAGTCGTACTTTACAAGAACCCTGATTGATTGATTGATAGCATAAAGCCATAGAGGTGATGTTAAGCACTGACAAATCCAATACCTTTACACTTTTCCATACAAATGCAAAGTCTAGAAATTAATTCTAATCTGAAAGTGGAATACTAAATGTTGCTTTTTTCAGACTCCCAATGTGAACCAATAACTGACACTGCTTCATCGATTCCCATTGAGGCACAATTGCTGTTTAAAGGTACGTAGGTGTAATATGCCAAGGCATACCTTCAGAGTAATCGTTTTTCTGCAGTTAAAAATATATTTCTATATGAATGAATGCAGGCAATAGAATTTTAATGTATGCTATTTGCCTCAGTTACTCCCTACCATTGCTAAAAGTATAGACAGTGAAATACAAACAGCCTAGGGTAGAGCTGCATAAACCGCTTATCGGAATTCCATCCTATGGAGATTAGTTTGCTTGTCGACAGTATGGGAGTACTATACTGTACAGGCCGGTGGCTGGCTTCATGTTACTGCTCATCACTTGTACCTGACTTGCTGCATTTCTGAGATCATCTGAACAGTAATTAGAACATGTGGAAATGTCAAACTTCATGTAGACAATGGAGCAGGCTATAAGCACTGATAATGGTCGATTGCCATCAACATTTCACTGTCCAAATCTCTCTGCCTCAGGATACGTGGAGAGTGCAGGGGAATGAGTAAGGCAGATGCACTTTGCGAATGAAAACAACAGGCTTTCCCAGTCCCCCTTCCTCCTATGTAAACATAGGCAGAACCTTCAAAAGAGTGAGCAGGGAAACCCTACTGAGCCAGTTTCCCATTTGTGATTGTTTATCCATGTTTCAAATTGTTGGGTATCAATAGCATCATTTTCTGCATCATTCAAAAGTCATATCTCAAACATGAGAGAGCCCTTTGCTCAGCTGTCTTCTGCCCCCATAAGCTCAGGTTGGCTTATCTATACATCTAAGGTTATGTGATGAGACTTGTGATATTTTATTAACAGATGCCTCCACTGACTGTCTTTCCACCAGCTTCCCCTTCCCCACTACCTATGTTTCTTTGTATGTTATTGTCTCTCACTCTCAATGTTTCCACAATCTACACCCAGTTGTAACAGCCCTAAGGTACTGTTCTGCCAGAAGTGAGCATGCTGGCCAGTTCTTT